>NC_087535.1:3030927-3676302 GCF_963921805.1 Phalacrocorax carbo
CAAAGCAGGTGAGAAAAGATCCTTCCCCGCCTGTCCCTGGTGCCACTGTCCCCTGCTGTGGGCTGTCCCCCAAGGGCTGGGGACATCAGGGACCCCTAAACCCCAGCCCCACACCGAGGCCAACTTGGGGCTGGACAAGCTGCTCTGTCAGGGTGCTGCAGCCCCAGGGTAGCATGAGGTTTTGGGGACACTTCCCCTCCAGGGCAAGTGGGTAGAGGAAATCCCACAGGCCGCCCTGCTCCTTTGTGCATCCTTCCAAAGCCCCTCTCCATCACTTCGGAGCACGCCATGAGGTGGGCTCTCAGTTCCTAACTAATGCTTTAATTAAGCCTCTCAGTTAAGCCGTCAGACGTGACTCACTTTCCCCAGGCCGTGACCCCGAAGGCCAGACCCCACCTTGCTGCGTTTTGGCACAGCCCTTGGCTACCGCCCGGCCTCGGAGGGGTCTCAGCAGCAATTTCATCAGCCACCCAAATTAATCAGCAGCCCCTCCTTGGAGGACTTTGTTAAGTAATGAAGCAAGTGGCTGTCCTCCCCTCAAGCTGCTTAAGGGATTAAAAGATGTGAAGGAGATTTTTCCGTGTGAGCTAATGACATAGAAGAAACCAGCTGGTTCCCAGGTCCGCTGTGGGACCCCCAGCTTCCCCCCGCCCCAAATCTGCAATGCTGGACTCCCACTGGGACCCCACCAGAGCCTCCCTCTTGCAAAACACCTTCACCCACTGCGCTGGGGCATCTGGGAGGGATGAAACCTCTGCGAGGGGAACGGTGCTTTGGTGGGGGCCTGGTGCAACTGGATTTACTTATATCACCTTCTGAGGGCCCCAAGCTGACACCCACTCCCCAAATATCTCCTGTCCAGAGTTAAGTGCTGCCCCACATGCTCTGTATTTGGCAAATCAGGGTTATTTATAGCCCCAGCTAACGGGGATTAGGTGTGCTGTGCCTAATCCCCCCTGCTTCGGCTGACCTCTATCCCAGCACAGCCCCACAGCTCCTTGCCTTCGATGGGAGCCTTTTGCATGGGCGAGAGGAGATGGAAGTATGGAGCCAGGCTGCCTGCCCATCCCTGTGTCCCCTGTCCCAGCTCAAGTCCCCTGGGATGCCCACTGGGAGACGAACTGGTGCCCAGGATGGCTCCCGGCCAGGGTCCCTATGGCATGGCATGGCATGGCTTGTCCCTCTGTGCCGCAGCAATCCATGGTGTCAGGGCAGCGCCAGCACCATGTCCCTCGTCCCTGGGGCTGGCATGTGGCCATCTGTCTTGGCACTGATGCTCTCCTATCTGTCCACTAACAGCTTTTTCTGTTTTCCTCCCTCTGCCTTCCCCGGGGGGCTGCCCCATGGTAAGTCGCTCCCTTTGGTAATAGCTTGTTTGAAGACGTAAGCGTGTCCTGGTCTCCCCGGAGCGGGTCCCTGCTCCCACGCAGGGCTGGGGAAAACCCTGGCTGTATTTTGGAAAGGGAGCAGATATTGTATGAGCAGGGGTTGCCTTGCAAAGGGAAGAGGGATTTAAGCCTGGCCTCGTCTCCACAGCACCGTCCACGGGGGCAGAAGGTGAAGAAGAAGCGGCAGGAGCCTGTGCCAGAGCCTGAGGCCAAGCCCCGGCGGCTGCGGGCGAAGAAGCCAGGAGAGGCAGGGGCTGCGGAGGAGCCCCACGCCCCGGTGCAGGGTAAGCACGGACCCCCCACAGCTCCAATGGAAATGGGGGGACATGCTGGTCCCCCCCTCACAGCCCCATCCTGCACCCCCCGCGCTCTCCATCGTGGGCGTTGCTTGAAACATACAGGGGTGAAGAAGCTGAGGAAGAAGAAGGAAGAGAAGGGGGAGGAGGAGAGTGACAAGGACCCCTACTCCAAATTCACCAGAGAGCCTCGGAAGAAGAAGGAGAGCCCGGCCCCCCGCTCCCGTGTGGCCAAGGGCGCCAAGAAGCAGCAAGGTGGGGGGGGCAGCACCCACCACTCTGCGGGCACCCACTCATGGCACCTCACATCCTTGTGCACCACGTCCTGCCGGTGCCATCGATGCTGCCGGTGTCCGCGGGGGCTCTGCACGTCCCTGGGGGGCGGGGGGGGGGGCTTGGCCAAAGCTCAGCTATGGACCCAGAAGGAAAGGGGATGTGGTAGGGGACCTCGGTGCGTGGCTTTGGCGGGGGGAGGCAGGAGGGAGGGGGACGTGCTCCCTGGGAATGTGGCAGTCGGCAGCTGGATGGTGCCACCAGCTCCCTGGGCAACTTCCCGGAGCAAAAGGATGGGGTGGTCAAAAAGCCGGGGCTCGCCGCCCCCCGCCCCCAGCTCCGCCCCCCAGGGCTGCGGCCGCGAGGTGGCGGTGTGGCTTTGCACGCCGTGCCCGGCACTGGCCACGTCCAACATGCCGCTGGCCACCACGGCTGGGCCGGGCACCCATGGCCCCAGCACCCTGGCCCTGGCGCGATGGGTGCCCACGCCGGCCGGTGCTGCCGAGGGAGGGTCCCTGCTCGCAAACCATGAGGCTGCGGGTCCCCGATGCAAGAGGCCATTGCGTTGCTGATGGCATGGTGTCACCTCTGGGCAGAGCCGGCTGAGGACTCGGAGGATGAGGAGGAGGAAGAAGAGGTGGAGAATAAAGACCCACCAAAAAAGCTCAAGAAGAAGCAGCCCAAAGAGCCCCCCTCGGGCGAGAGCCGGGAGAAGAAGCTGAAGCCGAAGGGTGAGTGCCCTGGGGATGGGGATGGCTCGAGCCTGGCTCTGTTGCCACTTGCCTCCTCGCTGGGATGGGGGGCACCGCCCGCGTCCCGTCCCCACCGTGGTCCTGGGAGGCTCAGGGGGCTGCAGGACAATCACCCCCTCCCCGTGCAATCTACCCCCAGCTCAACCCTTCCCACTGCCCCTACCCTGCCACCTCCCTGTCCCCATCCCTGCTTGTCCCTGTCCCCCCATCTGGCCGCACATGAGCCCCTCTCTTCCACCAGGAGACAAGAGTGACCCTGATGGCAAAGACAAATCTGCCAAAAGCACCAAGAAGGAGCCGATGTCCGTGTTCCAGGTGAATGGGGAGAAGAAGGAGAAGAAAAGCAAGAAGAAAGGTATGGGGCAAGCAGGGGGGTTGGCAGCCAGTCCTGCTGCCCCATGGCCTCACCCTGAGCCGACAGCACCCAGTGAGGCATGACGGTGTCCCCTGTGTGTCGTCCCCCCCCAGCCGCCACCGGCAGTGATGAGGAGGATGATTCCGACGCCAGCACCAAACCCATCAGGTCAGAGAAGAAGAAAAACCCCGTATCCCTCTTCCAGACTGGTGGGGACCCCCCCAGGGAGAAGAAAACAAAAAAGAAAGGTGAGAGCCCAGCAATAGCCATAAAATGAAGGATGGTGGGTGCTGGAGGGGCTCATGGGGGTGCAGGTGAGCCTCACCATGGAGAGGGGGGTTATGATCAGTGGTGTTGGCGTGGGTCTATGCCGAGGTCAGGTTTGGGGTTCGGCGGAGTCAGGCTCCCACCCCAACATGCCCCTGTCCGTTCCTGCCTGCAGCTCCTCCCAAAGTGGCCGAGAGCGAGGAGGAGACCCCGGAGACCATGCAGAAAAACTCCAACAAGAAGGGGAAAGGAAAGAAATCAAAGGTACCAAAAAACCCCTCAGAGCAGTGGGGGTCCCATTGTGGGGGGGAGCACCTCTTTCCCCCAGGGCAGGTCAGGTCAGGGGGCCAGAGCATCCCCCAGGGAGACCCTCCGAAGCACTGTCCCCAAAGCCACCAGGTGCAGAGCCACAGCCCGAGGGGGATTGGGAGCAAGGAGCAATTAGCTGGGAAAGGAGGGGAGCTTTTGGTAGGTTTGGCTTTGGGGGTCAGCATCCCCTCTCGTGTTGCAGCCGAAGGAGGAGAGGCCCCCGTCGCCTGTCATTGAGGTGGACAACCTGGAGGAGTTCGTGCTGCAGCCAGCGCCGCAGGGGGTGACCGTCAAGTGCCGGGTGACACGGGACAAGAAGGGGATGGACCGGGGGCTTTACCCCACTTATTACCTCCACTTGGATAACGACAAGAAGGTGAGCTAGGGTTTTGGGGGATGCCCACCTGCATCTCATCACAGTGGTGGGTCCTGGATGTGGTTGCTCCCCAGCCCTACGGTTCCTCTTGGGAAACGCCCTGAGCCGATGGTACCTGGGATGAGGAGCAAACAGCGGCTGGAGAGCCACGCTAATGCCAGGCTGGGCTCAGACCCTCCCACCCCATGGCTCAGCTGGTGTTTTAGGGATTGTCTTCGCTCCATGACTTGCTCAAGGTGGTGGCAGCAACCTGTTGGGCCAAGCCTTGCGCAGAGGGCATGGCGGGGTGGCGAGCCGGGGATGGCAGTGCTGATGACACTGCCCTGTCCCCATGCGGTCCCACCGCCCTCCCAGGTATTTCTCCTTGCTGGGAGGAAGCGTAAGAAGAGCAAAACCTCCAACTACCTCATCTCCATTGACCCCACCGACCTGTCACGGGGAGGAGAGAACTTCATTGGGAAGCTGAGGTAGGAGCAGAGGTGGCACCTTGTTTCGGTGGCACCTCGTTTCGGTGGCACCCCATTCCTGCAGCACCCTGCTCCCACTCCATGGGTTGCTGGCTGCCCCGAGCGATGGCTAGGTCAGGCAGGAGGCTAAATTCTGCGTTTCCTGCTGCTGGGTCCGACCCGAGGAGTGTCAGGGGGCCGGGAGGGGAAAACAAGCTTGTCTGGTTCCTCCCGGCAGACAGGTCATGGCTAGAAACGGCGCCCAGCTAGCCCGGCAAGTCCCGGCCCGCTGCACTGCCGGCAGCGGTGCAGCGATGCTGGGGGGTCCCCGGGGCAGCAGCACCCTGTAACACCCTGATTTAGGGGTGCCCTGAACCCGAACAAATGGCTAAAGAGGGGGAAGGATGGTGTTAGCCAGGGGCTGCACATGGGTTTTGCAGCTGGAGCAAAGCCAGGGCTGTGCCTGGATGGGGGGGAGAGGGAGGTCCAAGGGGACGCAGTGGCACCAGCCACCGCCATCTCCTGTCCTTGGCTGCAGATCCAACCTGATGGGTACAAAGTTCACAGTGTTTGACAACGGCGTGAACCCCGACAGGGCCAGCGCCGACTGGTCCAACGTGCGGCAGGAGCTCTCGGCCGTGGTCTACGTAAGCAGCGTGGCGGGGAGACACACCCCCCCAGGACCTCCCGGGCAGGCAGCAAGGGGGTCTTAACCTGCACCCCTTCTCTAGGCTACTGCCCCATGGTGGGGTGCAGAGATGTGGGATGGGCTGGGTCCATCCCATAGCCGCTAGCGAGAGGCTGCAGCCCACAGCGGTCACTGGTTTTAGGAACAGGGTTTCTCTTGCAGGAGACCAATGTTTTAGGGTTCAAAGGCCCGCGGAAGATGACGGTCATCATCCCTGGGATGAACGCTGACAACGAGAGGGTGCCCATCCGTCCCCGAAATGTAAGTCAGTGGCCAGACTGGGAGAAGCTCCTTGGGGGCTGGATTTTCTGGGGTTCACCTTGGATTTTACCCATTTCAGGGCACAGAAAGGCTTTCAGGTGTCCCTGAAATTCAAGGCAGCTCCCTGGGAGGTGGGAGATGTGGTGTTGGTATTTTTTTCTGCATGCTGGATCCCATCTCCCACCGGAATCCTGCTACAGAGCATCCCCCTGTGTATGCCATGGGGGTGGCAGGGCTCTGGGGAGGGGGGGGTCACCCCAACTCTGCTCTCCCCCCACTTGCTGTCCCCAGGATAATGATGGCCTCCTGATGCGATGGCAGAACAGAAACATGGACAATGTGATCGAGCTGCACAACAAGGCGCCGGTGTGGAATGACGAGACCCAGTCCTACGTCCTCAATTTCCACGGCCGGGTCACTCATGCCTCTGTCAAAAACTTCCAGATTGTGCACGACAGCGACCGTAAGCTGGGAAGGGGCGATGGCACTGGGGTTTTTTTTGCTGAGATTTAGTTTTTTCATGCATGGCTGCTTTAGGGTCCTGCCTGCCTTTGCTGGAGCTGGGATGAAGCCGGACAGGGCGCGCGGCAGCACCGCACAGGCAGCTGCCTGCCGAGGGTGCCGGCAGAGGGAGCGCGCCAGTCACCTGTTGCCAGGCAGATTAGGGCAAGGACAAATCCAGCGGGGTGCTGAGCACCCCACACCATACTACAGCCACCCACTCACCCCAGAGCATGACCCTGGCACGCACCCCACATTGCTGGCGGGCTCACCCTGGGGCGCATCGCGCCTCGGGACAGTCCCTCGGGGGTGGCAGCGGCTCTGTCCCCGCACGAGCGGCCGGACGTGGCCGTTTGTCACCTGTCCGGCGCAGTCAGAAGCCCTCGGCCTCCGGGGTGTTGGGTTACGGGACAGAAAAAACCTCTCGGGGGCCCCTGGTTATTTTTACAGATTTCCTGTCACCCGCCCTCCGATAGCAGCAGTCCCCCGGGGGGGTGGGCAGGGTCCCTGTCCCCTGGGGGGGCTGTGGCTCCCAGGGAAGGGGTGCTGGGGGGACCGAAGGGTGCCATGCTCCTGTGCTGGACTGTGCAATGGGAAAATGATGCTTTTTGGTAACACACGCTGTGGTACGCAGCAGCTGGTGCACAAAGCCTCAGGCAGAGCTTGGCAGAGTGGGGGGCAGCTTCTTTAGGATGCTGCTATATGGGTCCCCTGCGAAAAGTGTGGGATGGGTGCACAGGTGCCACCCCAGCCGCTCGCTGCCGCCGCACCGACCGGAGCCGCCCCCTCTCTCCCGCAGCTGACTACATTGTGCTGCAGTTCGGGCGCGTGGCGGACGACGCCTTCACCATGGACTACAACTACCCGCTCTGCGCCGTGCAGGCCTTCGCCATCGCCCTCTCCAGCTTCGACGGGAAGCTGGCCTGCGAGTAGCGCCGGGGCTGCCGGGACCGCCGGGGCTGCCAGAGCCGCATGCCGGCGTCTGGTGGATACTCCTGCATCCCCATCCTGCTCTGCTCCCTCGGTTTCCACCTTCTGCTCGGCGAGTGCTGGCGGTTACAGCCGCTCCTGGGGTGGCTCGAGGTGCACGGTGCCCGCGGAGTGCCGTGGGACGCTCATCTGGCCACAGCCACCCTCTCCGGGCAAACGGGACAGAACTCTGGTCTGGGGCAGATGGCAGAGTCAGGCCCAGGGTATATTTAGCAGATGAGGCTGACTGTGATCCCAAGCTCATCCCTTTGAGATGTTTCTTGGACTCGGATCCTGGAAACTCATCCCCCCCCCTTTTTTTTTTTCCTTAGATTCTGGTTTGTATTTCGTAGCTCAGTCTCTCGGTGAGAGGGAGGTTGGTGGTCTCAGTTTGTGTTTCCTCATCCCCCTCTGAGTGTGCGTAGAGCCTATGTGCGGCTGGGCTCTGCCCAAACTCCCAGCAAGGGACCCCCCTGCCCAGCTCGATGCCCCCTGGGCACCAAACCCCTGTTTTGCTCCATTTTGCCCAGGTGCAAGTGGCTGTACGGTGCCCATGGTGTCTTTGCACGCCCCAAGCTCTCTACCTACTGGGTCTAACCCTGCTTCCTGGAAGCCTTTGGGGATTTGGGTCCCTGAGGAGCAGCCTGGAACCCAGAGCACCGGTGGCACGTGGGCACGTGCCAAGGAAAGCCGGTGCCAGCAGAGGAGGGCTGGCAGCCACGTGAGGCAGAGCCGGCATCGCTGGCACGGGGCCGGGCTGGGTCAGTGCTGCCAGGAGGGACCTGGAAGGGAAAACTCTGGGTGCACCAGGAAGCACTGGGGTGACTCATGAGGTGCGGCCCTGAGTCACGCTCAGCACCTGGACGGGCCCTGCCGAGCCCCCCGTGTCCCCACTGCTCACCGCCCCGGCGCTCTGCGGCACCTCTCCAGACCCCACCGGGCTGGTGGTCCCACGGAGCTCCCCCACACCCTGGGTGTCCCCGCTGGTGCTTCCCTGCTCGTAGGGAGGTGGCAGATGGGAGGTGCCACCCTGTGGCACAGACCTGTGGGGTGTCACTGGCAAAGGGAGATGCTGGAGAGGGGCAGCTGGGGGGGAGCAGGGCAGCCCATGACCCCATTTCCAGCACAAAGCCACCTTTGTGGGGTGAGGATTTGGCTGCACGGACAGTCTCAAATCTGATTAATTCAGTGGTGAGAAACACCAGGACATGCCAAGATGCCCCAAAATATTGTCCTTGACTCCCCGATAAGTCTTCTCTCACCTGCTCAGCTCACACATTGACCCCAAGGGGGGGCTGATAAAATTTTGGGTCCCCTTCCCAGGATGCATACAGGTCTCTGCCCTATTCTGGGTGTGATCTGAGCCCCCCAAGTTAATGCTGTGAGCAGTAGCTGGAGCAGAAAGGCTGAGGAGCAGGAGATGGATGAGACATGCAGTTGTGCAAGAGGGATGCTCATCCTTTCTGGGCAGTGTCACAACGCTGCTGCGGCCTGAACCCATCCCTGTGCGGGGCTGGGGACAGATGACAGTGATGGTGGGACCACGAGCTACAGCTGGACCCCTGGCGAATATCTGCCCCAGTGGCTTTGCGGACGGAGCCCAGGTTTTCCCCTCCAGCTGCATGAATCCGGGCTCCGTGATTCATCGGCAGACATGGCGGGGGCAGATGGAGGCGGACAGCCCAGGGACAACGGGCCGGTGTGGGACGTTGTTCCTTACCCACACAGTGAAATCAGAGACCTTCCTGTGAGCTAAAGGGAGAACCAGCCACCGTGGTTCGGGGCCAGCATCCCCTGGCTAGGTATGGCCAGCAAATGTGGGAAAAGCAAGAGCTTTCTGCCCAAATCCAGCCACAAGCCCACCATCTGTTTGAAATCGGGAAAAGCTCAGCTAACAGTTGAGCTAACGTTTGTCCCCATTTCCTCCGGTGGAAGCAGAAAAGCCGAAGCGGGGTGAGAGAGAGGGGTCCCAGCTGTTAGCCCAGCTGCTCCCCAGGGAGTTCCTCCCTCTACGCACCCAAAAAGTCTCCTTGTTGCCCGTTGTTACTTGCAAACCCCTCGGGATTCCCAGCCTGCAGCCCAAGTGGAGCAAAAAATCTGCCGTGGGTGTCCAAGGCGATGCCACCCCATCCCAGGGCACAGTCAGAGCATCGGCCGCCCACCCCAAATCACTTGCACAAACCCTCTAACCCAGACCAACTGTGGCACGAGAAACAAATGAAAACAATTTAATAGGGCAATGGATATTTGGGCCCTTTGTTTGCGCTGGCTGTTAACACCAGAGGAGATGAGGAATGGAAGCAGTTGAAATGTGTATCTACTTTGGCCGACGGAAAGTGTGACGGATGCGCCGGCAGACCAATGGCTGAGGATGCTGGGGTGTGCGTGGGTGTGAAAGGAATGCTCGCTGCAAGAAAAGATCAAAAAAAAAAGGAGCCTTATCAACGGCATTTGAGTCCGAAGTGTGTGTCTTCCCTGAAGAAAGGGTTTTCTCAATCCCCAGCGATGATGTTTTCCCCACAGTGTGAGACTCTGAGGCTTCTGAAGCTTCATTTTAGGGGGCTGGTGTTAGGCTGGTGGTGCAGGGATGGGTTTAACCCCCTGAAGCGCTCATGAGGGGGCACAAGCATGGCCAGCGGCCGGAGGCAACTGTCAGCAGCTCCTCAAGGGAACCTCCTGGGAAAACATTTTATTTTTGTTAAGATAGTTATAAGGCAAAGGGAAGGAAAAAAAATAAGGTCCCACCTCGATGCTGAGCGCTGCATCCTGGCTGGGACCGACGCACTGTGGTGCTGGCGGCTCTCACAGGCGGTGGCTGATGGCATTCCCGTCCCGTGCCGGTGAGGGGGAAGGTGCTGGTCCAGAGCTGAGCAGGAGGATGGAAGCGGGGGGCTCTTCTCCAACCACTCATTTCTCCCTCTGCCCCAGACCCCTGGGGCTTGGGTGGGGCCCCATGCACTCAGCCCTGAGCCCAGGCTCAGCCCCTGCACTCTGAGGGGGGGCCGCGGGGTATTTCCATGGGGCTCTGAAAGGCAAGTGCCCCATCAGGCAGGCAGCCTGCGGAAGGAGAGGGCTGGCGGCATCCCGGCAGGTACGAGAGGGGAAGCCAGAAGCCAGCACTGGGAAGCTGCTCACCCGGCAATGGAAGGGCTGGAGCTGTTTGGTTCCCAGCAAGTGCCCTGCCCAGCGGAGAGCATCGCCTCAGCCTCCGGGGCTCTCGCTCTGTGCTTTGAAGTGGTGATACATTAATTAATTAAAGAAGTGATCATGACAGAGTGTTTTTCTCTCCCCTTCCCCTCCCCGTGTATTTATTTTGGTGGCTTTTTTTTTAGGAGGAAAGGCAGACTTGGGGCCGGTAAGCTGGGCTGCGTGTTTGCAGGATGGGCTCTTTCTCAGCGCAGCAAGCGACAGGCTGTAATGGGAAAGCCAATATTTTTCAACTGCTTTTAAAAAGGAATCATTTTTTAATTAGTGAATCCATTCTAGAGAAGTGTTGGAGTTTTACAATGTTGTAGCTGTTCTTGGTGTCTTGCCTAGACTTGGATGTTCTGGCCATAAGAAAATATTATTTATGGCGTTGCTGCCTGCAGCTCTTTTATATTATAATTTGGGAAAGGAAGTTGCTGTTCCCACCAGTGGACGAAGAATAGCAGAAATGAGGATTAAGGACTTCTGAAGGAGGAAAAAAAATAAAAATTAAGAGGCAGGACTGAAACAAACCACTGAGCCGGGCTCAAGTCGCCGTGCTCCAGAACAAGCTCATGCCGGCATCGCCGGCGGATGGGTCGGATGCTGTGACCGAGTCAGAGCCCGACCCCAGCAGGCCCAGCAGGGCCGGCGCAGTGGTGACCCCCTCGGTACTCCCCTGCGCAGCGTCACATGTGTTCTTAAACATTTGCAGATCAGGCTTTTATTCATGGGCTAATGCACGCTTGTTTGCTCATGCCTTACTCAGCCTAAACTCCTATTGAACTCAATTAAGCCTGTCATCTCCAGGAGCAGTCAATGTCATTTTTGCCCAAGTAAGGGATGAGTAACGAGTGCTCCGAACGGCCCTTGGAGAATAGCAGCCATTTTGTTGCAGTTTTTGGTCCAGATTTCTTACAAGTTAGCACCAGGCCAAGGGTGGAAGAATGCGATACGGCTTTATTAATCACACACGATTGCTGAATGTGCTGGATGCTTTGGAGACTGTCGCTTTACGGGCTGCAGCGTTGGCTGTCTTGTCCCAAAAAGCTTGAATACAACGAAGCTCGGCATGAAAATTAGAAAAATATGTTTCTAGAGGGATGGGATGCAAAGAGCATCCCTTCCCCGAGCCGGGAGGATCCTGCTCCCCAATTTACCTCTGTGGGTTTTGGGTACCACGGCACAGGTCCTCGGCACATGCTGGACCCCGTGGCTGGGGGGGGCCGGGGTTTCTGCCGTACGTTGGCCGTATCTGGGCCGCGGTTCCCGACAGTCGGGCTGGGTTGTGGCCAGGGACTCGCATGCGATCAGCCGGCTGCGGCTTAGCGCGTTACCACCCATCGGCTCGCTCCGAGGAAGTGACCGCGGCCTGGCTCCTGGCTGGGTTCCCTTGGGAAATCGTAACCGCGTGGGCCGAGATCCCTGTCCTGGGTACCACGGGGTGGGGGTCTGGGAGAGAGGGGGAATCTGCATGCTGGTGGGGTGTGGGGGGATGAGGAGGGCGATGAAGGTGTTTGGAGGGGGATGAGGGTGTGAGAATGGGGATGAGGAGAGGGATGAAGGTGGGCGACAAGGTATGAGAGTGTGGAGAGGACAATGAAGGTGCGTGGATGGGGATGAAGGTGTGTGGATGGGGATGAAGGTGTGTGGACGGGGATGAAGGTGTGCAGAGCGGGGATGAAGGTGAGCTTGGGGGGATGAAGGTGAGCTCAGGAGTTTGAAGGTAAGCTCAGGGGGATGAAGGTGATCTCAGGGGGATGAAGGTGAGCTTGGGGGCATGAAGGTGAGCTCAGGGGGTGGAAGGTGAGCTCGGGGGGTTGAAGGTGAGCACAGGGGTTGAAGGTGAGCACGGGGGACCCTGGCTTGCTGGGACGGGCCAGCAGCACCCTCATGCCCCGGGGCTGCATCCCGGGGCAGCGGGCCAGAGAAGGAGAAGGAAGAGGAGGAATAGAAGGGTGAGGAAGGCTCCTAGAGGCCGCTCCCAGGGCCGGGCCAAGCCGGGCTCTAGGGCTGCCCCTTTCCACACAAATCCCTGCCGGCTGCTGGGAAGCCCCGCGTCCCGGTGCCCGTCGGGGAGCGCTGCCGCCGCCCCGGGAGAGAGGGAGGGTCGGCGGGGTGGAAGGAGGGAGAGGAGGCTGGGAGGGCCGGGAGGAGGGAGGGAGGAAGGCAGCGGGAGGAGGGAGGAGGGTCGGCCCGGCCCCGCCGCCTCCTGATTGACTCCCAACTTTCTGCTCCTCCCTTGCATAAACTTTCCCGTCCCTGCGCCTGGCTCCGTGCGCGGACCCGGGAGCCCGCCGCGCTCCCCGCATTCCTGCCGCCCGCCCCGGCCCGGCCCCGGCCCCGGCCCCGGTCCGGCCCCGGTCCGGCCCCGGTCCCGGCACCCGCGGCCGGCCCAGCCCCTCCGGAGCACGGAGCAGGTAAGTGCTGGCCGGGAAGAGCCTCCCAACCCCCCTTCCTCCTCCTCCTCCTCCTCCTTCTCCTCCTCCTCCTCCTCCGGCGCCTCCTTCCTCCCGGCCCGCAGCCCTCCGGCTAAACTGAGCTCCGGCGGATGGTGGGGGGCGGTGGGGTCGCACCAGCCTCCCCCCCGCCGACAGCCGGTACCTCCCTCCCGGGGCTCCCCCGCCTCTCCCCCCCGCGATGGGGGTGTGTGTGTGTGGGTGTCCCCAAGGTGTCCCCAAGCCCTCCCGTCGGGTCCCCAGGCTCCCACCCCGTCGGGGCCCCGCTGCCTCCCCCTTCCCCGGCCCCTTGGCGGGTCCCCCCCGGTGCGGCGCATCCCCGGGGTGCGCGGCGGGCTATAGGGTTACAAAGAGGCCTTGTGTACCCTATAGCCCATACGTCGGAGCGTGTAGGGCGCGGGCGCCAGGCGTTATAGAAAGCGCGAAACCCTCCCGCCTGCCTCCGGGCGCCGGGCGAAGCCCCCCGGGAAACGGGGCCGGGGTTGGGGGCGGGTGGGGGTCCCCCGGGTGGGGGGTGGGGGCCACACGCGTGTCACGTTACATGTGTGTCACACGCATGTAGGGGATGACCATACGCTGACTGTATGCTAAACACTTTGTGCCTCGTCATAGGGGCGCATTGCTAACGAGGCAGCAATTAGATGTATAATTTTCAGCAGTGTGTCATCTTTATTATTATTATTATTTTATTTTTACACCCTCCTTGGGTTTGGGGTGGTTGTTTTTTTTTTTTCTCCTTCCCCGATCCCCCTTGGAAGGAAAATAAGGCCAAGCCCTCACAGTGCCGCCCGCCTCCGCCCCCCGAAACCGCTCAGGCCCTATGCAACATGTTTGGCCTGTAGCAGCTGAGAAAAAAAAACCCATATTTTGGGGAAAAAAACAACTGGAAATGGTACCAGAGGCCTTGCTGGGGCAGCGGGCACCCTGCAGCCCCCCATTGCTGTTGCGTGGCTGGCACAGAGTGTCAGGGGAAGAGGCGAGGGCAGAGGTTTTGGGGGGTTTTGGTGCTTTGCAGGGAGCCGGGGCGAGGCGGGCCAGGCGACCGTCCCACCGGCGAAGCGATAATCTCCGGTGTCAGGCGCGCCGGGGTATTTTGGGCTCCGGCGTCCTCTCTCCCCTCCTATCGCTTTACCCCGCGCGGGTACGTGCACGCCGTGAGTCAGGGCTTTGGCACTGCCCAGCCACCCTGGGGGGCCCTGCCAGCGAGACTGCCACCCCCTGCTTGGTTTTGGGATGCTCGTGATGATGGGTGGAGAATTGGGTGATGCCCCCCCGCCATGCACCCGCTGTCCCTGGGGGCCTCCATGGCCCCAGAACCCCTTCCCCACACCCGGCTTTCAGGGTGGATCATTTCCCCCATGGGATGGGAGGAAGAGGGTCCCCAAAGCAGATTGGGGACAAGGGCTTGCCAAGGTCACCCAACGGTGAAGCTGGGGGAGAAATGGGTGGGGGTGGTGGGGCTGGGACCCCACCGGCAGGGCAGGTGATGGTCACTGCAGCACTGCCCGAGCGGTGTTCCCAGCACTTCCCCATGGGAGAGGACAGGCATGAGTGTCCCACTGGGAGAAGGCGCTGGATTTGGCCCTGTTTGGGTTTGCAGGGCCAGCGATCCTGCAGGAAGGGGCTGGGGATGGGTTTGGGGTGAGCAGCTGCTCCATCCCAGCTGGGTGACACGGGGGGACGTCCTGGTCCCTGCGGGACCTCAGGCGCCCAGCTCCCTGTCCAGGGCGGGCACGCAGCTGGCACTGTGCTGGCTTTTCTAACAAAAATAACCCTTTGAAAGCGGCGGGCTCCGCGGCAGGCTCCAGCCGCCTTGCATAAGTGGCACCTGAGTATTTCAAGGACCCTCATCCCAACCGGGGCAACTACGGTGTCAGGGCTCAGCTCGGAGTGGGGGGATGCTTTGACAGGGGCATTTTGGGGAGCAGAGGGGCGCAGAGACGGACCCTCTAGCAGCCATCCCACCTCTAACGTCCCCCTCCTGCAAAGCAAAACCCCCTCCAGCCTCTACGTCCATCAATAAAAAGGACTTGCATCCATTTCCCGTGACGTAGGGTCACTATTTATCATGATACCAGGAACAGCATCTCCTTTTAATCACCATTTAATCCCCATTTTACCACCACCGAGCGGGTCGGGAGGCGATTCCTGGGGCCCCGGCACTGTGCCGAAGGAAGGAGCCTTTTCCCGGTGGTGTGTGAGCAGGTCACGGCTCTGGGGAGGTGGGGGTGGCAGTGGTAATCAGCTATAATTAATGTATTAAAAGGCGAGTAACCGCGCAGCTCCTGTCAAACACGCAGCGCGCACGGGGCCGGTGGCAGGTGAGCTCAGCGGTGGGAGTGGTGCGGGCATGCAGCGGCTGGAAAGGGGGAAATGGGCAATTTTGGGCTGTTTGCAGGGGGAAGAAATGTGTTTTCCTGCCTTATTACCTCTTCTTCCGTCTGTGGGAGTGGAGGATGGAGGGAAAGAGAGGAGAATGGGCTGCAAAGCCCTAACCAAGGGTGCTGCCAGGATTTGTGTGGCAAGAGACATCCCGGGGCTCTTTGTGGGGTTGGGATCCCTCTGTCCGTCATCAGAGAGGATGGATGCTGTCCAATGTCCCATCTCTAGGAGCTTCTATCTCTTATTAAATCCTTGACAGCAATGACAAGGGCTTGGCCGGGCTCCCATGGTGTTTGCACCACCTTAGGAGCTGCTGGTGGATGGGATAATGCCAAATACCTTTGATTTTGGGAGCTCCCATCCCCAGAGGATTTGCCAGATGGCCAGTCCGTGCTCCGAGCTTCTCAGCCATGCATCCGAGGTGTTATTTGGGGTCGGTGCCCGGGCCGGGAGTGTGCCGGGGGCCACAGTGGCCGAGCCCAGGCACCTGCGTGTTGCGGTCGGGGCAGGCACCTGAAGTGCGTGGGCGTTCGCTATTGCCACCGTCACGTGGAAGCTTATGAAATGTTTTTTTGGAGGGAGGGAGGGAAGGTAATGATGGGGTGAGCCGGCGGGGCTCTGCCCCGCGCCAGCCCGCAGCGGGCACGCGGCCCCCCCCCTCCCCCCCCCCCCCCGTGATAACGTGCGGCCGGATCCTGCTACGGGTCTGGACACGCCGCTACAACTCCCGGTGCTTTGGTTTTCCCCGCCTGTGAAATGGGAGCGAGGGGCCCTGGCAAAATCTTCTCGTGGTGCCGGATGGCCGTTTGCCTGACCGTGGCGGTGGGGAGAGGGGGTCATGTGGTGCTGGGCAGTTTTGGGCTCCCCGTGCAGCTCTTTGCAGGGTTTTGTGGTGAGCACAAGTGGCTGAGCCCTTCGGAGGTGACAGGCCTTGAACCCCATGGTCTCATCCCTGGGGGAGGCTGTTGGTAGCCCTGCGGGGACGGCATTTGCCTAGGGCTCTGTGTTGACACAGCCGACAGGATCCTGCGGGCAAAGGGTCCGGAGAAATGCAAGTGTCCAATTCCACAAAGTACATCCCGTCCTGGCGGTGCAAATCCTACCGGAGCGTGTCTGCTCACCTGGTCCCAAACGGATGCACCGCCCCGATGTCCCCAGCATCCCCTGTTACATGCCATGAGACAGAGGTGGCACCAAAACCCACTGCTCACGCTGCTGTTGCCTTCCAGCTGGGCACGGGGTGTGTCACGAGATGTGCCGGGTCTCAGCTGGCTAAAGCTGACCCAGAGCTCATCATCGGCCATCCTCTTATGAGCCAGAGGCACAGAAGGTGACTTCAGTGCACTTCAGGGCTGTGCTTCACCCTGTAATAAATAACGCTGGGAAGTGCTTGCTTGCAGGTGGCTCACGGCTGGTGAGCGAGATGCGAGTGATGGAGGAGGCTGGTTTATCCCCTTCCCCCTCGCCGCTGGGGGAATCAGCACGGACCCAGAGCACGGGTTGGGAGAGCTCCCCCGGCTGCAGGGGGTGGCTGGGGATGGGATGGCAGAGCTGGAGCTAATTTTAGGAGGTGGGCAGAGCCTCCTGGGAAGTGGCCAGCCGGAGAGACATGTCACACCGTGGTGCCCATGAGCATGGAGAGCGAGTGCTGGGGGTCCCCAGGTCTGAAGATGCTGCCGTGGGTCAAGGAGGTGGCCCTGCATCGGCAGCTCGGCTTTCCACCGCAGGGAAGAGCTGCGCCACTGCTGATGCCCCGGCTGCTGGAGGGGCGATGGATCCAGGGACACACACAGGGACGATGCCCTGGACGCCTGGACTCCCGGTTTGCATGACCCAGGATGTGGTTGAGCCTTCGTGCCTCAGTTTCCCCGTGGCCGTCTCGCCGGCGCTCCCCCCGGCGGGGTGCGGTGGAGGCAGGAGGGTTGGCCGGGCTCGGGGATCCTCGCCTGGGAGCGCCAAGCCTTATTATTTCTCCACGACTGTCTCCTCCTCGCTCCTCGTAAAATTAGATCCAGCTGTTCACAATAGCCACTAACTTCTCTCCGGAAGATGTTCAAAGTTTACAGACGCGGAGCGGCGCGGCGTGCGTGGAGGATGGGCTGCCGTTCCCATGCCAGCTCCTCGCCGCCCGCCCTTCCCCCAGAGGCAGCCAGCTCCAGCCTTTCCCCCCCAACACCCCCCCCAGCTTAGACAATTCGGGTTTAGGAAAAAGCACACCCGCACGCAGACACGCGAGCCCCCGACCCAAACGAGCGTCGGGTTTTTATTAGCAGGAAGATCTGGGTGCTTTGTAGTCTCAAAGCAAAGGTCTGGTGCAAGACCCCGCTTTTTCCCTGCCCGGCTTCTTGTCCGCATGCTTGGCAGACGAGTCGGGCAGGGTGCTTGCTTGGGACTCGCTTGGTTCTTGCTTGATGCTCGCCAGCGCCTGTGGTCATGCGTGGCATGCGTTTGGGCTCCGGCTCTCGCGTGGGGTGGCTGATGTGCCCCGTTTCCAGCCTTGCCCAGGCAGCATCGCAGAGCGGAGGGTCAGGGTCCAGCTCCGTTGTTTGGGCATCAGTGCACCGGGTGGGGGGCTAGCGTGCCGTGCCGGGCTCTCTGGCGCTCTTAGGCCACGCTTCTTGCTGGAGCTCCTTCTTTTACCAAGAATACCGCCTTCATGTATTTTTAGCAACTTTCCTCCCCGAGGATTCCAGAGCAATTTTTCAATCTGCAGGAGCGGGAGTCACTGTGCCCATTTCCAGCTCTCGGCTCGGGCAGCAACAAGAGGTGCTGGGAGAAGGCGATGCTCTGCCATGGGCACCCGGTGCGCTCCGGCACGCGGGAGGGTTTGCCTGCCGGCCCAGTCTGGGGTGATGGCACACAGTGAAATGGTGCTGGACTGAAATATCCCTTTTTGGGAATAGATGGCCAATGCGGTTTGTGCGGGGCAGCGCGTACCTGCTCATGCAGCTCCTGCATTAAATGCAGGACCTCAGCTTGGCGGCTGCCCCGAGCTTCGTGAACTCGTGGCAGGAGGGCAGGGAAGCGTGCCTCCTCGCAGCGGTGACAGTGGCCGAGTGGCATTGCCGTGTCACATTTTGCCCTGGCCTCTGGCAGCCAGGGATGTCTCTATGTCTCGGCCGGGGCCCTCCACCACCTTGTGTCTTGGGTGCCTGGGTGGGGGGATCAGCTCTTGCATCCCCGCATCGTGCTGAGTTCCCCCTCCGGGTCGCTCAGCTAGGGAGCGTGGCGGTGCTGGCCCCGGGCTCCCGCGGGTGCCGCGGCACGGGCAACGGGCGCAGCTGCTCCCCGGGCAGGGTTGGGTTTTGCGGGGGTGGAGGCGGCCGGGGGCGGGTGTGAAATGCATTGCAGCCTTCCTCCTCCTCCTCCTCCTCGCCTGGCAGCCGGTGTCCCCTGGAAGACGTTTTCCCTGGCTCTGCTGCAATGGCTTAAAATGGGGTCAGCAGTACCCGAAACTGCTCCGTGGAGGCATTTCTCCTCCCAGGAGCGGGTCCAAGGGCAGGCAGGGTACCTGGCTTCCCCTCGGGACAAGCAGTGCTGGGAGTCCCAGGGAACGTGGGACATGGTGGATGCCCTGAGCTCCTCTACAGGGCATGTTCAGTGGGAGGCAACCTGGGATGGGTGTATTTTGTCATAGGAGCAAAGTGAATTCAACGGTCCCAGCGGGTGCCATGCCTGGCACTGCCTCTGTCACAAGCCACCAACGCTGGGGGTGTCACGGGACAGCTGTGATGGTGGCCCGTCCCTGGCAGGTGACTCCAACCCTGTTGTTTCCATCCAGCTCGTTTCATAATGCAGAGAGCAATTAATGCTGCAAAAGCTTTCTATTTATGCACTGCTGGGTGAAACGCCCCATCCTGGCAGGGCAGGGCGGCCCTAATTGGGCCAGGGAGGGAAGCCGGGTTATGGTGTCCGTCTGTCCCCTGCCCTCAGGTCTTGGGCCTGGAGGCTTGAGCAAAACCGGCTCAGGTCCTCCAGCAGCCAAAACCCAGCTCTGCTGCCTGCCAGGGCCAGAGGAAGAGGAGGAGATGGAGGGGTTGGTTTGTACGCCCGTGGTTCTGCCGTTAAGAGGGAGCATCTCAGTGAGAGGGGCTGCTGGTGGGGCTCAGGGGGTTTGCTTGATCCCCTCTGTCCTCCCTGCCCAAATTTTCTCTGAGCAAATCACTCAAGTTCCCCTCTCCTTCACCCATGGCCCTTCGGGATGGAGGACTGAGCATCCCTCGGCCTCGTGCTGCTGAGTAAGGACCAGCCACATCCCTGCTGGGCAGGGGCTCGGGGCTTTGCTGCGAGCTGGGGGGTCCCTTTGGCTCCAGGGGTCCAGCTGGAGCAGGGGGCACATGCCCTGGGCAGCCCTAGCAGTGCTGCAGACCCCGGTGGGATGCTGCCACGTGGCCTCCTGTGGTTTCCCCGCTCCGATTGCTTCCTGAGCCGCCCGCCAAGCCGGAAGGGACAGGAAGCGATAGAAGGGAGGAAATTAGTTGGGCTGTCTCACGGAGAGCTGGCCTGGTGCATGGGGGCTTCTGCCACCGCCTGGGTCCCCAGCCCATGCCGGGGGTCCCGTTGGGGAGAAGATGGCCAGTCCTCCCCAGCAGGGAGGTACAGACCTGGGTGGGAGGGAGCAGGGCAGCTGTCCTTCCCTTCCCGAGCCGGGGAATCCCTCACCGCAGCCCCAGAGCTGTTTGGAAGGAGAGAGCGATGTAAACAAACCTCCTTCCAGTGCCCTCCCTGCCGAGCCAGGTCTTGCTTGGCTGCTGCTGCCCGCCTCGATGGGTGCTGGTTGTGCCTGGGACAGCCACGTGCTAACCGGGACGGTGTCCCTCGATGGATCTGGACAGGGACTGGGGCAGGACATGGGGCAGGGCGTTCCCGAAGGATCCCCGGGCGAGCTGCTGGGGATACGGGGTTCCTGCAAAAAGCACTTGGCTATTGCAAGAAAAGTGCTGTAGGGTCATGGTTGGCAGAGCCGAGAGCATCCGGGCTCTGTGCACGGTGCTGGGGTTGGCAGCGGACAGGGCAGCATCTTCCCTGGTGTGTTGTGGCCTTGCTGGGGTCCCCTGAGAGCCCCAAGGTTTTTGGGTTTGCTTTAAAGGGCTTTCTGGAGCCAGCGGCTGTGTCGATGGTGCAGGCAGTGCTTCTCCCAGCCCTGATCCCAGCCGTGTTACAGGGTGGGCAGAGGTGGCCACAGGGACACTGTGCCCGGCCACTGCTCTCCTGCCGCAGACAAGGAGCACATTAATGAGACCTGCCTACAAATGGATGCCTGCTGTCGGAGCCCCAACCATGTTCTTGCTGATCCCCTGATCCCTGATGCGCTGGGAGGATGCAGGGAGGAGCTGGGGTGCCCAGGAGCCTTGGCTTTGGGGTCCTGCAGAGCCTGCTGCGTGACAGAGCAGCCCCTCTCGGCATCCCCGCAGGAGAGCTGTCCCCAGGGACCTCACCGCAGTGGGGCCAGGGTGACTTCCCAGCCCCCCTCCTGAGCTGGCCCTGGTAGGGGGGGTGCATGCTCAGCACCAGGGAGGATGGGGGTTCCTTTCCCCCATCGCCCCCAGGGTGTGGGTGCCACCAGTCATGGTGATGGGGAGGGGGTGACAGTGGCCTTGCGCATCCCCCCGCCTGGGCAGGCGCAGCCGGCGGGGCGGCGGCACTTTGCCTGTGCCGGAGCGAGGCTGAGCACCGCTCTGTGCCGTGCCTGCCTGGGCTTGTTGGTGAACTTTTATCCTTTCGCCATGGGGTCTAGGTGCAGGGGGGGGAGGGAAGAGGGCTGGATTGCCCCAGGCCCCTAGAATGGGGAGGCGGGATGGAGCTGGGATGCAGCCAGATCCCATCGCTCCCTTTGCAGGGTCTGGTGGGATGGGGGCCCCCCAGTGTACCCAGCATGGTGGGAGATCGTCCTGTGGGGTCCTGGTGCTGCGCCGATGTGGGTCAGAGGAGGCCCGGTATGGAGGAGACCTTGGGACCACTCTGCCCCACACCTTGTCCCCCCGGACAGTGTCAGCTGGGGACACGCTGTGCTGCAGGCCCCCTCGTGCAGTGGATGCCGATGGCCGTGCCCTGCTTCCCCGGAGGTTTGGGGGGGATGCTGTGACAATAGCCACCTCCCCCCAGTTTGCACAGGGTGAGAGAGCGGCAGCCGCAGGGGCTGTGCCCAGGGAGGGGTGACACCGCCACTGACCATGAGACCAGCTGGGAGGGCAGTGGCGGTCAGGGCAAGCAAGGAGCGTGGTGAGAGGCATCGGTCCCTGTGCCGTGACGCTGGCCAAGGCAGGACTGGGCGGCGTGGTGGGGTGCTTGGCCGGGTGGGCAGCGGGGCATCGCCCCGCTGCTTTGGGCAGGCCTGAGTTCTTGGCTGTGTGTCCTGGTGCAGCCGGGACATGGGTTTGTGGCAGCATGGGGGCTGCCAGGACCATGCCTCGTGGTGTGCGAGATGGGGCAACACTTTTGGGGCTGAGCGCGCTGGGGAAGAGGAACAGACCGTTCCCCCCAGCTTGGTGGCATGGGACAGGGATGGGGGCAGGGTGCTGCCCCCCACCTGGGGGCTTCATGGGGCTGATGGGCACCTCTGCCAACATCATGGCCCCGCAGCCTTTGGCTCTGAGCAGCGACATCCCTGTGCTCCCAGCCCTGAGGCCTCTCCCCCGCACACCTCCAGCTTGATTCCTATTGCAGCTGGTTGTGCTGGTCCCGGCAGCACCCCACTCCTGACCTCGGCACCCGTGTTTGGCCCCAGCAGGGTGCCCACTGCACTGCTCTGACCACAGCCACTGCCTCCAAAATATTCCCTTCCCCCTATCCACCACAAAACACCCATGTCCCAAGCACCTCTCCCTCCTTGCAACCCTCCTCTTTGCTTTTGCAGGGTTTAAAGAGGCTTCTTGTTGCCTTTCCAGGCTTTCCAGCCCCCAGCAGCTCTTGCCAAGTGGGCAGCTGCTTGCAGCCCTGCTGCCTGCACAAGCCCCGGGTCTCCCTCGTGCCCCCCACACATGGTGCCAGGGCCAAGCTCTGTGAGGCCGTGGGAACGCTGTCCCCATCTCAGCCTTGGCCTCGTGGGGAGATAAGGGCGGCCCTGGCAGCATCCTCCCCTGCCCGCTGTGGGCACCCATCCCACACCCGCTGGGGACCTCGCATGGTTGCAACCCCTCCCCAGCACGCCTTGGGCTGGTCGGTGGCACCCCGCAAAGGCAGGGTGCAGAGGGGCGAGTGAGCTGGGTGCGGGGGCTCCCTCCCGGTATGGGTGCCAGCGAGCATCCCCACTGCGAACCGGTGGTCCTGGGGTCCCCGAGTCCTGCAGAGGTGCCTACACTGTGGGAGGGGGCTTCTCCCCCTGCTCCCTGGGGAGCAGCTGGGAGGCAGGAGCCGGTGACATGTTTTCTGGCAGGCCCAGTCCCCTCCCTGCCCGGAGCAGGTCTGGCCGGCGGTCCGTCCGCAGGCCGTCCAGCCATGCCGGTTTCCTAATTGCTCCTGTTGTTGGTGTTTTGTAAGGGCTGGGTGGAGCACGGCGCTTGGCCATGCCTTGCGTCAGAGCGGTGCCTTGCACCCTCCCTCCAGGAAATCCAATGTCTTGGCCTGGCCAAAAGCAGGTTCGGTGGAGGAGGAGGAGGAGCTGCTTCCTCACACCTTGGCTGGGGCCCCAGCATCACCCTCCCTCCTCTCCCGGCTTCCCCGAAAAGGCTGGGCTGGGGTTTCCCTGCCGGGGGCGCGGGGGGGGGGAGCAGTGTGGTGGGAGGGGGCTGGGGGCGATGGGGGAGCTGCTGGGGAAGGGGGAGACGTGTGCCGCAGGCAGGGTGTTGCGGGCAGCCGGCACCCTGCCTGTGCGTGCAGTGCCTGGCATGGGGACGATGACCCAGGACACTGCTCATGCTGCTTGTTCCAGGATCCTGCCTGCAGTGGTGCAGCCAGCCCTATAGATTTGCTCTCAGCCCTATAGCTTTGTTCTTGGCCCTATAGCTTTGCCTTTGGCTCCAAAAACACTCATCAGTTGGGGAGGGCAGGGGGTCTGGTGGGTCCCTGTAAAGCCACCCCCGGGCATCAGCTCTTGGGACTTTCCCCTCTTGGGGTGAGCTGATGGCTGTGCCGTGGTGCTGCGGGGTCCTGGGACGCTGCTGGGTCCCAGGCTGGCACAGGGCTGCGGGGTCCCAGGCCACTGCGGGACTGCCATGGTGCAGCTGCGGTGGCGGGTCTTGGGCTGCCGTGGGGCTGCTGGGGGGTCCCAGGCCACTGTGGGCTCTGGGTCACTGCAGGACTGTGGGGTCTGGGGGCTGCGGGGTCTCAGGCTGCTGTGATGTAGCTGGGGGGTCTCTGGTTCCCCTGTGTCTGGGGGTCCTGGTCTGCTGGGGGGTCTTGGGCTGCCATGGTGCAGCCGGGGCTCAAGCACCCGGCCGAGGCAGCCGCACACCCCGTCGTAGGCGCCACGCTGGGACAGAGCCCTGCTGCGTTCACTAGGCTGCGGAGGGGGGGAGTGGGGGGGGTCCCCGCCAGGGCCGTCCCCACCCAGCGCCTTGTCCTGGTGTCCCCCCGCCCTCCCATTTCCTACACCCGCTCAGTTTGGACAACACATCCCTCCCGGGGGCTGCCCCCGTGGAGCACCCCAGCGGCGGGCACAACTGGGATGCTGTGGGACTCGGGGTGTCGTGGGACTCGGGGTGTCGTGGAACTCGGGCCGCTGCGGGACTCGGGGTGCCGCGGGCCCGTCCGGCACCGCTGCCGCCATCCCTCCCTTGGCCGGCTGGCTCGATCCTACAATCCAGTTCTCCTTATTTGGCCACAGTGCTCGGCAAGAGGGGGAGCAGCGGGCGGGGGGGACGGCGGGCAGGGGCGGGCGGCGGGGACCGGAGGGGCTGACATCACATCACGGCGAGGGAGAGGGAGATGGGGGGGGAGAAGTTTCTTTTTTTATAAAAGGGAAAAAAAAAAAAAAAGGCCTTGCAGCACGCTTGAGCCAGCGGGCTGCTGCAGTTCCTTTAAAAGGAGATGTCTGCGCCGGAGACCTTTGTACACTCCCAGCCCGTCCGGGAAGCGCGGCGGCGCAGGAGACACCTCTCCGCTCCCACCGCCGGCAGCTGCCGCCAAACATGTTATTGCAAAACACTGTGCCGGGAGCCGGGCAAAGGGAGGAGGAGGAGGAGGAGGAGGGTTGAAGGCTCCCCGGCATCACCCGCCAGCCGGGGAGTGCCCAGGGCCCTGGCTGAGCATCCTCGGGGCAGGGGGCCTCTCCCGGTGCCAGGGGTAGGGCTGCCGGAGGGCTCTGGCCACCTGGTTCCCATTAGCAGGGTCTGGCTTGGAGCCGCCCAGCGTCTCCCTTCAAATCCCAGCTTTGCCTTTGCCAGGCGCTGCGGAGCGGGGATTTTTGGGGCTGGGGATAGTTACAGTGCTAGCTTGCCCGAGGAGGCGGCTGGGCGGCAGCCGCTACTGGTGCGGGGTTGGGGCTCACAGGCTGCGGGGCTGCTGCTGCCCCGTCCCAAGGTGTCACCCACGGGCACCGTGGGCCCAAGCTTCTCATACAGATAATGCTGCATCCAGGCTGATTCCTTCCCAAAATTTATTTGGGTGGGCCCTGGGTGGTCACCTGTGGCTTGGATTTGGGGGTACTCATGGAAATCATGGCTCTGCTCCCAAGCATAGCCTGTTTGTGTCTCTGATGCCCCACACCGGGATGCTGCCCCGAGCCCTGGGTGCGAGTGGGGACAGGGCGAGCACCGGGAACAGAGCTGGGACTATGCTCTCACTGCAGCTCCATACCCCCAGCAAGGTTCTCCGGGTCTAAAGGGCATCCCCTGTGTCCCAGCAGGTTGTCGTGTGTCCGTGGGGGCTCGGGGTCGGAGCCCAGAGCAGCCAGCACCATAGCGTCCAACAGCTGGAACGCCAGCGGCAGCCCCGGGGAGGGGCGGGAAGATGGCCAGGACGGCATGGACAAGAGTCTGGACAATGATGCCGAGGGCGTGTGGAGTCCGGACATCGAGCAGAGCTTCCAGGAGGCGCTGGCGATCTATCCCCCCTGCGGCCGGCGGAAAATCATCCTCTCGGATGAGGGCAAGATGTACGGTGAGTGATGGGGGCTGGACGGAGGCAGCGGGCCGGGCACCGCGCTGCCGGCCAGGACGGGGTGGCCGGGCGTGAAGCAAAACCTCCTGTCCCAAACCACACCCGGGCATCACCCTCGAGCACCCCCCCAACCCCGAAAGCAGCTTCCCCAGCTGCATTGTGGAGCTGGACCAGGGAGGTGGCAGTGACCCACGTCCCCTCCCTCTGCGCTGGCTCTCCCTCCCGCTCCCTCCCTCGGCCCTGCCGGACCAACTGGTTTGGTGAAGCCTTCGGGGAGCGGGTGCGGGCAGGGAGCGGGCGCGGGACTGCGGGGCCAGCGCCAGCCCTCCTGCTCCCCTGTGCCTCCGCATCGGCCCCCAAACCTTCCCCAACTATACCGCGTGGTGGGGAGCACCCGGTGGCAAGGGCCACCCACCCACCCCGAGCCACTGGCACCCCGCTCAGCTTTCGGTGACTTTGTCGGCAGCACTGGGGCTGGTCAGCCCCGCTGGTGCGATGAGTTTTGAGGGGCCTCAGCCTAGTTTCTGGTGTCTGTCTTGGTGGCTCTCTACAACAGGGAGGGAGAGGATGGCTGATGCAGGCAGGGGTTGATACTGCCACAGGGCGCATAGTGCCACCAAAGAGCAGTGGAAGGTGCCATGATGTCCCCATCCCTGCCGGCGTAGGGACTGGTTCCTCCTCCCCTCCGCCTCCCATGATGTCACTCCCAGGGCTGGTGACCTCAGAGCTGGGGATGGGTTGCTATGTTACTGTCACCCCGTGGTGATGAAGGGATGAGGGACAAGCATCTCCATCACCAGCCTCCAAAATACACCCGCCTGGGATGCCACCGTCACCGGCAGTGGCTCACCCGCTGCCAGCAGAGAGGGACAAAGGGGACAAGGCTTTGTGGCGAGCACTGTGCCACTGTCCCCGACCCCATGCCAGCTCCGTGTGCCACCCCGCTTGCCGGGGACCCCAACCCAGGGCGTTGGGGCTGGCAGCCGGGTGGGAGCACAGGGCTTCCCAAGCGGGTGCATTTTTTGGATTTCTCCCGGAATAGCTGAAGTGCCGCCGGGAGCCTGGCCTTGCACAGCGCGCCGAGCCCCGACCGGTTTTTCCAGCCTTTCGGAGACATCTGGCAGCTGCTTAAAGAGGCAGCGGCCCCCGCCGGCTGCCTTTCATCTCCCCCCACCCTCCCCAGTATCTCCCCACCGGGATCCCCGGGACCCCCCGTCGGAGGTGCCGCGGTTACTGGGACCCCCAGGGTCACCGGCGGTACAGGCAATGCCGGCATCCCCCATAAAGGTGTGCCAGTGCCGTTACACCCCACCACCCAGCTCTTTTTGGGGGGTTCCGTGGGATGCCCACGGCCACGCCAGCCCGTGCCCCACCGATGCCAGTGGTGCGGGGGCAGCGAAGGGGCCGGGCGAGCGCTGCGTGCCCTGGGAGCAGGTGGGAGCCGGGGGGCCGGGCCGGGCACGCTGGCCCTGGCTCTCGCTCGCTGCCCGCCAGGTTATTTTTAACCCAGCCTGTCCAGCTGGTTCACGTGGTGGTGTCAGGGGAGAGGAATTTGGGGAATGTGGTAATTTGGAGGAGTACGTGCCCTCTCAGAGGGAATGGCACGGTTCTGGGTGAATCATGGGGGACAGGGACGGGGCGCGCGGGCACGGGGACGGCTGCGGGGAGGCTGCGAGGGTGCAGCCCGGGGCGGTGGCCAGGACGTGGGCCAAGGCAGGATGGGTGCAGGAGATGCTCGGTGCTGGGCACTGGGTGCTGGGCACTGGGTGCTGGGCTGGCACTGCCCCACAGGGGAATGTGAAGGCACCTGCATTTATTTCCCAGATTTATTTCCCAAGGGCTGGGTATGGGGAGGGAGGGGATGGGACTTGGGAGTAGGTGTGCAAAGGACGATGCTGCAGCACTCGGTGAAGGCGTACCCCTGTGCTGGGGCTCGGCACTGGCGTCCCCTCCACCCATACCCCTTGGCAGCACCCTGTTGTAGGCATCATCTCACCTGGGCTTAAAAGAACACCCTGGCCCTCATTAGGTGCTAACGAGGCTAAGGAGCCAGCGCAGGCTGGGGATGGCAGGAGGGATGGGACCCACGCTCGGTGCTTTGGGGGAGCACGGGGGTGCCACCCTGGCCATGCAAGGGGTGCCCTCATTTCCAGGGGTGCAGGGACCCACGGTGGCCCTGGCTGCCAACCCAGCAGCTCCTGCCCGGCATGGGCACCCCAAGGCGCAGCCGTCCCCGCACAGCACCTGGCCCTGTCTGTTCCCATGTGTGTGTCGTCCCCCCCCCCGGGAGCGCCCAGTTGCTTCGGGGCTGGGAGGGGGCTGGCCAGGGTGGAAGGGGCGGGGGAATATATTTTTTTTAGAGAGATTTTTTTTTTTTAAAGCCGAAACCCGCTCCAAGGGCATTTCGACAAGTTCCAACCGCGACCATCTGGTCCATTAAAATAAATCTGGCGTGCCTGGCCGCCCCCGTGCACGGGGGGCGCGGCGGCGGGGGGGCCGGGGCTGGGGCCGGGAGAAGAAAGCTCCCAGCTGCTCTGACGTTTGAACGTAGATTGGCCACAGCTGGCCCCTAAAATGTGGCGCAAAAGCAACTTCTGCTTCAAATTAGACCCAGGACGTTAGGAAATACTGGTGGAAAGGCCAGCACGGCTTGCAAATGGGAAGCGGGGTGCCAGGGGGGCACCCCAAGATCCCTGTGGGAAAGGCTGTGGGGAGCGGGTTGATCGGCTTCCCTGGGGGTGCTCCAGTTGGGATGTTTTTCGCGTGGGGCGGGGGGCAGTCCGTGGTTGCCTGAATTTGGGGACACCACTGTGGCAGGGGTCCCTGGTGGCTGTCACCCCCACTCTGAGCCCCCTGTGTCTGGGAGCTGCTCAACCCAGTGGGGTGGGGGCCACAAGGTGGGTCCTGCTGGCCTGGTGGGGGGCTGGCCACCGCCGTGTCCCCTCAGGCCACCCCGATGTCCCCTCGGGCCAGACAGCTGTCATGGCAGCGCCATCTCCTGGCAGTGCCTCCCTCATTAAGGACCAGCCTCATTAAGGACCAGCATCACCAGGATGGGGTGGGGGTTGGAGGTGCCTTTTGGGGCTCATGCCCCTGGCCCCCCCGTTTCCCCGGGGCTGACCCCTTGGCTCTGCCGGCAGGTCGTAACGAACTGATAGCCCGGTACATCAAGCTGCGGACGGGGAAGACGAGGACGAGGAAGCAGGTGAGGCCGTCGCTCTGCTTTTTTTCCTTGGGAGGGGTGGTGGGAGGCGGGAGGGGGGTGCCAGGTAAGCCCGGGGGGTGTCCGGCTGCGTCGCCTGTCCTCTGTGTCTCCTCCTGGAGCCACTGTTAATGCCAGCAGGACCCTCATCCTCTGCGAGGAGCTTCGTCTGTGAGCACAAACACCCTGGGGCTGGTCAGTCCCAGCCTGATCGGGGGATGCCCTGAAATTCGAGGTAAAGGGGCAGGCAGCACCCAGGCCCCCCTGCCTGGCTGGGGTCACCCCACGGTTGGCAGGAGCCCCTAAAATCTCCATCCAAGCAGCCTGTGTGTCTGTTTGCATCTCTCTCTGCTGCTCCACCTGGATCTGGAGACCGTTCCCACCTCTGCCCTTTGCCAGGGCGTTACGGTGCTTGTGGCAGACGCCACGGTGAAGACCCCACCAAAGCCCTGGGGCTGAGAGCAAGCCACCCCCATCCCAGCCAGGGGGCAGGCTGGGCGGGTCTGTGGCGGTCCGGAGGTACTGCAGAGCCCTTGCCCCGACCTCGCTGTCCCGCGAGGTTAGGTGCCAGGGCAGGCGGTGCGCAGGAAGGGATGCTGGCAGCACAGGGAGGATGCAGTGGTCCTCCTTTGCCTGCAGTGTGTGGGCAGGGTGACATCCATCCCAGCTGCGAGCCCTCGCTGCATCCTCGTGCCAGAGACCCAACCTGTCTGAGGGCCCGACTGCCGCAGCCCTCGATGGGACATGTCCGTTTGTCACGCGTCTGGTGGCTCTTCCCTCCCCTCCGTGGTGCTGCCTGTACTGGCAGAGCTGGTGGCCCAGGATGCTGGGGAGCGGGTGCTTCTCCCACCTCAGGGAGGTGGGAGGGTTTGGGGCATGGGGACACTTATGTTGGGGCTGCCCTGTGCCACGAGTCCCTGCAAGGGAGGGACGCTGGTCCCCAGGCTCTAGTGGGGACATCCTCCAGGACTGCTGCTGGAGGGAGAGGGACCAGAGTCCGGCCACCGTCCTTGTGTTCAGACCAGTGCTGAGTGGTGATTTATTTCTGGTTTAAAGCCTTAACTGGACCCCCTGGGCCACCCCTCCATGGGGGAAAGGATGAGGCACTCAGCAAAACTGATTCTCCAGGGGACACTTGGAGGCACAGGGGAGAGTGCGTGTGGCATTGTCCCCTCTGTGCACTTGTGTCCTGGACAGCCTGATGTCCCTTCTTGGACTGGTGGGAGAAGACTCTTGCCAAAATCAGCCCTGGTACCCCATGGGTACAGGGACCCCCACTCTGCCTGGGGCCCAGAGCAGGCACCCCAGCCATCCTGCGCCTTTCCTGCCTGTACATCAGCCCCATTTCTTTGGATCTTGCTGGACACAAAAAAAGAGCTCTCTTCTCACCTTTCCCACCTGCAAAATCAGCAGAAGCCCTGGGGGAATGAGCCGGTCTCTCCTGGATCTCCCTTGGGAGCGGCAGTCCTGCTGCAGCCCCGCCTGGGGTAACCCAGGGGCACCCCAAACCAGCTGGGCTGTATCCTCAGTACTGTGTGCAAGCAGCAGATCACTGTGCTCACAGGGGCTAGGGGGGTCAGTCTGTCTGGGAAACCCCGAGAAACGGTAAACACAGACACCCCCCCCAACTGCAGCAGCTTCACCCCACACAAACCAGCATCAATCAGCATAACGCTGGGGTCCCCCCCAGTTTTCCTCCCTCCAGCTCGCAGCAGGAGCAGGACGCGCAGCATCTCCAGGAGCATCACCCCAGCAGCCCCGCACGCTCCCCTCCTCCGCGCTCCCTTCCCCAGGGACAAGATCCCACCTTGCAGGGGGAACATATCTTCATGCTGTCTGTATTTTCCTTTCTGAATGGCGTGGCGGGCGCTAGGTGTCCAGCCACATACAGGTTCTAGCTCGGAAGAAGGTGCGGGAGTACCAGGTTGGCATCAAGGTACGTTGGCGCCCTTGCCCAGGTGTCCGCGGCGGTGTCTCTGTGAGCATGGGCAGCCCCTCTTCTTCCTCCTCCTTTCCTCTGGTTGACGGCTCTGCTGTTCCCCCTCTCCTTCTGCTCTCTCTCTGCAGGTCTCTAGCCACTTGCAGGTTCTTGCCCGACGGAAATCTCGTGAGATTCAGTCCAAGCTGAAGGTACGCGTCCGCCCCCGCCCCGCCTGGCCCCCCCGCCCGCTGACGACTAACGCACTCAGCTCTGCGGTGTGCCGCTTGCTTTCTTTTATACCTCTCTTTTTTGGTGGTTTTATTTTTCTTCCCCCTCCCTTGGCTCCTGGGACCAGATGGGTTTAGTGGCATCATTGTGGGATGCTTGGAGAGAAGTGCAAGGGGGAGGTCCAGCTCAAAGGCTGGGTGGGGACACCAGAGCCTTTCCCTCTCCCCCAGGAGGGTGAATTTAGGTGCCAAATCCCCTCCTTTCACCCAGGCAAGGACTCAGCCATGGGGAAATAGGGGTTTAAACCCTCCTCCGATGGTGCATGAGGGCTGCCCCTCTTTTGGGCCATCAGGGCTTCTCCCAGGAGTGGAAGGACCCCCCCAGAGCATCTGGCAAGGCAAAGTGAGGTTCAAGCAAGGGGTGCAGAGGGCCCCGCCCCACAGCTGAGACCTGGCCCCGCTCATGACGAGTGCCAGTGGGATGTGGGCAGAAGCAGGGGGATCCCGGGGGTCCCTGCAGGCTGCCTGCCTGGTGGCTTGTGATGTACCAGGGTCCGAGTACAGCCCAGGTGGCGCCTCAGGGATGTGGGGGGCAGCGGGCCTGGATGGGGCCGTGCTGCTGGGGAGGGGGCACTGCAGTGCTGGGGCAGCCCGTGGTTCCAGGGCCCAAGGGAGCCGAGCGAGGAAAAACTGGATCATCCTCTCTTCTCTGGTTGGCTTTTCTTTCCTTCCTTCTTCCTAACTGGAGCCCGACTAACCTGTCCGTAACTGTTCCCACCGAGCTTCGTGGCGGTGGTGGGGAGGGTAATGATGGGGGGGTGGGTGGGCAGGACTCGAGGCATCACCGAAGAACTGAGCCCTGCTCAGGTTGGACGCACACGGTGCAAGGTGGGGGACGGAGTGGTCCCCACTGCACAACTGCCTGTCGGGGTCAGCCGGCTCCCAGCTGGGCTGTGCAGCCCAGGGTGCTCGTGGGTTAATCCCTGCACCATCACACCGGGGAACATCTCCTTGGGCAGGACCCAGGGGGGGACCTGCTGCCTTGCCGAGGCTGTGGGAGCCCAGAAAAACCTTTTAGTCCCATGCTGTGACCACAGGGTCCCAAAAGGATCGCCAGCTCCCCATGTCCCCGTCCTCCTGTCCCGGGTGCTGTGTCCAAGTCTCCAGCACTGAGGCTGGCAGCAGGGGCCACCGTCAGAGCTGGCTCTGGCATTTTTGTCCCCAAAGCTTTAATGACCCCCAGCTCATGCTGCCGGGGAGCCCTCCAAGCCATGCACTCCAAAGCCCTTCAGCAGGGACCCTGGTGCCCCATGAGCAGGGTGCCAGGAGGGCTCCCACACCCCAGTGGGTTTGGTTTGCTGGGAAAAGCCAGGAGAGGGCACCCAAAACTGTTATGGGAGACTCCTCTGGGCTTGTACAGTCTTAAACCCAGCTCCCAACTCCAAGAAGGACAGCCAGGGAGGGCAGGGACAGCAACAGCAGAAGCCTTTGCACAAAAATAAAATAAAATTAAATCAAATCAAGTGGGCTTTCCTTGCTGCACAGCACCGGGCAAGGGGGAGTCAGAGGCAGGAGTGACCCCAGGGGTACAGGGATGGAGGCCAGCGTCCGTGGCTGCACTCTCCATCCCCAGCCACGCTGCCTGCAGGAATCTGGCAGGGAGCTGCTGGGGCAGAGATCCCCCTAAGCAATACACCATGGATGCAAAACATCCTTTCCCAGCCATACTTGGAGGCAAAGCCCAGCACAGGCAGCCCTCTGCCCTCACCCAGCGCTTGTCCTGTTGAATGGAAACTCCCTTCTGTGAGCAGTATATGTATATATTTTTAAGCTGCAGTCATGTGCGTGTTAGTGCTGCTGGCGTGTGGCTGCATGCCCACACTCCTGCCCTGCCGCAGGTGAAAATAAGTGAAGCGATTGATCCCTGAGGAAGGTTCAGAGGGAAAACAGAGGGTGTGTGGTGGGACCAGCACGCACATGTCCTGGCGGTGCAGCTGGAGGAGCAGTCCTGCCCCGGGCAAGACCTCAGAGCCCTCTGCTCTTGCCCTGTGTACCCCTGAGACCTGTGAAGCAAAAGGGAAAAGGGAAAATAAATGGTTTCCTATATAAATGCACACATGGAATAGGGGGGCTGTGCCCAGGGTCTTCCTTGCGGAGTGGGGTGCAGGTGCCCTTGCCAAGCAGGGCAGGAGCTAGGCGGCTCTTCCTCTCCATACCCTGACTGCAAGTGCTGGGGGCTGCTGAGGAGGTTGTAAAGGCTGTAAAAGATATAAAAAGCCAACAAAGGTGCAGGCCTGGCCGGTCACAGCAACCCCCTAATATAGTGGGGGGGGGCTTTATCATCCCATTGCTGGCAGGCTTAAGCCCAGGCTTCAGTGCCCACCATGTGCATCCCCTGGTGAGCAGCCAGGTCGAGGGGGGTTCGCTCCGCAAATCAGGCTGCGGTGATGAGCCGGGGTGAGGGATACACAGCTTGGGGTGCGGAGGTGGGGTGCGCACGGTGCCCACAGGCTCCCACAACTATCTAACCTTTTTTTTTTTTCCTTTCTTTTGTGGACAGGCCATGAACTTGGTAAGTTGAGCTTCAGTTTGTGATGCCTTTTGTTCCCCATTGACCTCTCCCGCAGAGGGGCTAAACCCTTCGCGTCCCCTGGGGAGTGAAGACACTTTCCAGACCCTGCAGCTCCTGCCCAGGGGACATAAGGATATAAGGAAGAAATGTTTTACAGTGAGGGTGGTGAAACCCTGGCCCATGTTGCCTAGAGAGATTGTGGAGGCCCCGTCCCTAGAGACGTTCAAGGCCAGGTTGGACGAGGCTCTGAGCAACCTGATCTAGTTTAAGATGTCCCTGCTCACTGCAGGGGGTTTGGGCTAGATGACCTCTAAAGGTCCCTTCCAACCCAAACCATTCTGTGATTCAATGACATTTGCAACCTTAAAGCAGCATTAATTAACATGGGTGCATTTGGGGAGGGGGGCATCCACCCGCCCTCGTCCCTAGGCCAGGCTGTTCAACCATCTCCGTGCTTTGCAAAACCTGCCGGGCACACTCAGACTGGGGGGGTCTCAGTCTGCCCATGTGACCTCCATCTCCCTCCTGTCCCCTTGTCCTCTTCCAGGACCAGGTCTCGAAGGATAAGGCTCTGCAGAGCATGGCTTCCATGTCCTCCGCGCAGATCGTGTCGGCCAGCGTCCTACAGAACAAGCTCAGCCCCCCTCCTCCTCTTCCTCAGGCCGTCTTCTCTGCTGCCCCCAGGGTGAGGACAGTCCCGTGCCCCCCCCGTATGGGGACACCCCGGGGTGGGGGTGGGGGCACGGATCCCCATGCACCACCTGCACAGGGGATGGGGGGGATGTTTGGTGGCCCCTTAGTCATAGCGGCAATGCAAGGAGGGCGTCGGGGGCTCCCTGTGGTTTGCAGCAGGTGGGGAGGGGAATTTGGCGGGGAGGGGACAGAAGCCCCTGACTCTTCCTTGTGCTGTTCCCCCAGTTTTGGAGTGGGCCTATCCCAGGACAGCCTGGACCCTCTCAGGAGTAAGTACAAGACCCCACTGCTGTGCTGGGCAGGACCCCGCTTAGCAAGGGGCTGGGGTGACCTGGGCTTCATTAACCTAATGGCACTCTCTGTTTTCCAGCATTAAACCGTTTGCACAACCAGCTTACCCCATCCAGCCACCCATGCCTCCATCACTAGCCAGTAAGTGCTGTCCTTGTCCCCTTGCAGGGGACCCTGCACCACCCCTGCTAGGTCCTATTTGTCACCTCTCCTGTGCCACCCTCCCACCTGCGCTCCCTTCCCCAGCCCTGCCAGCGGAAAAACCTGGGTTTAAACCCAGCCAGAAGCCCCACGGTGAGCCGGACACCACCGCTCCCGGCTGTGTGTCCCCCCCCGCCGTCCCCTTCCACCCAGGGGCGGGATCAGCACATCCTGTGTTTTGGCCGCCCAGTGGGAATAGCCCCATGCTGGGAGATAGGGGAGGGTGGGGGATGCGGTAAGGACAGCAGTGCCGCGGCAGTGCAGGGGGGGCTCACCCTGGCTCACGGCTGCCCCCCCACACCCCGTGCCCTCCCCAGGTTATGAGCCCTTGGCTCCGCTCCCACCAGCCGCCTCGGCCGTGCCCGTCTGGCAGGACCGCACCATCGCCTCCACCAAGCTCCGGCTCCTCGAGTACTCCGCCTTCATGGAGGTGCCGCGGGACGCCGAAACGGTAACGGTCCCCTCCGTGTCCCCACCACCTGGGTGGAATGGCGCCCATCCCTGTGCTTGGTGGCATCTTGTCCTTTCATCTGACCGCTCGTTTTAATTTCCCCGCCCCGGTCCTTACAGTACAGCAAACACCTCTTTGTGCACATCGGCCAGACGAACCCCTCGTACAGCGATCCGCTGCTGGAGGCTGTGGACATCCGCCAGATCTATGACAAGTTCCCCGAGAAGAAAGGTGGCCTCAAGGAGCTCTATGAGCGTGGGCCCCAGAACTCCTTCTTCCTCGTCAAATTTTGGGTACGATGCTGGGAGGGGAAGGATGGGGAGGGTTGTCCTTGAGCCACGGGCTTGTTGCAGGTTGGGCAACCCACCGGCAGAGCGGGAGCGTCCTGAGCAGCTCCATAAGCCAGTGACCCCTGTGCCCGTCAAGAGCTGGGTGTGATGGCACCTAACGGGACCCTCTCCCCACTCTCATCTCTCCAGGCGGATCTGAACAGCACGATCCAGGATGGGCCGGGGACTTTCTACGGTGTCAGCAGCCAGTACAGCAGTGCAGAGAACATGACCATCACGGTCTCCACCAAGGTGTGCTCCTTTGGGAAGCAGGTCGTGGAGAAAGTGGAGGTGAGTCCTGCTGCATTGGGAAGGGGTGGGAACGGTCCACCACGGGTCCCAGGATGGAGAAAGCCCCAGAGCTGGGTGCAGGGCATGTGGGTGCATGCTTGTCCCATGGGTGGAGCGGAGAGGACATCTCCACCATGTCCCAGTTGGCCAGCGCCCCCCCCGTGCCCACGTCCCCTGTGTGTTTCTGCTCCCATGGGGCGGCTGCTCACTCTGCTGTCCTCTGCAGACGGAGTACGCACGGCTGGAGAACGGCCGGTTCGTCTACCGCATCCACCGGTCTCCCATGTGCGAGTACATGATCAACTTCATCCATAAACTCAAGCACCTCCCGGAGAAGTACATGATGAACAGCGTCCTGGAGAATTTCACCATCCTGCAGGTACCTCCCCTCCTTTCCCAGGGAGCGTTTCCCACCAGGAATGTGGAGCCCTCACTTGCACTGACCCTACCATCCCTGCTGTGTTGGTGCCCGTGCAACCCCCCAAAAATGGGTAGCACAGTTTTGGTTGGTGCAAATAAACTGGCTGTGCCTGAGCTCGTGCAACCCCCCAGAAAACAGACAGCAGATTTTTGGTGGTGCAATTAAATCCCCTGTGCCTGAGGCTGTGCATCCCCCCCCCAAATAATGAGTAGCAAATTTTTGGTGGTGCAAATAAAGTGGCTGTGCCCAAGCCTGTGCAACATGCACACCCCACCCCCAGCCCCCCCCCAAAAAATGGGTAGCATATTTTTGTTTGTGCAGTTAAATTGGCTGTGTCTGAGCCTGTGCAACACCCCAAATAACAGGTAGCGAATTTTTCATGGTGCAATTTAAATGTCTGTGCCTGAGCCCCTGCTGTCCCTCGAATAACAGCATCTCCCGGTGGTCACAGGCCCCCTCCTAACGCACTCTCTGCTCTGCCGCAGGTTGTTACGAACAGGGATACCCAGGAAACCTTGCTCTGCATAGCCTTCGTTTTCGAGGTCTCCACCAGCGAGCACGGCGCCCAGCACCACGTGTACAAGTTGGTCAAGGACTAGGGGCCCTCGGGGACGGGCGGGGGCACGAGAGGTGCGCAGGGGAGGGAGGGGGCCGTGCAGAAAAGCCACCCGTGCCCGTTGCCTCGTGAGAAGTCATTTGAAGAGAGGAGGAGGAGGAGGAGGAAGAAAAACAATAGCCAAAAAAGACTGACTTGCGATCTCAGATGTTTTCTACTTAGGAACAGTTTCTTTTTTTTTTTTAAATAAATAAAAAAAAAAAAAAAGAAGAATGGGAAAGGAAACGTAGGGAGAAGGAAACCCGTGTCCGGCGCTGGATGGGGAGAGACCGGCCCTCGGTGTTGCTGGTGATGGCCGGGAGCCCGCCGTGCCGCCGTCAGCAGCGGGATGTTGGAGCGGAGGACAACCCCCCCCCTCCTTTCGCCCCCACCCCTTGCTCAGATGTGGTCCCGGTCTCGAGCGGAGAGGAGCGAGCACGGACGGGCTGGAGGACATGGTGTCGCGCCAGGTCTGGTCCCAAAGCGATTGGCATGGCAGCGGCCGTGGCACCGGTGCTGCCCGGCAGAGCCCTGGTGGCGGCAGGGACATGGGGATGGATGTGCCGAGGTGGGAGCAGGTAGGAGCAGGGTGGCGGAGGGGGATGCTGCCGCAGCCCCCCCAGGGCCCAGCACCCCGGATGCTCCTTCGCCGTGCCTGGCTGGGGTGCCGGGAACCGGCAGCGCTCAAGGTGGGAGGGCATCGACGATGCAAACCATTTTTTTGAGGGCTCTTTTTTTCTTTTTTTTTTTAAATTAAAATGCTTTTTAATACTTTTTAACAAGACACCATGCTTGTAATTGGGATTATGCCCCTCTGTGGTGTCTGGGACCTGCTTCCCTGCCACCCCCATCATGCCAGTGACCGGAGGAGGTGATGCAGCCGGGTCAGCCATGCAGCAAAACTGTGGGGCACAGGGAGCTGGTGTGTGTAGGGAGGGCGTGGGGTTGCCTCCATCTCTCTGGGGTCGCGGCAGACAAGAGGCTCGTTTTTAATGTGGCAGCAGGATCCCCTGAGCTCTGTGTGTGATTTCAGGGATTGCACTCGGGGGTGGCCCAGGCTAAATGTACCCCTCTGTGGTCACTTGTCAAGGAGTAATGAGGAGAGAGCAGTGAGGGTGGATTTGCCTGATTTTACTTTGCATATATACATTTTCCATCTCTCCCTCCCCCTTTTGCGTTTTTTCTGTGTTGACCCTTCTGGTTTCAGCTGCTCCAGCCGCTCACCTGCATCCCGCGGGAAGCAGCCAGGGAAGCAGCTCGTGCAGGGAGATGCACGTTGTGCAATGCTGGGCCAGGCTGCAAGCGGGCAGAGTTGAGGAGAGAGGGGACAGAGGACAGGAGCGATGTCAGGACAGGGGACTGGGTCTGCTTGGAGGTATTTTTGCGGCTGCAGCCCAACATAAGCCAAGGCAGCGTGCCCCATCCCGAGGCGGTGGCTGCAAGGGCAGAGCCCACGGGGAGCATCCCCAGGGCGTAGGAGGGACAGAGGGACAGAGGTTGAGCTTTGCAGTGGTGGCACGGAGCAGGGTGGCAGGAGGGCAGCAGGGGGACGGGGAGCCCAAGATGGGCAGGTCTGGCCAGGTGTCTTGTGCCGGTGGGGGAGTGAAGGCGGTGAGAGGTGCAGAGCCAGGTGCTGCAGGAGGGTAGGAGTGGTTTGAAGGGTGCTGGAGCCTGGGATCGGGGGACAGAAGGGGTTTAGGCTTAATGCTGTCGGGTGCGGAGGAGCAGGAGCAACCCCAGAGCTCAGAAAAGGGCCTTGGCTGCCATCACGATGCCACATGTCCTGCGAGGCGTGGGGACTCCCACTCGCTGCTGGGAGAAGCCACCCCGGCCCCACACCTGGGCAAGGACACGGCGGTGGGGATGGATGGAGGCGGCCGCAGCGAACAGGGGTGGCCGAGCAGGGGGGAAGAGAGAGGGAAAAAAATCCAGGGAAAGGCACCGGCATCCCACTGCAGGGCTGTGCCGGCGCTGCCTGGCTGAGTTCTCATATGTAGCATGTTTGTTGTTTCGTGGTTCTTTTTCTTTCTTTTGTTTAACTCACTGATCTAAAACTCTGGGAATGAAAACTCAAAACTCCCCTGCCATAAAACACAGGTGTGCCCTGCTCCCAGCCCCGATGGGGGATGAAGCTCTTCGTTAACTGGACCGGTTTGCGCCTCCATCCCTGCATCCCTCCATCCCGCCTGCACAGAGCCCGGGGGCGCCCACCCGCACCCCCTGCACACGGTGCCGCCGACGGCTCCGGCCGGGGTTTAGCCACGATCCCAGAGACACTTTCTCAACTCCCCCCCCAGCCCCTCTATTCTCCTCCGGTGTATTTATGAATTTCACATGAAGTACTGTTTTATTTTTTTAAAGACTTTGTAAAGCTTACCAGGGTTACGATCACCATTTTTAGAGCTGTGTCAGTCCACAATGTTAAAAATCCATTTTTTTTATGTATTATATTTTTTGTGTATTTTTTTTAATCCAGCTGTGATGGGTTGTATCATATATTTGTTGTGTTTACTGTATCTGTCCAACTTCAAAGAGAGGAGACTGTGGAGCTCCGAGAAAACTACGGTCTGCTGAAAAAAAAACAAAACAACAAAAAAAACATTAAAATTATTTGTTCATGGGTTGGCTCAAGCGGTTCTGAAGTTCCTGCTTTTTTTTATTTCTTAAGGTTTGCTGTGACAGCACGGGCTATAAGCCCTTGGCCGGGTAACGCGTCTCCCGGAACCCCAGCTCTGGGCTTTCAGGTGCCACGTCCAGCAGTATTTTGCTGTGATTTGCCTGGGAAAGCTAACTGCTGGGTTAGCCCATCCCACAGCAAACGCTTCCCTGCAGCACTGCTGGGTCAGGGACACGTATTTCAGGGGATCGCATCCTCGCCCACGCTGGCGTCAGGTGGTGGAGGGCTGAGGCTGTCCTACTGGTAAGAAATACCCATCAAAGCTTTGCTGGCAGCCCCTTGGCTGTTCAGTACAGCTCAGAACAAGGGGACCCAGATGACATGTTCCAACACCAACCGCATTTCCAGCACTTTTCCCCTTTCTGCAAGCTGAACCGTTGTATTTGTGTGCCCATTCCCATCGCCCTGAGGGCAGAGCCTGGCGCCCGGGCAGAACCCCGATGCTGTTAGGGCCAATGGCTCTGCACATCCTGAACACCTCTGGACTCAGTTGATTAGGCACTGATACAAAAATCCTCTTGCCGCTGCTAAACATGCTCCAGCCCAGCAAACTGCTGTCCCTCTGGACCCAGGATGGTGTCCCCAAAGGAGGTGGGGGGGCTCACACCCCCTCTCCTCCTGCTGACACCCCTGCCCCTGCTCGGTGCCGCGGGCCAGGGGTCTTGTATGATGCATTAAGGCATCTGAGAGACTTATTTCTAATCCAGGCTGGGTGACAGGTTGGGAAAGACAACAAAACACACCTGCAGGATCCAAAAAATCCCTGAGTCGCTGCCATCCCACAGGTACCAGCTCTTGCTGAGGACACCGATGCTGATGGAGGGGGCCTTGGAAGAGAACTGGCCCCCAATATTGGGCAGGTGCCACCTTTCCCAGTCCAGGCCCCTGGCTGGGACCTGCTCCCTCCAGGACAAAGCAAAGCAGCAGGAGCAGAGAGGGAGCAATGCCCAGGGGACCCCGGGGATGCTCCTAAGGTGACTTGGGACTGGGAAGGATGTCCCGGGAGGAGTGGGGTGTCAGGGAGGATCCCACATGCCTCCGAGGAGATGGAGGGAGGGGGGCCTGTATGGACAGAAGCTGCTGGGGCTACTTTGGGAAGGTGCAGAGCAGGGCAGGACCCTGCACACACCCCTGCCACGGGGGATGGTGGCGTGTGAAGCCACCCTTACCCCCGAATCCCCCCCGTGCACCCCCCAGTGTCCCCCTCGCCTGCCAACGCACCCCATTACACCCGCTCCCCCCGCCTGCACCCCGCCCGCCGCGCACCCTTCCCGGGGCCGGGCCGGCCCTTTCCCTACCCCAACCCTCCCCCTCTCCCTCTTCCCCCTTTCCGACCCCTTCCCTCCCCTTTCCCTTTCCCTTCCCCATCCCTCCCCTCTCCCTCCCCTTTCCCTTCCCCATCCCTCCCCTCTCCCTCCCCTTTCCCTCCCCCATCCCTCCCCCTCTCCCTCCTTCCCCTTCCCTTCCCTTTCCGCACCGCAGCGCTGCCTGACGGGACGCGTAGTCCCGCGGCCCCGCTCCGCTCCCGGCCCGCACCAGGTCGGGCCCCGCTCCGCGCCCCATCCCGGCCCCGCTCCGCCTGTTGCTCCCCCGGCCCGGCCCCGCTCCGCCTGTTGCTCCCCCCGGCCCCGCTCCGCCTGTTGCTCCCCCGGCCCCGCTCCGCCTGTTGCTCCCCCCGGCCCCGCTCCGGCTGTTGCTCCCCCCGGCCCCGCTCCGCCTGTTGCTCCCCCGGCCCGCTCCGCCTGTTGCTCCCCGGCCCCGCTCCGCCTGTTGCTCCCCCGGCCCCGCTCCGCCTGTTGCTCCCCGGTCCCGCTCCGCCTGTTGCTCCCCCCGGCCCGCTCCGCCTGTTGCTCCCCCCGCCCGGCCCCGCTCCGCCTGTTGCTCCCCCCGGCCCCGCTCCGCCTGTTGCTCCCCCCGCCCGGCCCCGCTCCGCCTGTTGCTCCCCCCGGCCCCGCTCCGCCTGTTGCTCCCCCGGCCCCGCTCCGCCTGTTGCTCCCCCCGGCCCCGCTCCGCCTGTTGCTCCCCCCGGCCCCGCTCCGCCTGTTGCTCCCCCGGCCCGCTCCGCCTGTTGCTCCCCGGCCCCGCTCCGCCTGTTGCTCCCCCCGGCCCCGCTCCGCCTGTTGCTCCCCCCGGTCCCGCTCCGCCTGTTGCTCCCCCCGGCCCGCTCCGCCTGTTGCTCCCCCCGCCCGGCCCCGCTCCGCCTGTTGCTCCCCCGGCCCGCTCCGCCTGTTGCTCCCCGGTCCCGCTCCGCCTGTTGCTCCCCCCGGCCCCGCTCCGCCTGTTGCTCCCCCCGGCCCGCTCCGCCTGTTGCTCCCCCCGGCCCGCTCCGCCTGTTGCTCCCCGGCCCCGCTCCGCCTGTTGCTCCCCCGGCCCCCTCCGCCTGTTGCTCCCCCGGCCCGCTCCGCCTGTTGCTCCCCCTGCCCGGCCCCGCTGCCCGCCCGGTCCCGCGGGGAGCTGGGAGGGAGGGACAGAAGCTCTCCCGGCGGTGGTGGGGAGACACGACCCGGGGGGCTCAGCCCGGTATTAGCACGGCGGGGATGAGCCGCTCGGTAATCCTGCCGGGACAGGCAGAGGCCGGCTGCCTGTACGCAGCTGCCTGTACCTGGCTGCCTGTACCCACCTGCCCATCCCCGGCTGCCTCCTGGAGCCCCGGATTTGCTCTTTTGCACTTCTAAAAAGGACAGTTTGCCCCGGAGAGGGGCGAGGGAGAAGCGGGCTGCTCCGGGAGCTGCTGGGTCCTCCGGGCTTTGGGGGTCTTCAAAAGTATCTGTGGGCTTCCCAAGAGGGGAGGTGGGTAGTGGGGTGTCCCGCGTCCGTGCCTCGTAGCCGGGGTTAAAGTCCATCCAGGAGCACGACTTGCTGACAGACAAAGGGTTTAAGCCCTGTACCCCATTCCTGGCCCACCGGTCATCCACGGTCACCCGTGCGGTTTGGGCACACGGGTCCCTGGCTGGGGAAAAGTTGGGGTTCGGGATGGGCCTCACGGGCGGGAAGGGAGGACACGGCGCGGGCCATGCTGGAGCACCCCAAGCTCTGCTGCCTCCTGGCCTTTTTCTCAGCTCGGCCCCTCCGCCGTGGCAGCCTGGCTCCCCAGCTCTGCCCCACACCCCGCACTGCCTCCCCGGGGTTGTCACCCCAACCTGCTCCCTGCAGGACCTCCCTCCACCTGGCGTTGCCCTCCGGCCCCCGCGAAGCCCCGGCGAGCGATGGAGGGAGATCCCACCCTGCAGCTCCGTGTCTTCAACCTCAACTGCTGGTGAGTCCAGAGTTCGCCAGGGCCGTGCCAGGCTGTGCCAGGCTGTGACGGGGCCACCCACACTGGGAGAGGGGTCCCACCTCGGTGACACCTTCGTGTCCCCTTCTTTTTGGGGTCGCACCGCTTTCCCAGCCCTCAGGCGTCAAGAGGTGCTTGGCTGAGCAGTGCCCCCCGACCCCTCTGTTTCTGCTCCTCCAGAAAAGGGTCCCCCATTTGCACCCCAGCTGGCTGCCTTAATTTTGCAGGTGGGAAAAGCTGTCCCCAAACAGCCTCCCTGCACCTCCCACTTGTCCCCATGTCCCTGCGTGGCCCTTTCCCCCTCTCATCTCCCCCAGTTTGCATCCTGCCTGTACCAGTACCAGGTCCTGGTGTGCCCCAGCAGTCCCTGTCACCCCATCACCCCCCAAGCTGTGACCGCCACCCCTCTCTGGCAGGGCCATCCGCTACCTGAGCAAACGGCGGCAGGAGCGCATCCGGCTCATTGGGGACATGCTGTGCCAGGAGAGCTTCGACCTGGTGCTTCTGCAGGAGGTGAGGGCAGCCCATGAGCCGAACGCACCCGTTCTCAGCCCGTGAGCCGTGTGATGAGTGTGCACGTTCTCAGCCCGTGAGATGAGTGCGTCCGTTCTCAGTCTGTCCCACCGTTCTCCAGGTGTGGAGTGAGCAGGACTACAGCAACCTGAAGGCGAAGCTTGGAGGCTGCTATCCCTTCTCCTATTACTTCCGCAGGTGAGAGGGGCTGTCCATGGGGTGGTGGTTCCCACTTGGAGGGACGGGTGTGGGTGCTGTAGGTCATCTCTGTCACCATGGGAGACCCTATGCCTGGAAGTTGGGGTGCTCACGGGTGCACATTGGGACCCAGGCATCTGGGGAGCCCCGTTGGCTGAGGGGGAGGAAAAGGTGGGGGGCATCACTCTTCCTCACTGTGCTTTTCCCCTCCTGCAGTGGGGTGATTGGCAGCGGACTCTGCGTCTTCTCCAGGTTCCCCATCCTGGACACCCTCCTCTACCAGTACTCACTGAATGGGTACCCCTACATGGTCAGTGGGGTGGGGGGCACCCTGCACCGCGGTGCCAGGCCCCACAGAGCCTCACCGGCCCCGACCTGCTCCCCTTCCCCTCTGGCAGCTCCAGCACGGGGACTGGTTCTGCGGCAAGTCCGTCGGCCTCGTTGTCATTAAGATCTCTGGGATTGTCTTCAACGTCTATGTCACCCACGTGAGCGCCCCAGGGATGGACCCAGCATGGAGGGGGGGGACAGGGACGATGGGGAGGAGGGGGATGAGTGGCCATACCCCTCCTTCACTGCCCCCTTGCTTTAACCACTGCTCTGCACCATGTCTCCTGGGACCATGCATCGATTTAATGAAATATTGCTCTGGTGGGGACAGTGACCCACAACCCGGCTGTGCATCCCAGGATGTCCCCAGAGGGGTGGGATGAAGACAGAAGGGTTGGCCAGACCCCAGAGGGACCGTCCAGAGGGGCTGGGTGGGTTTGCAGGGAGCCCTGGATCAGGGCAGGTGCTGGGATGGGGGTCATGACCGCTTTGCCCCACCCTCTTGCCAGCTGCATGCCGAGTACTGCCGGGAGAAGGACGCCTACCTGCCCCACCGCCTGGTGCAGGCCTGGGAGCTGGCGCAGTTCATCCGGTGAGCAGCTACGGGGTGGCCCACGGGGTCCCCCACTGCAGGTCCCCAGGGCACGCGTGGTCACCCCTTCCCCTGGGGTTTGCACTGTAGAGCGTGCGCAGTTGCACCAGTCCCAGCCAGGAGTACGGCTGAGGAGCACTGGGGGGATCGCAGCAATCCCAGTCCAGTGCGGGGAAGGGGGTTAGCCATCCCCATCCCCACAGACACACCTCGAAGGCGGCTGACGTTGTGCTGCTGGGAGGGGACCTGAACATGCACCCCGAAGATGTGGGCATCCGGCTGCTGCGCGGCTGGACGGGGCTGCGGGATGCCTTCACCGAGGCCACGCGCTTTGAGGTGAGCGGCAGGGGGTGAGTGGGATCCCAGCGCACACCGAGAGCCCCCCACCCACCCAGGCCCTTGCTCTCAGGGCTGCAAGGACGGCTGCACCCTCGTCCCCAACAACTGCTTCACTGTCAAGTCAGAGCTGTTGCCCTTCCCACTGGGCATCCGCATCGACTACATCCTCTACAAGGTAACAGGGGGCCCTCAGCCACTGGCTGCGGCTGGAAGGGAGGGGAGGCATCGGTGTGACTCCCCAGTCCCTTGCCCAGGCCGTCTCCAGCTTCACGGTGAAGTGTGAAGAGATGAAGACCACCATGGGGACAGCACCGGGCACGGACATCCCCTTCTCAGACCATGAAGCCGTGATGGCAACGCTGCACATCCGGAGGCAGGGACAGGCTGTGGGTGCCAACCTTGGCACAGCTGGTAAACTGGGGGGGGCACTGCCGGCATCCCCCATGTGCCGGGGAGGGGCTGGTGGATGGACTGATGGATTTGGACAAAGGTGGAATTTTTGGGCATGTTTCCCCTTGCTTAGGGTATCCCTTGGGGTGCTGCTTGTGGAGGGGTGCATGGACAGGGCAGAGTGGCGAGGATGGGGAGAAAAAGGGGGGGGGGGGTGTGGGTGGCCACCCCGCTGAGCCACCCCTGTCCCCTGCAGAGCCGACGCTGGTGGACGTGGTGACAGAGGCACGGACGGAGGTGGGCGTGGGGCTGGGGGCAGCGCGGCGGCAGCGCTACTCCACGGGCAGGATGGCCGTGCTGGCCCTGCTGCTGCTGCTGCTTCAGGCAGCGGCCGCGCTGGGCACTCTGGCAGGGCTGGCGGCCGGGCAGCCCTTCCCCAAGCTCTCCTTCTCCCTGCTGGCCTTCCTCGCCATCGGCGTCCTCCTCCTTGCCACCGGCCTCCACCTCTTCCACACCATCGAGGTGAAGATGCTGCAGGGCACCGAGGAGCAGATGCGGATGGCGCTGCGGGCACTGCAGGAGCATCCCAGCAGCAGATGAGCCAGGGCTGTGGGTAGCCCACGATGACCCCCCGCCCCTATCCCAGCCCCTTTTGGTCCTTTTTTCTAGTTGACATCTGGTTTTAGGTGAGCAGTGCAGGTTCGACAGCCACCTCACCGGGTGAAATTAAGATTTTTTGGGGGCAGATTTGTCATGTTTGCCCCTGTGGGAACCACGACAGAGGCAGATTTTAATTGCTGGGGTTTTTTTAATACACCCTTTCTACCCAGAGGGACCCACCTGCATGGCTGGGAGACTTGAGAGGCTGAGCCTCCCCTTGCCCGGGGCAGCCTCAAGGGCTCCTGGTGAAAGCTGATGGCTGCGCTGGCAACCAAATTTGACTCAGACAGAAAATAAAGGCAGTGTTTTAGTCCTTGGCACCGGATTGGGGAGGCTTTATTCAAAGGGGTTGAGGGGGGCGGGGTGCAGCAGGATATTAGGACTAGTACAAATGAAAGGTAGATGGGAGGGTGTGGGGAGGCGCTGAAGAGAGCGGCAGGACGAGGGCTGAGTGCGGGGAGGGCGGTATTGCTAATAGGGGGGGTCACCCTGGGACCCCCGTGCCTGACATGGCTGGGGCTGCCATAAGCACCATTCAGCCGTGGAGGCCACCCCACAGCAACTGGGGACTCTGGAAAGGTCAGAGAGGTCTTTGCAAAGGCCACTTTGGTATTGCCAAGCAGGAGAAACCCCCAAAGGGGCAAGGAGGACGTGGCTGCCAGTGTCCCTTGTGCACGGATGCACACAGCGCGAGCCCTGGGCACGATGCTCTCGGGGACCTGCTGGACAAAAAGCCCCGTCCCCAGCCCTGGGGCCTCACAGGGAGGTTTCTGACCCTGGTTTCCTGCAGCGGCCAGGGACAGCGTGAACGTGACACCCGAAAGCAGCAATACAGAGCATCGAGATCAGCCCAGTCTGTCTGTCACTGACCCCACCCGTAGAGCCAGATGTCCCTGGCTGGGATGGATGTCCCTGGAAGAGATGGATGTCCTGGGTTAGGATGGATGGCCTCAGCTGGGATGGACGTCCCACGCTAGGATGGATGTCCTGCGTTAGGACGGATGTCCCCAGGAGGGAAGGATGGCCCGGGGTGGCTTCCAGGGGCTGCTCCTGAGGCTGCCCCTCCACATTTGGCATCTCCACGGTGACTCGCAGTCACATCCTCGCTGCCAGGAGCGAAGCCTTTTGGTGCTGGGGGCACGGGGCTGGCTGGGTCGCGATGAGCCACCTCTCCCACCGGGAGCCTGTTGTGAGGCACCCAGCGGTGCAGCACCAGCACAAGGCGTTCTGTCAGACAGAATTATTTCAGTGCCCGGCCAAGCCTCTGGGCAGCATCCCCTCGAAGCCGTGATGGCTGTGGGACCTCCTGTGCCGGGAAAGACCCCATTTCTCTGTGGGGCTTCTTCCTCCTGTAGCAAACCACAGGCAGAGCCGCTGCAGCCCTGTGTTTCATAGCCCCCTGCAAATCTTGTTTTCAAGCAAGCACAAGGCAAAGGCAATCCAGCCAAGCATGGGGGGGCCCTTTCTGCACCCCAAAGCTGGGGTGCTCCTTAGCGTCTCCCTACACGGGCATCCACCAGCAGGTCCAGCCCCTTCACGGCAGGCTTTGGCAAGCAGGGACCTGGATTCGCTGCAGCAGCTGCTTGCAGGCAGCTCAGGCATCACCACCTTCAGAAGCAGCTCAGGGTGATGCTCAGCCAGGGAGGGACCACTCGTCCCCCGCCGGGAGGAACCGGAGGGTCCTGGGGCTGCACGGATCAGGCCTGCAGCTCGGCGAGCCGCTTCTCCTCTTGGAGGTGGATGAGGACGTTGCGCTTGTTCACCACATCCAGCAACTGCGCCAGGATCTCCTGCTCGGCCACGCGATCCTCGGGTGTCTTCAGGGATTCTGCAGGAGCAGGGGGCTGGAGTGGGACTGGGTGGGTCACAGCCCCAGCCCCACTTCCCCCACCATGCACAGGGACCCCCTCTGGCACGTGCCAGCACTCACCTTCCCTGTTCATGTAGCACCGAAGCTTCTGGTCAAGCTGCCACTGCTGCTCCTCCAGCTTCAGCTCCTGCACCCTGCGGGGAGGGAAAGGGGGTGCTGGGTGCTGGGCTTGGGGTGGCTGGGTGAGCCAAGCCCCCCCCCACTGCCCAGGGAGAATACCCCCAAGCCTTACTGGATCATGAGGTCTGACTCCTCGGACATCAGGCCATTCTTCTTCTGGACCAGATACAGCAGCTGGTTCATCCACTGCGTCTTCTGGTCAGCCAGGGTGCCTGCAGGGCAGCGGAGAGGACATGAGAAGGGCACAGACCCCCTGGACATGGGGATCACAGTGCCCTGTCCACCCTGGCCTTACGGTCCTCATCCCGGAGTAACTTCTCCAGCTTGATGCCCTGCTGCTCCAGCTCCTGGAAGGTCACCTCGATCTCCTCCAGCCGCCTCTGGATGGCCTGTAATGGAAGCGCAGTGGTCACCCGTGGGCCAGCACCTCCTGGAGCGTGGCCACTGCCAGCGGGATGGAGGGGAAGGGGGACAGCACCGGGCTGGGGACCTGGCTCTGCCCCATGGGGCTACCTGGGCTTTGCAGAACCGCTTCATCTGGGCTTCCCTGGCCCGGCGGGTGAGTGTGCGCTTCCAGGTGGGGTATTTCTCTTCTTCCCCCAGGTCCAGGCACTGTGAAGGGATGGTGGCATGGTCACGGGGGTCAGTCCCTGCACCGGGGCACCTCCTGCCCCAGCAGCTACGGCAGAGCCGGACCCAGTGCCTTAGTGAGAGGAGATACCAACAAGAGCCCCAGCCACCACCCAGGCTGGTGGGGTCACTGCTGCTCAGGGAAAGCACTCACCAACTCTGTCATCATGTCAAGGTCTGTGCCTTCCTCCCCCTCCTCCTCCTCCTCCTCACTCTCACTCTCCTCCAAAGCTGCTCCAAGAAAAAAGCCATTTCAGGCTGGTACCTCAGAAGCAGGACATGGGGCCAAGCAGGGTTCCAGAGGGACCCACAGCCCTGCTCGGCTGGAGACTCCAGCTTGCAGCCACCTACCTTCCTCCACTGCCATTTCCTCCTCCTTCTCCTCCCAAGCGCCCTGTCCCAGCCACGGGGCAGGGAGGGGCTCAGGTGGTGCCTGGAGCCGCAGACGAGCTGGCTTTGGCGGTGGCTCGAGCTCCGCTTCGCTAGTGAGGGACAGCGTGGACAGCTTGAGCTTCTCCAGGGGTGTGAGGACGATCTTCCTCCTGCCCCCGCTCTCTTCCTCCTCTCCCGCCCCTTGGGGCTCCAGTCCAGGAACCTTCTCCTCCCTCACTACCCCCTCGGGCTGTGCCAGCAGCTCCTGCTCCTCCATGTCACCAGTATCCGCAGCATCCTCTGCTGCCCCAGGATCTGTCCCTGGCTGCGGGGCTGCTGGTGGGGGCTGCAGGAGATCGGGTGCCCCCTCCTTGGGGGACACACACGGGCTCCCAGCATCTGAGGGTGGGCGGGCAGCAGCAGCATCCTAGGGCAGAGCCAGTGGCAGAGGGGTGATGCAGCATGGGGCCGTGCCCGAGCATCCCCCTCCACCTTCTGCCTTTTCCCTATAATCTATGGGGCTTTATGGTGACTTACCCCATCAGGCAGTGCCAGCAGCTCATCCTGGGGCAGGTCCATGCCAGGGGGATTGGGGTAGTGAAGCGAGCAGTAAAAATGACCTGGGGGGGGACCCAAACCTGTATGACAACCTGCAAGGTGGAGAAGCCTTGCCCCAAGCATCCCCTCTTCCCAGAACCCGCCTCACCGTCCTCCTCGTCGAAGGCGTAGTCGCCCAGGCGCAGGGTGGCCCCGCACTGCCAGCACTGGAAGCAGCCGCGGTGGAAGAAGCGTCCCTCGGCGCTGGCTCGCTCCAGGATGTAGACGCGGCGGCCACAGAAGTAGCAGGCGTCGCTGCTCTCCACGCGGGCTGGCAGCTGCGGGGGGAGAGGACAGGCTGGGGTGGCACCGGCGTGCTGGCACCCACCCTGCCCCAGGGCTTTACTGGCAGCCCAGGGGGCTCGGGGGGGGACTTCGCTTCTCTTGCAGAAGTGGGTCTAGGTGCTCAGGATGGGGTTGCTGGCACCAGCAAGGGAGCGGCAGGTCTTGGCTCCGGAAAACCAGTTGGGTCAGGAAACAGGCAGGGAGGAGCCGGGAGCCCGTGGGCGTTCGCTTGCGCAGCCCTGGTCCCAGCCCTTGGCTCGGCCCCACCAGCCGCTGGTGTCCCCCCAAGCACCCACCCACCTACAGCTCGACCCCCCAGGTGGGGCTGACACAAGGACCGACCTGCCCTGGGTCCGTCGTGGCAGCTGGCGGTGGCTCAAGGGCAGTGTCCAGAGTGTCTCCATCCAGCCCTGCGTCCAGCTACAAGCAACCCAAGGGGAGGGTCAGCCCCCCGCTCTCTCCCGGGACAGCTGCACCCCAGCAGAGCATCCCTTGAGGCGCCCAGCTCAGACCCACCTCAACATCCCTGCAGCTCCTCTTTGCCTCGGCATCCTTCTGGGCGCTGTCCTGCAAATGCAAAGGGAGTGGCTAGGATAGGGAGAGGGGCGCGATTTTGGGGTTTCATGAGGGTCTGGGTGGGGGTCCCTCACCTGGGCACGCTTGTGTGTCAGGTTCCGGCTCTTCTGCAGCTTGTTGAGGAAGAGGATGGCCCCTCGCGTGCCCCGGGTAGTCAGCGGCTTCTTGCTGACCTCCTCCACCTCTGCGCAGAGGGGACACAGCCACGCTGGTGAGACCCACCCGACAAGGCGGTGGGACGCAACCGGCCCTGCTGGGGCTCAGGGTGGGATAACCCCCTCCAAAAGCTCGCACCTGGAGAGGTCCTGAAAGCTTCATAAAACTGGCTGAGGTAGGTGATGAGCCCCAGGCGGTCGGGCTCTGCCATGGTGGCCATCTCGATGCTGGAGAGGACAGGCTGGATACCCAGATCCTGCTCTGCCGTGTCCAGCATCATCTGGTGGGTCCGGATGGGATCCTGGGAGTCCATGGAGTCAAAATCCCTGTGGGGAGACGTGGGTGCCATGAGGGTGGACTCTGCAGGGTGGGGGGTCCTGGGGGTTCCCAGGCACTCACACCAGGTCGGGGCGGAAGCGGTGGACAAGGGCGCAGAGGGCCAAGCCGCTGGTCCAGGAGGTGGTGAAGTTGGTCACCGCCACACCGCGGTACCCGGCCGTGCTGGCCTGGCACCAGCGCAGCAGCTCTTCATAGGCATCTCCGGAGACTGCTGGAGAGGCAGCACACATGTCCCCATCCCAAAAAGGCAGGGGACAACTCCCCAAGCCCTGCTCCCCCCTCCCAGCATCTGTTCTTTACGGGGGAAGGGGTCCCACAGGAATGAAGAGACACACACCCCACCCCATGCAACCACCCCCCAAGGCTCAATAAATGGGTCGTTAAAGCATCTGTCAATATTTCATGGTTCAGGATCAGTGTGGGCAAGAAGGAGGGGGACAGCCTACCCCCCCAAGAAGGCAGCTGGGGGGGGCTGTATCCCCCCAGGGGCCATGGGCAGAGGGAATGGAAACCAGCGGTGCCACTGGGATGGAAATGCAGCCACTACTGGGATGAGCGTGGCAGCCAGCTGGACATCAGCCAGGGCTCAAGAAAAGAAGAATGGGGAGGCAAATCAGGGCAGGAGCCGCTCTGGCATGGGCTGCCGGGAGGAGTGGGAAGTCCTGGCGCTGGGGGGCCGGGGCAGGACCGGCTGCTCCTACCAGTGCTGAGCCGGTTGTTGCTCTTCCTCTTGTGGTCCACCTCCACCATGCCCACGAGGTAGAGGTCCCGGACCTGCCAACGGGGACACGCCAGTTGCAGGTCACCACCTTCACAGAGCCAGTGCAGGGCACTGACCCCAGCAAGGGGGACACCCAGACACCCCCACATCTCCCCAGAACCACCCGCATCTACAACAGGCAATGCATTAAATGCCCTAGGGACCGACAGCTTCAGCCTTGCACCCTTTGGGGACAGGGGACCGTGCAAATCGCTGTCACCCTGACCGCCGGGGAGGCTGGGCTGGGTGGCTGCCCTGTGGCAGGACCTGGGCCAGGTACCTGGGTGGGTTTGATGGCCTGCAGGTTGATGTTGGGGTAGCGTGTGGCCGGGTCAATGCTGTACTGGCTGATGTTCTTGTTGGTGTTGTCCGGGGAGGTCTGTGAGAGGTGCTGGTAGATGCTCTCCCTGGGTGCAAGGGACAGTGCTGGACTCAGTGCCACCATCCTTGCCTGGTCCGGGACTAGCCCAGCGGGACGGGGGTACTCACCTCTCGGCCAGCACCTCCAGCGGGGGGGTCCCGGCTGCCCACCGCCGCACCATCCACGCTGCGTCGAAGGCAGCGAGGAAGCCCCTGGCCACGCCGGTGCCCAGCGGCCAGAAGGGCTGTGAAGGGAAAGGCCGAGAGAGATGGATCTGGAGCTGCGCGGCCGGTCGGGGCGGCTGGGAGGAGGCAGGGAGCTGCCAGGCTTGGCGGGGGATGAAAGCAGGGAGCAGCGGCGGGACGCACAGGGAGCGGACGGGCGGCCGACTCCTCCCTGGCCCCACGGCTGAGTCGACGCTGCCACTGGTGTGGATGTGTCCGGGGAGGAGCTGGGCTGCTCCTCCACCCTGAACCCCCGCGGATCTCTGGTGGGGTTGGGGAAGGGGATAACCCCACCAAAGCATCCTGCTACTGGGACTTTGGGAGCCTGCTCCCAGGGATGGGGTGCACCGGGCAGTCAGGACAAGAAGCGCTCAGGGAGGGGGAATATATTGCGACCAACTCATCTCGCAGGGAGAGGGGGAAACTGAGGCACACAGTGGTGCTGCAAGGGGCACCCTCACCTCCACCAAGCAGTCGCCCACCAGCCCGAGGAGCAGACGGGCCCCGTTGTGCTCCCGCACCAGCGCCGCGTTCTCCGAGCGTGTCATGCAGGTGAAGTCGAACATGTCGACATCCGGCAGGTTCCGGTGGTTGAGGGCAAACTCCAGATTGGGCAGGCGGTACTCGGTGGAGAAGTTGGCGGCTTCTTTGGCGTAGCTGAGGAGGGCATCCCGGTTCACGTTCTCCGCGGACAGAAGGCTCTCGATGTCCGATTTGTCCTGCAGGGATGGGGATGGGGTGAAGCCAACTGGGATGCAGGAGGTGGTTGTGCCGCCACGCTTGGGGCTGTGAGCCCCCCAAAAGGAGATTTTCTCCCAGCACAGGACACCGGTTGCCAAAGCCCCCACCATCTCAGGGATGCATGGTCAAACCAGCACCTGTGGTTTGTATCCCACCCTCCAGGCTTTCAGCCGGCCATCACGATGGGATCCCAGGGCTGGATCCTGCTCTCCTCACCTGGAGGATGACCCCCTTCTTGAGCAGGCTCTGCTTCTTGGCTGTCATGACGAAATAGTGAGTGTCGTCCTTGTAGTACACAATGTTTTCCAGGTCGATGCCTGGTGATGGGGAAGGGCCTGAGCTGAGCCATGGGGCAGAGCTGGGGCTATGGGGAGCCCCCGCACCAGGCTCAGCCACCAAATGTCCCCTGCAATGGGGCACCATGTGGGAACATGCACCCCACCATGCAGGGGCCATCCCAGGGCTCAGCCTCCAGTTGCACTGGGAGGTTGGGGGATGCCCAGGGACCCCCGACGCTGGGGCTGGGACCACCGACCCGTTTTGTTGTAGAGGTTTTGGAAGAACTTCTGGTTGTAGATTCGGGCCACGCCGCTGATCTCGGCCACCTCCACCTCGGCCTGGCTGTGGCGGTTGATGAAGTTGGTGGTGATGCCGATGGCCAGCTTCCCCCGCGTCTCCTTCCGCTTGAACCCTGCGGGCAGGGAGAGGCGTGAGCTCCCACCCAGACCCCCATAGCAGTCCCAGGGGTGCAGGGACCCGCTGCTGTCACCTTCGGGGACAAATCTGCCACCGCCAGCTGAGATGAGGACATCAAACTCATAGTGGCTGAGAGGAGAGGAGCTCGGCTGCAGCACAGCCCGCCAGCCACCTGCAGGGAGATGGACGGTCACGAGCGTGCTGGGTCTCAGCTGGGACCTGCTCTGGGGGTGGGGAGAGGCTTGCACCTCATTCCCCCACCCTGAAAAGCCATGCCCTGGGCTAGCAAAGGGACTGAGGGGCTCAAAGTGGCCACCCGCAGCCCTGTCCTTGACCCTGGGGGTGCCACCTGCCCTGCAACGATGCCTTACCCTGTCCACCCGCCTTGCCCGCAGGGGGTACGAGGCCCTTGAACTGCACGTTGATGTGCACCTCCACCCCCAGGAGCAGAGCCACCTTCAGCAGGATCAGCTGGAGCTGCCGGATACCTGGGAGGGGAAAAAGGGTACTCAGGGCTGCACCCCCCTGGCCCCTGGGCTCCCCACAGTGGTGGGACTCTGGGGGTGCAGAGCTTGGTGCCCACGCCCCAAAACTCACTGATGTGGTCCAGGGTGCCAGTGCAGAAGCGCCCATAAAACTTCTTGGCGCCCAGTGCCCGCAGGTCGTGGATGGTGAAGGGCCAGAGGTGCAGGACATTGTTGCGTGAGAAGGAGTCCCGCTTCTCCAGCAGCACCACGCGAGCGCCCAGCAGCGCCAGCTCGATGGCCACCCGCAGCCCACAGGGGCCGGCCCCCACCACCAAGCACTGCGAAGGGGACAGGCAGCGTGAAGGGGACCGGCACCCCCCAAGAGCAGGGGTTTGGGTAAATCCCCACAGATCTCAGCACCACCACAGGCAGCATCACCCCCCTTCCCTGGGTTGGGATCTGGCCCTCCCCACTATTCCACTATATTAGGACCCGAGGGAACGGCAGGGAGATGTGCCAGGGGAGGGTTAGGCTGGGCATTAGGAGAAGGCTTTTCCCCCAGAGGGTGGTGGAGCCCTGGAACAGGCTCCCCAGGGAGGCATCACGGCACCAGCCTGGCGATATTCAAGCAGCGCTTGGACAAGGCCCTCAGAGACACGGTGTGAATTTGGGGTGTCCTGTGCAGGGACGGGAGCTGGACTCGATGCTCCTTGTGGGTCCCTTCCAGCTCAGGACAGTCTATGATTGCTGTTTTCCCCCAGGGCTGCAAGCACTCCTTCCTGCAAAGCCAGAGGCCCTGTGGGGTGCCCCCCACCTCCCCAGTTGCCTGAACCTTGCCTTCCAGTGGGGCAATGGCAGCAATTAAGATAAGGCATGCACACCTCCTGCCTGCTGGAGCCCACGAACAGGGAGATCTCACCAGCAACAAGCTCAAAACCAGGACTCAGGTTTGATCTCCTGCCAGCCCCTGCACAGGGCTGGGGGACAATGGGGCACCAGCAGTGGGGACAAAAGCCATCAGCTCTGGGACAGGGGGACAGAAATAGGGTCCCCCAGCCCCAGGGGGACATCCTACCCTGGCATGTTCCTGTCCCCTGGAAAGGGCTCGGCAGGTCCCTCTGCCCCTTTGCAGCACCCCATGGGATGCCCCCAGCAAGGAGCAGCTGGGAGGAGGAAGGACGCTGCTGGCTGGGTGGCACAGAGATGACATCACACCATGGGGAGGGGAGCGGCGCTAATTAACAGCGGTCTTATTAAATCCCATCAACCTCCCGCCTGGCACATCCTGCATCCTCCCGGGGTGGGGGCCAGGGTGTCCCAGGGGATGCTCTCACCCCGGGGACAGGATGCAGGACAAGGAGGGACCCGAACCCCGCACTTCATGCCCCCTCTACCTTGGTGCTGGCACAGGCTGTGCCCTGGTCGTAGTCCTTGTGCCCGGCTTTCTTATCCAGCTTGCTCCACAGGGCCTTGGCACTCCAGTAGTTGAGGGCAGCCTTGAGGCCATGGTAGAGCCGCAGCCCACTGCCCTGCAGCCCCAGCTGCCGGCACAGCTCCCCAAAGCAGCCCAGCACCTCCTGGCACTCCCCGGCACGCAGGAACCTCTCAAAGATGGCATGGGCCGGGTTGCCCGGCTCATCGGCCGGCATGCTCATCCCGCTTCACCCAGCAGCCTGGCGAGGGATGGCAGGGATAAGTGCGGGGGGAACCCTCCTGGACCCCCATCCTCAAACCCATCTAATACCAGACCTGGTGTCTCAGTGCAAGGTTTCCCAGCCGGGGATGTTGTTGGGTGATGGTCCCACCAAAATAGGGGCCCTTTCTGGCAGCGGCTAGCAGAGCCTCCCGCGGGTGCTGCACCCAGTGAGCCACGGTGTCACCCTGCTGCGGTGACGTCAGGGGAAGGGACGGGGAGTGCTGCAGTGGCAGCAACTGGCTTCCTCCATATGGCGTGTACCTGCAGCAGCCAAGAACAGAGTAAGGTGTTTTGGAGCAAACACGGCACTTCTCTTCACCCTTGGCCTTGCTGGGGTGGGGAGGGGTGTCCCAGCTGCAGGGACAAACCACAGCTGCCCCAAAAACCAGAAAGACCCAGCCCTGGGGCAGGAGGGAGCAGGATTGGACCCATCCCACCAGCCTGGTTTTTGCAACTGGAGTGGGGAGACTCCCCCCACCACCTCCAGAGCACGGCGGAAGCAGATTAGCACAGAGGAAGCACTGGTGGAGAAACAAAAAAAAGCTAAACCACTGTACAAACAGCCCCATTGCACCAGGGAACCTGCGGGAGGAGGGGTGCAGTGCATGCCCCCACAGGCACCCCACAACCCCCCTGCCCCTAGCCTCTCCCGGGGGACCAGCACTCCTTGCATTTGCCTCCCACTCCTGGCACTGTCCCCCCGGCACCATCCCAATGCCACCCTCTGTCTTGCCAGCCCAAGCACGAAGCACAAAGCTCTGCCTTTTCCAGCCATTGTCGCCAAGCCCCGGGGCTGGGAAAGCCTCCCCCAGCCCAGCAAAGCAGCCGGCGGAGACGTGGCGCTGCCAAGGAGGAGCTGGTGGGGAGGCTCAGGAAACCGGAGCACTCCTACCTTTGAACCATCGCTCTTTGCCCTCTCGCCACTCGGCGTTATGGTCAGGCATGTTGCGGCACCCCAAAGGCGGCAGCTGGCCCTGCAGCAGGACACTGGAGCGGGAAGGATGCTGCACCCCAGCTAAGCTGCCCTTGGTGGGGCAGGGGAAAGGACGCATTTAAGCCTGGGCTTAAATTTCGTCTGGAAAGCACAAATTCTAGCAGGGTTTCAAGTTCAGTCTCACTGTGGCAGCGTCTGACATCTGTGTGGCACTTTGCAAGGCCAGCTGGAGCCACAGAGGATGCAAAACACTTCTGTAGGTTACCTTCCCTCCCCGGCATCACAGCCAGGAAATCCTGGCAGTTTAACCTCTTCCTTCCTGGGCAGACACAAGGACTAAGCATCCAGCCAGGCCACAGCAGGAGCAGGCACCCACCAGTCCCCAAAGTGGCAGCTTGGGGACAGAGGACACGACTGATGCATTTGTAGTGCAGCTGTGAGACCCCGGGACAGATTTCTGCTCTTCCCCAGAGCAATGCAAACCCTCTGGCCCTGCCAGTGAGATGGAATGAGGAGCCTGGGGAAACCGAGGCAGCACTGCAAACCTCAACGGAGGGGTCACGCATGCTGTCCCACCAGCTGCCTGCCCTCCTCCTGCGGGAAGCTGCTGGGGCAGCTGTGCTGGCTGGCCGGGCTCCAGTGCCCTGCGCTGCCTGGGCATGATGGGTTTTCCCCTGGGAGCTCATGTTCCGGCGCTGGCACCTGCCAAGGCCACCAGGTAGCAGCCCCAGGGCGATGGGGCAGAAGCAGCTGCCCGGGGTTGCGAGCACCCGCTCCAGCATCACCAGCCCTGGCTCCGAAAAAAAACATCTCAAGGCCTCAGTTCCCACCCGACACGATGCCGGGGGGAGCACACCACCCAGGAAAGCTTTCCAGCACCAGTGCTTTGGCAAGGGAGGCTCAGGAGGCAGAACAAGCAGCCTGGTGCTACACCAAGTGTCCTACAGAAACAATGCTCGTGCTGGCACACCGCGTCCCCTTTGGCATGCTCGAACCCCCCCAGCAATTGCAAGCAAGGACAGAAACCCCCACAGATACTCAGTTCCTGCAGGTTTGATGCAAACAAAGAGCTTTCAGCCCACAAAAGGCAGTGCCAGTGAAGAGGGGCAGGGTGCTGGGCCAGGCTGCCTCTGACTCTGCTGTCCCCACAAAGGCCTTTTGCATTTCTTCCTTCAAAACTTCTCCTGTGAGCCAGAGGGAGGAGGTGGGGGGGTTGCAGCCAGCCCTGACTCAGCTCATGATGGCTCTGCTTGGCGTGGCATAGACATACAGCCTATACGCCATCATCTGGGATCGGCATGTGTGGAGCACCCCTGGAGCTGGGACACCCCATCGCGCTTTGCAGGTCGGGGGGGTCCTCCCTGCAGCCCCTTGGGAGATGGCTGGGGGAGATGCCCCAGGATGCTGGGCTGCTGGTGAGCTCACGTGTCTCCCAGGCACGTGGAAATGGGGTGGGAAAGGACACAGCTCCATACGGAGCTAATGAAAGCTGGGAAGATTTCCAGCAGCAGATCCCCTTCCAGCTGAGCCTCTCGCCTTGCCGCTCTGCCGGCTCCCAGGATGGACCAGGTTGCTCCGGGTTTGGCATCTGGCCTGGAGACCCCCGGGCCAGGCTGCTGAGCTGGGCTGGACGCCTGGAAAGTCCTTCCAGCAATTTCAGGGATAGCCCCAAGGCCAGAGGTTTTCTTGTGGCTGCCCAACGGCCTGGCCAAAGATCCTGCTTTTGACCGCTGGCTGAGCTGCTGGGAAGGGGTGAAGGTGGCAGGCACTCCTCTTCCTGGTGCTATTGTGCTCAGGAGAAACATCCAGGTGTCTGCTCCGGCAAGTGCCATCCTCCCCAGGCATGGGACTGGGCAGGGAAATTGCCTTGGCCAACCCCATGGAAACCTGCCCTAATTTGGCTGGGTTTTAATCATTGGAGGGAGGGGAAAAAAATCCCTGTTGGTTCCTCTGGTTTGAGCTGGGGATGTGGGTGCATGGGCATCTCCCAGCTGAGCCCACCTTAACAACCCCCCCAGCGTGGTGTGGCAGGGAGAAGGGCTTAGGAGCAAGGACAAACCTGCCACCGGCACTGGCGAGGGCAGAGGCTGGCAGTGCAGGGGGTTCCCTTTCAAGAGTGCATAAAACCTCTCAGAAAGCACATGCTGAAATCCCCCCCGGAGGTGCAGGTTGCTCGGCGGCTGCAGCAGCCGGCAGCGGAAGCCAGCACTTTTCTGGGGTATTTTGGTGTTGCCCTTTGCAGGGGATCCAAAAACCACAGCCTGGCCACCTACCAGGGATCCCTGGGCAGGGGGAGCAAACATGCCCCCCTATTTTGGCTGCTCAGTTTGCCCCCCTGCTCAGCATCAGCCCCAACCGAATTTTGGGACGAGGGGAAGTCGGTGGATGGCCGGGCTTTGCACCCCACATCCTTTTCCTCCTTTTTTGCCCCCAATCACAGTCGCCCCACGGGGTCAGCAGGAGATGTGTCTTGGGGTACAGTGGTGAGCCCCGGGTTCAGTTACCCAAATGTACCGGGGCCTTCATCCACCCCCGGCACAGGGGAACATGTCCCCTGGCCTCAGCCCCGGGATGGGGTACAGCCCCGAACCCCCAGCCAGGGCTGCCTCCGGGGGGGCCCGTGGAGCATCCCTCCCCCTGCACTGGGCAGAGGGGTCGGGATGGGGGAAAAGCGCTCAGCAAAGCACTTCCCACCCATCCCACTCAGCACTGGGAGCACTGGTGGTACTGGGAATGGAGTGGAGAAGGAGGAGCAGGAACTGCTCTCTTTTCCCTTTGTCCCGGGGGAAGCAGAGCCCAGGGGCTGGAGGGGAAAAGCAGCAAGGATGGGGCGGGGGGACCCTGCTATCCCCGGAGAGGCTTTGGGGAAGGGGCAGCAGGAGACAAAGCGCTACCCTGCCACCGAGCATCCTCGCTTGGCATCCCGGGGACACGCAGGACAAGGGCACGGCGGGTCTGACCGCTTCCCCCCTCCTCCAGCACCCCAAAATCACCCCTGGGTTTTGGCACCCCCCCTCATCCCCAGCCTGGGCAGCAGGGCGGGGCCCGCAGCGATGCTCTCCCCGGTGGGGGGTGGGGATGCTGTCCCCTCCGTGTCCGCATCCGGGGAGGGGACACGGAGGTGGGGGGGCAGCAGGACCCTGACGACCCCCACACACACCCCCAGGGATGCTCTGTCCAACCCCACCTCCCCCCCCACTCACCTCCAGAGCCTCTCGGAGGGGGAAACTGAGGCACAGCCCGGGGGATGGGGAGGGGCTCAGGGCTGCTCGCAGCCGGGCGAGGACGGGCAGGAAACGAGCTCCGGCTCCGCAAGCAGCTGCCGGCTCCCCCCCCCCCTCCCTTCCCCTCCTCTCTCCCCCCTCCCTTCTCCTCCCCTCCCCCTCGTCCGGGGGGACCCAGGCGTCCCGGCTGCTGGAAGGCGGTGCTTGGGGGGGGCGGGGGGCCGAGGCGCTCCGGCTTTGTGCCGCTGCAAATATTGCTGCAATTGGGTTTTTGGAGTGCCGGAGGCTGGACGTCCCCCACCCGCGAGTGGCAACCCTGCCCTCCCCACGCCACGCCCGGAGATGCGGAGCAGGGGACTCACAAAACAACCTCGGCTGGGTTGTTTTGGTTTTTTGGTTGGTTTTTTTTTTTTTTTTACTTTTGGGATGAGAAATCGGCCTTTTTACAAAGCAAACTGAAAGATTCGGGTGATGAAACCAAACCACTTCGCTTTCCGCCCCAGCTCTGGCCGCTGCGCCGTACTTCCCCCCTCCCCAGCCAGCAATGGAGGCCAGGAGGGAGCTGTGGGCATGGGGGGGACCCGCGCAGTGCCAGCCCCGGACCCCGACCGCTGTCCCAACCACCACAGCCCTCGTGGAAACTTTTGGGGTGATGTTTCCACCTGGGTCCCCCGGGTGGGAATAGCCCCAGCAGGGTGAAGGTACCTTGGGGCAGAGGATGGAGCCGACGGGGTCACCGACGATCACTCCTGGCTGGGTGCTTTTTTGGGTTTTTTCTCGTGGCGGCGTCCTTGGGGTGCTGCTGACCTCTTGCCACGTGCCAGGGTGGGTGTCACAGCGAAGGGGCTCGCAGGTCGGTGACGGACAAGGGACAACCTGCCACGAGTCTGGGGACGGTGACTCAGGGACACGGGGCGAGCTGCCATACGGGGCGGGGGTTACGTTGGCCACCCATGAGTCACCCACGGCATTGCCGGCGGCCCTGGTGAGCAAGGCTGGCCAGCCCAGCACCTCCATCTCTCCTTCCCGCAGCTCCCTCGGGCCTCTTGCCAGGGGTCCCGGTGCAGAGCCCCCCCACCCCCGCAGCTCAGCTGGGGTGTTTCAAGCCCACCAGGCCCCTGCAAAGCTGCTGGGTGCGAGCACAAGTGGAGCCCACCCGCATTTCAGGGCTGCGAGAGGCCGGGGCGGACGCGGAAACGGGGCGTCTGCGTCAAACCAAGCGATTTTTCCCAAGCACCGGAGCGGTTGGAAACAGCTCCCTCTGTTTGTGAGTCCTCTGTGGTGCCTGCAAAAGTCTGAACGCTGCCCTGCTCCTTCCAGCCCCAGCTTTGTCCCCTGGGCAGCAGCAAACGAGCATCGGATCTTAATTACAGCTGCCCAGGCAGCAGGGACCGAGGATGTGCTGCGGCGAAGGGTGCCTGGCGAGCGCAGTGGGACACGGCTCTAACACAAACCCCCCGGCCGTGGGCAGCCCCGTCTCTGTCCCCAGCACAGGGGGATACGCGGCGGCATCACTGCACCCCTTGGTGTGCCAAGAGAACAGGCAAACTCATAGCATCGGTGAGGGCTGCTGCAGCTCCCTGAGCCCTTCGCACCTGTAAGGAGGCTCCAACCAAACCTCAGATGCCAGCACAGGATGTTTCCCCCTGCTCCAGCAGTACAATTCCCCCATTTTTTTCCTCCAATTTTATTATTCTAGGATTTTGGTGTTTCCTGCCGTGGGGGAGGAACAGTGATGGAGAGCGGGTGCCTCCCGGCCACCCCCCCCTCCGTGCTCCGGCTAGGCCTTGGGCGGTGCCACAGGCTGCAGCCGCTGCAGCTCCAGGACGCGGATGAGGAGGAGGAAGGCAATGCTCAGGAGAAGCAGCCAGAAGAAAACCCAGTAGTGCTGCGGGAGGAAGAGCCACGGCCGCCACAGCTCCGCCGGGGACCCCTTGGACCTGCGGAGAAGGTGACCAGAGATACTTGTCATCTGGAGGGAAGAGCAAGTCCCACCTCCGCCCCAGCTGGGGATGAGGAGGGCATTTAATTTAACCCCAAACCTCACTGGCCCTTTTGAAAACCCAAATGCAGGCTTGTGCCTGGGGAGGGCACGGGTGACCTGCAATGCATGGGGGAAACTGAGGCAGAGCAGGGTTGAGCTGAGGCAGCCAAGCAACATCCCAGCCTTCCATCACCAAATCCCCCAGCCCGTTTCCCATGTGCTGGCCACTGTGGGACCACAGAGTCCAGCAGCCACGGGGGGGATGCTGGGCACATGCAGGGTGCTGCTCACGTCAGCTGAAGCTGCTCCAGCTCCTCGTCCCCTGCACTTGAGCCTCTGCCATCTGCCTCAGCCACCGGTTCCCTGGTCATGGCACTGCCCTGGCCCTGCGGGTCCAGCTCGCTCCTGGGGAGGGAGAGGATGGGGTGCTGTGCCGTGCCCTGTGGGCCAGTGGCAGCCGGTGCTGTGGCCTCCCTGCCACCCAGCGCGGTTACCTCTGGGTGCTGGGCCGGCGCTGGGACCCCTCCCTCTCCAGCTCGCTGGCCGGGACCACTCGGCTGTCGGGGCTGGCACCTGGCTGGGCACCGAAGGTGGGAGCATCAGTGGGGACCCAGACCCCTGGTAGCACCGAGCCTGGGGACACATGTCCGACAGCAGGGCACAGCTCCTGTCCTGCCCCCCTGTGTGCGTCCTTACCAAGAGTTGCTTAGGGATGACGGCGATGCTGACTCTGCGGCGGGCAGACCCCTGCAATGGAGGGGCTGGGGGTGAGCAGCGTGCCAGCTGCCTCCCAGTGCTCCCCATCCCCTCTTTCCCCATCGCCTCCCCAGCACAGGCAAAGGACACCGAGGAGGAGAAGGGATGCTGCCAGCCTCCCACTGGCCCTGGCGCTAAGAGGGAAGCCAGAGAGCCGGTGAGATGAGGGAAGGTCAAAGCCAAGAGGTTTGTGCCTGTCCTTACTGCTCCAAGCTGTGCCGGCAGGGCTGCCTAACCCCCTCCCCAAGCACTCCCCTACCTCTTGAGCTGTAGGGGAATCAGTGCCGAATTCGAGCTGGTGCTGTGCTAGAGGACAGCCAAGCCTGCGGCTCTCGCGCTATGACCCTGCAATGCAGAGGGACCTTCCTGAGATCCCCGGGACAAGCAGCCCCCAACCCCGGGCACCCTGTTTCCCCAACCCCAGGCACCCTGTCTCCCTGCAGCCCTTCAAAGCTGCCCCTACATTTGCCTCGTCCCCGGCATTTCTAGCAGACCTTGCCCGCAGCAAGAAGCTGGCAGGGGTGGCATTGCCTGGGGACTAGCGTGTGGGGGGGGTCTGCCCGGCAAGGGAGAGTGGCAGGGTATGGGGGGGTGGTGGTGGCTCTGGGGCCGCTGAACTGGGACCAGTTACCTGCTGGAAAGTTCTCATCAGGGGGTGAGGCTTCAGCCGTGGCTCCGTGTCATCTGGGAGCAAAGAGAAGCAGCCTTACATCACCCCCAAAAAATTAAGACGGGGCTGAGAGTTGCAAACCTCCCTCCTATGGAAAGCTATCCTGGCCACGTGCTCTGTGCTTGGTGCAATTCGCAGGAGTGCCCTGGCTGGGGGGACCTTGCTTGCATGCACGTGATGGCGTGCGTGGCGTTTGGCATCCAGGGACAGAGCGTCCTTTGTGTGCGCCGTGCCCCCCTGCCCCGCATTCCCAGCTGGGCCGTGGGACGATGGCTCTCCGGCCACCAGCACCTGCTCCCATGCTGCGTCTGCTCTTACACCAGCCCCTCGTATTTGTCATCGGGTCCCAGCTGTCACCCGCCCCCAGTCCCCAGCTCGCACAACCCACCAGCTCTGCAGCGCGGGGTCACACTGACCCCCCGGAGTGGTTCAGGGCCAAATCCTGGAGGGTTGCCCCGTGCAAACCCCGTGCGGGCCCCGGCGGCAGAGCCCACCTCACCCTGGGTCTCCGCCAGCTGCCGGTTGCGGGAGTTTTGCTGGATCAGGCGCTTCATCTCCTCCAGCTCCGCGTGTTCCCGCATGTGGTGCCGCTTTAGGTTCTCCACGTGCTGGACCATCACCTCTGCCGCTCGGCTCATCCGGGCCTCCTGCAGCCGGGCAGGGTGGGGGATCAGGGCCTCTGTCTCCTGGTCCCTAGGGACCCAGGTTCCTGCCAGTCCCTCACCGTGCGTCCCCATGGAGCCTCCACCCAGGGGGTGCAGATGCATCCCCTTCGTGGTCCCGAGGGCAGGCAGATCCCTTGCACCCCGCTACATGCAAATGTGAAGTCAATGCCAGCACCACGAGGAGGAGGGACAAACCCCAGCAAGCCCAGGGATGGGTCCGCCAGCCCAGGCACAGCAGCCTCCATCCCTCCTGGCCCTGGCAGGCAGCCCCAAGTGATGCACAGACCTGATGTACGGCCCCCAGCTTCTCCGCGGCGCTGGTTGCCCGCTCGACGGCAGCTGCCAGCACAGCCAGGCTGCGCTGCAGCTGCTCCAGTGCCTCCTTGCAGCCCGTGTCGGTGCAGGATGGTCCCAGCCTCTGTGGAGGGAGAGGTGGAGGATGAAGCTGCTGAAGCCAGAACTCTGAGTTGTCCAAACGCCCCCAGGGCTGGAAGCCCCCAGCAGGTGCCAGGCCCCTGCCCTGGTGCCCGCCTACCTCCAGGGCAGCCCGACACTGCCCCAGCTCTTCCTGGATGTTTTCCTCTGCCGCATCCCGCGCTCGTTTCTCCACCTGTACCCGTTGCCGCAGGGTGAACAGGTCGCAGCGAAAAGCCAGGGCGAGGTGGGCAAAGGCTGCCTGCAGGGTGGGAAGGTGAGAGGTGGGACACAGGGTGAAGGGGAGGCCACCAGGGCCGTGCACTGCTGTCCCCAAGGCACAGACAGACCCCCCTGGCATGACACCAAGCAGGGCAGTGCTTGCCTTGCCCCAGCACCTGGTAGGTTGCTGCGCACTGGGACAGCCCCCATGAGAAGCCACCCTGACTGAGAGACATCCCCCAGGCAGTTGATAATGCATGGAAATCCCAAGCCCTCCTGGCAAGAGCGTGTGCCAGGCAGACGCCAGCTCTTGCTGCAGGTCCCAGCTGACAGCAAAGCCTGACTCAGCCCTGGCACTCACAGGAAAATTATTTTTATTAGCACAGCTTCTACCACTTCCCCAGCTAAGGGTGCTTTCAGCAAGCTGCAGAGCACTTTGTGGGATTGCCGGGCATGCAGAGGACAGGCTCATCTTGCCATGGAAATGCAGCTGCCTCCAAATGCCAACAGCATCACCGGAAAAGGGATTTTTAAGGTGACTGCCAGGGGACTGCGGTGCCTGGAGGGCGTCCAGGAGCAGGACACAGCCCTGGGAGTGTGAGCCAGCAAGGTGTCGGTCCCTCTGTCCCCCTTCCCCAGCCCACCCGCAGCCCCTGGCAGCCCTCACCTCCAAGTCCTGCTCCGTCAAAGCTGCCCTGCAGAAAGAGAAGTGCTGTCAGGGGTGGAGGCACCACGAGGACTGCATACTGACAATGCCCTTGGTCCGCTTCCCAGGGGTGCTAGGGGTGCCAGCCACCACCAGAAATGGGGACCCCAGTGCCCCTCGCCTGGATATCAGCTCTTGTGCAGTGGACAAGGAGGAATGTCTAATCCCTGGATGACATGGTGCCCTGGGACCCCCCTCTCCTGTGGACCCTGGAGGGATGCAGGTGTTCACTGGTCTTACTTGTGCAAGCCTAGTCTCTCCAGCACTGAGAGTTCGCTGGGGAAACTCAGCAGCGGCTCCTCTGGGGTTTCTGCATCTGCAGAAAGGCAGTAATGTCACGTGAGAGACCACATGTGAAAGTTTTCCTTGCCCTTTCCTCCTCCCTCTGCCCTCCTGTCCCAGCAGGGAGCAGGTGCCTGTGGTGTGGGACTGTCCCAATCCTTCCCCCAGCATCAGCAGGGCTTCAGGTCCCGCCAGACCAGTCCCCCCTTCCCCATGTCCCCGCTAAGGGATACAACCCCCCATCAGGCCATGCTGTTCCCACACTCGTCCCCAGCTACTTCAAGCATTCCCCTAAGGGGAGCCAGATGGGATGTGGGATGGGGACTCACCCACCTTCCTCGGTCCTACCACTGTCCCTGGTGCGCGCAGACAGCTCCTGCCTGTCCGTGCCTGGCACCTGCGGGGCACAAAGGCACTGTCGGGGCAAACCCCTCCCCCAAAAAGAGCAGCCTCGAGATGCTGGGGGTCTGGCTGAGCCCAAGGGGCTGGGGAGGGAAGGGTCCCCCTGACCTTCCGCCTTCCCTTCCCTCTCACCTCACTGACATGCTCCACGCTGTGCTCGCTCCCAGCCAAAACCCCGTCTGGGTGCCCCTGGGGACTGCTCATCCTCCCTGGGAACAGAAAGGGTGGTGGGAGCTGGGCAGCAGTATCCCCTCCCCAGGCTGACACCACCAGAAGTGGGGACCCCAAGTGCCCCTCGCCTGGAAAGCAGCTCTTGTGCAGTGGAAAAGGAGGAAAAAGGAGAGACACCCCTCCCCCCCAACCACCGTTGGCTCCCAGGGAGCACGGGCTGGCAGGAGCCCCCCAGAAGACCCCTGTGGGGTTAAGGGAGCTGCAGCCAGGCTGGGCCAGGGCAGGGGGGGAGGGTGAGGGGTCTGGTGCAGCAGGTGGGTTACAGCTGGTGAGGCAGATCCAGGAGATGGGGTTGGGGTCCCAGGGCTGGAAGGGGTGCAGGGTTGCAGGAAGGTGCTGCCAGACCAGGGGACACCCTCATGCTGGACCCGTGCAATGCTGCTCCGGGGGGGGAAGGAGCAAAAGCCACCCCTTTCCCCACATCCCCACCCTGGGCTGCCCTTACCTTCATCTGGAGACACGGGGAGCCCAGCCAGCTCTGCCTGCTGCTCCCTGTAGAGAGAAGCCCGGGTAAATCCCAAAGAAACTCTGGCAGCAGAGGCAGCATCCCACCCCCTCTGCCCTCCCCCAGCCACCACGGCACCCCTCAGTGGGATGCTGCTTCGGACCTGGGTCCTTTCTGAGCATCCTCTGCAGCCCGCTCCGTCCCTGCTCTCCCTGGCACGGTCGCAGCAGCCCCCTCCGCTCTCGCAGCCGCCGCAGAGCTGCCACCGAGGAGCCCGCTGAAGCTGTTTCCAGCCAACAATGAGTCACCGGCCCACGGCCGTGCTTCTCCTCAGCACATTTTTTTTTGTTGGGCTTTTTTTTTTTTTTTCCTGGCTGCCAAGCGGACCTTGCTATGAGCCGGCCTCTTCCAAAGCACCACAACAAACCTGGCTGCCGGCAGAGCCTGGATGCCATCTCACGTCACTGCCACGGGGACGGCAGGCCTTGGCACATGCTCTTGCCCCTCCAAAAGTCATCAGGAGGGCCTGGCCACCCCAAAACCCTGTCCTGGGTGCAAGGAAGTCTGGTAGCTCTGTAGCATCCCTGCTTGCTGGGGCTGGGGATGCTGGAGCACGCCAGGGATGGCAGGTCACCTGGGCATGGAGATATAGGGGCTGCCATGCAAACAGCCCTCTGTGGCCTCGTGCTGGAGCCCAGCACCCAGCTGGGAAAGGGTTTGAACCCCCAAACTTTGCACGTGGCTCTGGAAAGGGCTACAGCTGGGCTTTTCCCTCTCCTCCCTACAAGCCTGGGGGTTGTTCCCCAGGGGCAGTAGCTGCAGGAGAAGGGGCTGCTGTGCCGAAATGATGCTTGGTGCCTTGGAGCGGGGTGATGCTCCAGCCAGCATTCCCCCCGCCTTGCCTGACACTGCCATCCCTGTCCCATCCACACCCGGAGAGCCATGGGGCTCTTCATGCACATACCTCCGAGGAGAGGGGCTGGGTCGGCAGCTCATCCTCTGCCGCTGCCGCCGGTGTCGGTACCCCTGGGCGAGTCCCTGCGCCTCCTCTTCCCCCTCTCCCAGCGAGGTCCCTGCGAGCGGCTTCATTTGCAAAGCGCGGAGGCTCCAGGACCAGCACACCTATCATGAGAGACACATATTAGCTGCGCGCAGATGGGAGAACGCCTCTAAATGTTATATTTTTAAAGCATTTTCTCACCCAGCAGGAGCTCCAAGCTCCTCTGCTTAGCGTGGAGGCATCTGTGGGAAAAGAGGTGGAGAGGCCCGCTGCAATTCAGGCGGCTGCTGCTGGGATTCAGGCGGGCACGGAGTGAGGCAAACAAGGAATTTATTACAAGCCCCATTTCTGTGCAGTGCTGAGGGTGGACTTTCCCGCTCACCACCCCCGTTACCCTCCCACAGGGCAATCCTCTCTTGGGGCTCGTGATGTGGGTTATTTCCATGGGGGGAGATAAGTTTGCACCCGCCTACTGGTGTGAGCACCCAGTGTAAAGCAGGAGACACCCACTGTACCCCAGGCAGGGGACAGTCCAATCCCAGAGCATCCCCCTGCCAGGCTGGCTCCCAGAGAGACAAATATAAGAGATTTCCAAGTCCAAGGGAGCTTGGGCATCTCATTTATGCTATTTTGCAATGTTTAAAAATCAGAGAAAGCCAGCAGAAAATCCAGAGATTCCCTCTTCCAGCCCAGGGTAAAGTCACTGTGCAGAAGGGGCTGTCCTGCAGGATGTGTCTCCTTGGGAGCTGTGCCCATGGACATGCAGATATGGGGCAAAAGGAGGGTTTTTTTTTTTTCTGGCTGGGACAAGAAATGCAGCAAAGATTTAAGGGGACAGAGAGCAGGGACTGGTTGAAGCCCCACATGCCTGTGCACTGCCTTGGCCAAGCTCGGTCACCCCAGCACCAAGCAGGGCCATCACCCATCTCGCCCCCATGCCGAGCAGCGCCATCACCTGTCTCCCGGAGCCCACTCAGCCCTGATGGAGCTGTAGAAGCAAGCAGCACTTGGCATCTGTCAAAACAAGCCCATTTCATTCCTATGCAAGGGACATTATCCCTGACACTTCTGCCAAGGGTCCCAGGAGCCCCTGGCCACAAGGGATCAGTGAAACTCATCACATCAGCGAGCATCAGAGTTTTCCCAAGGGCTGGTCCCTGTTGCAAAGCACTCACTCTAACAGCCACGGCAGACCCTGCTGATTTACTACAGCTCAGTCAGCCTTACAGACACTCGCTCCTTATCTTTGTTTTACGGATGGAAATACAGAGGCACGCAGCTTGTTTGCCCAGCATGGCATAAATATCCCCCTGGGAAGCCAGACCAAGTGCTTTCCCTCAGCTCGACGACTTTACCAAACGCTCCCCGGGTCGTTACCTGCCTGAACTTGTCTCAAGCAGACGAAGGTAGATGCTGGGGCCACCCAGCTCAGACCCGGTGCTCGGCGCTGTTGGGTCCCCGGCAGACCCGGGAAGGGGGTCAGGGGACAAGGCACGGCTGGCAGATGGTGGGTTGGGGGGTGCTGGGGCCCCACACGGTGCAAGCTGCTGGCGGCAGAGTCTCCCCGGAGGGGAGAGCGACCGCATCTGCGGCAGAAGGAGCTGCCAGGGAAGAGCTCAATGCAAGAAGGCCTTTAAAGGACATGCATGAGAGCGGCTGGGAGCTCCCTGCGCGGGGCCGGGGCGGGCTGAGTGCTTTGCAGGTGGCCAGGCGACCTCTGCTTTCAGTGCAGGGCCAGATCCTGCACCTGGTCTTTGGGGGTGACAGCTATTACCCAGAGCTGGGAGAGGCTGCAGCTGCTCTGCCGGTGCCCGGTGTTTGCAGAGTGGAGTGGACCCAAGCCTCAGCATCTGCCTGGCAGGAGGCTCAGGACAGGGCAGTGGCACTCAGGACCTCCATGGAGATGGGGAATCCCCCTGTGCCTTCATGGGGAGGCACAGCACTAGGCTAAGCCAGGATGGCTGACGAGGAGCCCCTGTAGCATCGTATTTGATGATGCCACCATCCTTCCTGCCCCATTTTCCCCCCAGCCATCACCCCCACTGCCCCTTCCCCTGCCCAACTCCTTTCCTCAAATCCATCACATCCCCTAAAGCTGCTTTCTTCCCCTAATAAGCTTACATGGAGTCAGACTCAACGCTCAGCACTACAGAGGACCAGGCTGCAGGCAGGCAGCCGCCATCAGCCCCCCATGCCCAGGGACCCTGCTGTACCACAAGGAACAAGACAGGTCCTTGGGGTCTGCAAACCTCATAAGCCCTCAGAGGTGAGCCAGCAAATGGCATTTCCCAGCCCCGGGGCAGGGCTGGCCCAGGCTCATGCCCATCTGCTGAGAGCGCAGGATGCGGCCCCAGGTCCAGGGAGCATCCAGGGAGGGCTGAGAGAGGCCCTTTGCGGCTTTGAAGCAGGAGCTGCGCTGTGCCATAGTGGGATGAGGCTTTGGAAATGGCCATCAACAATGGTCCCCACCAGGTCAGGATTTCAAAATCCTTGAAGCTTCAGGGATGGGGTTTCCTGTCTCAGGACAAACACCTCCTGCTTCCACCTGACCCAAAAGCAGAGCTGCTGAGAAATCATGAGTCATCTTAGGGGAAGAATAGCCCCAAATTCCTGTGCTGGCTTCCCTTTCGCACATACCTTCGCACACTGTGATCTGCATGACTAGCGCCAATTAATGACAATTAACACATCCTAAAGTCCACACCACCAGCACCAGGAAAACATGGGACATGCTGAAAGGCAGGATTTTCTCTCTTCCTCATCCCTCTGCTGTCCACCTCTGAGAGTCTCCGGGCACAAGGGCTGACCGCTCGCGCTTCTTTTCAGCGCAGGGTTTGCCGGGTCACGCTTCCCAGAGCGAGCAGGTCCCCTGGCCCAAGCTGCAAGAGGATGCTCAGGGCTTGCAAGGGCAGGGACAGATCCATCCCGCAGGTGAGTATGTCCATGCATGTCTGTCTGGAGACAGCTGAGCCCTGGGTGCTGTGCGGCAGTGATAACCCCAAGCAGCAGAGCTTCCCCCCTGCCCATTACCCCCAGTGCTTTCCCAGCTGCTCAGCAAGCTTGCCTTCTGGCTCTATATCTTGAAACACAGATGAATTCTCCAGGCATGAAGCCAGGTTTGCATTAGCACCCCCACCGGTCCCATCACTGGGCTAAGTCGCCTCCAGGCACCCCTTTGTTTCAGAAAGGCGAGACTCGAGCAGAGGGGAAGACCTTTACTTTGGGCTGAGACTCAGCAGACGGAGCCCAGCACTCAATTGTGAAGCCATTCCCCTCCTTGAGGGCCTCCCCCCGCCCACATTACATGAGGGTCTGCTTGGGCACACAGGTGCAGACTATATATTTTATTGCTGAGTACCCTTTCTAGCCAAGCACAAGGTCTCTCCTCGACAGAGCCTCCAGCTAAGGCTCCTGTAGCAGGGCATGGAAGTAAAAGCACCTTCACAGCATGATGCTGAGCAGATGGAGGGTACAAAACCAGCCGCTCCTGAGGATGGGCAGTGCAGTAGCAGAGGCTGGTGAGCTCAGGGGATGGAGGATGGACACCTTGGCATACGCCAGTGCCTTGCCATCCACACAGCCTGGTCCTGCTGGCCCCGTCCCCACAGAGACCCTGCTTCCTCCCCGAGGGCAGCAGCCTGGCACCGGGCTCGCAGCAGATCAGGCTCCATAGCCTCTCTCTAGTCTCCTGGCAGGTCCACAGCTGCAGCAAGTTGCTCCATGGAGGGGACAGACCTAAGGACACCATCACATTGGTTCCCCCCACTGGAATAGAGCTTTGCTGCCTAAAAACTCCTCTATTCCTTCACACACACGCAGGCTGAGAGGTTCAATAAGAGGCAATGCCTCTTTTTGCAAACCATCCCATTCAAAGAGCCTCTAAAACATTCCTTAAAACACCCAGGGATTTTTAAGTACTCTTATTTTCAACCTGGGAGCATCCTGATTACAATCTAGGTACCGTAGGGCCTCAAACAAGCAAAAGCAGCCCAGCTCCCCACACCCAGACCTGTTCAGCGGGGACGAACAAGACCCTGCTGGGAGGTCTCCAGCCCAGAGGTGAGCGGCAGCAAGCTGCTGCGGGCTCTGGCTTTGCCCCTTACGTCTCCTTCCAGTGAGGTCCCACCGGCGATGTGGCAGCCTACGGCAACGGCATCTTCCCAGGGCTCCTCCTGAAACGGAGCTGAACTTGCAGCTCAGATCGCAGAGACCGTGGTCATCTGGATTATCCACTTCTCGGAGGAAAGCTGCTCAGACTGACACGGGCTGCTACTGCTGATGCAGCAAATGTGATTTAATAGCTCTGTGCAGGAGGCCCAACCATAAAGCAACACCCCAGCCCTCCAGCGAATTCATCTTCATGCGGCCCTGGTCTCCCCAGATGACAGGGACCTGGCAGCCACCAGACTACCCAAGAACACAATTCTCTTATTGTGATTAAAAGGTTGTTGGCAAAAAAAAACAACCACCAAAACCAGAGAGAAAACAGGTTTTTTGCTTTTTTAGTTCAGTTTTAAATTCCAGGTTGAAAAGGGAAGACTAAGCCTTCCCCTGAGCAGTTCAGCCTCAGATCTGGGTGTCACAGCCACCAGATTTCAATTCAAAAATCGCATCAGCATATTGGGAATTACAGGCTTGTGATTAACAGGTTGTCACTGAAACGCAGTTACCCCCAGGGAGAAGCAGGGTGACTATCAGCTCCCAGCACTGCTGCAGGAGGGGACACCGCAGCTGCCTGGACATGCCTGCAGCTCCTGTTTGGGCAGCCCCTCGGGGGATGGATATGGACCATTTTCAAGAAGGCAGCTGAATTTCAGCCTTTTCCAGCAAGGTGATGCACACACCCAGGTGGTCTGGCTCCCATGGGGCTCCGATGTCTGGCGTTCAACATCCGTGGATGCAGTGTTTGCACACCTCTGCCCACCTCTGCTGTCTGCTCATGGCACCAAAGATGCCGCTTGGCAAGTGGAGAGATCATCTTGTCATGAAACTGGTTCAAAAATCACGGTTGGAGGATGGGGAGGCAGCAGAGTGGACAGACAGCCCACGCGATTGCATAACTAATTTCCTTAAAAAAAACCAAAAACAACCCACAAGCTATTAGGCCAAAAAGGGAATTCTCCTTCATACAATGAAGGAGGTAAATTTCTACAAACAGAAGAGAAAGTAGATAAGGAACTACTGCCAAATATCCCAAGTAAATTGGCTGAAAATGATACACTGCCTTCTACATACAGCCTAGGAAACACCTAAGACAAAGCTTCAGACCTTTCCCTTCACCCACACTGTCAATAAATCAGGGCAAGGACAATCCCAGCCTGGCTCTCCCTCCACTCCTGCATAAGGTTCTGCTGAACTATAAAACCTGACTGATGTTTTATGCCATGTCCACCTCTCTGCACTGTCCAGGGTGGATTTTAAAGTTCTTGAGAGAGTCAAGAGGAAACAGAAGTAGTTTTCTGTGCGGGTGCTGCCAACCACCGCACAAACAAGCAGTCTTCCCCAGCCTGTCTAGTGTCTCCAGGGTTTGCTTCCAATTCTCCTAACATGACTGTTATCTTGCACGCACACCCCAGAGGAATCCACGGTACATGATAAGCTGCAGCCAAGAGCAAAAATAAGGCTAAGAAGTCTCTTTCCACAGCCTGTGTAATGCTTCCCAGCAGAGCAGGACCCCCCCCCTTGCAGTTTGCAAAGCTGATCCCTGCTTGACTACTGTTTCTTGCAAAAACCACGTAGGCTGGCCCAAAATGCAGCTCCCAGTATCTCCAGATGAGTTGGAAGTGCAAGCTGCATACGGCACGTAGCAGCCAAGAACAGCCTGTCAAAATGAGACCGTTGCCTAAAGAAACCAGTAAGCAGTTACAAAACCAAACATCCATCAGGGAGGAGACGCACGCCAAAGCCAGGAGATTTCAAACCCTTTCCTGTTGCCCAGTCCATGGAGATGCCAGGGCTTCCCCACGGTGCTCTAGATACGCACAGCACATGGGTTCTTCCAGTTCCTCAGCGAGGACGCCAGGAAGCTAACGACCAGGTGAATTTTGGAGATGAGTTTGCCTTCAGTCATCTTCATATGACTGACAGCCACAGCCAGACAGATCACTGGGGTCATGGACACTGAGGTCGCTTGGTAGAAGCTTTGCAGGGAAACTGCAAAGACCGCCGCCTGCTACCTAATAAAGCCAGAACAGCAGGCTCAGACCTCCGTGGTCAGGGCACAATTTCTATTTATGTCGTATTTTGGGCAGCCCTACAATAACTTCAATATACTCAGCCACTAACTCACTGGTATGCAAACACATCAACAGTTTGGCTCCCTGGAGGTTTCTTTCCTCCAGCTAACGTTGACTTTGAAGGCTCATCAGTCCGCTGTCACCTAAAATAGCTTAAGAGAGTCTTACTATAAAAGAAACCTGTGCTCTCAGCGTTAAGAGCATCACTTAATGCTTCAGAGTTTCATCCCTCTGGCTGGATCTAAACATTAATGAGCAAACTTGAAACAGTTACATGTCACACCTACATATTTTAATCCCTCTTCTCCCTTTGTAGATGTAAATGTTTATGAATTTTTAAATAGTTCCTGAAGTATGCAATGCTTCAAAACCTCCATATTAAAACTCTAGCACTACCTCCCTCAGAGTTCGTCCACTCTTTCCCATCCTTATCTTTCCAGTCCTCTGACCAGAAGGTGCCCAGACGAGGTTTCCTGTGCATGTTTTCAAGGATACAGGAAGAAATCTGGAAACAGTCACACTGTAGAAGCACTTTTTATTAGTTTATTAGTTTATTTAGTATCGCTAAATACTTTGCAATGAGAAGTGCCTTCATGGCCATGTGGAAAACCAGAAACGCAACACAGCAGAGCCGCTTGCAGGCCTTGGCAAAACAGGGGGGGGGGAAAAAAAGGCAGATTTAAAGCAGAAAATTCAAGTTTATCAGTTTGATGTGGTTTAGCCCCAGAGTCAGCAACTAAACACCACAGAGCCGATCACTCATTCCCCCCACCCCACTGGGATGGGGGAAAAATTGGAAGAGTAAAAGTAAGAAAACCTGTGAGCTGAAATAAGAAGAGTTTAATAATTAAAATAAAACAGTAATAATAACAACAACAACAATATAATGAAAAGGAAAATAAGAGACACATGAAACCCGGGGCAGGAATAACCATCCAACCAAGTGATGCAACCACTCACCACCCGCCAACCAACATCACCAGTCCCTGAGACATGATCACTCCATCCCCCCAACTCCCCCAGTTAATATACTGGGCATGACATCATATGATACGGAATATTGCCCTGGCCAGCCCAGATCGGCTGTCTCATCTGTCCCCCTCCCAAGCCCCTGGCAAAGGATAGGAAGCTGGAAAAGTCCTTGACCAGTATAAGCACCACCTAGCAACACTTAGCACCTACTTAGCAACTACTTAGCAACAACTAAGACATCAGTGTGCCATCAACACTATGCCCACACTAAATCCAAAACACACACCAGCTAGAGTGAAGAAAACTAACTCCATCCCAGCCAAAACCATGACAGTTCTTAATCTAAACCCCACTCTTCTGCATCCTGAAGTTTGTAAATCCCTGCAGACCAGATAAACAACCAAGCAGATCACTGCTGCATCACCTGAAAAACAGCTTAGCCAGAAAGAAAGGTGATGTGCACAAAATGTACCACTTGAGCCTTGGCTCCTTTGAGCCAAGATAAAAATCACGATGGTCAATTAAACCTAGTCCAGAATTATTATCTCCAAACAGCCTCAAATCAGTTTATGTCTTGATTCAGTGATGTGTTAAGAACTAAGGACCTGTGAACTCCACCAGGGAGCATTGCTTGCTCTGGGCCATCACAATACTAGAAAAACACTTGAAATATGGAGGTTTTGAAGATGACAACTCTCTGCCTTGGGTAGCAGGCTGCCACTGTGAGGAAGGAGAAGGTTTGCCAGCTTTGTGCAGAACTGGAGCCATAAAGGAGCAACCTGCCTTACCAGCATCAGCCCTTGATGAAGCATTGTAGTTCCCAGCCGTGTACTCGGGAAATATTGCAGCCATGTCACTCCATTTTTATCAGGAAGTGGATCTAGGTCAAAACAAGTAGGGGCACCTGCAAACCAGACTGATGAGACACATGGATGCTCAATCAAGCTCTTCAGATTTACAAAGTTATCAGAGATGCTGGCACAGAGTAGGAGACATCACATCAACCGGCATGCTCATGAAGCCAAAGGGGACCTGAACGCAGAGAAGCGCTTCTGCTTCTTCTGCAGCTTCTTGCTGCCTGGCTGGGTAACATGGGGACCTGCTTGATGGAAAACCCTTTTTTATAAGGGAACATATGGGGAAAACGGGCAACATTTCCTCTCTAAGGAGAGATGACAGCTGGCCTTGGGCCCAGGATCAGCCGCAGCCCACCTTCAGGTGCTCTTCAAGTAATTGTGCGCCAACGTTACTCCATTGTTAAAGCAATAATGGATTTTTTTTGTTTTCCCCGCTTAAAAAAAAAAGCCACCTTTTGGCCACAAATCATCTACAAAAGAGTCACCTTTATGCAATTACCCCCATCCAGGCGTTGTGCAGCCTGGCCACCCCTCATGCCCATGGCCCCAGTGCTGATGTGGGGCAGTCCAGGGCTTTGTGGTGCCTGGACCGCTGGAGGTTGGGAGCAGAGAGGAAGAGGAGGGAGGAGAACCAGTGCCTGGAGCCATCCTGCAGCCCGGCCCCTCCACAGCTCCTCCTCTGCTGCCATCTTGGGAGAGGCGGGGAGGGAGGCGCCATGTTGAGCATGGCAGGGCAGGAAGGTGAGAGTTGCCATCTTGAGTGTGGCAAGGCGCCCGCAGCAGGCTCTGCGGCCGCCCAGAGACAGACCAGACAAGAGAGTTGACTGGAAATGTATTCATTGTTTAAACAAGAAAACACTCATCTTCAAGCCTCGGGGCGTGCGTGGGGCTGGGGTGGTGTTGCCCAGCGATGGCCCACCTCAAACCATGCCGGTTGAGCGCGAGGTGTTGCTGCAAGGCCCCGGGCAGAGGCGTGGGCACTCTGTGTGCCACAGCCCACGCTCGCTGGGTCTCCAACACGTTGGTGGTGAATCCCAGTGAGGGACTGGGCTGCAGCTACCACCACCTAATGAGCATCCTCTGCCCAAGGAAGCCATCTCCTTGTGGTTCCCTTTGGTGTTCACCTGGGAGGAGGAAAGAGAAAGGAGGAAAAAAAAAAATCAAGAAAAGGGAAACCCACCACCAACCACACTCCAGGACAGCTTCTGCGGGCACTCCGTGGTTTCCCACCACCCAGGGCAAGACCAGGAGCGTGGAGGCTGCCATCCCCAAAAAGAGACCCCAGCCTGGAGGGCACAGCACCCACCTCACCTGGCTCCTTCCAGCACTGCCTGCAGCGATTTCTTCAGAGCTGCATTGCTCTGATCCAGAGCAGCAGCCAGACGGCTCCGGTGGGCTGGGGTGACCTGGGATGGAGAGGAGCAAGGTGCTCAGAGAGCTGCACTGCCAGGAGCCCACCCAAGACCCCTGGGCCCACATCCTGGGTCAGCTGCAGCCCCGGCTGACAGCTCACCAGCTGATCTGCAGGACCCCAGCCTGGTCTTATTCACCTGGCTTTGGTACAGGGTGAGCACGGCCGTCACCAGCTTGGCGTAATTCAGCGACATGGCAAAGGCTGGGGCCTGCCGGCACAGGGTCAGGACCAGGAGATCGAAGAGCTCGGGGGGCAGCACCTCCTGGAAGAGAGCCATGAGTCGGGAGGAGAGCTTGTCCTTGCTCCAGCGCTGATGGAGCTGGCAAGGAAACCTGGGGGGACAAGGGGGTCCCCCTCACCTGCCGCCCCAGCACAGCCTGCAGCACTGGCAGGAGCTTCTCTGACAAAGGCACCTCCAGGACCTGGCTGCAAAGGACAGTGAAGAGGAGGTGTGATGCTTGCATGGTCTCACTGGTGCTCCTGAGCGGCAGAGCCAGCCGGAGCCTTCAAGGCCGGCACGACGGCCAAAGCACAGCTGTGGCCCCTGTAATCTCTTACCTTAGCACGAGTCTCACACAGTCTGGCTCCAGGCACTCCTCCACAAGCTCGCACACCAGCTTGATCTGCTCAGCACCTGAAGGGCAAAGCAGAATGGGGAAGAGCCTCCGAAGGCTGACAAATCTACAGGACATGCCTAACCCTTCCTGGCACCCCTTCACACAGGGGTACATCCTAGTCAGGACACACAGAAGCTATGCAGTGCCCCCCTTCCACCCGTCAGGATAATCAAGCTTCCTTTGCCCATCTGTAGCAAGTGTTTAATTAGCACCAGTCCCTAGGAAAAGGGGATGCTACTGTGCCAGGAATTCAAGCAGGACCCTCTTCTCGTGCCACCCTGGGGCAGTTCTGGCCCCAGCATTAGGAGCTGTCAGGAATCCTCGAGTCCATGGAAGGATGGCATCTGTTCTTAGGGAGAGCTGAGGCTGGAAACCAGCTTGGCCTCCCTCTCAACCTCAGGCATCTGTACACCCATCTCCCACCCTAACTCTCAAGCGTTCACCTGCCCAGATAAAACTTGCACCACCCCTCTGTGGCTCCTAACACACATTTTGGTGAAAAATGCCTCCCAGCAGACAGCACCCTGCAGCTGGGGCTTCCCTTCCTGCTGGATGCAGCCCACCATCCCTGCCCAGCTCCCTCAGCTGCTCCCAGAACAAGCTGGGCCTCCTGTGAGCCCATCGCACCTTCTCCCGGCTCCCGCAGGACCGCAGCCACCAGGACTCGACAGAAGGGCTGGGAATACTTGGAGCAAAACGAAGCGAGGGCAGCCATGAGGTGGCGGGAGGGCGGCTGGGTGAGGGACAGGACCTGCGGGCAGAAAAAGGCAGGAGATGGGGATGGCGGTGAGGGAAACGGGGTGCAGGAAACCTCTGGCCCCAGCACTTACTCGCCTGAGAAAGAGCTGTTCTGCCAGGATGGCCGCACTGGTGTAGCTGAGGTCGGGGGTGAGAGCCAGCAGCCAGCTGCAGAAACACACCAGGAGGTGCTCTGGGCACGCGGAGAGCTGGAGGAAGGAGCACAGCCCCTCAAGCTGGGGATGGCAGAGGGGACAGGGACGTTAGGGACAGCAGCAGGCCCTCCGTGGCACTGGCGGTTGCAACAAAGTCACTTAGGCTCACCTGGCTGGGAGAGCAGCTGTTCAGGATGTGCAGCTCGGGCGGGATGCTCAGCTCTGAGGGCTGGAAGGAAACACTGTCCTTGAGTAATACACCAACCCACAGAACACAGCTCCAGGGCATTTCTCTTCCCTACCGCCCCCCCGACACTGACCCCTCAAGCAGGCTGCCCATCATACAGCAGATCCCTGCGAGGTGGAGGCAGGTATTAGTACCTGAGCCCAGAGGAGGTGATAGCAGGGCTTTTTATCCCCTTCCAGTCACCCCTGTGAAACCCACCTCCTCTCCCACCCTTCCAGAGGCCCCGGCACTAGCTTCTTCAGACCACTTACATTGGACGACTTCTGCAGCAGCATTTTCAGCCTCGGTCCATGCACCTGTGGAAAATGAGGTGAAGGAAGAGAAATCAGATCGCAGAGGCTCACTGGCTGGAAGGGGAAAGCAATCCCTGCCTGGTACCTGGAGAAAGGACTGGACCTCTGCTGCCAGCTCTGCCTGGGAGATCTTCTTGGGCTCCCCGGCTGCACCCTGCTGGGAGCTTTCCGGCACAGCTTCAGCCAGGCTCTGAGCAGATCTGTCTCCTGAAGTATCCCCAGGCACCTCCTCTTCCACCTCTGCCACATCCCCACGCTCCTGGGCTCCCGGGGAGTCAAACGCTGCCTCCTCCAGCAGCAACCTCTTCCCCTCTCTCTCCACATCCAACTCCAGGCTCTCCTCCGACACTTTCTTGCGCTTCCCACCTTGAAGCACAGTGTCAGCCACGTCTCCAGCAGCACCAGGCTGCTTGCTGAAGAACCAGTTCGGTTTTCTTAGCCCCTCTGGTTTGTTCTGGGCAATTTTCTGGCACAGACACCTAAGCTGCTGCTGGCATGTGGAAGACAAGGGAACAGGAGGCGGAGAGCATCCCTCTCCCCTCAGTCCCTGCTGGAGCAGATCCCCTAGCGTCCGCACCCAGGGATCCACATGGGAATCCTGCTCCACAGCCTGGAGCAGCCGGCTGAGGCAGCCCCCCGGCACCACGGCTTGCATCACGAGGAGCAGGGAGAAGAGGTTTCTCTGGCACACAACGGGGAGCAGCAGCAGACGTGGTTTGCTGGAAAACAGGAGAAAAGGGAGAGGCGACGCATCAGAGCAAATCTCCAAATCCTTATTGCCAACCTGCGCCGTGAAGCAGGGTCTAACTAGACTAGGAAGCAAGAGGAGGCAGCAAACACCTTCACCAGCTTTTGCAGACTCGAGCTGGAAGACTGGTCGGTCCCTGCTACGATCCAGACTTCGCATATGGACTGTTGCGCCGGGGGCAAGAGGATGCACGGTGCCAAACTGGCAACCAACATGCCAAACCTCCCACAAAGCACCAAGTTTTGGAAACAGGGCCGACTCACACAGCCAGGGCCCCCTCTGGTCCCTCCAGCGTGGGTTCCTCGGCGCACAGGGCTGTAGCGAAGGCGTGCCAGGGAAACGCCTGCCCTGGTCCCTCGTGGGCCTGGACCCGCTGCAGCATTCGGAAGGCAGCCAGCGTCCCGGAGGAGCCAGAGGCAAGCGCATGGAGCAGGAGGCGACATGGCTTGTCAAAGCTCTGCAGCCAGGGCAGGGGCAGGGGCTGGGGCTCCATCGCTGCACTGGGGGGCTTCACAGACACCTACAAGAAAACTGGGGAGAGCCTTCTGTGGGTCACACCGAGAAGGGCGCAGGGAGGATTGGCACACCCAGGACCCAGCCAGCCGTGTTCTGGAGCAAACCCCGGGGTCCTCCCCCACCAGCTGCAGTTTTGGGGGCTGCCCTTACCTGCACACAGCGGGGTCCATGGTCATCCTCACCACCCGAGGATGCAGAAGCATTACCGGGGATTATAGGCGGGCCAGAGGACCGGGGGCTCCTCTGAGCCCTCTAAACCCACCTGGCCCACAGCTCCCCCATCACCAGCTCAACGCTCCCCCCGCTGCCCTCCCTGGGGACGCCGAGAGGGAAAACCCCAGAAGCGCTGCTGGCGGTGGTCCCCCTGCCCCCCTGCAGCCCCCTCTGGGAACAGAGGGGCCCTGACCCCCCCGGGGCCCGCAGCCACCCGGCCGTGCACCGCCCCGGTTATTACCGTGCCCCGGGTCTCCGCTCCCGCCCCCCGGGGCGGCCCGCAGCGGGCAGGCACTCACACCGCGGGGAGGGGAGGGGAGGGGAGGGGAGGGGAGGGGAGGGGAGGGGGCCCCGTGTGCCCCCAACCCCAGGACCACCCGGGACCAGGGTACCCCGCGCCACCCCCGGTCCCGCCACCGCACGCCTCTTCCGGGCCCGCCCCCTGGAAAAAGCGCGCCCCGTATGCAAATCAACCCCGCCTACACAAAAAATTTATGCATTATGCAAATTAACCCTTAAAGCGAAACCCAAACATTTCCAGCCCCCGGGGGGGGCTGCTGTATCCCCCCCCCCCGAAGAAGAGTCCCCAGGCAGAGTTATTTTAAATGACCCATTTTATTTCCCAATATCCAGATTTGGTTAAAAGCAGTTTAAAACAATGTCCCCCTCAGCTGCCCAGCTCCCCCCACATCACCCCTACATGTATAAAACCAGCCCCCATCCCAGACCCCATCTCAGCTCCCAGGAGGTCTCCCCATGGGCGCCAAGCGCTGCACTGCCAAGGAGGTGCGGGCAAGGAAAGGGGGGTGCTGTGCCCCAGTGCCCCGAGACCCCTGCAGCTCAGTCACCACCACCCCAACCCCAGCTTCCTGGGGGGAGCAGGGATGTGAGACCTGCCAGGGGTTCAGCCATCGACATGGGGAGGCTGATAAATATCAGCCAGACTATTTCCCCATCCCACCCCTGCAACACCCTCCATGCCCAGAGCCACCCCAATGCCAGGAGCAGCAGAACGCAATAAAAGCAGATGTTTCTCCCTTCCAGAAGACCTTTCCTTGCCACCAACAGCACCCAGGCCCAGGGGGGCATCCCATGGCTTAGTCGGAGTCGCTGAAGTCGGCGAAGAGCATCTCGTGGCCGTAACGTGAGTACCGAAAGTCCGTGTCCATCAGGGCCAGGGTGAGAGCCCACTCGAGCATGCAGACCTCCTCCTCCTCCTCATCAGAGCTCTCTGAGGGAGTAGGGCTGAACTCCTGCAGCACAGGAGAGAGAATGAGCCCCTGGCCTCCAGCCGCATTGCACGGCCACGCAGTGCCTCAGCCCCCCAGGACATGCCACCCCACTTACGATGGGCATCCTTGGCCGCTGCCGTCTGCGCTGCGACGGCCGGCCAGCGGGCAGCTCGTGCAGGTAAATGCAGTCTGACTTGAACGGGCAGCGGCCGTGGTTCCGGACAAAAAACTTGCACCTGATTTTCCTGCGGGATTCAGAGCACAGTTGCGAGTGCAGCTCCCAGAGCAGCCCAGAGCCCGCAGCCCTGCAGCACCATGCACTCACCCTGTCCGCGCCTTGAAGGTTTCAATGAGCTTCGCCTTCTCACTTGCCTCCGAGACCCAGTATTTGTGGGGGATGTAGTAACTGGAGGTGACACGGCACTCTGGGCAGGCCCTGGTGAAGGTAATGGGTGCAGGTGGGTTTCCCAGAGAGGGAGCAGGGAGCACGGGCCAAGCACCCACAACCCATGAGACCCCCATCGGCTCCCTCATCCAGCATCCCTGTCCCCATCACAGCTCCCAGGCGCCTGTTCCTGAAGGAAGGTCACTCCAACCTCAAAGCTGCATCACCAGACCCAAGGAAGGATTTCAGGGTGCAGGAGTGACAGTGACCATCCTGCCATGTCCCCACAGCCCCACTCACTTGATGACCACGCTCTGGAATTCCCGGCTTCGACGCCACTTGCGGATGCAGCCCACGCAGTACGCGTGGCTGCAGTTCGGGAGGATCCCAAAGAGCCGCTCCTCTGGCAGTGGCTTCTCATAAACCCGGTCCATGCAGATGCCGCACACCACGGCCTCGCTCCGGGCCCTCAGCACCGCGGTGGGGACCGGGGCTGCCGCAGCACCCTGCTCCGTGGGGACCTGCGAGCAGAGCAGCACGGCATTGCAACCCCCTGGCTCCATCACTGCCCCAGCCAAGGGGACCAATGTGGGGTGACAGGGACTGCCCAGCCACAGGAGACCCCCAAGCCCACCTCCACAGGGTCAGTCCGTGTTGCTGTCTCCACCGCTGCCTCTCTGGGGTTAGAATTTGGACGCCGTCCCAGCCTTTGAGGTTGGTAGCCTGCAGGCAGGAGAGCTCTTAAGAGGGGAAAAACACACCCTGCCCCATCATCAAAGAGGCAGCCTGGCTGCTCAGAGGGCACAGGCTTAGCAGTTAAGGTCCCCACCTAAAAAACTGCTAGGAAAGCTTTTCACACACCCAGCAGTGCCCTACACAGGGTTGGAGGGAGGAGGATTTGGGGCAAGGGCAGACACATGCACAGGATGCTCCACCGTGACCACCCCAGTATCCCCAGTGCCCCAGTCCCTGGGCACCCTAGCACCTACCTGAGGCACCCTGAGCTTGTGCAAGGACAAACTCCCTGCCGATGGCCCCACGGGGGAGATTATCAGGTGCCGGGATGTTCTCCTTGTCTTTATCTTCCTCCACGCTTGGGAACTTGAAGGCCGCATGTGTCACGCTGGGGACAGGGCGGGCCGAGCTGTGCCAGGCTCCCAGCACACTGCCGGGCTCCGAGCCACGGTGGCCAGGGGGCACGGGGGCATAGCGGGTCCCCACTAGCTCCGGTTCCTCTCGGATGTGCTCGTAGCTGGAGGAGCCGAGGGACAGAAAGACAGAAGGTGCCGTCAGCCCAGCGTGGCACCTCCTGGCTCCCAGCCCACCCTGGTGGCTTCAGGCCCCCTCCTCAGTGCCCCCTACCTGCACCGCTCTCCGTAGCTGCAAAGCCCGCTCTGGAAGTACCTGCAGATGTGGGCTGACTTTCTGTCGTGCGAGAAGCGGCAGTTCTGGCCCCATCGACAGGATCCGCGAGCAAAATTCCTGCAAGCCGGAGAAGCCACATGGCCGGGGTCAGAGCTCCCCCCCCCCAGCCCCCTCCCCGGGTACCAGCTTCGCCTGATGGGGCTGTATTTTCGGAGCCCCCGGGCTGGCGCCTGGGCTCCGGATCCCCGGCCAAGGACAAAGCGCAGCGGGCAGCCAGGGCTCTCCCTGCCCCTCCAGCCTTATCTCCTGGCTCACTGCAAAGCAAACGAAGCCCGGGGCTGGGCCGGCCGAGGGGGGTCGGGCAGCCGCTGCACATGGCTGGGGGCTCCCCCCGGGGCTGGGGAGCGGAGCACAGAGATAAGCCCGGGTTACGGAGGGCTGGGGTAGCCCCCGGCTCCCCGTGGGGGCATGGAAAGGGGCCGGAGTCCTCGGTTTGGGGCCGGAAGGAAGGGGGTGCCCGGCCGGGGTGCTGCGGGGGACCCCAAGCTCCGGAGAGGGGAGGGTCACACGGACGGACAGGCTTTGTCCCCTCCGGCCCCTCACTCTCCAGGGGAAACGGGCGGCGGGAGGTTGAAGGGCACCACAAACCACCCGCTGCACCCGCAGCGAGGGGCTCGCAGCCCACCTCCCCCAAAAGCTGCTCCCAGCCAACCCCCCCTCCCCTCCCCAAACCCTACCTGCACAGAGGCCTCAGGCACCCCCCTCGGGCCCTCAGCGCCCCAGACGCCAGCAGCGAGCCGGGCTCCATCTCCTCCCCTACAGCTAAGAGGGCTGGGCCGCCTCCAGGGCTATTTATGGCCTTGGATGGGCGAGTGGGAGCAGCCGGTCCCCTCCCAGGTAACCGTCACCTGCCCGGCAGGCACAGCGACTTAACCCTCGCCCTGCCGCTCCCCCCACCCCGGGGGGGACCTTCGGGGCTCTCTGTGCCCCGGCTGCCCGGGGAGGGCTGGGGCGCAGCGGTACGGCTTCCCCCAGGGGCACCGGCAGAGAGGGAAACCTGGGGCGCTGCAGCGGATCCCCGCAAACTCTGCGGTGTTGAGACCCGGCCAAGCGCGGAGCCCCGTGCCAGCACATGGCCGGGCGGTCCCTGAGCCCAGCCTGGCCCATCTTGGGGTGCTGCGGCTCCTTGCCCAGCTTCACCCCACCAGCACACGGCCGGGCGGTCCCTGAGCCCAGCCTGGCCCATCTTGGGGTGCTGTGGCTCCTTGCCCAGCTTCACCCCACCAGCACACGGCCGGGCGGTCCCTGAGCCCATCCTGGCCCATCTTGGGGTGGCTGCGGCTCCTTGCCCAGCTTCACCCCACCAGCACACGGCCGGGCGGTCCCTGAGCCCAGCCTGGCCCATCTTGGGGTGCTGCGGCTCCTTGCCCAGCTTCACCCCACCAGCACACGGCCAGGCGGTCCCTGAGCCCAGCCTGGCCCATCTTGGGGTGGCTGCGGCTCCTTGCCCAGCTTCACCCCACCAGCACACGGCCGGGCGGTCCCTGAGCCCAGCCTGGCCCATCTTGGGGTGCTGCGGCTCCTTGCCCAGCTTCACCCCACCAGCACACGGCCAGGCGGTCCCTGAGCCCATCCTGGCCCATCTTGGGGTGGCTGCGGCTCCTTGCCCAGCTTCACCCCACCAGCACAGGGCCGGGCGGTCCCTGAGCCCAGCCTGGCCCATCTTGGGGTGGCTGCGGCTCCTTGCCCAGCTTCACCCCACCAGCACACGGCCGGGCGGTCCCTGAGCCCAGCCTGGCCTGTCTTAGGTTTTGGCTGGGATAGAGTTAATTTTCTTCACTGTAGCTGGCACAGTGCTGTGCTTTGGACTTAGTATGAAAATAATGTTGATAACACGCAGATGTTTTAGTTGTTGCTGGGTAGCGCTTGTACTAGTCAAGGACTTTTCCAGCTTCCCAGGCTCTGCCGGGGGCACAAGCAGCCGGGAGGGGAGGGGGCACAGCCAAGAGAGCGGATTCAAACTGGCCAAAGGGATGTTCGGTATCATATAACATCGTGCCCAGTGTGTTACCTGGGAGGGGCTGGCCGGGGGAGGCAGGCAGCAATCGTGGCTTGCGGGCCGGTGGGTGGTGAGCAGTTGTATCGCTTGTGTTTTTGGTTTTTTATTCCTTTTTCCCTTTTCCTTTTTATTATATCATTATTAATTATGATAATAATCAACATGATTATAATTATTATTTTATTTTAATTATTAAACTGTTCTTATCTCAACCCACAAGGTTTTTTATGCTTTTGCTCTTCTGATTTTCTCCCCCATCCCACAGGGCTGGGGGCAGTGAGCGAGCGGCTGCGTGGTGTTTAGTTGCCGACTGGGGCTGAACCACGACAGGTGGCTATGGCCGGGCTCAGCTCATTGCCCAGCCTCACCCCGCAGCAAGGGCTGCGGCAAAGATTCGGGGCAGGGAGCGCTCGGCTCTGAGGCTGGGACCCTGTTCATGACCGGCTCTTGCTGCTTTTAGGTTTGATGAGAAATGCAGGCAGGAAAACCATGGCAGCTACAAGACCTGGGAATCAGGGCAAATCCCTGGAAATCACAACAAATCCAGCAAATCCCATCGCCTTTGCTGGAAACCCTCCCAAGGGCAGCCCCCTCAGGGGCTGAGGGAAATCCCACAAAGAAAGGCTGGATGCTGAAAGGTCCTTAAATATTTAGTTCAGATTTATTTAAAGTCAAGTCAGTTTGCGGACACTATTTATATTATTAAAAACACTCGGAGGTTTGTACTTCTAGCAAAAATATACATTTCAGTTTGAGGGTTGTTACACTGTCGAGGAAGGAAGAGCAAAAAGTTCCCCAGCTGATGAGTCCCACGTGCCGGCCTGCTTTGGGAAGGACGAATCCCCCTGGGCTCCGTCCAGCACACGCACACAGCACGTCTCCGGTGCCTTCCCCGAGAGGGCTTCAAAGTGCTTTAGAAACGGTAATTCATAAGACGCCAGCGAGGTAGGGAGGGGAAGGGGCTGGGCGGGCAGAGGGCAGGGAAACTGAGGCACAGCAAGGAGCCGGAGGGCGGCAGCGGGGGCAGGTTTGGGACCAGCCAGCCCCGTGACGTGGAGGGGAAGCCCAGCACTCTTCACCTTCAGGTTTTAAAGGAATTATTGCACCAGGGAAATCTGCTACCCTGAAGAGGAGGAAAATAAAATAAAACCAAGTCATTTGCTCCCACAACCCCTCCTTGGGAATATCAGTATTTTAATCAGGCTGCTCGGGACACATGGGACCATGAGCTGCAGATGGGTAAGTGCTGCCTCTTAGGTCAGACACGTGATTCTGAGAGGGGACCGAGCCCTTCCTGGCTCCATCCTCTCTCCCAGAGCCTGGGTGACGCCCTCCCCACGCAGGGGTCCCCTCCTGGGCACAGGCACCACCGTGGAGTTTCACTACACCTGCAAGAAGTTTCGAGGTAAAATCCCAGAACGGCTCTGGGTTTAGGCAGACCCCGAAGCCTGGAGCTCTCCCTGCACTCGGGACAGTGGCAGAGGAGGGCAAAGCAGCTTCCCCAACCCGGCCGCACTCACCAGGAGGCTCCTGGTCATTGTCAGCACCCCACTCTCTCCCTCCCCTGTTATAAATACTTGGCATTTATACTGTGTTTTACTGCTGCAAAACTCTCTGCAACCAATGCACTAATTAATCCTCGTGCTCCCCCTCTGAGCAGAGAGCAGGTGACAATCCAGCTCCCTTTCACAGAGGGGAAACTGAGGCAGGGCACTTAACAGACAGGTCAACACCCTTTCAGCATCATGAGCACCACGGGCTGGCCGTAGCTTTGCTTTCCCCTTGCTGGTGTCGCTGAAGGCTTAGCTTGCGCCGGTGCTCTCAGGAGCTGTGCTGCCGGGGAGCCTCTGCTGCCCGCACTGCCCTGCAAACCCCCAGCGCCGCCAGGGGCTTGGGGAGGGAGCTGCAGGACAAGCTGCAAGCTCTGCCACCTAAACGTGACCAGGCCTGCCCCGACCCTGCACACGGGTTCTGCTAACTCATGTCTGTGCAGAGAAGCCTGGGGAAGCAAACATTCTGCCCTCTGCTCTGAAGGTGAATTTTTATGAGTCGAACCCTTTCCCTCCCACCTGCCCATCCCTCCCGCTCTCATGCTGAGGTGCCAAGGGCCAGGGTCCCTCTGAAATGGGGGTACCAGGAGCAAGGGCTCCCACACAGCACTCGGGGGAAGGCAGAGATCACACAACCCCTCTGGGAGACAGGAATACACTGCACAGCAAGCAGGGGCTGCAGCTGAGGGTCCCTGCTAGGACAGCCCTACCCGTCTTCAAATACTCTGTCTTTTCTTTGGGAAAGAGAGAAACATCCTTTCACTACTGTCCTAGATTTCACAGCTCAGGACTGCATCTTCGGAGTGCAATATAAAAAAGAAAATAAAGACACGCTGTAAGTGCTGCCGCTGGCCCCGCCGGATACCTGCACCACGCTCGGGTCTCCTAATGACCCGAACATACCCCACCGTTCCCAAGCCGCCGCAGGAACCCCACCGTCTGGGCCATGTAAACCGGCCGGTCGCTCCAGAGGCCCCGGGGAGCAGCTGAAGAGCCGGGCCGTAGTAACGGAAAGAGTAGCTTATGATTTGCCTTTGTAAATTTGTTAGTGTGTGTTAACGGAAGCCCTGGCCTAGCAGGTGGCGGCTGCAAAATCTCAGGGCATCTTGCCCTAAGGGTCACATAGAAAAGAGTTTCCAGTAGAAGAAATGGAAGACATGGGGAAAGGTTTTCTTTGTTTCTGTACAAAGAGTCTTGATGGGAATCCATGGCTTCATTCTCATAAATAACAGGTCCTTAGTACATGTCCTTGTAAATCTCCTGCAGAAGCGGGTGCAGAGATGTCTCCGTCTCAGTCTTCTTGATCTTCTGCACGAGCTGGGCGTGCTCCGTCACCAGCTGCCGCAGGTCGGCCATCTTCTGCAGCAGCTTAGGGAAGAGGTACTGGGCATCCGGGTGGTTGGACTGCAGGTGAAACTCCAGCGCTCGCAGGATGTTGTCTTGGATCTCCTCCACCTGCTTCACGTTCATCAGGCCAGGACGGTCTGTGGAGAGGAAGCATGGTAGCTGTAGTGTTATGGTGTAGCCCTCCAAAGCACATGCTCCTCCTGGGGAAAGGGAGACGGGGACTGTAACCCACCCACCGTGACTCCAACCTCGTCAACTAGACAAGGGGAGAAATGTGCCCTTGGACAACACATCCCACAGCAGCATACGAGGAGGAGATGCCACTTCTATGTTCCTTGCTCTAGGTCCAAGCTTGCTAAGCATCACCACCAGGGAGAAGCTTCGGTTTTCAAACTGTTCAGTTCTTCTCTCATCCCCCTAAGACACCCCTGGCTGATCTCAGGGCCAGCTGCAGCTCGGCCCCCCCAGCCCGGCCCCAACCACCCCTAAGTACAGGAGGACTCTTCCTGAGACTCGCACGGTCAGGAGCACCCACTCACCTCCGCACAGGATAATGGCAGCCACAAACAGAGACAGGTCACTGTCATCCAGCTCCAGCGCGTTGAATTTCACAGCAAACTCAAATTTGGGCTCCATGATCTCATTGAAGGGCTTGCGCAGGCTACGCAGGAACTCACGGGTCACGAAGCCGTTCCCGTTGGCCACCAGCAGCCCATCCTTGTTCATGATAGAGGCCAGCATGGCGAAGATGGCCTCGTGCACCCCGTACTTCAGCAGAGTCACTTGGTCATTCAAGTAGAGGCCTATGAAGCTGGGGATGCTCTTGGCAAACTCCGTGAGCTCCCGCACAGTCTCCACGGTGGTGCACTGGCAGCGGTAGAAGACGTGCACCCCGATCTCCTTGTAGGGGGGAATGCCGTTCACGAGCTGTTTCCAGACCAGCCCCTTTTCTGCCTGCCACAAGGTGTCCATGTCGTGGATCACAAAAGGCTGCTTGACAAAGGAGCAAGCAGTTAGGAACGTGCCGTGGGGACTCGAGATACCAGCTCTGCCAAGGACGCTGCCTGGGCAACCTGCACCCACCCACAACAGCACACGTCTGCAGAGCAATGGGAATTCTCCCAGCAGGGGGCAGGACGTGTAGGGCCCACCTGGCTCCAGCTGGGAACTGGTGCATGTGGAACAGCTATAGCAGGCGGGAGATGTGCAGCACCTCCCAGAGAACAGCCTCCCGTGTTGTTTCATAGCCAACCCCGCCTGCCCCAGGGAGGAAACTTACTGGGGTGCTGCTGGCCTTCCCGGTCAAGATACCTCTCGCCTTCTTTTTGGTCATGTTGAAGTTTTTCAGGTAGGCGTTGTAGATGTGCTTGGAGAAAGCTTTCAGGTCGGCCACCTGCGGGTTCTGGCAGCTGATCTCACTCGCCGTCAGCCCTGCCACCAGCTTCCTCTTCTCTGCCTCCGGCATGCGGCCGAAGCGGATTGCTGTTGGGGGGGGCAAAACCGGTGGGTCAGGACACTGGGGATGACCCCAGGAGACGCGTCCAGGGAGGCAGCGATCTGCTGGTGAACACCTGCAGCTACACAACACAATGCTCCTCCAGGGCTGCAGCTCCCCTGGCATCAACACCTTCACAAACCAGCCACTACTGCTGCCCTTGCCAACACAACCTCACACCAAGCTCCCATCCCCACTCCTCTGGGCTCTCGCGCAAACCCTGCTTCCCACATAAACACCTTTGCTTGGCCAGGAACAAGATGGTTACACCTGAAATTTAAAAGTCGCAGCACAGAAGAGCAATTTGTGTATCCAGTTCCCTCTGGGTCAACCCAAAAGGGACAGCCATGTGCCAACAGCCAGCCTGCAAGGCCCCTTCTCGCACAGAAGAAGGGGACGAAGAGTCAAAGACTCAAAGCATTGGGTTTGAAGGATAGCAAGAAGAGAGCTACGGGATAAAGCAAGCTACAGACAGCTTCCCCATGCGAACCCTTCACAGAAGGGCAGATGCCCCACGGCGCCCAGCCGGCCAGGCCTGTGGACAGTGGTGACACTCACCGTTATGCGACATGCCCAGCGAGAGGCATTTCTGGAAGCGGCAGTACTGGCACTTGTTCCGGTTCTTCTTCTGAATCTTGCAGCTCCGCTCGCACTTCTCATATTCCAGCTTCATGCGGATCGTCCGGCGGAAGAAACCCTGCAGGTGGGTGGCACAGAGGGGAACGCAGAGCATGGGGACAAGGGAACAGCGCTATTAGCGCCTGTGGTTCGGGACCAGGCTGGTTCATCATCCCCAGGAGCCTCATGGAGGTTCAGCCCAGTGGGGAGGAGGAGCCCCGGGTCTCTGGCACAAGCAGAGTCTCTATCTCAAGGAGAGGTCATGCAGTGGGACAAGGGGGCTGCAGAGGAGGAAGCGTGAAGGGCGGCCCACGATCCGGTGTGGGATACCACGTGTGTGATACTGCAGGCAGCCAGCAGGGAGGGATGGAGGAACAAGCTGCAGACCAGCCCCAGCCTGCAGGAATGTCTGGCAGGACCTGGGCCACTAACTCAGCCCCACTGGCATCTGCTGTGGGGGAAAGAATTTCAGAGGCACATCCAAGCTGCGGCCAGTGATCGCAGGGGGATAAACACACAGCTCACTGCTGATCTGCAGCACAGAAAGCATCTTTAAAAGCAAATCCAGGGTCCTGGGGGGGGGTTGATGGATGTAGCTTACAAAAGAAAGCATGATGGGGCAAGATTGGGGCCATATGCATCTCAGCTGCCTCCCCCAGGACAGTATGTGTGTGCCTGCCTCTACACTCCATGCTCTCCAGACAGGTTACAAATGATTTTTTTACAGTCACTCAATCCTCCACCCCTGCTTGTTGCAGACCTGCTTGTTTGAAGAGATGGTGTGCTCCCTGGGGACTAATCTCTGCTCTGCATTGCTGAAGCCAGCCCTCCCCAGGGCATACATACCTTGCAGCCCTCGCAGGCATGCACACCGTAGTGAAACCCCGAGGCTTTGTCTCCGCAGACCCTGCATTCCACGTTCAGTGCTCCCAAGGCTGCCTCCTCGCAGCCCATCTGCAGTTGGTCCGACAGGGAGGGAGAGGAGCTCTGCGAAAGGTCTGCAAATGCACAAAGGGATACGTCCTTTCGTGTAGTAGCCGCAAGCACAGCCTCACGTCTAACTCTGCCAGCCATGGAGCTGACGAGGGATTTCCAGCACTGTCCCAGCCTGCCACTGGCATAGCGTCTGGGCAGTTAACCTCTGAGATCAGGCGCTGGCTGCAGGCAGACGCCATGCATGGAGCCAAGAGTGCCCCAGTGTTCCCAGCAGCACATCAATGCTGATTTCTTCCCTCTGGCATTCATGTCTAGGCAATGAAACCCAACCAGCAAATTTATAATCCCCAGTTGGCAGGCGGCTGGCACAGTGCTGCCCAGCTGGAATGCCCGGGGCTCTGGAGGAGCCTCTTCAGCAGCAACAAACCTTCTCTTCCAGCTCCTATAATCAATTTGCACTGAGAACTTCATGAAGCAGCCAGGGAAGCGTTCTCAGGCACCCTGAGAGTCCTCCCCATTTGGGGCACAATGTTACCTGCCTGTCTTTCTAATTTCTGTCTCCCAACCTGCTGCCAACAGCTGCGCAGTGACCGCAGAGGAAGAAATAAGCCTCCCCGTAACTGAGCTATTGATGCATCGTTTCATGAAGGGAAGAGGTTAAAAACAAGCCAAACTCCATTCAGGGGCAGGTCCTCTGCCCTTTGCAGCTGAGCCTGGAGGATGTGGATACCTGGATGCTCCAGGGACAGACGAGCTCCCGCAGCTCCACTCACCTGTGTAGCTGCTCGAAGGCAGCGAGCTGTCTGGTCCTCCACGTGGGTCTGAGGGTCTGCTTGCCACCATCACTGCCTCTTCCTCTTCCTCCTCCTCTTCCCTGACCTCAGGTATTTCCTCCTGTAGTTGTTCCATAATTGATCACCCCTCAGTGCCAAGACTGCAATCCCTGTCATAGCTCTGGCATCATCCGTGTCTATCCGAGATGGACCCTACCAGGCTGTTTCTGCTAGCCTGCGGGACAGAGGGAGAAATGCGCGGTGTCAGCTCTGCACACAGAGCATCTCAGCAGCAGGGCAGTGTGTAATCACGCTAGTCCTGCTCTGTTTTCTTTCTTTATCCAGGGACACAAGTAGAACCCAGGGCCTTTTAAAGGTCACTTTGCACTCTGATATGAACAGTCTGTAGGACTCAAGGAAGCAGAAGGTCATCGGAATGGTATTAAAGCCCAGCAGACATAGCCCAGACACGACCTAGGGACCTGGGTTCCCCTGCCTGCAAGTCCCATAGCAGAAACGCTGCCTCAGACAACATCCCCCAGAGCCGCTAATACCCTGGGATGTCGTGGTGGTAGCCAAGGCTGGGGTTTGACAGAGCCAACACCACGAGAAAGATTAAGGTAGGGCTGGCTTCACCCTCCATCCGCACCCAGGTAAGGCACAGCTTGGATTGAGGGCAGCAGCCGATCAGGGCTCAGCAGCCCCGTGCCCATGGGTGGGAGATGCTGGGGGAGCACGGCTTGGCATGGCAGCAGGCAGTGGCACAAAGCCCTCGGCCTGTGCGAGCCATCTGCAAGACCAATGGCTTCCTGCCGGCCCCCTCGCTCATGCTCCTTCCCGTTAACAGCGCTGCCAGTGAGAGCATTGGTGTTTATTTTCACTCGTGTTGTAACTGGCCCTGGATCCTCTGCCAAGAGCTGCTGCGTTGAACGTGTTGCTGTTGCTCTGCGCAGCTGCCGGCCCATGCTCAGCCACGGGGTCCAGCAGCGTGATCGCAACGGCTGCACAATCCAGCTAGTGTCTTAATCCTGGGTTTCCTGTGGGAGGAACAGCTCCGTCTTCCCCACCACAGCTTCCGCTCCTTGTTTGCCTTACTCCATCCCAAATAGCCCACAGAAAACTCAAGCCATGCAAGCGATGCATGGTCAGTACTGTGACCATCGCAGAGCCATTCCCACCTCCCTCCTAACCATACCTGACCTCGCCCGAGTGTCCTGCAACATCCCGGTGCTCGTTTACAGCCAGATCTTGATTCCTAAACTGTATCTTGCTGGAGTAATTAATATCTCAAGCCCAGTCTATGTAAAGTTGCATACACTCCCTTAAAGGAACTATTTTTAAGTGGAGAAATATCCATCAAAAAAGCCACTGAAATCCAGCTTCCACCAGGAAAGCCTCAATTTGCAGGCACAAGTTAAACTGATGCAGCATCTTCAAGCCTGTACCAGGGTGAAGTGAGCAAGCTACTTGCAGGAGACTCGTACAAGGGCAGCCCCCAAGCAGTAGGACGGCCCGCGACCTGTGCCCACACCACAGCACTGGGCTTGCTGGGGGAGGGCAGCAGCGACCCAGGACTCCCTGGGCTGGTTTTCCCTCCTGCAACAGACCCTCATGCCCAGCGCTTTGAACCTGCGCCGCAGCCAGCTCCTTGGATTCACTGGAAAGCCGTCAGCGCCGCGCAGGGTCAGAGCTCCCTGCCAGATCAAGCAAGCAGCTGAGGGAGAGGACAAAACCTGCAAGCAGGAGGTTGAATGCAAACAAGCCGCAAAGCCAGGACGCAAGTCATGCCCTGGAGCCGGCCCTGCCCCAGAGCCTGGGTCTCCCACGGGTGAGGGGGCTTTGCTCTTCCCCTCCATGCTGGGAATTCAGACTGCAGGACAGATGGGCTTGTTTAAAGGAGAGTTACCTCCGGGGCAACAAGCAAGCACGAGTGCCCGGCTCTCCCCTACAGCGGGAGCAAGCAGAGGGGTGCTCAGACAAGGGCAGAGCACTCCCTTCCCGTGCCTCCGAAAGAGCACTAAGGGACCATTGAAGGGCTGTGTTATCCTTGGCCTCCCCTCGCACATCCCGCGCGGTGGGACATGGCACACAGGCAGGAAAACCTATTCATGGGAGATGGAGGGTAACGAGCCCGATCGTTTTGAAGGCTATATATAAGTGAATGTACAAACATCAGGAAAATGCTTTTGCCTGGAACAGCAGTTAGTAGGGGAAGCTTGTGGCAGGAGAAACTAGTCTACAGTGGAAAATACACCCAGCAGCAGCTTTATGAGCTGCTTATTAGCTCTGCTTTGTCTCTGGCATCCAGCACAGGCCACTTGCTTTAAACTCAGTGCAGACAGAGCCCTCTCCCTTGCCCCAGATGCCTCGTGGCACATTGCTGTTGGAATAACATGGGCACATTCCTTCAGCTGCATCCCTGGCATGCAGTCCTCCATCTGCTGCCTCTACTCAGGGCTGCGTACTCCTGCGGTGGCAGCGAGTTTGTGATGTGCAGCTTGCTCCTCAAAACCCACAAAGCAACCCCAAAACTGTGCTTGGGGTTGGTCTGGCTAGAGGCAGGTGTGCAGCCTGGGAAGGGGGAAGGCAGAGGGCAAGACACGCACAGAGAGCAATGCCAGGCTCCAGCTAACACTCCCCATGTGCACACAGGCATTACGGGAAGGATAAGGATTCAGATCCCACCCTTTGAGAGTGGCTGGAGAGCCAGAGAGAAAAAAGCTTTTACCAGAAGGCTCTGAATATTGTTTTAATATCTCCTTGCAGGCCAAGAGTACAGGGGCCTGGGCAGAGGGAAGCTGCGAGAGCTGTTTGCACACCTGCCTTTCCCTTAGCCATTCCCCTGTTTTCCAAACCACAGGGATAGAGGGAGAGGAGGGGGAAAAGGGATTGATTTCACATGGGAGGCTGCACCCCCTGCCTTCAGCAGACGAAAGGCCAAGGCAGCCACTGCCTCGATGAAAGGCAAGGCATGGGCCGTGCCTGTGCACCCTGGCACAGAGCGAGCCAGGTCAGCAGGGTCCCCAGGGAGATGCAGACCCCCAGCCCTCCCCTCTCGGCCAGGCGTGCAGAGACTGTGGAGACTTGCCAAGGTTTCACACATGTTCCTCTGTTCCCCTGTGAGCCCTGCGGCTCACACTGGGGTATCCTGGGAAGCTGGAGCTTCCCAGAGGCTTGTCCAAACTCTGTCCCTCCAAGTGCGAGGAGGGACCTGCTCCACCAGCACAGCCATGGGCAGGGTTGTAGCAACCCTGCATTTTTATGGGATGGCACTGGGGATGGCTGTTGGATGGCAGAGGACAGTCAAAGGGCCTATCTGAGCCCCAGGACCTCTCCATCTGCTTGGTGCCTCCACATCCAGCTGCTGAGCAGGCAGAACCAGAGGAGGGATAACTCGGTCTCCTTCCCTTGGCTAAAAAGTCACCCGCTGGAGCACAGCACACAAGCTTCCAGCTGCAGGGAGAAGGGCAGAGATTCCTGCCCCCTTTTTCTGTTCAGCAGCTGTCACAGGGCAGTGATGGAAAGAGAGGATGGAAACAAGGACGGGGACCGTGAATTCCTTCCTAAGCTTCTCCAAGAATCTGGCAAAGCTGTTTCCCTTCCTCTTCCCACAGGATGGGAACGAGCAAGAGGACAAGCATCTTGTGACTTGCTCTGCCCTTGTCTCAATCCCTCTTCCAAGGAGCTTCAGTAACCCTGGCTGAGACAGCAGCCTCCCTCCTGGGAGCCTGCAGCCGGCAGAGGGTGGGTTTGTCTGCTGGCTGCGGGCTTGGGCAGATGCCTGCTGGCTGCCCTGCTCCCACACTGCAAACAGCACGGACCACAGGTTTATCTTTACCAGAAGCAGAAGCTGGCATCTATGCTGAGCTAAACTGTATGGTGGGAGTGGGGAGGAGGGGGGAAGAGACATGGCACAATGAGAAGAGTAAAAAAAAAAAAATCAGGAACAGAAGTTAAAAGGAGGCAAATCTTCAGTGTGGACCCCTCATAAGAAGGCAGTGGTTCTCTGGAGCTGACTAAGATCCAAGCCTCTGGTTCATCAGCCTGCAGCTTGTACCTTTTTGGCCCGAGAGCTCCTTGCCACTGATTAGCATGTAAAACTTGGAGCCAAGTTCAGAGAAGCAGAAGCTGACAAAGCAGCGAGGAAGTGCCCGCTTCCCCACAGTCCACGCGCAGGAGGGGCGGTGGGGCAAAGTGATGGAGAAGCCCAATTTCTCACCAGTTTTCAAGTCCCGCATGCAAAGCAAAGCAAAGCAAAGCATCACAAGAGGATGTGCATTTCAACACAGACAGCCGGGTGCTGGCAGCCAGAGCGCCACAAAATAACAGCAAGGAAGCGCTCGTAATTAGAAGGACCTCATCTTTAAACCAGGTGGAGTTTCACTGGTGGTGAGCTCAAACAAGAAGTAATTTCAACATGCTCACAGGGGTGGAGAGAGGACACTTGCCCCCCTTTCCCTCCAGGAGAACATACATTTGTTTCTAATACATTGATATCAAGTCCTCATTGCAGTCTGGAGTGTCACCACATGAGATCCCTCCCTGGAAGACGGGAATTTCCAGGCAAAGCAAAGCGCCGAAATAAGATCCAAACCTCCCAAGGGCCAAAGCACAGAGTTGATCCGCTCAAAGCAGTTGTTCAAGTTACTGTAAAAGAGGTCACCAGGAATTGCGAAAGGAAACCAGTTTACGGTGGGAGCACTTTTGGCTTGCATTTTTGTTCCTCTGGACAAAAATATTAGCCAAAATCACAGTCAACAGAAGTGAACCCTTTTGGAAGGGGTGAGATGAGAATTCAGCCCTCTGTAGAGCAGCACTTCGTGATATGCAGCACAAACTGAATCTACAAAAAAAACCTGAACCGAATCCACTAAAAAATATGATTGCCGCTTGTTGGCCATTATTTGCAGATGTCCCTTAGGTTGTGTCACTGCTTCCGATATCTGCCGATCAAGTACCGGTTTCTGTTCCTCCTCCTACATATCAGCTACTACTAATAAAAGCTGAATAAGAGCTAAGCAGATGCTGCAATACAGGAAAGGTAACTAAGCGCACCAAACAGGAGAGACAAACATTGAAAACATGTTTGTTTTTGTTCCTAAAAGATCAACACACCCACTCATTAGCTAATGAAATCTCAGCAGCACTTACTACCCAAGTGCTTCCTCCCTTACTCAAAAGTCTTGGCCGCAAGGCAGGCTACTACTAGAGCTAGCAAGGAAGAGCCCTTCCACGTGGCCTTGGCCAGTGCTGACACTCAGGGCCAGATTTTCCCCTTGAAGCATCTGCTCAGACACTGTACCATGCCCCAGTCCAGTCCCACGATCTCTCCAGCGCTGCTCTGTGCAGGCTACCTGCGTTTCACCAAGTACCAGCCCAGCCGACTAAGCAGCAGGGTGCTGCCAGAGCTGCTATTACTGTGTGGCTGCTAATTACCCAGGAACATGTGACAGAGGGTGCAGGAGGTTCCCTCGCTTGCCTTGAGCGGCCAGGTTTGCCAAAATGAATCACGTATCTACCGCATGCTTTAACTTGCCCACTTCCTGGACACTGAGAAGAGAAAAAAAAACCAAACTGAAAGAAGTTAAAAAGGTTACAAACCAGGCCGGATTCTTCTCTTTTCATACCACAGTTGATGCTGTCCCCAAAACCAGGTCATGGTATTTTGCTCCGAAAGGAACTTCCTCCTCTCTTGCCTGTGCTGGCTTTCTTCAGAGAGCAAGAGGTATCGCAGAAACAGAAGCAGATCAGACTTTGGGCAATGAACTCACAACCACGTGCAAAAGGGGGATCTGCCAGGCTGCTCTTCTCTTTCAATTCATCCTCCATGAGCTGCAGACGTCCCTGACTCCAGCAGCTCCACGCAGGCATCAGATGTGCTCCGAAATCTTGCAGTGTCAGATCCTGGGAGAGGGTTAGTGCTTCTACAGGAACCATCCCTACACACCTTTCCAGCAGAGGAACTCCCTGCCCTCTTCAGCCTCTGATGACCCATGCTCGGCAGCTACCTTTTGCAGAAAGGATAACAGCAGGGCAGGCAGTGAAGAGCTGAGCAGCTTAGCTCTTCTCTGAAGACCTGCTTCATGATGGTCAGCAAATCCTGTCAACCCCCACACCTCCATTTCCTTCATCATCAAAAAAACAAACAAAAAAAAAAACCCAAACCAACCCCCAAAAAACAAACCCAGGTCTTTTACAGTGCTTCCTTCCTGATCCTTTCCTCGCTGAATTAGCTCACTGAGACGGCATGTTTTGGAAGCGCAGGGAAATACATCGGTGCCAAGCGTCATTGTTTATTCCTGTATTACGGATTTTGACACCTGTTCGCAGTCACGCTCGCAAGTCTGGCCTCCCAGAACGCAGGTCAGCACACCACGCTGCTCGTGACCATCTTCTCCCATCGTACATTCCTATACCAAGTGTTTCTAAGATTACTTTCAGCAAATAGACTGGCACATCTCACCCTGGCAATTGCTAACTGGTATTTGTGTTTTGCTTTCAATTCGGACAGCCCAGAGCACCCAGGGGCAGAAGAGGCACGTGGGTCTGACCTGCTGGAATGAGGACTACAGCCAGGAAACAAGCAGTACCAGAAAGGTGACACCACCAGGGCTTCTTGGAGCTGGAAGTGGCATTTGAGAAGATCATTAAGTCTGGTAAGGAGAGAGGATCATCCTCACCGCACAGCAGAGGTGGCCACGGAGCCGTGGCAATGCTTCGGGAGCATGGCTGCAAACCTAGCGTAACGTGCTGCTGGGAGAGAGGCACAGAACAGCTTGCACAGGGCTGCAGAGATGGTTAAGTGCCCGCAGGGAACTCAGAACCCATGGCAGGCACCCGCTGCCCAGCCTGGCATCTCCTATTTATGCTCCTCCAGCAGCCTCTGCCGCTGCTCCACAAGTGCCAGCCCTCCCACCCCTGCAAGTGCCAGAGGAGCCATCTGGGGTATATCCCCCTTTCCTTTACCCCCCCAAAGGCGAGGAGGTCGGTGGCTCAGAGGACCCACCAAACTGCTGTAAGCTGATGCTTTCTGAAACTCCTGAAGTCCTCTCGTGTGTTACTCCAGGGCACTCGGTTTGCTTACGGACCCCTTGTCCTCCCCAGCCCGAGCAGGACATGTGGAAGGATCTGGTTTCAGGAACATCAGTAATTATAGAACAGGGCTGACGAGGGAGGAGCTCACGGGAACAGCAACTACACTTCCCAAGGCAAATGGTGGGCGCGGGATGTTACAGGCTCACAGCAGCATTTAAATGGAAAACCAGGAAAACAGCAAGTGGAACAAGCTGTCACTGCGAACAGGAGGACTGGTGGCAGTGAGCAAGGCCGTCATTTGGCAGTGCTGTGCACGCCAGGACGCAGCTGAGCTTTCCTGAAAGCCTCAATGTCACTGGGACACCAGCAAGCGTCACCCCGGCTTTGGACAGGGTGATCAGCTCCCCAGAAAAGCAACGAGGGGTGGAAAAGTAGCAGCGGGATAATGCATCGCTCTGAATCATGACACACGTGTGTGAAGCCTGCCATCTGGAGCCAAACACCCAGCAGACCAGTAGGTTTTACTGCTCGGCTGCCAGTGCTCCCAGATCCAGGAAAATGCCCACAAAAACAGTAGCAAGCCTTCTGCTCTTTGCAGCGACTGAGATTTTTAGATCCCATGGGCTAGCCAGGGCAAAAAAAAAAATCCACCAGCCTGTAAGCTTTGTTATGCTTACACTTGGGCTCCCAGAAAAGTGCTATGGGTTTTCTAGACCTTAGCAAAATATCCTGGGCACCAGCCACGTCGCTCTGATCCCAGGACGCAGCTGACAGTGAGCGATTATGCCCAGGCACAAGTTCAGATGATTCAGCAGGGCCTGGGAATGCACGCACCAGAACGGTTAGAACAAATCACCATGTTCGCTGCATCTCCATTTCAACCGCAGAGCAGGAAAAATGTCCCTCTGAGTATGACTGCATCCGTCTCCGCACAGAAAACTCCAGAGAACATTAGAATAACTTTGTTACACAAACTAGTTCAACACCCTCTTAGGGAACTGAGGAGGAATGATGTTTCCTTACTATTTTTGGCCACATTCACACAGCAAGAGCCGACTGAAGGAATAGAGGTTTCCCTGCGTTTTCGGCAGCGATCATGTCAGCGTGATCCTGCCAAGACTCCTCTGCCAATTAGAGGATCGCAGTGTGCTGACCATTTGGATTTCCGCCTCAGCCCCTAGAAAACAAAGCGCTCTAGCAAAGCATTAGCACCTTTCATAACATCCTCACGCCTTTGGCACCGTCTTGGGGGTAGGGAGAAAGCAGCAGAGGTACACAGCGAGCCAACGACCACCACTTCCCAACACAGCCAGCTGGGAGCTCAGCGGGCTCCACCAGCTCCAGCCCCAAGCTCATGCCCACCATCAACCCTTTTCCAGACACCCCTGTGTCCCCAAGTCCCACAGTGTAACACCTACCCCATGGACATGAGGACCCATGGATTCTTTTTCAGAGATGTGGGTCTCTGACCACCAGCCCTCGTGGGGTTAACAGCCTTCAAGGTCCAGCAGCTCTAGCAGAATCCATATAATCAACTTAAAGGTGAAAAGCGGATTTGGGCGTTTTCAGAAGTATTCCAGATTTGCAGAGATGAAATTGAGAGTTGCATTAAAAAAATGTTTGTAAAAAGTCAGGCAGGATTTGAGCTTAGGTTCCCATTGCTGAGATGACTGCACAAGACACTGCTTATTTTGAAGCCATCTCACCTGTCCTCTCTTAGGTCTGACAAAGCCTCTCCTAATGAGACATTCATTAGGCAGTAGTTTGATGCATAGTAAAGTTTGCCTTAACAGACCATCAGAGAAATGCTTCCCTATCAGCTCAGGTAGGAAAGCTCATCTGCCCTTTTAAACCACCAGAACTACTCCCTGTCTCCATCCCACACCTCTATTACGGGGCTGAATGTTCCAGGTTTTTGCTATTCCAAGTTCCAGTTCCCAGACCAGGGCAAACCAGAAAATGCAGCATGAGTGCAACAATTCTTGTTGGCACAGACATTATCTGGCTGTTGCCATCCGCAAGCCTCAGAGATGTGCTCTGGCTTGGCCCAGCACCACAAGAAATGTTCACGTTTCTGGCTTGTGCTTTCATCCTGCCACCTCCACTCCGGTCAGGATTCCCCTGCAAACCACAGCCTCCACAAAATCCACACTTTCGAGCAGAACCTGTCCATGGGGATCCCCAGGGAAGCACCCTGACACACGCAGGTACGTCAGAGCCCTCTGCAAAGCCAATTTGAAAGACCTGACCCAAATGATCTCAGATGTACACAAGCTCTTGGCTAAGCCTTGGAGGACACAGACATTCTCCAGACGCTATGTCCATCGCGGTGAGTGTTAGAGCCTTTCGAGAAGTCATTCTGAAACTAAGCTACATCTTGAGTCAGTTCTGCTCTGAACCCTTCTTGCAATCAAGCAGGGCCCAGCGAATGTCATCCCAAAACATTTATTTTGGGGAAGATGTATTTCACAATCTCCTTGACCAAAAGGCTTCATATTGGCATCAATTGTTCCACTCTGAAGCCTGCTTTGGGAAAGTAATTTCCTAGGCATTCTGCCAATGCAAGCACATTTCAGAGTATAAAATAATAAAAGAATTAGTTCTACAGAAAAATCTTATTTGTAATCACTATGGAAATCCCTTCTGGTTTTCTAGACTTTGCCAGCATCTCCAGAATTATCGCAGCGGTGATAAGCAGTATAAACCTGAATAGTGACACTTCCAGAAAAGCAGAGATTGCTCTGCCTGACGAGAAAGCAGCTACACAGCCTGACAAATCTGTGGGTATCAGCAAGGGCAGTTTTTCCTGCTATAAAGTGAGGGAGCCAATACAGATCACAAAACCCAACACCTCTTAAATTTCCTAGTCAGGGCAAGCCAGGCTGGGTTCGAGCAGCAAATAACATTTCAGGCATAAGCACTGTAACATCATCCACGCAATTAAAATATCATTTGCATGTCAGGTCCCGCTGCACAGAGGAGCCCAGGAGTCTCTTGTTGTGCTAATTCCTCGGTCTCCAAGAACATTTGCAGATTTCCAGTTCATAATTCAATAGCCACAGACTAAATATTCCCCGAAAGGCAACAAGATGTACTGTACAAAAATCCATATTTGTCAACAGGCTGGAGAGGCGGAGACCATTAACGTGAGTAAGCAGTTCTGTACAACAATGCTCCTCTGATCAGCAAAGCCTCATGTGGCTCATTACGAAATCCTCTCCGCACGCTGCGAAGATCCTCGGAAGCCCACGTCTCGAATGTCAGAACAGAGACAGCACAACAGTTGCACAAACTTGACACAGAAAACCACACCTCTGTCCAGCCGAACACCTTAGGTGTGTGTTGTGGCAAAGATAAATCCACCCCCTACGCGCAGACAACCACAGCATCGTTAGAAGCTACGTGCAGCATCTGGGTGCAGGGTGACTGCTGTGAAGGCTTTTGGGCATCGCTTCAGAGGGCTGCAGGCAGGACAACGCCCCCCCCCCCCCAGCCCACGTCAACCACCTCCTCAAAATCCCCGCCCCAGCTCGGCTGTGACCTGCTCAGCTTTGTCTGAGTGTGGCAGTTACACGGCGATAGACAGTATCACACTGCTGCCAGCTCACATGTCCGGATCGTTAGGTGATTGTTTACCCAAGTACGGTCCCTGATTTCATGTGCCCTCCCTAGTCTAGAAGAGCCAATTTCAGTTGTAAAAAAGAAAATAATCAGTGAAATAATAAAATATTACGTTCCTATACTTTGAAAGTAACAGTTTGCTTAGAAGAACAAGATAAGACCGTGATACTCACAGCATACTCCTAAGCATAACCCATAAAGACTGTACTCAGAAACTGCACAAAAATAAGGCATAGAATTTAAATTTTAAAAGAAATTTAAGGAAGTTTAACCTCATGCACAAGACTGAAACTTGCTGAAAGCAAGCCACGCTTCTGAGGCTCTTCCCTATCCCAAGTTTTTAAAAACAGACATAGGATAAGCGCTTTGGTGGACTGCCCGCGAGCAGAAGGGAAGGGTTACCTCTCCGGAGCAGCTGTCCCCGTCTGCCTGTCGCTGAAAGCCACCGTTCAGTTACCATGTCAGCACGGAGAGCTGAAAACCGAAGTAATCTGCAAGAGAACACAACGTGAATTTCCACGGCTGTGCTGGAGGCCAGATATTTATGCCGCTGGGAGAACTGGGCCGGATCCAGCGACAGCTCTGAAATTTAAACACACACTGCCTCTACCACATGCTGAAACCATAGGCTGGGGTAACTCCCCTCGCGCGGCGGGGGGGACAGCCGCCGCATGCCATCGCGGCCGTCTCCCCTGGGCTCCGGCAGCTTCTGCAAACCGGGAGGTAAAGCAAACCCCCGTGTGTCCCAACAGAGGTGGCCCCGGCCCCTCACCAGGCTTTTGAGCATCGGGATGTCATCTTTGCCTTATGTCACCCACAGCCAGAGGCCAATGACCCCGAGCTTTTATGACAAGGCATGAATCTGATGCTAGAGAAAGGTCTATGGTGGCCATAAGGTGGCTTGTTTACTCAGCTTGCTTAATCCACCTTTAAGAGGCTGCCAGAAAGTTACTGCAACTTTAATGAACTTCCCTCTCGGGTGGTTGGAACTTAAGGATTTGAAAGAGTTCATTCACTCTTCTTGGTTTTCCTGATAACTTTGCAAATAGCCTTGTATGAATTTCAGGCTCTGGAGAGCAGTAACAGACCAACGCTGGGAAAGAAACAGCTTATGAGGCTTTGAACTAGAGGACTTAGAGAAAATATGTTCTATTTTTAGACACAGTTATGCAGACTAACTGGACTAACATATTAAACAAAGATGTAGTGAACATGATGCTACTTGAACCCAAGTACCCCCCCTGATATTACCCCGGCTGAGCTGCTCCTCCCACCCCAATGGAAAAGCCCCATTTTGGATTGCTCCCTCCAACATGGGATGACTTGCAAGGCAGCCGAGCACTGGCAACAAACCTGGCATGCCCAGCCCCCTGCCGAGGGGGGCTTGGCTTGCCTGCTGAGCAGCAAGCTCAGGGCAGAGAATGGATCCCACCAGTGCCGCACACCCTCCTGCACCTCCCGGGTCTGACACAGCACCAAGAGCTGCAGCTGCTCAAAAGAGGATGCAAAAAGAAAGCAAATCCCCTGACCCAAAAGTTCTGGCACACTAGCATGAGGGTGGAGGGTGTTTCCTATGCTGCTGCGCAGCCCAGGTACATCCAGCGGGAGGGCATGGGTGTGAGATCCAAAAAAATAACCCCAGTCCCTTGCATTGGAGCCTCACTCGCATCAGGACGGCTCTTTCTTGCAGTGATATGAAAATCACAGCCCCCCTTGAAAAAAGCTATTGCCCTCGGTTTACAGGCGGGGGGCCGAGACCAGCCTGCCTGAAGGTCAGCCTGCGAGGAAGGAGCGCAGACCCAGCGCCCAGCCCTCCCCTTTAGTGTGGGCCCTAAAACCGCGCACAGGAACCTCACTTTCACAGCAGGACGTTAAAGCTACAGCAGGTTTCTCACCCCTGCCCTCCCGAAACAGAAGGTAGTTTAGAAAAACCCCAAAGTTTTTCTTTACCCTTCCTGATGAGGAACAACAATAAAGTCGTAACAGCCTCACTGGCACATCAGGAGCGGGCTTTCTTCATCTCCACCAGCAATAAAGCCCATCCCTGATTCAGTAACAAAGCGTGACACTGACATTGTCGAGGAGGGCATGAATCACACGCCGGGAGTGCACAAATCACATCCTGAGCTCTCTGCCATCACAGATCAGAGCGGTTTGCTGCTGCTGCCAGAGATCTGAGAATTAAAACTAAATTACTGGCTCACCCCGTCCTGCTCACAGGTAAATGCCAGGGCATGCCCCATCACCATCACACGCAAGGCAATACTTGCACCAGCTTGGCAGGGCACGGAGGGAACCTGCCAGCACGTCCCTCCTGAAAGCCTCTCGTATCCCTGGCTGACACACGATAAGTCATGGAGAAAACTCCCACCTCAGCACAGCCTGGAGCACGTCTTTACTGGGAGGGGAAAGGGATTCTCCGCTGAAGGCAGCAAGGGAGCTTGCACGAAGAGGGACAGGAGGAAGAGGGCCAAGCGGAGCGGGAATGAGAAAGGGGACATGGGCTGTTACAACCAGCAGGTCACTGGTGCAAGGGATCAACACTGCCACCAGCCTTGGGACCCCGATTCACAGGGCGGCTGCAGCTGCATCCTCTTCCCACACTCGGATCCCTCTGCATTGCCATGACGGACGTTGCCAGGACCCTTCGGCACGTCCGAAGCCTGTTTGCCTCTCTGCCCAGCCGTGGCCTGCTCACGGGGGCTTTCCCGACACAGAGGGGCTCAGCGGACAGACTCCTTCCCCCGAGCACGATCGTCACTCGCATGCAGGAGGCCTCCTGGCACAGCTGGCAAAGGTGGCCAAGGCTGAGATAAGTTACACCGGGATGCTGCTTGAAGCCACGCAGATACAATACAGCCGATGACAGACAGATGCTTTGGGAAAAGCATTGATGGGATCGTCACAGAGGGTGTGTGTTTGCTCCTGCTCTGCTGACAAGCTGCATCTTCAGATGCTTTTCCTCTCTGTGCCTCGATTTTCCATCCAGGGACACTAAAACACACCCACCTTGTAAATAGGTTTTGAACCTTAATTCACTGGCTTCTGTAAATAGGTTGGAGGCTCTCTGATCATAAACCAAGAGGGTGGTTAAACATCGCTTGGATGGAGTCAGCGCACACAACCTTTGGAAGTACGGCGAGGCCAGGAGGCCCTTTAACCACACAAAAAAGGGGAGGTCGGCACTCATTTGGGGAGGAACAGTTGAGTGTAACAACAGGATCCTTGTTGGTTATAACAACAGAGCTTGGAGCTAGCCAACGAGGAAGGAAAAAATGCAGCAGGTTGGTAGAACAAAACAAAAGAGGGAAGCAGGAGGTGAAGGAAAATTAGGCCTCTTGCTTCAAGGTCCTGCCACCTTCTTCTGCGCACTCCTTTACCTTTCACCTAGGATTTTTTACAAGCGCTTTTAAAGCTAATTAAGAGTTACGTTCAGCCCAGCCAGCACGCAGGTATCACCTTCTGCATTGGGCTACCAGCGTTGGCAGCGTGGGACAAGTGACCTCATGCAGAGCTCTCAAGGGCTTTAGAGCCACTATTTCATAGAGACGGCAGTACCCCTACTTCACAGGCGGAAAAAACATGGGACAAAAAGTAAACACCTTTTATCTGGGATCTCGCGGAAAGCAGGAGCGTGATCAGGAGCAGAACGTGTTGATGTGAGGGACAAGAAAAGGCCTCTCTGATCCCTTCTCCACAGGGAACCCCTCACCTGATGCACCACTGAGGGACCATCCTGACTCTCTTCCTCCTCCTCCTCCCAGCTCCAGCCCCCAGCAGTGCCCCTCACCGGCACCCTGAAATGGCAGGCCCACTCCCCCTTTGCCTCCCCACCCCTGGGAGAAAAGAGAGGGAGACTCCAGCCCCACCAGTTTGGGCCACGTCCCATCCTCCGTCTTCCCTGACTTCCCACACACGAATGAGAGCCAGCACCCTCACGTCACAGACATGTCCTGGACCCCCAACCCATGGCCCCCAGAGTCCCGCCCTGCCTGCTCCACACTCAGACCCGTATCCCCAGAGCTCCCTGCCCCTTCCACCCCACACACCCCTGTCGCCTCAGACCCAGACCCACAGAGCGCCCCCACCCCCAGCCTCATGCCCCGGTACCACCCATCCCACAGCACAGCCTCCGCCCCATCCCCTGCCTCCCGTCCCCTGCTACGTTCACAAAGTCCCACAGCGCCTGTCCCCCACATACCCCATCCCCTCTGCCCCACAACCCTGTGCCCGTCCCCCACATGCCCCATCTCCTCTGCCCCATAACCCTGTGCCCGTCCCCACATACCCCATCCCCTCTGCCCCACAACCCTGTGCCCGTCCCCCACATGCCCCATCTCCTCTGCCCCATAACCCTGTGCCCGTCCCCACATACCCCATCCCCTCTGCCCCACAACCCTGTGCCCGTCCCCCACATGCCCCATCCCCTCTGCCCCATAACCCTGTGCCCGTCCCCACATACCCCATCCCCTCTGCCCCACAACCCTGTGCCCGTCCCCCACATGCCCCATCTCCTCTGCCCCATAACCCTGTGCCCGTCCCCACATACCCCATCCCCTCTGCCCCACAACCCTGTGCCCGTCCCCCACATGCCCCATCTCCTCTGCCCCATAACCCTTTGCCCGTCCCCACATACCCCATCCCCTCTGCCCCATAACCCTGTGCCCGTCCCCACATACCCCATCCCCTCTGCCCCACAACCCTGTGCCCGTCCCCCACATGCCCCATCTCCTCTGCCCCATAACCCTGTGACCCTGTCCCTCACATACCCAATCCCTGCTGCCCCACAGCCCGTCCCCCACATGCCCCATTCTCTCTGCCCCATAACTCTGTGCCCCTAACCCCCACATGCCCCATCCCTGTCCCCCACATACCCCGTCCCCGCTGCCCCACAGCCCCTGGCTGCCCCACGTCACGTCCCCACCCCCCAACGCCCCCCAGCACCACCGGAGCCCCCCCCTCCCCCGGCCTTGCCCCGCTCACCTCCCGCGACGGCCCCGCTCCCGGCCCCGCCGCTCCCCCCGCCCCCCCCAACCGCCGGCGCCCGCAGCTACCACCCACCGCCTTACGTCACTGCTCCCGCCCTGACGCCACCGCATACCCACCACCCCTCAGCCAATCGCCGCCGCCGGGAAGTCGTTACCGCATCACCACGGCAACGTCCCAAGCCCGCCCGCGGCGCGGCGCCCCCTGGCGGACGCGGGCCGCATCGCACCGCCGCCGGAAGGCGCGGGGCCTCACGGGAAATGTAGGCGCTGGGAAGGCGGCGGCGCAAAATGGCGGCGGGTGGCGGGCGCCACTGGGGCTGGCGGGGACCCGCCGCCAGTCCTGAGCCTTCCCCGGGTCCCCTCCGCCGTGGAGGGAGAGGGGGCCGTGTCCGTGCAGCGTGGGGTGGCGGGGAGCGTGTGTCCCTCCTGAGAGGGCAGAGGGGACGGCAGCCCCCCCCGGGACCCCCGCAGCCATAGAATCTCAGAATGCCCCGAGCTGGGAGGGACCCACAGGGACCATCGAGCCCAGCTCCCGTCCCTGCTCAGGGCAGCCCCAGATCCACAGCGTGTCTCTGAGGGCCTTGGCCAAGTGCTTCTGGAATATCGCCAGCCTTGGTGCCGCTGCCACCGACATCGGGAATAAACCTCGTCACACCAACGTAGCGTTAAAAGGCAGGCATTCTTTATTCACGGCGCCAGATGCACGGGGGACCCCTCCACCTAACGTGCATCCCTTGCACACCTTTCCCATGTGATTCGTGTAGACCAAAAATATCCATATTCATTTGAGCCCTACGTATTCAATATTATTCTCTTTGGCGATTGGCACACACTTGCTCGCTTCACATGTAAATCATTGCGCAGGCTCGGTTGTCCTCTCCCATTGCTGTCTCTTGAGCAGGGGGTATTACTTGGGTCGGTGGTCCGTGAGTCGGTGGTCGCGATCTCCCCCTGCCGGAATTACCTTTTACCTACTTGGCTCTTAACCTTGGCAGTCCTGGCCAGTTTTCTCCGTCCGCTGCACGAAACCGCATTTTGTCATCCTCTTCTGGCAGAAACACATTGTCTGTTGTTTCGTTCGCGTTAATGATTACCTGGGGACTAAAATACAGGTCAACGAATACACCGAGTTGTATACTCCATGTCCCCAGGCTTAATGTCCAGCTGGATAGGGCTGTACAAGGAGTATAACAACGTCCGTGGTTGGTTAATTCCATCACCCTGGTTACATTTCCCCCCTTTGGAACTTCTGAAATAATCCTCTTTTCAATACTTCCATCTTAGATCAATAATATTCCATTATATCAATTTAGTGTTTGGTTCATCCTCTTAATTTTCCCACTTGACTGTGGTCTCCAGGGGGTATGTAGGTTCCATTTTATACCCAAAATTTTACTAATTTGTTGAACTACATCTGCCACAAAATGTGGCCCTCTATCAGAGGACATTCCCATTGGCATCCCAAATCTTAGTATTATTCCCTTCAGCAATATTTTAACTACTTCCCTAGCTTTGTTGGTGCGGCAAAGGAAAGCTTCTGGCCATCCGGAAAGTGTATCAATCAGCACTAACAAATACCTGTATCCATTTTGTCTGGGTAACTCAGAAAAATCAATTTCCCCGTAATCTCCAGGAGAGTTTCCTTGTTTTGTTACTGCTAAAAGTGGTTTCTTTTGGTTCAGGGGGTTATTTTAAAGACAGATTGGACACTTAGCTGCTATGGATTTAACTATTCCTGTCATCCCTACACACACCACAGATGTTTTCAAGCTCGAAACCATAGCATCTACACCCCAGTGTGTTTGCTCATGCTTTTCTTTTGCAAGTTCTGTCATAACTTGCGGGGTTATTATTACCTGTTTTTCTGGTGTTACCCACCATCCTTCTGTATTTTGTGATGCTTCCAATTGTTCTGCTAATTGCTCATCCAATTTATTATATCTCGGTTTGATCTTTGGAATTCTGATCTGTTTTACTGGTACTAGTGCAAGGATACCCTGTTCTGCAGCCTCCTTTGCAGCTTTATCTGCCCATCGATTACCTACGTTTACAGCCATCTGACCGACTTGATGAGCTTTGCAATGCCTTACTGCCCCTTCTTTTGGTTTCTGCACATCTTCCAGAAGTTGGAGAATTTCTTCTTTATGGCTTATCAATGATCCTTAGGCTGATATCTGTCCTCTTTCTTTCCAAATAGCTCCATGAGCACGGATCACACCAAATGCATACTTGGAATCGGTTCAAATATTTACCCTCTGTCCTCCTGCCATTCGCAGAGCCCGCCTCAGCGCCACCAGTTCTGCTTTCTGTGCTGAGGTGTGTGCAGGCAGCGTCCCTGACTCCACTGCCTTGGTGCTGGGAAGGACGGCATACCTGGCCATTCGCTTCCCTTCTTGCACAAAGCTGCTTCCATCTGTAAACAATTTCAGATCAGGTTTATCCAGAGGTTCATCTCTCAGATCCAGTCTGCTGGAATAGACTCGTTCAATAGTTAGCAGGCAATCATGTTCTAAATTTCCCGTCGGATTTTCTGCTGACAAGAACATTGCTGGCTTAACAATTGCTGTGGTTTTTAATTCTACATCATCTTGTTCCAATAGGACAAACTGATATTTCAGCGTTCTGCTGGGGGATAACCAATGACCCCCCTTTTGCTCTAACACAGTCATTACCATGTGTGGTACATATACCACCTTCTTTTGACCCATGGTCAGTTTTCGAGCTTCTTGGATCAGCAATACTGTTGCTGCCACAGCACGCAAACATCCCGGCCATCCTTTACTCACGTTATCGAGTTGTTTGGAAAAGTATCCCACCAGCCACCTCCAGGATCCCAACCGTTGTGCCAGCACTCCAAGGGCCAGATGTTGCCTTTCATGTACAAACACCCCAAAAGGTTTGGTCAGGTGAGGTAAACCCAATGCAGGGGCCATCATTAGAGCGTTTTTAGGTTCTTTGAATGATTTCTGACACTCAAGTGTCCAAGTCAAATACCAATCTTTAGATTCTCTTAAAGCCTCATACAGTGGCTTCACATACAGTCCACACTTCAGAATCCAGAGCTGACACCATCCAATCATCCCCAGAAAAGCCCTCAGTTCCCTCGGGCTGCTAGGTTTGGGAATTTGACAGATGGCTTCTTTCCTATCATTTCCTAATTGTCTTTGTCCTTGAGATATTTCGAATCCCAAATAAATCACTGCTTCTTTTCCTATTTGGGCTTTGTTTCTGGACACTCTGTATCCCCCTTGGCCCAGAAAATTTAATAAAATGATAAATAAACTGATAAATTTAATAAACTGATGGTAATTTCAAAACCTTTTTCTTTACTTTCTGCCGCTATCAGAATGTCATCCACATACTGTAACAATATGCCTCTCCCTGGGTTCTGTTTTTTCCATATCTCTAATTCTTTTGCCAGCTGAGTCCCAAATATCGTAGGGCTAGTTGTAAATCCTTGTGGAAGTGCAGTCCATGTTAACTGTGTCTTTCGTCCTGTGGTGGGGCTTTCCCATTTAAAATCAAATATGCTTTGGCTTTTTATGTCCACAGGTATGCAAAAGAAGGCATCCTTCAAATCTAGTACAGTAAACCATTTATGCTCCTCTTTTAAAGAGGTCACTAAAGTGTATGGATTAGCCACTACTGGGTGTGTATCTCGGACTATCTGATTTAAGCCCTTAAATCCTGAACTAGTCGATATTCCTTACCTCCAGATTTCCTTACTGGCAATATAGGAGTATTATATCCTGATTCACATTCCACCAAAAGCCCATATTCTAAAAATTTTGTAATTAACCCCTCTAATCCTTTTCGAGCCTCCCACTTAATAGGATATTGTTTGTGTCTTACCGGCCTGGCTCCAGGTTTTAAAGTTACTTTTCCTGGCTCTACCAATTTAAATCGTCCCGGAACTCCACTCATCCAAACCAAAGGAATTACTGCATTTTCCACTTCTTCGGGAATCTGTTCCTCCCTGGAGGAATCCTGTAACATAAACACTCTCGCCTCTACGGCTTTTGATTCTGGTATTAGCAATTTAATCTCTCCATCTTTAAAAGCTATTTGTGCTTCTAATTTATTTAATAGATCTCATCCTACCAGAGGCAGCAGACATTCAGGCATATACAGAAACTGGTGAGTTACCTACTGTTTCTGCAATTTAAACTTTAATGGCTCTAAGAAAGGCCAATTTTCTTTTTGCCCTGTCACACTAACATCATCTACTGATTTATGACTAAATTTCCCTTTACATGTATTCAATACGGGATAAGTGACCCCTGTATCTACCAAAAATTCTATTTCCTCGTTCCCTAGCTTCAGGGTAACCAGGGGTTCACCTAGGGTTGATTCCCCCAGTCTCCTTCATGATTCTTCATCCAGGGTCATTAATTTGATTGCCTGAAGAGTTGGGTCTAATTCTCCCACTTTGGGGCGTTCCCTTTTCCAATGCCCATGTTCCTTACAAATTGCACATTGATCTTCTGCCAGTCGGGGATTTACCCTTCTCCTTTCTCCAATAACCATTCCCTGTCCTTTTCCTCTACCTCTTGTATTATTCACGGCTAGGACCACCAGTAATTTTCCATCCCTCCGTGCTTGCCTCACTTCTTTTTCCGTTTCTCTATTATTATATACGGTCCAAGCTACTTCCAGCATTTTACCCAAATCCCTAGATTCAGGTCCTTCCAATTTCTGAAGTTTCTTTCTAATATCTGGGGCCGATTGACCCATGAATATAGAGGCCAATTGTATTGCTTCTTCTGGTTCTTCTGGGTCCAAATTCGTATATTTCCTAGCAGTCACCTTCAGTCTTTCCATAAAGGCTGAAGGGGACTCATTTAATTCTTGTCTCACTTCATAAATTTTTGACCAATTTATTGCTTTTGGCATTGCATGTCTTATACTAAATAAAATCCACCTCTGGTATCTAGTCAACATTCCCCTGGGTCCCAGTTGATTAGGGTCCCACTCGGGATTTGTAGATGGAAAATTCTGGTCCAATGTCCCCTGTAAATCCCCATCAGCGTGTGCTCCCTGCACCTGCCTTCTGGCTGGATTCAATACCATTTTCTTGTCAGTTTCATCAAAGTATCCACTATCGCAAGTAGAACATCACTTTTTCAAGTTCTCACCGCATATTCCTCCTTTCAAAACCACTGCCATAGAATTTTGTGGACCTATCTCACACTGTTTCTGCCACTCTGGGTGATTCGCAGTGTAAAGAACAAATCAACATATGCCACTTCCTCCCATTTACCTTCCCTTTTTACAAGACAACATTAATTGCAAGATGGTATTATATTGCAATGTTCCATTTTCTGGCCATTTCTCCCCACCTTCCAATCGATACATTGCCACCAGTGATTGCAGTATTCAATTAGTTGTTTCCAAGCCAGAAAATCACCTCCCAGATCTTTCCAGTGTCTCAAAATACATCCCAAAGGTGTTCTTTTTGGGACAGGTTTCTTGCTCAGAGATGTGCCCATTCTCCCAAGAGACTAGTGGCTGTGATCGTGCACTATCACAGCCACTAGTCAGAGGGACCCCCAACCCCTGTTCAAGTTCCCTCTGGGATTCCAGCCCCTGCCAAAAATCCCAACCTCCTTGCTCGGGACCCTAGGCCAACCCTGCAAGGCTTCTGCTGCATCCTACAGGCAGGCGTTACCTGTGGGGACTCCAACCCCTTACTCCAGCCCCATAGAGGTAACTCTCAGCCCAACTCTGCGTAGCTTTTGCTGCATTTTATAAGCAGGCTGGTGGGGCTCGGACCCACATTCCGTTACCCCCTCAAAAAAATGCCTTATTACCTCTCCAGGGGACTTGCTCGGAATTCTTTGGTCCCGGGATCAGAGGTTCTCCCCGAGAATCCCTCGGTGCCGGCTGGAGGTCCCATGATCCCGCGGATCCGTTGAGATTCACAAGCGGAGTCCCATCTGGAATACCGCCAAAACTGCCACCGACATCGGGAATAAACCTCGTCACACCAACGTAGCGTTAAAAGGCAGGCATTCTTTATTCACGGCGCCAGATGCACGGGGGACCCCTCCACCTAACGTGCATCCCTTGCACACCTTTCCCATGTGATTCGTGTAGACCAAAAATATCCATATTCATTTGAGCCCTACGTATTCAATATTATTCTCTTTGGCGATTGGCACACACTTGCTCGCTTCACATGTAAATCACTGCGCAGGCTCGGTTGTCCTCTCCCCTTGCTGTCTCTTGAGCAGGGGGTATTACTTGGGTCGGTGGTCCGTGAGTCGGTGGTCGCGATCTCCCCCTGCCGGAATTACCTTTTACCTACTTGGCTCTTAACCTTGGCAGTCCTGGCCAGTTTTCTCAGTCTGCTGCACGAAACCGCATTTTGTCATCCTCTTCTGGCAGAAACACATTGTCTATTGTTTCGTTCGCGTTAATGATTACCTGGGGACTAAAATACAGGTCAACGAATACACCGAGTTGTATACTCCATGTCCCCAGGCTTAATGTCCAGCTGGATAGGGCTGTACAAGGAGTATAACAACGTCTGTGGTTGGTTAATTCCATCACCCTGGTTACTCTCAGAGCCCCGTCCAGCCTGGCCTTCAATGTCTCTAGGGATGGGGCCTCCACAACCTCTCTGGGCAGCCTGTTCCAGGGTTTCACCACCCTCATTGTAAAAAATTTCTTCCTTATATCCAGTCTAAATCTCTCCTCCTTTAGTTTAAAACCATCCCCCCTCGGCCTGTCACAGCAGTCCTTGCTAAAGAGGTCACCCCCACCCTTCCTATAGTCCCCTTTAAGCACTGGGAGGCCACAGTAAGGTCTCCCCGCAGCCTTCTCTTCTCCAGGCTGAAGAACCCCAACTCTCCCAGCCCAGCCTCACAGCAGAGGGGCTCCAACCTCGGATCATCTCTGTGGCATCCTCTGGACCCAAATCAATAAACCCTCCCAGGTCAGGCTGGTCGGTGGCTGTAACCAGGGGCTTGTCTGGGGGAGGGAAGCCGCGCAGGCGGCGTTTGCTCCGTGTGGTGGAGGGGCTCGTCCGCTCCTCGCTGTGGCCAGACCAGCAGCGGCGCCGGGCACGTGCCGCCGAGCCCTCCCCGGGCAGCTCTGGGCAGGAGGCCCGGCATTACCCAGCACGCTCCAGCCCACGCTGCGCGGAATGCGGAGGGAATAGGGATTCGTCTCAGGCAATGAAAACTGGGACTTGAGGTGCCAAGAGCTGCTGATACCAGCTCTGCCAGGCTAGGCAATTTGTTGGATGCTATGGGAGTGTGGTGACACAGCGCTCGAGATGCCTGCGGGAACTCTGAGGCTCTCTTCCCCTTCCCAATCTGAGCCCCTCGCTGCTTTCTGCCCCTCCAGGGCTGCATGAGCTGCCTGCTGGGGGTGTTGCAAGCCTTCTGCTATCGATGCCATTAGTTAAGGTCTAGGGCGGAGCTAATTTTATACCTTCACACCCTAGGTAAACCGCAGTGGGTGGCTAATCTGATAAGCGATGTTAGGTTTAAAAAGCACGGGCCCTGTTCCTACTACGCTTACTCAAGGAGCAGTACAGAGTTTAGATGACGACCCCCGTTAATGTAGATGTAGCCACTATTAGGATTTGGCCTGGCCGTCCTGAAAACGTGGAACCCCAGGGACAGCAGGGTTTGGGCAGAGCTGTGGGTTTGGGGCTGCAAAAGATTCACGCAGAGAGCACCACGGCTTGTATCTGACTCTGCAAACCCTCACACGCATGAGGTTACCACACAGAGAGCTCCAGGTTTCCCACAGGAAACCCCCGCACGTGTGCAGACCCCTGGTGCAGGGGCGAGATGGTGGGAGTGGCAGAGAGCTGCTCTTTCCCAGCGTCTCCATCAGGTCTCCGTGTGAGCCTGCTGCAGGAGTTTATTCTTAGTCGGAGGTGCCGGGGCACACGCCGAAGATGTGCATCGGCTGCCGACTTAGGCAAGCTCCAGCCCTTGGTCGGCTGCTCCGGAAGGATGAGGCAGATCCGGGCGCATCCAGATTTGGCAACAGACCAAAGGCAGGTGCTGACACTGGTTCCGGCTGTTCCCTCCACGCCTGTCCTTGCCTGCAGCAATTAATGTATAGCTTTTTGCCACACGGGAATTTGGCTCTCGGGAGCAGTGCTCTGGTGAGCTGCTTTACGGAGGAACAATGCAGCCCTGGAGTCGGTGAAAGGCGATGACACCGTCACCAGCAGGGATGTGGCCCCACATCTCCTGGGGGCTGCGCACAGGATGAGAGCCCTTGAGACAAGGCTGTGGCACGGAGCCACAGATGGGTGGAGGTGGCCCTTTTCCTCCCTGCCCAGGTGTGGCATGGCACGTACCTGTCCTGACGCCTGATCAGGGACGCGATTGAGCTAAGGAAGGTGATGAGAGAGGATGCCATCTCCCATCAGTGCATTTCCACACAGCCCATTTCCTTCCCAGTTGAGACTGGTGTTTGGCACCTTCCCCATCCTTGCTCTGCGTGTGGATCACACGGAGCAACGGGTCACCCATTGGAGTCACTGCCGGAGTCACTGCCAGGGTCACCCATTGGAGTCACTGCTGGTGTCACAGCCAGCGTCACCCCAGGAGGCTGCAGGGACTCACACCACAGCCCCAGCCTCTGGTGCGGTATGCTGGGAAGGTCACGCTCCACCAGAAAACCAGTGCAGAGTGGGAGGATCCCATGTCCAAGTGGACCGGCCAGGATGGCACAGGGCCAGACAGGGACCCCAAATCTACATGGGGACAACAGGGGGCTGTAGGGACCATGCTGCTGCTCAGGACCACCCTGCTGTGTCCCAGGGAAGTGGGAAGAAGGAGGAGATGTGATGAATTTGACCTGCAGCCCCTGCAAGGCCAGGGCCACCACGGCCATCACCACGGGGGCTGCAGCCACCCGTGCCCTCCCTGTGCGTCAGTGAGGCTGCGTGGGACCAGGGCTCGAGGCCACCCAGCCACCCTCATGGGCACACAGAGCCACTTTGTCCCGGGGCAGCCGCGCCGCTCCACTGGCACCCGCAGAAACGGCCTCTCGCAGTCAGGCACAATGAAAAAATAATTGTAAAGAAACGCTGTGAAAACTGGAGGGGGGGAGGGAGAGCCGTGTGAGCAAACGCTGAAAGCCGCATAGGAAATAGATTATAATCTCCCTAATGAACTACAGTTAATCAGCGTGACCAACTGTGAATGGGGGTCTGATGCAGGGCTTGCTACCAGTGCCCGTTTCCAGACGGGACCTGTGTGGAACTGGGGACTCTGCGCCCTCTACAATAAAGACCTCAAAGTCACAGGTGAATAGGACTGTATTTAAACAGAAGTGCTTGGAAAAACTAACCCTGATGTTGGCACGGGGTGTCTTGAACAAAGCCCAGGGCACCGCTACCTTCCTATATAAGCACTTAATTAATCATATGGAGGTGTTGGCCCTCCCAGAAGATAATCCTGTGCCAGCCCTGCCACCCAGAGGGAATTTCACAGTCTATGCCATGTTTACCGCTATCTGTGTCCCTCTTGGCCCTCCACAGACCAGCCCAAAATCCACTGGTGGAGCCTCTTTCCATGTGTGGTGCCTGATTTCTTTTAAAGGGCTGGTTGCTACAGTGGGAATCAAAACCTCGCACTGCCGAGGAGGGAGGTCTGGTGCCTGCAGAGCCACAGATGTGCAGGGAAGGAGGCCTGTGGACCAGCGGCTCCAAAAGCTTTATTGCTTGTTGGTTTCTGCTAACATCTACGTGACTCCACTGACTAACACCCACCTTCAGGAAATGCACGTATTAGTTAAGGACACCCCGGCCTTTCTGTGGGGGCGGTGAGAAGCCACCTCTGGGTCTGCCAAGGCTTCCCTGGCAGCCTCCGTTGCAGGGCCACGCACCCAGGGCCGCAGTGAGCGATGCAGAAGGGTTGCTGATAGAAACCAAGGGGGAACTGCAAGCCCTGGGCCACATGCTCCAGGCCCACCCGTGGCTTTTTTTTTTAGGCAGGGTAAGAACCAGAGTCTGGGGAGTGGGTCCAGGTCCCACAGCTGGGCAGCCCACAGGACGTGGCCCTGCTGCCTTGTGCCCAATGTTGGGCTGTCTGAGCCTCCTGGCATGTCATGGCTGCAGTCCTTCCCTGAAGAACATGGGAGCATCTCTGCCTTATATGTAGTCACCTATAGGCTCCGTCCAGAGACGGCCGTATTGACTGTGTCCGCTCGGAGGGACGTGTTGGGCCCCGCAGTTCCCTGCTGGGCTCTGCCACCCTGCCGGGCTAATTGGTGGGCTCTGTGACCATGGTGTCCGCATCCGGAGATGATGGCACGCCGCTGTTTCCACCATTGCTCACATTTTCCTTGCTGTTGTCCCTCGTGGGGTCGCTGCTTTTATCCTCCGCTTTCTGCCTGAGTTTGAGGGAGGAATCTCTCTGGGAGAGGAAGGGTTGGTAGCCAGCGAAGCCTCCTCCGCTCACGTTCGTACGTTTGTCTGGGGTGGATGGAAAAAAAGGATTGTTCACCTTGGGGTCCAAACTGACTTTTCAGCTAAGGAAAAGGGGTGTGGGGTCTCTCTTTGCCAGAGGTGTTGGGGTGTCTTCTATGAAAGATGGGGGACCTTCCAGCCCTCAGATGCCCAAAAGAGGGGAAGATGGGTGGGAGACTGACTCGTGCCCCAGCGTGGCCGTGCTCACAGAGGGGGAGGGGAGGGTGTGATGGACGGTCTCCTACCTCCTGGCCCGATGGGGTGCATCAGTCGGTTCATCTGGACATTCCAGTGCTTGACGTTGGTGCTGGCCTGTCGTAGCTTCCGCTGGGCCACCTGGGAGGGGACGGAGAAGAGGGGTGAGCCAGCCGACCGGCAGGGCCCAACACAGGACTGTGGGTAGTTTTCCTTCCCTGAGTAAGCCCAGATTGGAGGCTCCCTCTGGGAGGGAGACTCAGCTCATCCTCCTCTAGGTCTTCTGCTCCTTCTCCAACCATCCCCGCTCCACAAATTCCCATGGTCAACATTGCTCTGGACACCAGTGCTGTTCCCTCAGGGCAGGACACACTTGTCCCATCTCAGCCACAGAATCACCCTGTGCTTGTGCATGGCACAGCTCAGAAAACCCCCAAGGCAATGCCAGCTTGGCCCCCAGAGCTGCTGGGTCCTCCCCACTGTGGAGGTGAGTCAGTGAGGCCTGGGAAGTCCCCTGGGGCTTGCAGAATGAAGGGATGTGGGCACCGATGTGATGCTCACCATAACATCTTGGTCCACCCGCTGCCTGTTCACTCTCACTTCTTCCAGCTGTTTCTGCGCCTCTTCCAGACACTTGTTCTTGTTCTCCATCTCCTGTTTGAGGACTTGCTTCTCCCGCTGAGTTTTGATGATGTATTCCTCCTGCTCCTCCTTCAGCTTCATCAGCTGCTTCAGCTTCTCCTCTTCCTCGGCTAGTAACCTGCCAAGGAGGACCAGGAGGTGACAATGACCCTCTGCCACTTCATCCACTGGCTTCCCCCATCCTTGCCGGCATACTGGGAAGTCACCAGTACACCCCAGTACCCTGGGGAGCACTGCATTGCCCTGGGGAGTGTGTCCCCACGCCCAGGCACTCCCCTGGGAGTGGGGCTGGTTGAGGAGGGGTAAGGGATGCCCTGGTCCTACCTGGCCTGCGCGTATCTCACGGACTCCTCGTCCTGCCGCGCTTTCACCTCCTGCTGCAGGGCCTCCTGGAGCCGCTCCTGCATGTCCTCCAGCTCCAGGATGCGCTTGCGCTGACGCTCTGCCTCTGCCTCCTTCAGGACCATCTCTGCCTGCATGGAGGCGCGAGCCTGCGGCAGGGAGAGGAGCCATCAGCGTGTGCGGCTGGCAAAGCCACTGCCGCCATCCCCAGGGCCCCCTGGCCCCCGCACCCCTGGGTGGATGGGGCCAGACGTCTCCTAGACCAGGGAGAGCCCACGGAGAGAGCTCCAAAGCAAGGCTGTTTCCCTGCTCAGGAGACACACTGCAGCATCTGGAGCCAGTGCTGGCTGCAAGGCAACACTCGCCTCTCACCTGCCCCCCAGCTTCATACACCCCCGGGGCAGGTTGTCGTCATCTCCTGCTCCTCAGGTATCTCACGCACAGCGGTGCTGACCCCCTGTCCCTCGTCCCCAGGCCACGCAGAGCCCCCGGGAGCCCAGAGGTGACGGGTAGCAGCAGCATTGTTGCAAGAGAGGGACATGCTCCTAAAACCTCCTCCAAACCCCCTGGGCTGCCACGTGCAAGGGAAGGGGAAGGAAGCAACCACTCCACAAGTGATGAGGCCCCGTGGCAGGACACGCCATGAGGATGCACCCACCTGCTCGGCCTCCCGCAGCTGGATCTCCAAAGTCCTCTGCATCTCCTCGTGCTGCTCCCTCCGCCGCTGCTCCTCCTCCTGCAGGAGCATCTCTGCCTGCCGCTGGGCCTCTTTGAGCAGCTCCAGCTCCTGCAGCTTCCGCTCCTTCTCCTCCTGGAGCTGCTTCAGCCTCTGCGTCTCCTCCTCCTTGGCCGCCTTGCGCTGCTCCCGTTGCTCCCGCTGCTCCCGTCGTTTCTGCTTCAAGTCTTTGTGCAGGGACTTCTTGCCCTCAGCCTGCAGCCGGATGGCTGTCTGGATGGCTGGGGAGGGAAGGGGACGGTCAGTGGGGACATGGTGGGGGGCACAGGGAAGCTGGGGAGGGGGTGCAGGGCGGGCACAGACCTAACGTCCATTCCTGGCGCTGCCGGGTGTCGGAGGCGCTCATCTCGTAGGTGCGGGAGGAGGTCTTCACGCAGAACATGCACCTCTTCCCATCCCGGTCGGGCAGCACCTACAGGGAGAAGACACGGGATGGCGTTACCCCCCCATACCTCACCTTATCCCCACTTTCTTCTGCCATAGGACTGAGTGTCCCATGCTTATGGATGTGAAATTGTATATTCTCAGGTTCCCCTTCCCAGGGTCTGAAGGGGTTGTCCTGCGTCTCCTGTCCCCCAGCGGAGCATGGCCCGGGCCGTACCTCCACACAGCAGTGCTTGTCCAACGTGATGCTCCCCTTCTTCTCCTTCCGTTCCTCACTCATGTAGTAGGACAGGACACTGGGCTTCAGCGTGAACCACCGCTCCGACCAGTTCCTCCTCAGCTGGCCCCTCTTCCAGAGGTAGCCCTGTGGCCGGGAGACACGGGGATCAAAATCAGGGTGGGGGCAGGAACGGGGTTTGTGCCCCAGGGCATGTGGGCTCCTTACCTGTTTGAGCACATCCTCGATGACCTCCTGGTACACCTCCTCCACGGCCATGCTGACGGCCTCCTGCTCGATGCCTCGCAGGAACCGCCCCGAGTTCACCATGTCCAGGAACTGCCAGACCGTCAGCCCCCCCTGTGCCTCGGGCTCCTGGGAGAAGTAGTCATCCAGCTCACAGGAGTTCAGCTCCACATTCATGGCTGTGCAGATCTTCTTCAGCAGGTACTCCACCTGCGGGAACGCGGAGCTCAGCAATGGGGAGAAGCGAGAGCCATCCCCACTCCACCGACCCATTTTGGAGAGCCCAAGGCCACATCTCTTTCCAGCCTGGAGATACAGGACCATTATCCCAGAGGTATCACCCCTTGCAATGGTTGACTGTCATGGTCAAGGTCTCCCAGGCAGCAGGCAGGCTCAGGAGGTTGATGTTGGGTTTGAGCTTGACTGCTGCTGGGAGGTATTTTCCTTTTAATCACAGGCTGAGATGGTTCTGGTTTGTTGTTGAAGAGTGAGAAAACCCTGCAGAAGTCAAGTGCCTGAGGGAGAACAGACCATCGGTGCTGTCCCCCACACCCAGGCGGCAAGGCACGCGTCTCGGACCACGGCCTCGACCTCAGCACTGCTCTGCTTTCCAGGTGATGCCACAAAAACCCTGGGGAGGAGCAGGGGAAGAGGTGCCTATGGAGGACGTGAGCATTGTTTTGAAACTGTAAATAAATTGCTTTAAAAAGAGCTAAAATTGTTGAAAATAACATGACGCCAGGAAGATTTGTTTCAGCTCAAGTTCTGCTGCCAGCTCTCCTCTACCCACGATCTGGGGGCGAAGGAGGGTGGGTGACTGCAGAGAGCCACGCAGAAAGGTGAAACACAGCGGAATCCCTGCACCCAGCCGGATTTTTTTTTTTTACATCATCTAGCTAGCAGTAGGGCAAGAATTTAATCTAGTGTCTTTTTTTCAAGCTCAGCCCTGTAAGCAGAAAGATGATTCAGTTGGTCATGGTCTGGGGAACAGGAAACACCTCTCCCGGGGAGCAGGAAGTGCGGTTGCTCTCCTACGCCTGCGCAGCACTGCTCGTCTTGACTTTTTTTGCTCCCCCCCCCCCCCCTTTTTTTTTGGCTTTTCTGCTGATCTCAGGAGGTTGATGGTTGGTGGTGTAGAAGCAGATGGCAGCTGCTTGCCCAGCTGAGCTCCTCCTGGAGAGGCCGCTCTTGGCTTCTGAGCTTGTCCCTCCTCTCCAGATCTTTCCCACTTTCTCTTTGGGGTTTCATCTGACCCCCGGAGAAGGGAGAACCTCCCTCTCCAAATGCCGGGTGGAATTTGGAGATTTGGAGATTACCGCCAGCAGCTTTGCAGGGCGGCCGGGGCAACCTCGCTCTTAACTCTCCAGGTGCTGGGCAGGGGGTGAGCGTCTGGTGGCTGTGGGCATGGAAAGGGACAACTGGGTCTGCTCTGCCACTGCCTTCGTGGTGGCACAGGCTGAGAGCAGCAAGAGGGGCACAGCCCCATCCAGCCTGGCAGCAGGTTCATGGGGAGCAACCTCCCGTTGCAGCAGACTTTAAGGGTTTCTTGTCACATTCTCTTTCTCTCCTATGAAAATCAGGAGTCCTCCTCCAACACCGTGCTCGACTCAATGCTTGGGTGAGATGGAAGGGGCCTCAGGCAAGGGCCCAGCCCCAGCAGGAGCTGAGATGCTGCCTTGGTTGGGGCTCTGAGAACCGGCACATTCATTTCACAGCAAACAAAAGAGCTTGTTGGTGTAGGCTTGGGCCACAGAAGAGTGCTTCGGACCAATCCACACCTCATCCTCCAAGACATCTATACTTGAGAGGCTTCAGCAACTCCCAGGACACCCCCTCTCCCTGGGCAGCAGGGGGTGCCCAGGGCAGACAGCCCCCTCCTCCCACCCGTGGCCTACTCTCACACCCTGGAGCACCCCCTCTTTCAGGATGTGGTGGGACATGCCAGGAAGCGATAACGGCATGTGTCATCCCCAAACGGGGCCCTGCCAGCACTCAGAGCCCTGGGAGGATGGGGCGGGCGGGGGAGGCACGTCCTACCTCGTCTGGTACCATGACGAGAGGGTATTTGTCTTCAGACAGAAAGTTGAAGAGACACCAGAGCTTGAAGGCATCTTGGTGGGATATGATGCTATTCCCGTTCCGGTCGGGCTTGTAATTCTTCTTTGCGGTCAGGGTCCAGCAGAGCTCGTCAAAGTTTTCTTTGACAAAAGCGCCTTCCTCCACCTGCGGGCAGGAGCCAGGCGGGTGAGCGTGGGGCTGCAGGGCTACGGACGGAGTTTCTGGGGGGAGGTGCTGGAGGGAGGGTGGGAAGAAACCCTCACACCCAAAACCTGTCCCTGACGGTGAGAAGCATGGGGTGATTAATACATGGGACACACAACTAGAGTGTAAGTGGACACCGACCCACCATGCCAGAGCACACGACCCCAGCACAGGCCCCCTTATGCATGCAAACCAGGCATCCTGGCCACAGACAAGGTGCTACGGGACCACAGCAGCACCTGGGCACACAGCACGGCCACGGTGACTCAGCCATGTCCTGGTGGGCTTTGGAGCACCAGCAGGAACCCTGTGGCAAACCCCACTTCCCCAATGCCTCCATGGCATTGGGTCACTCTCATTATTCCATCTGACCATAAGGAGGAACTGAGGCTCAGCAAATGGAGGTGATGGGCCACAGGCAGGCAGCAGCGGAGGCAGGAGTGACGCCTCCATCAACCCAACCCTGCTGTCCGTCCACGAGCTGCTGCAACTGCTTGCCCAGCATCATGAGCTGCTTCACGTGGCAATTTTGGTGTGGCACCAGTGCGCTGTGATGGGGACCAAAGGAGGCTGGCTGCATCTGGCTGCTCCTTTCTGGCTGCATGAGCCACGTGCCGCCGGCATGAGGGCAAACCACAGCCTGCAGCGGCAGAGCCAGAGAAAAACCTTTGGGTGGCAGAAATCTGAAAGCCCCTCTTAGTAGGAAAACTCACTTCCCTTTCTCGGGCTGCCTCTGGGATTTTATTAGCCATGGCAAAACCAGAAGAGGGTTCAAACATCATCTCCCAAAGAACCATGCGGGAAACTGGAAGGATTTTGGCCGCTCTCTGATGGGGAGATTGGGCTGGGCTGACCTTGGGCAGCTGCCTGCCCTGCGCAGAGGGAGCTGTGGAAGGCTCTGCCTTCACTCACTGCAGACCAGATCCCTGCAGCTGAGATTGGCATCCCTGGACAAGGCTGGGCAGAGCCTGACCAACTCAGGGCAAGGCAAGGGCTGGCACCGAGACCGGCACAGAGCACCGCACACCGGGGAGAGGCACAGCTCAGCCCTGGGGAAGCGGCAGGCGAGGGAAGGGTTACTGCACCCAGCTCTGGGCCCCCACTTCTTTCGAACACACAGTGGAAGAAAGTTGTCAGTCATTTTTCCTCTCCTCACATGCCTGGAGGAAACGAGCACCCAGCCGCAAAGTCTCGCTGTGCCAAACAAAGGTGCCTTTGAGCTGCGCGGAAAAAAGGGAGAAAGCCCCTGCCCAACCCCTGCTCCTGCCCCGGCACCTCGTCATCCTCCCTCTCCTCTTTGCCAAATGAGGTCACACCTCAAATTTGAGCAGGGGTGGAGAGGGAAAAAGGGCTCATTTCTCTCCCTGAGCCCTCTAGGAAATGTGGGCAGAGACACACCTCCACCCAAAGCTTTGATGGAAAGGGCTGACTTCATCCTTGCCAAGGAGATGTTGAGTATTAAATATTTCTCACTTGTTTTGGCATTCACCTGAGTGCTCCCCAACATTCTGGGTCCACCCTCCAAGGCATGGGATCTCCATGAGCAGAGGGGAGCAGAGCCCTGGGGCTCCCATGGGATGCGGGAGCAGACCAGGCATCGTGGTGACCCCACCTGAGACACAGCGGGTTGCAGGGGGATGGCCAAGGGGCTCACCTTATCCAGGATGTACTTGTTGAGGTACGGCATGTAGCCCTGGCTGGACACCGGCCCGTCATCGTCATCGCGGAAATGTTCTTCCAGAGCCACGGGATCGTGGGGGATGCACAGCACCGTGTACAGGTTGTGAGACAGCACCTGGCCGAGCACGAGGGATGGGGGAGAAGGTGAACAACCTCCACCCCTGCCCCAGCATATCCCCACGGCGCCACCTGCTCACCCGGGACCACGTCCTGCCCAGCATCACCTCCCTACAGCCACAGCATCGAGGCATGGTTTGGCAGAGGGACAGGAATATTCCAAAATATAAACCTTAGAGAATCACTTAGAAACAGGCAAAAATCGAGGATTTTCCCACTGTCATTTTTCTTTCTTGGCACGTGGGGAACTTCTTTTTTTTTTTTTTTTCAAAAAGGGGCTGCTTCAAACGTTACAGAGCAAACAGGACATGCTTTGATCTAGAGAAGATGATAAGCCACCCAAGCCATGCTGTTGGCAGCTGCCCTAAGTGATTACTTGAAAACATAACCAACAGCAGCACTCAGCCTGGTGGCGGTTGCTTTCTGCCAACGGGACACAAAAACACACAAAGGTGAAAATAAGAAAAGATTTATAAGAAACTAAGAAAAGGTTTTGTCTGGGATGGAAGCAGACAGGGGTGATCTGGAGACACCCCATCTCCAGAAGCAGCCTGCGAGTGTCAGCAACCAGCCCATTTTTGTTCAAATCCTGCAAAACAAAGCATGTTTTGAAGCTCCCGAATTTCCCACGTGCTGGAAAGCCCATGCTGCTGCTGGGCCAGCGGCCAGGGCCTGGAGCAAGGCTGCCCATGAGCACCACCAGCATCTCTGGCTCATGATGCCAGGCAGGTGGCTGTCTTCTTGTATTTACCCCCCAGCAAGCAGGAGAGGGTAAAACAAGCGTCCCAAACTGATGCAGTCCCGTTGCACCAGGGCTTGCGGATGCAGCTTGCAAAGATTTTGAGAGAGGGGCTGGAGGAGGTGGTGTGCAGCATCCCTGCTCCTCTCCATGCAGGGCTGGAAATGTTCTTCCAGCAGAAGAGGAGCTGCCGGAGGCCACACTGGCTGCTGCAGCTGGAGACGGTTCTTGTTCAACCAGATTTTCTTTCTCTTTTTCACCCTCTGGACCGATGTTATCAGCAGGACTCCACCCGCTCCACCCAGCACTCAAATACTGAGCGGGCTGTAGCCCTGAGCGCTGCTGCTATGGCTGTGCCTTTCAGGGTTGGGTGCAGCTCTGGGGTCTGCGCAGGGGTGGAGGGGGATGGAAACACCCTGGGCATCATCCAGGATGGTTAACAAGTCCATCAGGATGGTTTGAAAGTCTGGGAATTGCATTCCGTCCCCCCTTTCCAATGTGGGGCCTCGTCCCCATCCCTCACACCTCCTCTCGCAGCACCCTAAAAAGTCTTTGGAGGTGTTGCATGTGCCCCCGGGCCGTGGCCAGCACCCGGAGCCACTGCAAACCACGGCCCCTCCGCTTGCCGGAGCAGTCACCTACAAAATGAAAGTGGGGCATGGTGGGGAGGGAAGCCCTGGCCAGGCTGACGGAGGGGTGCATGGGGGGGTAGAGGTCTGCCTGACACCCCTGAGCATCCCAGATCCCTCCCAGCTGCAGCCCCAATGCTCTTCTCCACCCTCTTCCCTGCTCTTCTCTCCCCCATCACCCTCCACTCCCACCCCTCCACAGCCGTCCGCAGCCGCTGCCACTGCCAGCCAGAGCCGGGGGTGGAATATTTAACGTGGCTGGAGAATGGCAGCCCCTCTTCTCCCCGATGGGAGATACTGGGGGTGATGCCAGGGCTGGGGGTGACCTTTCAGGCTGGAGCTTGGCCAAAACACAAACGCCTCTGGCCCTGATGGGCGGGAGTGGCGGGGACCGGGGGTCCTGCAGTGTGCAGGGAGCGTTGCTGCTGCCTTGGTTTCCCCAGGTGCAAGCAGACCTGCCCTGCCGAGAAAATCAAAGCCTCCCTGGAGCTGGGGGTGCAGGGAGTCCTGTCCAGTGGCAAGGGTCCCTTCAGCTGCCTGTTTTCTGCAATAAGGAGGATGCAAGCAGGACCGCTGCCTCGCCGCCCCAGCGGCCAGGACCCCCTGGTTCAAGCCCAGCCCCAGGAGCGTCAGCTCCCGACCTTGGGGAAGGCTTTCCCCATTGCTTGCATGAATGAGCTGCTCTCAGACCTCTTACTGGCCAAACTGGGACCCACTGGCCAGTGCCAAGAACCTTTTGTGCACACAATAAGCAGAGGAGCTTTCAGCCCAAGCCAGGTGCCTTCTTCCTGCCCGTGGGAGGGGGGTCCATAAACGGGTTAACCCAGCCCCCCAAGGCACCAGTTATATCTAGAGACCCGCACAGGTTGGGGGCTCTTTCTCCAAAAGCGAGCAAGAGCCACCTCCACTGCCATTTGCACCCTGAGCCTGCAACCCCACGCCATGGGTGGGGGATCCCTGTGTCCCCCGACACGCATTTAACGCCTGCCCCCCTGCCTCCTCCTCTCCACTCCCTACGGGCTTTGCTGGAGCGGGCAGCCTCAGGAGACTGAGCTCCACTCAGCAAACGGCTGCTCTCCCTCTGCAACAGGGACAGGAGCAAAGCGGAGGTGCTGAAAAGGACTGGGACGGTGCTCGGTGGCTCCCACCTGCCCGCCCCAGCCGGCACCGCCACCCCAAAGGGTCCAGCTCTGCCCTGCCTGTGGGAGCCACATCCAGCATCCGCAGAGACGGGGAGTAGCTCCCCCAGCTCGGCCAGGGAAGATGTGATGGCACGGAGAGGGTAAAAGCTCATCCAAGAGCAGGGTTGGCGCGTGCCCACGCTGGGAACAGAACTACCCGACATTCTCGACGCGTAGCGCTCAACCACAAGACTCTCTTTCCTTCCTGTGCAGATACACACCTACACTCACATACATATATATGCACAAGCTTGCTTGCATAGGAGTGTCCATGCAAAGAACTCAACTGCTGAACCCAACGGCTTCCCACAGCTTTGCCATCAGGCTTTGAAACGCTGCTAAATTTACTTATGCAACTGGCTGGAGAGCAGTTGGAGGAGTCAAGCACCCAGCTCCTGCTCACCTACCAGCAAAATCTCACCCCAGCTCCTGGGGCTGTTTTTGTTTCCGTAGGTGCAAATGCTGTGAAAACCGGCATTTCTCCCACCCTTGTACAAGACCCTTCTTGCAGCAACATGCCTGAGTGAGGGAGCAGAGCACAGCCCAGCTCAAACAGCCCGGGAGGAGTTTGGAGAGGACACGGCCACCACAGCTTTAACATGTTATTGCTCAAACCTGCGAGACCTTGGATTTCTGAATCTACGAGCAGAAACGCTGCTGTTGGCTTGTGTAGGCTGGGGCAAACCTGAGCCACTGTTTGGTAGCAATGAGTGATGGAAACGAGCTCTCCCCAGCCTCGAGGCCAGTGGAAAGTTATCCAGAGCTGAGCTCCGTCATGCAACGGCGCAGCCCGACGTGCCGCTGTCCCATCTCGGTGCGGAAGGCGGGTGGAAAAACAGTGAGGGGCAAATCTCCCTACCCTTCTGAAATGTCACCCTGGGCAAAGGCACTGCGGAGACACCGTCCCCAGCACCCCTGCAACCCTGCATCCCCGGAGCCCCTGCGCAGGGGTTTGCAGCTCCCCCAGCCCCCCTGCACTGACTCCCTAGGAAACTGCCGTTAAAATTAGGGTCTCTGTAGTCTCGGCGTCATCACCGGTGATAAAGATCTCGCAAGAAGAGCGCTGCACGTGTTCATGCCAGAGCTTTTGGGACTGGCAGCATGCTTGGGCTGGGCTAAGGACCCAAAGCTGGGTGCAGGGGATGCTGTGAGGGGAGCACATCACTTCTTAGGGATTAGCAGGGGGAATTAGGCTCTGGCCTGCTTCGGGTTTTTCCTTAATTCTTTCAGATATTTCCCATTTTTAAGTAGGTGAGTGTGGCTCACAGGGGCACACAGGCAATGAGCTTCTGGGGAGCAGCCAAAGGCTCTCAGCTGCAAAGGCAGCGGCTGAGTGTGAGGACCCCCATTCCTGCTGCTTCTCCTCCAGACCCCTGCCAAAAAACCTCTTAATTTTGGGGCAAAACATGCCCCCCCTGCCAAGCCCAGCACTTTCCCTGCGGTGTGTCCCAGGGGAAGCCCTGTAAAGTAGAAGCAATAGAGGACAAGAGGTTTCTTTGCAGCGTTTCACAACTCATCTCACAGACCAGCAGCAGCTGCCGAGTCCTGACGCAACATCTCCCTGTGTTTTGCATGTTTCTAGCTCAGGTCTTTCCCCTCCATCGCAGCCCCGCTGCTCCAACTGGCATTTCCAACCCTGGTGCCCCGGGACTTTACACAGCAATAAAAAAGGAGCCTCATTATTTGCAAAGGTAAAAAAAAAAATAAAAATCAATAATTATTGTCAAAGCCAAGGTGCAACCTGTCGGACCCTGTCCCAGAGGCAGACAAAAAGGTTTTTAAAGTCGTGATGGTTTCGAAGAAGGGCTGAACACAGGGGCCCTCTGCAAAGCTGCTAATGGAGTGGGGAAGAGGGGAAATCAGAGATTTTTTTAAAAGCGCTGTGTTATTTCTGGCCAGACCACTAAGAAGTTGTTTTAGTTTAAAAATGGTCTGCCTCTACCTACTGACCTGCTGGCTGAACAGGAAGCTGAAATGTGGGTGCTCCGGCAAGCAAGAAAATATAAACCGAGTTTGGGCTGTTAGTTGGGCATAAAAAGCATAAAAAACTGAAAACAACTAAAAATTAGATTTATCATATTTTCACCTAGAAAATATATTTCAGCATTAACTCCCCCCGCCTCTTTTATAAAGGGAGGTAAGGCAGAAATGGAAAACTTCACCAGAACCAGTGTGGAGGTGACAGCAAGGTCTTGTTAATATTTAACATTACCACTGTGGAAAGGCACGGGGGACGCAAAGCATCCCCGGACCCGCTCTGCCCCTCGCAGCCCACCCACCAGCCCCACGCCGGGGCCGCCCGAGCCCCCTCCGAGCACTCACTTTGAGCTGGGATTTGGAGACCTTGCCGCTCTTCTCCACATCCAGGGCGGTGAAGGCGTACCAGATAGACTTCAGCAGCTCCGCTCGCAGGTCCATGGCTACAGGCGGCGATGGCAGAGGCGGCTCTGTCGAGGCCGAGGATCCGGTTCCAGGAAACCGCCTGCCTCGACAGCCTTGGGCGGCGGGGGACGCGCGAAGCAGGAGCGCCATCTGCTTGGGCGCGCCCCAGGGAACCCCACGGGCCACATCTTGGCCCCACGGTCCCCAGGGCTGCAGGTCTTTCCCTCCCACCACGGACAGATTCCTCCACGGACAAGGAAGCGCAACCCACAGCTCACGGAGCACAAATAGGAGTTGGATTTGTAACCCTTTGCTAGCTCGGCCTAGAGATCAAAAGCTTTCTCAGTACTCTGCGGAGAGAAATCCCCTCCCCGGCTCAAAGAACAGCTTCCTCTTCTAGAATTTAAATAAAGAGCTTCCCCTTGCAGCGGGAGCACAGGCTGTGCCTTTTGGAAAGGTTCCAGCCCTGCTTTGTTTTGGGATCAGTCGCGCCAAGGAAGGCGAGCGGAGACCTAGCCCGCTGCAGCCAACCTGGTCGTGCCCATTCCTCGCCTGCAGAAACCTCGGGTATATCCAAAAAATGAAACAACCTGACTGCTGGGAGCCTGCACTGGTATTGGGTTTACACTTGGACTCAATCTTAAAAGTCTTTTCCAACCTAAATGATTCTTTGGTGCTCTCTGCGCTGGCTTTGTCCACAAAGCACCCGGGGCAGAGGTAGGCAGCAGAGGGGCTGAGGTTACCCCTGCTGGGCGGGGGGAGCCAGCCTGGGTCTCTCTCCCCAGCTCGGAGGGTCATGGGACACATTCACAGACACATTTTCTTGTATTGACACAATTCCCTAAATCTAGGCTTGCAGGAGTCAGAGGAAGAGCCGAGGCGTGATCCGAGATTCAGGAGACAGCTCTCAGCCCCTCTAAGAGACACACTGGGAGCTCAGAGGCTACAGCTTGTCTTGCTCACACCCCTCCTCAGCACCATTTTTGGACAATGGCTGCACTTTCAGTCAATTCAAATCTCCACTTCCTCAATCCTTACATCTGCAAACCAGTAACCTCCACCCCACCTTCTCACCCTCTCCCAGCCACTGGCCCCAGGGACTGACCGAGAGAAGGGTGCTTTTCTTTAAAAAGGAAATTTTTAGTTTGTTTTTATTTCAACTCATTATTTACATCCAAGTCTAGCTCTGCCCCAACAACTGCTGGTTGGTTTGGGTGGATGAGGGCTTTGCTCTGCTCCGTAAGTGCTGAGTCTGCCAAGGAAGTTTGCTCGAGAGCGGAGCGTGATAATGCGATGGGAGAAGTGTTGCTGGAGCCAGCCCGGGCGCTCGCTCCAGCAGTAACTGGTCACCACTCCAGACACCGAGCCCAGGGCAGCCTGGGCTTGCTTTGATGGGGCTTTATTGCTTCTGTGCATATGCTGCCCACTTGTCCCTTACCTGGAGGGGTGGGCAGACAGGGGAACTTTTGGACCATTCCCAGAGGGAGAGGGCAGGAAGCGCCTGTCCAAAAATATTTTGCATTCCCAGAGACTGTTGAAGTCTCTGTGGTTCCACCTCTACTGCAGAAGACTGGCAGGTCTTGGAAATCTTAGCCAGGAAGAAATAAATACTAGAGGACACAACCTGCCATTGCCTCCAGAAAGAGGGAGTCAGTGCCCAAGGCAAGGAGCAGGAAAGTTGCTGCTCAGAGCCCAGGAGAACTGCAGAGCCTCCAGGAAAAGGCAGCAGCCAAGTATCTTTGACATCCCTCCATGGAGATAAGAGCCCTTGGAACAAGGTCGCTCGGGTAGCCCAACGCTGCCCGCATCAGGTCTCACTGCCTGCGCGGTGCACACACTGGCTGCTGGTCTCAAACACCTTCCCTCGCTCGGGTACGGCACTTCTGTGCACTGGCCGGCCCGGTTCCTGCAGCTCCCGCAGAGGACAGGCTCGGGCCGCCTGCTCTCCCTGCCCGGGAGGCTCTGCAGGGTCTCAGCACCCGTTCTCAGACACGGCTGCGTCAAGTGTTACAGGTTCGTGCTGGATCGCTGCTGCGGCCATGCTGATGGCTTCCTCCAGGCTCTGCTGCTCTTCTAGCTAGTAGAGGAAAGGGAGAGAGAGAACACTGTCCTCCCAAAAGGTGGGCTCAGGCGTGGGCTTGCTCAGGGCAGCCCCAGCGGGACAGAGGTACGAGGGACCGGTGGTGGGTGACACAGGGAGAGAGCAGCAGGGCAAAGCGGGGAGAGGCATGGCTACGGTGGGGAAAGGCTGTTTACAAAGGAGCATTCTGCAATCCAGGGAGCACGATCCTGCTCTCTTCTATGCACAGGGCATCTGGGAGTTAAAGAGCAAGCACCCTGGGCACGAGGAGGTGCAGCGGAGCAAGAGGGTGAGTGCTGAAGCCAGAGGGTGGATGGGGCAACGAAGAGGAACGTGGCAGGAGCTGTGCGGTACCTGCACTGCGATGTGGGTGCCGTGGGCGGTAGCCAGCAATGCCACCTGCTGATGACGGAGGGATGTGATGGCTGATTCTTCTGACACGACTGCCCCAGACGTGACTACGGTAACCTAGGAGAAGGGGAGATTAAAAAACAATCATATTTTAAAAGAAAATGCAATTCCCTTCCCTTTAAAAGAAAATGCAATTTCCCTGCTGTTTCTCCGCAGGGAAAAGGGAAGGTCCTGGTTTCGTCCGTACCGGCTGTGTCTCGGTGCCGTCCGTGTTGGCCGCAGTCACGGTGTGCGTGTCACCACCCGCCAGCTCTTCCTCGGGCATGGGGAGGGCACCGCTCTGCGTCACCATGCTGATTGCACTGCCCAGGGTCTGCAGATCCTCCTGTGACAAACTGACCTGGGCGGGATAACAGCGGATGCTCTCAGCCAGTTTGGCTTCTCAGGAAGCCTTATGCAACTCCTGAGTTTAGTAACACAAAAGGTCTCAGTAAGGATGAAATATTCTCTCCTCCTCTGCACGTCAGACCTTGGGCACAGAGAACTCCATGGACTTTGCCCAGGGTCACGGACAGAATCGATGGAGAACTCACAGACCTCAGGTCTCCAGCCCTCCTCCTCCCACCACACCTCCCTTCCCATTTATTAGCATCTTCTCTCCAGGCTTTGAAGGGACAGGGACAGCTTGTGCATTGCTGCAGCAGGGAGCATCTCAGACTAAGAACAAACAAGTGTTACTCGTGGCAGCTGTTTCCTTTGCCCCGTGCCACAGAAGGGAGTTTTCCCCAGTCAGCACGCGGGCAGCTGGTGGAGGGAAGTACAAGAAAAGCACTGCCGTACACAATGAAAAAAAAGAGTCTCCAAATCCAGCCTGTGTCAGCAGAGGTTGGGAGCTGCCTCTTGACAGCTGTTCGGAAGGCGAGGGCTGCCAGGCGCTGCACGCAAGCCTGGGCAAACACCTCCAAGACCCCGTCCAGCAAGAAGGTGAGCTGGGGAGCAGAGGCCCATTCTTTACTCTCCACATCAAGACTGCAGCAGTGGTTAAGTCTGGAAGGAGGGATCCCTCATGTCAGACAGAGCCCATGAAGCCCCAGGGACTGTTTTATGCTGAAGAAAAAGCCTTAAAGAGTACACCAAGGCCAGGTAGAGGCGGAATCTTACTCAGCTAACTGCCGACCCCACGTGCTGAAGGCTGTCGGTGTCCATACCTGCTCTGTCCCATCCTGAGAGATAAGTGAGACCTGTGTAGGCATACCATGGTCATCTTCCTCTTCCTCTTCCTCCATCTCTGACAGGAAAGCAATATGCTGGCTCTTCAGCGGGGAGCCTCTGTCAGCAGCAGCAGCTGAGTCAGGGAAGAGGAAGAGCAAAAGGGGTGAGTGAAGCACTAATCAGAGTGAAAGCACGTGCCTGACCCCAGGACCCGCCTGTTGCCTGAAGGGCCATCATAGAAGAGCACAAGATGATGATGGCAACAGCCCAACATTGGCCTGGGAAGAAAGGTCTTTACCTCTCCCTGTACTACAGAACGGGTAGGAGTCCATTCCCAACCCGTGACATGCAGCAAGGGCCATGGGGAGCCCTTTTCTCTTGTCTGCAGCACAGATCTGGTTTGATGGGGGAGGCAGGAGGCCACAGCGCAGACCTGGGTCTGAGAGGGGTGGGGCTGCAGGTTCTTGCAGTCATCTCCCCATTGCCACGCAGCCTGACCCAAGCCTGCTGCAGGCGACGGCAGAGTGTTCGCTCACCCTCCAGCTGCTGCTGTTCGTAGAGGGCCTGTTCGCTCTCCTCCGTGGCCTCCAGCTCGCCGTGGCTGCTGCGCTTGTGCATGGCCAGCGTGGAGGTCTGGCGGTAGGTCTTCCCACAGCTATTGCAGGTGTAGGGCTTGCAGTGCGTGTGGACCACGTGGTGCTTGTAGAGGCTGGAGTACTCCGTGAAGCGCTTTCCACAGCCCGGCACAGTGCACATGTACGGCTTCTCTCCTAGGGCAGAGGCCACAGAGCAGAGCTTATCCCACTCACCCTCTTATTGCTCTGGGAGGGGATTCCCCATCAGGGGGGAATAGCTGGAGACAGACCACTGGAGCAGGTGGAACAATAATCAGCCCAATAAAGCAATGTCTGTTTCCTTTAACTCGCTGGCCACTCCCAGATCTACCTGGAAATGACCATTTCAGTCCCACAGACTTCCCTGTTGCCACAAGCCATCGGTGCAGCCAACCGACTGGGGGGGAGCTGTCTGCATTTCACCCTCTCCTCCTCTTACCTGTGTGGATTCTCATGTGGTTCTTGTAATTGGTGGCACTGGTGAAGCCCCTTCCACAGCTGGGCTCCGGACACATGTACGGCCGCTCGCCTGTGTGCGTTCGGATGTGAACCTTGCGGATGTTGGACGTGGTAAAAGAGCGGCCACAGCCCACAAAGGGGCACTTGAAGGGACGCTCACCTGCATTGACAGAGAAACATGGATGAGAGTTCTGCTGCAACGCAGCTACTGGGAATGCCCCAGACACCTGTATTGCTTCACTCCTCCACAGCATTACACTGACGAGACCTCAGATCAGACCCAACTGCTGGCACATTTCCTCTAGCAACATTGGCTTCCCTACCCCTTTTGCTCTCCTGTTCATATCCAGATCGAGAAGCCCTCGTACTACTACTGCTACGCATCTACTTCTGCCTGAAGACATCTTCAGTTCTGCCTTGCTTCACCCAAAATACAAAAAGGCATGTCCTGGCCAAAGGATGAAGCAGTACTTTATCTTGGAGACCCTTTCAATGAGGAGCTTGGTGGTTCTCCTGCACTGCTCACCCGTGTGCGTCCGGATGTGTTTCTGCAGATCCCCAGAGGTTTTGAAGGCTTTGCTACACACATCTTCTGGACACTTGTATGGCTTCTCACCAGTATGTGTTCTCACGTGGCTCTTCAGCCCGTACCCTGTCCAGGAAGGAAACTACAATTAAATTTTATAACGAGAAGGAAAGGCTACAGCAAGCTGTGTACCACCTCTCAGTTCGTGCATTTTTGAATGCCTGGCCTGTGTCGACAAAGCTGAAGGGGAAGAAATGTCCAAACAGCCTCACACCACCACTGACAACTCAGCTTCATTCTATAACTCCTTTAATCTGTCCATAATCAGTCAGGTCCCAGGCAGTCTACCATGCTGCAATTCCTTCTCAGAAGGCTTTAAAAGCTATGCTCATTGTGCTCTGCTGGAAAAAAGCCAGGGATGATACTCAAGAGTGGTTTCAACTGGAGGGAGAACAAAATTTGCTCAAAAGAGAAATTGTTACCTGTAGCAAATGCTTTCCCACAGCTTGGGAAGTCGCACGTATATGGCCGGTCACCTGTGTGAGCACGTTCATGGACCTGGAAAAGAAAGAACAGGTCCCTAAAATGAGGTCCAAGACAAGAAGGAAGGAAAACAGTGTGGAGAAATCTAGGTGGTGGAGAAAACGTGAAGTTCTCTGTTGGATTTCACCTTGGCCAATTAACACATCTGGATCTCTTGGGGAGCCAAGCACACAACTCAGCCTTCTGTTGAGCAGCACTCCGGCCTGGCACTATAGCACGGGGATATGTCTGGTCTGCACACTGCGCGACGGCATGTTACCTGCTTTACCTTTAGATGGTGGGCGGTTGTATAGAGGCGGCCACAGCCCTTGTACCCACAACGGAAAGCTCTACTGCCGACCTGCTGCCCCTTCTCGTGGCTGTGCACTTCTTCCTCCTGCAAATCCTGCCGAGAGATGTACGGAAATTAATTCAGGGAGCCACTACAGCAGGCTTCGCAAAGCCCACACAAATCGTTTCCCTCCTTGCCATACATATGCACTCCTTCAGTTATTCTCAAAAAAACACGTTCCTACAAACACAACTTGTGCATGTAGGGTAAAATCCAGGTGACGGGGCAGGGGTCTAAGAACCAGCATTTCCCATCCCCACCTCCCAGCTCACTGGGTGTTCTCGGACACATAGCTCACCTCTTTGTGCTTCTCTTAGCTCATTTGTAAAACCTGCAGCTAATATATTTGCTAACCTTGCAGAGAAGCCACAAAGCTTTCTTAATTACTAGCTGGCAAAGCACTCTGCAACAAGAGTTTGGCCTAGTTTAAGAAATGCATCACAGAAAAATTCAGACCTGGGAACAGATGTCACTGGAATCCTCACTTTTCGTGTGGCAGGTGTCTGTCACTCCCTCCTCTTCTTCGTCAGACACCTACAAGCAAAGAGGCAGGGGTACTGTTCACACCTCCCTGTACAGCAAGGCATTTGCATCAGCAGCACCACCCCGCCCTTCTCCAGAGAGCTAGGGCAGGCTGGTCCTACTGCAGCAGGAAGGCCTCCATTGGCAAATCTTACTGCTGCCCAGCGGAGCAGCGTGTCGGCACGCTCCTGGCAGGCCCACCTCACACGACACCATGAAGATGGGAGAAGATGGCAGCACCCAAGACAGTCAGATGGAGCACTGCAGTGACAACACATTGGGATCTGAAGCCATTTTGGTTTTTGAGGCCTTTGTCAACATGGGGAACAGTGGCTATAACTTAGCCACTCCTAACACGTAAAAGGTTAGTCTTGATTTGCTGCCTGAATCATCTGCGGTAGAGAATAGCATACCCAGGTGGCATCATGAGAAACCTAGCAAACAGAAGGAAAACACTTTCAAGGAGGGACATAAAAAGCAAGAACAAAAATCCAAGCTGTACGACAGCAGCTCTCTGCTCTTCCCAAATCTGTGCCTGCAGCAGGTTAAGGGTGGTAGGCCCAGCACTCTGCAGGAACTAGCTAGAGGGTCCAGCAGGAAACCGCCCTGTTCTAGGTCCTTAACTGTCAGCCCCGTGGCACTCCCATAGAAGCCCTGTCTCTCTTCTCAAAGCTGGCCCTGCTGAAAAGCAAATACACAGAAATACTAATGAAGGGAGGACGCTTAAACCCCAGGCCAAATGTGGACTACTACACCAGCCCCTCAGTGCTGCTGGCAGACCATGAAAGAAGCGTTGAGTCCTCACCTTACCGGAGTACTGCTTTAATGCATTAATGGTCTTGACATGAAAGGCATCATCTTCCTCCTCTCCAGCCAAGTCCTCTAGCCCAGTTTCTGCCTGCACTTCCAGGATGGTGCTGCCAGGTGGCATGATGACAGGACGGTGTATATAGGCAGTGGAGCCATCCTCCAGCTGGATGGCCTCAAAGGTGCTGGGGTCATAACTTTCTGCAAGAGGTAACCAATAAGATCAAATGTAAAAGAGCTGCTGAGTGTGAGGCGCTCTTCATCGCCCTGGGCTACCTACAGCCTTGGGAATCTGTGACGCTTAGTGGCTTCTACTCCAGCTGCCAAGGGAAGAACAGGGAACACACCTTACCTTTAGCTGTGTTGTGTATGTAGGCCATACTGCCATCTTCCAACATTACTGGCTGACCATCCTCAAAAGCCACAGGCTCTAGAAGAAACAAAAAGAATGGACACACCTTATTGGAAAACTCAGTGGGTTTCAAGGAACCTTTTAAGGACAGAAGAGGGAGGTGGCATACAAGGAGCTTGGGAAGGCAAAGGGAGGACTGCCCAGAGCAACAGACTTCTTTCTACCTGCCCTTTTACACCTTATGCCGCTCTGGTGCCAGCCACATGAAATGAATTACGAACACATCTCAGATTGATTAATGTCACCTCATTTTGGAGGTGACATGGGCTGATGGAAGCAATGCCACCTTGGTCATTGACCCAACAATCCCCACCCCACCCTCATCCGCACAACACCTATTCCAGAAGTCATATATTACCTCATGGTTCAGAGGAAATTCCTGTCCAACTGCTCTCACATGAAACAAACTTTGTTTGGGCTCTGTAGTTGGCACAAACACAGCACAGAGTTTACTGGCCTTGCTTGTAGACTTGTGATCTGTCAGACTGACAACTGTGAGAGAGCCCACAGGTGAAACAACGCTTAAACATTTGCTTACACCACCAGCAAATTTGCCTTCTTGTCAGATTGCTAAAAACTTCACAGGAAATCACATGTTCTATGTCCTTGCTCATTCAGCCTCAAAACCAAAGGCAAGAAAAAAACCCTACATCTATATGGACTTCTTAAAGCTAGAACTAATAGAGGACCCCGACTGTTAGAACACAGAAAACTGCAATTACATCTACAACGTCCTTCTGAAAAGAAAGGGGTGAATCACCTCACCTTTCTGAACTGTCACCTGGTGGATATAAGCTGTGGTCCCATCTTCAAGTTCAATGACTTGCCCTTCAATCAGTTTTTCACCTGAAACAGTTAAAAAACTTGCCATCAGTGCTGCCTGCAGAGTTCAGTCTTTCCAGTCCCACGAGCTGTCCCCTTTGCCTCATCTTCTCAAGGAAGCCAGTCCCACAGAAGACAGCAAAACTGTTACTTCCAAGCTGTTATTTATCAAGCTTTCCCCTGAATAGCCCTAGAGGCACGTAACTTCCCAGAAATGCTAGAGCCTCCCTTTCCTAGGCAGGAGAATAAAAGACAAAGAACCTCAGTCATCACTTGTTTACAAGCTGTGCTTCACAGCCCTGTAAGCCAAGGAGGAGAAAGAATTATGTGTGCTAAGCATTTTGGGTCTAAAGTAGAAAGCAATTACACTTGTCCTGGAGAAAAAAAAAATCAACTAGGAGCTTTTAACAGCAACATCAGGGGCCTGCAGATTTATCATCTTCTACTTTGGTGGAGGATCAACCCGTGGGAAAAAAATGGCAGGACCTAAAGGGACCTAAACTGTTCCTACCCTTGATGGGTTGTGAAGACCGGACCCTTAAAATAGTGTAACTCTGAGTAACCCTATAACAATGTTTTAGTTACCAAATTATTGGATGCAGAGAGGACATTGCTCTGTCCCACTTGAACACGAGGAATCCAGGCTGCTTTCACCTGGTGCACAATGCTTGTGGGGGTCACAAAACCTAGTGGTTTTCAAGAGAGTCCAACTCCACACGTATAATAAACTTGCAGTGAGTTCACACAGAAAAGAAAGCAAGAGAGCAATCCCCAGGACACGAAACCTCGCAACTCAACTGTCCTGTTCCGCAGGCTGGGAAAGAGTGTGCTGCTTTTCTCAGGATCAGTGGGTGGTGGAAGCAGCAGCACTTTACAAACACCAAAATAAGGCAGGTGTTGAATTTGGCACTGATATCGCTTCAGTTAACCAACGCTGAGCTCAGCACTCCTTCAAGTGAGAAAAGCACTACTGTGAACCAAATTCTACACGTCTCACTAAAGTAAAACATCCTGCTTCGCTTCAGGGGAAGTTTTGGTTGAACAGAGTTCTGCAGGCCACGGCGTGAGCTCCATTTCCCCTTTACCCTAGAGAACAGGGCTCACTCTAGTCCAAACAGAGCCTTTGTTTTCTACAGCAAGAGCTCTCCCACCTCCAAAGCTTTATTTCCAAACCAGAGGCATGTTTTATTTCTGCTCCATCACTCTTCTGTGCAAATCTAACAGATAGTTGCTAGCTTCCTGTACAAAGCGACTATACAAGATGCATGACAGTTCTGATAAGTCTGACTTTCATTTCACAGGGTCAATCAAGAGACTTTCAGATTTCGCAGCCCAAAGGGACCATTACCTTTGACAGCCTGCTGAATGTAGGCTGTCGTCCCGTCACTAAGGGTCACTGCTTGCAAGCCCAAGCTCTCCATCCTGCCCTGATGACTGCTCCTCAGACATGAATTTCACTTAGCGTGCTCGCAGAGAGCACCAGGACCCAAAGCAAGAGGTCTGCAGAACAGCGAGTTGTCGTCTTTGTTGCAAGCCTTAAATAAAAAGAACAATTCAAGTTTTATTTTCTCCCAACTTATGTACGCTCTCTTTTGTGCATTAAGAAAGGCTTGAATGGCAAACTCCTTCGGAGATTATAAAGCATTAAACCGGACAAAAGATGCACCCTTCCCATACCAACGGCAGGCAGGGCGAACAACCTATTCCACAGACAAATATATGATAAAGCTTATCAAGCCAGTGAACTGACAGACTCTTTTTACAGATAGTGTAAATGCCGCATTCAAGCCCTTCCCATCCTCCAAATGATCTGCAGGAAAGGTTTCCCAGTACTTTAAAACCTGAACCTACAGGCTGGGGGTGTCCTGTACTGCAAGAGACGGGGACAGGGTGATGAGCTTTGTCCCTGGAAGCATCCTCATTCTGCCCTCCCATTCCTGTCTGACTCCCGGCCTTCCGAGGAACGCAATTCAGGCTATAAGCCCATGACGCCAGCACGCCCGCACCCCCACGAGAACATTTTGCTAAAGAGGCACTCTGCTGACAGATTATCTTTAAAAGCAGCTGCAGTGGATTCTTCACGAGTAACCTCTGAGGTAGCCTAATATTTTATCATTTCGATTTCCAGGAACAAGTCTGACCGCTCTGCCCGTCCCTACGGCACCCAGGGGTGCAGCCAGGCTTTGCGCCGCGCTTGGCGCCCTCAGCCCCAAGCAGGCAGCCCCTCTCCAGCTGCAGCCGATTCTGCCTGCTCTTAGGCCGGACACCTCCCGAGAGGCATCGCAGCGTGGTTCCCAGCAAAGGCTCCGTCCCAGGAGGGTGGCCGGGCCACGGAGGCGCCTCCCGGCTGCCGGGGCTGCCGTGCAAACCGATGTTGGTGCTGCTGGAGGGGCCGCGACCCCCCGGCAGGGATGGGGCAGGCGCTGCCTGAGGGAAGCCGGGTGCACGCTGCGGTGCGAAGCCCCCCGGGGGGTGGCAGGGGACGAGAGGGGACGTGCCCCCCGCCTCAGGGCGGGCTGGGACAGGGAGAGGGCAGGGGCTGGCGCCATGGCGAGCCCTGAGGGGAGCGGCGGGGCGCGCCCAGGTGCCCCGGGAGTGGCGGGGGTCCCCCGAGTCCCGTGGTGTTGACCGTTGACCGGGGGGGGTGGGGTGGCGGAAGCAGCAGCCGGTCGGCAGCCATGTCCCCCCTCACCGCCGGCACCCACCTGAGCAAACCCGGCGGGGCCGAGTCCGCCGCCTGACCGCCATGCACCGGGGCCCGGCACCTCTTCGCCCCGCCCCACAACCCGCATAGTGACAGAACTTACCGCACGGCCTCAATCTTCCGTAAGCCGCCATTCAGGTTCCGGGGCACCACGGCACAGCCACAAGGAACTGGGCCGGTTAACGAAGAGTCAGCCGACGAACAGTCAATGCGCATGTACCGAATCTGCGGCGCATGCGCAGCGCCAACATTGAGGCCCAAAGGCACAGCTTGCCCTCACGGATCTTGCCCTGCGGCAGGCCCTTCCCAGCTCGGGGGGCAGCGCAGGCCTCCAGCGGGTACCTGCCCGCGGAAACTTAACGAGGTTTTATAGCACTGAAACCCCTGAAGGGGAACCTGTCCTAGTAGCGAGGCGGTGTGCCCTAGGAGCTCCTCACGCAGGGCTGCGTCCCGTCTCCAACGAAGGAGGTGCGGACAGCGAACTGCCCGCCGAGGGGAGCCGAGAGGCGGGGAAGCCAGTACGGCCCTCCACACTCGGCCACTCCCAGCATGGCGCCCACCGCGCCACTCTCGGCCACTCCCAGCATGGCGGTCATACTGTGACACACTCCGCCACTCCCAGCATGGTGCCGAGTCTCGCGAGATCCGCCCCTATTTATAGCGCGCGGGGGACCGGCCCACCCTCTCGGTTCTGACCAGCCGCCGCCATGAGGTTGGTACGGGCCCGGCTGCGCTCTCCGCTGCCATCCGCCGCCATCCGCGCCCGGCGGGCGGCCCCGAGGCGGTCCGGGCTGTTGCCGCGGTGCGGGCAGCGGGGGCCGATGGCGGCGGGCGGCCGAGAGGGAGCGCGGATGGGCCGGGGTGGGCTCAGGGGCCTTGTCCCTCCCGTCCCCGCGGCCGGCAGGAGGCCCCGGCGGGGCGAGCGCTGAGTCTGTGCTCTCTTTCCCCCCCGCAGCAGCAAAGTCTCCCGCGACACCCTGTACGAGGCGGTGAAGGAGGTGCTGCAGGGCAGCAAGGTCAAGAAGCGCAAGTAAGATCCCTGCGCCGTGGCAGGACCGGGCACGCCGCAGGCCCCGGCGCTTGGCCGCGGTCTCGCTCTCCCCCAGCCCGCCTGGGCTCTCACCTCTGCCGCTTTCCTCTTCCCCTCAGGTTTGTGGAGACGGTGGAGCTGCAGATCAGCTTGAAGAACTACGACCCGCAAAAGGACAAGCGGTTCTCCGGCACCGTCAGGTTCGGCATCCTCTTGCTCCCACCCAGCCTTCGGCCTGCGCCCTCCCCTCGGCCGCTTGGCCACGGCGGGAGGACGCGGCGCTGAACCGCTTGGGTAGTTCAGACCCCCCCCGGCTAAGTGGGTGCGGCTGGACGGACCCTTACCCTGGGTCTTAAAACATGAGGGGAGGTGGGGGAGGCCCTCGTGCTGTCCCCACCGACCTGCTGGAGAAGGCAGGTGAGAAGCTGTGGAGGAGGATTCCCAGGCACTGTGGTAAGGTATCTCCACGATGGCTCCCACGGAAACGCGCGTGGCGCTGGCGGTTCGTAGTAATTCGGACCTTCTGTCCCCCAGGCTGAAGTCAACTCCGCGGCCCAAGTTCTCCGTTTGCCTGCTCGGGGACCAGCAGCACTGCGATGAGGCCAAAGCTGTTGACATCCCTCACATGGACATAGAAGCTCTGAAGAAACTCAACAAAAACAAGAAGCTGGTGAAGAAGCTGGGTGAGTGGTGGCGTGGATCGGGCTTGGAGTGCCCAGGCTGACTTGGGAGGGCTGGGTAAGCAGGGGAGTTTTCTTTGTGTTCAGATTTCCGTGTCATGGGAATAGAAAATTAACCAGAGTCAGCCTGAAGTGCAGAGATCGGTCTAGAAACTACCCAGAAGAGCCAGATGTAGAAGGACTGACAGGTCAATCCTCCAGGAGTGAGGCTGATTGCCCTCCTCCAGAAGGAAGGGATACAGGGGAATGCTATCATCTCCCTCAAAGTTTCACCCAGGGCCGGTGTTCCTCACTTGCCCGGTCAGGGAGCTGGAGTGCAGCTAAAGCCGAGTAAAGCGGGAGGTGAAAGTTGGATGTAGTCCTGCAGTACTTCAGTGGACAGCAGGAAACGTGCTTGTTCTCACTTGGAAAAAGATAAAACCCTTCCCTCCCTGTAAAGCCGAAGTAATTTTGATACATATCTTAGGCAAACAAGAAAAACTTCCCACTCAGTCCATAATCTGCCATGGAACTGTATGCAGTTAGGGAATGACAGGGTACGGAGTTTAGTGCTGGTGCCTGTGGGACAACAAATGCTTTGGGGAAATGAGCTGTGTCCAGTAAGAGGGTGGGACTGCTGTCAGGATAAGAAGCTGAGTGCTGGCCGACTTGGCTGGTGTGATGGGAGTAATTTCTAATATAATAATAAAAACTGCTTCGATGCAGCTTGTCAGGGCTCTGGGAATGCAGAAGTGCACGGTGAGGGAAATGGAGCAGTGCAGCCTTGGCTGAGCTGTTAGTTTCAAGCTTGGTGTGGGAGCTGGGAGTCTGTCCTTACCTACGTTGGTTCTCCCCTCACAGCTAAGAAGTACGATGCCTTCCTGGCTTCCGAGTCCTTGATCAAGCAGATTCCTCGAATCCTGGGTCCAGGTCTGAACAAAGCCGGCAAATTCCCTTCTCTCCTCACTCACAATGAGAACCTGGTGGCCAAAGTTGATGAGGTCAAATCTACCATCAAATTTCAGATGAAGAAGGTAAAGCAGGGCTTTTCCTCTCCAAGGGTTACTTGTGACAAGGGTTATTTGCGACTAGTACGTGGCTGCCATCCCCGGTCTGGGCTGTAGGTGTCCCTCGAGCGTCTTCCTAAAACAGTAGCTGGTGAGAAGCGTCCCGCGCTCCGCTCCGCAGCGAAGGGAGAAGGTATGCGGCGCGTTCAGCTGCAAGCTGGAAAAGAGGAGTCATTTATTTATCTGTGGTTGAAAGATCTTAGAGCAGATGATTAGGAGCTGATCTTGATGTTTGGATGCTGAGCACAATCGGTTGTAATTAATGCTTCTTACAGTGAGTGGCAGGGCTCCCACGCTGCCAGGGTGGGCCGGCGGGCCAGGTGTGCCCCCGTGGCTCTGCGGTGCTTTGCCAGAGGCGAGTTTGGGGCTTGACTCTGCAAGTGAACTTCAGAGCGGCTCTGCGAATGTCTGCTCTTGCTGTAGAGACATCAAGGCAAGCTGGCTCCCTAAAACCAAAACAACCCTGTTCAGGCATTTTAATCTCATGTCAGCGCCCTAAGTGTGACTCATGGGTAGTACAGAGCATTAACAGCTCTGCTAGCTGAGGTACCTCCTTGGGCTCCAGCTGATCTGGGCCTGGGGGCGCAACAACTGGGAGGACACAGCAAATGTGATAGTTTGCAAATGCTGGAGTGTTTTAAGTAACTGAGCTAATGATGTCCTGACACTTTGCCTGTCGGCTCGCTCGTAAATCCTTTTGTCTTCAGCCTGTGGGGAGCATTGACTTACAGGCTTCTTGGGGAGGCTGGCAGGCAGAGGCTTGGCCGCTCTGTGTCTTATGTGCGGAAAGAAAGGGCTGGTGGCTGGTGCCCAAAACAAAAAGTGAAGCTGGCGCCGTGCTCAGCTGTGAGGTTTGGAGCCAATCGTCTGCACCGCGCCGGGTCAGCGGTTTGCAGGGCACATGCCAGCGCTGCCTAATGAGCAGGGTGTGGGAGCGGAGTTAAAGCAGAGCTCTGCTCCTGCTTCAGCCTGGCTTAACATGTCCTTCCCGCTTTTCCCCATCTCTAAGTCACCTTTGTGCTCTGAGGAAGCCAGACCTTCCCAAGCTGTTGTTCAGAGATGGTGTCCAGATGCTACCGGACGCGTTAGTGGGAGCCACGTGCCAAATATAAGGAGCTCTGTGGAAACACCCATGGATAAGCTGAGGAAGTCAGGTCCAGCAGACAGAGCGTGAGACAGTTTGGAGTTTAGACCAGCACTAGGCTGTTTTGTCCGTCGCTTAGCCATAACCTTTGATTTCCCCTGCAAAACCTCTGCCTGTGAGTGACGCTGCTGTCCGTGTACCCCAGGTGCTCTGTCTGGCCGTGGCTGTCGGTCACGTGAAGATGACAGAAGACGAACTCGTCTACAACATCCACCTGGCCATCAACTTCCTGGTGTCCTTGCTGAAGAAGAACTGGCAGAACGTGCGTGCTTTGTATATCAAGAGCACCATGGGGAAGCCTCAGCGCCTGTACTAATTGGGCAGCAATAAACTTTTAGGACACCTACGGCCATGTGTTTGGTTGTGTTTCCTCCAGAGTCTGGGGAGGGTTTGCTGAAGAGCTGTTCGCTTCTCTCTAGCAAGAAATGCTGTGTTGAGCTGATGGATGTGAGTTGTGTGGGATATCAGAGCTCCGGAGGGAAGGAGCTTCAGAGCCCTGCCCTCAGAGCAGCGTGGGGAGGGGGAACAGCTCCACTCACATCCACAACAAGCCAAGCTGAGGTGGTTACCACTGCTGGGGGTGTGCAGTGCGGGTGTAGCTGATCAGCAGATGTGCTGCAGCCCCCACATCCCCCAGCTCACCACAGGGGGGACCCTTGCCTTGTGCTGTGGTCCCTGAGGCTGTCCTGTGTGCGGGGCTGCTCCCTGTCCCGCTGCCTCCCTGCTCTGGGGGGCATTTACAGGTGTCTGCTGCCCTGGCGGTGACCAACAACCAGGGCCGTGGGGTCACAGAATTATTAAGGTTGGAAAAGACCTCTGGGATCATCAAGTCCCACCACCAACCCAACACCCCCAGGCCTCCTAAACCATGTCCCCAAGGGCCACGTCTGCACATTGTTTGAACCCCCCCAGGGACGGTGACTCCCCCACCTCTCTGGGCAGCCTGTGCCAGGGCCTGACCGCTCTGGCACTAAAGACATTTTCTCAATATCTAACCTAAACCTCCCCTGACGCAGCCTGAGGCCGTTCCCTCTCGTCCTGTCACCGGTGACTTGGGAGCAGAGACCAGCCCCCCCCTCACTCCAGCCCCTCTCAGGCAGCTGCAGAGAGCGAGAAGGGCTCCCCTCAGCCCCCTCTTCTCCAGGCTAAACCCCCCCAGCCGCCCCCCAGCACACTTGTGCTCCAGACCCTGCCCCAGCCCCGCTGCCCTTCTCTGGACACGCTCCAGCCCCTCAAGGGCCTTCTTGTCCCGAGGGCCCAAACCTGAGCCCAGCATTCGAGGTGGGGCCTCCCCAGTGCCGAGCACAGGGGCCCCATCCCTGCCCGGCTCCTGCTGGCCACACCAGTGCTGACACAAGCCCGGGGGCTGGTGGCCTCCTTGGCCACCTGGGCACTGCTGGCTCATGCCCAGCCGGCTGTTGACCATCACCTGGGTCCTGGCCAGCAGCAGCTCATGGGGATGTGATGGGTGTCTTCCAGCTGGCCCCAGTTACCCAGAGGATCCAGAGGACTGGAGGGTGCTGGGGGGTGTGGGGTGGGAGCTGCAGCTCAGCAAGGGTTGGGGCTAAGGTAAAGAATGTTTTCCATGCCCTCTGCTTCCCCCTGAGCTAGTCCCCATCCAACTCCATGTTCTGGGCTAAAAAATGAGATATGTTGCATCTAATTAATGTATATAAAGAAATACATTGTCTAATGACTGGTGAGCTTATAGAAGTGTGTAGGATTTAAGCTTCTGGGGGAAAAAAACCAAAACGCTATGGCCTTGAAAAGAGCTTGTCTTAGCATCCGAGAGAACAAAACAATGAAAATGGCTTTGGATCCTGCTGCTCGAAACCTTTAAAATAAGTAGTGGAGCCAGTTTTTGAAAGATCAACACAACACCAAGAAATTCCATTTAATAATTAAAAAAAGACAATACAAAATGCAAACATTTCTTTTTACAAAGTTCAGATACATTTTTTTTCTTTTAATCAAGTGCAAATAACTTCGTGAACTACATCTTTCTCATTACTTTAATCATTTTTGCTGGAGATGGTAAGTCGTGGCCCGCTGCAAAAGGCAGATATAAATATTCCAACATGAAAAAAACAAAACAAAACAAAAAAAACCAACAACCCTTATTTATGTTCACCGTGTCGAAACATTCAGTACATCCGAGGCGGCTGATGATGCAGTTTTCAGCCTTTCAAACCTTTTCTGGGTCTGGGTGTGGGTGATGAGAGGGACCGAGCTGCAGTGGGGTGGCTCTGGTGGCCCCGTGGGCTTTTTTTTTTTTTGGGGGGGGGGGGATTATTTGAGATATTTGGTGGAAGGAGAGGGGGGAGATGTTACCAGGTGCCTTTGGCTGCTACAGAAGGACATGCCGCCCCGCTCGCCCTCCCAGAACTGCTTTAGGGGAGCGGAGGAGGGCAGTGCAGTGACAACGGGGGCGCCCAGGACACGCCGAGGCTCTGGGAGCCCCGGTCCCAGCGGGGTCAGAGCGACAGCAACCGTGCTGCTAAATCACGGAGAATTAATAAACCCCTCAGCGAGCACCAGTGGCTGCATCGCACTGGGGCTGCCGCAGCTGGGTTATTCGGTCCCGGGTTGTTTTTATTTTTGCTGCTGTGTTTTTTTTTTTTTTTTCTTCTAAATATGAAAGACCCTTTCAATGGTCACTGCTCTGCTACGACTGCCCCAGAGCAACCCCCCCAAATCCCTACAACAGCTTTTGTGGATCAAAGCAGCTGCTTTCAGACACCAACCAAGTGACAAACAGCTCAGCCCACAGATGTTGAGCTTCCAAACAGGCTGGGAGCTGGGCGGCAGGAGGGGTAAATCCACAGCTGGGATGAATCAGGACAGACTTTTCCAACTGTCGCATCTTGGGGACAAACCTCGCCCCCCTTTGCCAGCACTCACCCAGCCCACAGCCCCTCACAGAGCCCAGAAGCAGCTCTTGGGGTGCTGGAGCAGCATGGATTTGAGGAGGGAAAATGCGGGCGAGCAGCTGCCTCCCGGTTTTGGCAAGGACTGACCCGGGACAACGTGCAGGGCAATAAGTTTGTTAAGAGCCAGGCTCGCCCCAGATGTGGTTGAGGGAACAGCAAGAGACAAGCGGGGACAGGAACTGCCGACAGGAAAGCTGTAGGCAAGTCGGCCACCTTTAGTCCTGGCAGCTCCAGGGCTTTGGGGGGATGAAGATGGGGCTGAAGATGCTGGGAGGTGACAGCCAAGAGCCGGTTGCAGGGCTGGAAAGGGAGCAAGACTTGGGGAGGAGAAAGAGGGGGGACCGGTGGCAGCGGTCTCCTGTCCCCAGGGGTTAGTGTCTGGCCACGTGGGAAGCTGGGGGACAAACCGGACAGTGGCATCCACCTGGCCACCGTCCCCAGCCGTGCCTGCCTGCGAAGCTGGGGGAAGGCAGGCGGAGGGGGAAGGAGAGGGGTGGCAGGACAGGGTCCCCCCAGGATCTGCACCCCGCTCCCTGGGGAGGGGCTCCTGCAGCATCCCGGCAGGATGAGGGCGAGGGATGGAGCCAAAAGCATCTGAAGGGACTTGGAAGCACAAACCTTCCCCAGAGCCAGGGCGGGATGGCTCTCCCTCCAAGGATCTCTGTACCTGGGGGAGCGGTTTCGGGGCTGAGCGGAGGGGCAGCTCTCCTCTCCTCCCAGCGTGCCCCCCGACCCTGCCTCAGGACCTGGCCCCGGTCTCCTCCAGGTCTCGGCTCATCTCCGAGACCCTGCAGGGAAGGAAAACAGTTTGCAACAAGCAGGTGACAGGGTGGAGTTTTGCATCCCCCTCTCAATGAGGCTTGAACAACCCACAAACCATGGTGGATCAGCCCAAAAGCACGCAGCCACCCCAGCGCCTCCATCTCCTCTGGGACAGACCGAGATGCCTCAAACCCCCTGCAAAAACTCACCCCACCGCACGCCAGGCAGGAGAGGCACCACCTCCCCGCCACCGAATAGGGGTTTTTATCGGGGACAAATGCGGCAGAAAAAGTTGCAAGGCCTGAAAACAGCATCCACCGGTCAGCGGCAGCCCGGGGCTGGGTTTGCTTTGGGTGGGTGGTTTTCTTTCGTTTTTTGTTTTGTTACAAACGCACATTCTCATTTCTCAGGCAGGTATAAATATTGTCGCTTCTAGTAGAAAAAAAACACGTCCCTCTAAATAATATAAAGAAGACTCAAATGATTGCACTTAATACATATGAAAAAGGTAGAAAGGAGGATATCCTAGTGCACAAACATTTACTCCTGCTCTTCTCAAAGCTTGCTTTTCTGAGTTACTCTTTGGCAGAGCTTGTAAGAAAGTCTGGTTTCTTGGCACAAGTGTCTGGGGTGGGGGAAAAAAAAACAACAACAAAACCCAAACCCGGCTGAAAGTCCTTCTCCTTTGCTCCCTGTTTTCTCCCGTACAGCCAGACATTGTTCTCCGGGAACGTGGCTTGGCTGTGCTTTCCTCCCAGCGCCAGTGCGGCTCTCTGGCGGGACGACCACCGGAGCCACCACGGTTGCCGTTTGCTGGCATGCTTTGCCATTCTCTCCTTTAAATTTCCTTTTTAATCAAGTATGCTTTTAAAAATTTTTTTCCCCCAGTCTCTGCAAAGCAATGCCGATACCCACGACCCAGGTGCTGCAATAAATACGGCGTTACCTTCTTGCCATCCTCTGCGAAAGAGCTCCGTGGGGTTGCAGCCGGCGCCAGACCCGTGGGCTGGAAGGATGATGACTCCCTGCAATGTCCCAGGCTGCCGGTGGCACCGGGGAACGGGGACAAACCTGGTGTAAAGTAAACCAAAGGGAGGACAGAGGCTGACGAAAGGACCGGCACTTCGGTTTCTTAAAATGAAAAAGCTGCTTTGGAAGAGAGGAGCGGCTTCGCCAGCAGCTGGATGAGACCGGAGCATCCCCCCCCCGCTGGGGGCATGGCTCTGCAGGGAGCGGTGGAGAAATCGTGGGGGGACGTCTGCGGGGTGAGAGGTGGCGGTCCTGCTGGAGCCGAGCAGAGGAAGGAGAAAATCGGAAAGGAGAGGGAAGGGAGGAGAGGTTTTCCTTGGCTGCAGGGCGGCCCGGGGGTGGCGGGGGCACGGGGGGCTATTTGTAAGGCCGAAGGAAGCTGGAGACTTTGGAGCGGAGGAGTTTGATGAAGGAACGGGGCAGCATTTCCTTGTGTTTCTCTGTGTACTTGAAGTAATTCTGGGGGTGCGCCAACACGTCAAAGAAAGCTTTGATGAGCTTCTTGTCCTGCAGGGAAGCCAAGCCGGAGGTGGGGGTCACCATCCCACCCCATGCTCCCCCTGCGGTGGCTCCAGAGGCCACGAGCACGGGGAGGGCATGGGGGCACACCCAAAGGGAAGGATGCTCCTGCATGCCAGCATCCCCCGGAGCCCCGGGCAGTGAGGGCCTGGTGGGACACACTCACCTTGAGGATCTCCTGGTGGTTTTCAGAGGCGTAGAGCCTGCCGTCCCGCACGATGTCCTCCACCAGCTGCTCGTAGTCCTCTGCAACACCCAGCCAAAAACCACAGTCAGCGTGTGAGCTGCTGCTCGTCCCCAGACCTCTGGTCCCCATCCCTGAGTCTGCACCCCCCAAAATACTTGGGAGGTGTGAGTTGGGGTGACCCAGGTACCAGAGTGGGCAGGGAGGCACCAGCATGCCAGGGTGGCATCGCCCCCGCACTCACCATCGTAGGTGACGTAGGGGATCTGGAAGCCCCGGGCACTGTTGGCTTCGCTGGTTTTGAAGTTGATCCACAGTTTCCGAGAGCGGGCAGTGAAGGCGATGGGCCTCTCGTAGGTCTGGCATGTCTCGTAGGTGGTGATGGAGGATGGCGAGGCTGCAGGGAACGGTGAGGGGATGCGTGATGCTGCACGCCCACCAGCAGAGCTACCCCCAGCTTTACTGTGCTTAAATGCTCATGGGGCACCTGGGATGGGGATTGTCTCTGTTCGGCGAGGCTGAGACCTCCCCAACCCGCATGTTACATATCAGGATTGTTGTTATTCCTTCCCTGCTCTGGAAAGCTCCGAACAGGGCTTTTTACCCCAAAAAAGAAGCGCTGAGACCCAGGTGAGCAACTGAGCCCACGCACATCCCCCTGACCCAGCGAAACACTGGGTGATGCCGATTCCCTTGCTCACCCAATTCCCAAAAATCCCCTCCTGCCGCCTGGGGACACGGCTTTCTCCCTTTGCACAAGGCAGCTCTGCCAAACCCCAGCCTTTCCCCTCCCCGGCTCCCCCCATGAGCACCGCGGTGCGCTCGGTTACCTACAGTTTTTCCGCATGACCAAGACATCGCCGCACTCGTCCTCAGAGGGGAGGAAGATCTCCGGCACCACGATGAGGATCTTGCGCTTGGGCGGCGGGTTGATGTTCCACGTGCACTCGACGTTGGCGGGGTAATTCCCCGGGTAGTTGGGGGACTCGATGTAGCCCGTGTACTCGCCCAGCTCCCCCCCGCACTGCCGGTCTGCAAGGCATGGAGAGCCAGTTCAACTGGGAACCCGTGGCATGGGCACTGGGACATGGTGGGTTTACTGGGCAAGGGGGGAAGTTCTGTATTAGCACTGCTCAATGCATACCCCCGTGCCTGCCTGCATGCATAAAGCACCGAAATGACCCAAAACTCTATTTTAAGGTGTTGTTTTTTTCAAAATAATTTTGAGGAAGGACCCCACTCCACACCAAGCCTGTCCCCCCTCCATCGCACCCCAGCTCGCCTACTTTTGCACTGGGACACGGAGGTGGAGCCGTCAAAGTCGGTGGTGGTGTTGCCGGGACAGGCGATGCAGTAATTCTGCCGAAAATCAGGCTGGTAGGTGCCCACGGCGCAGCGGATGCAGCGGTGGACGCTCGTGTTGTAGTAATGCCCGGGGGAGCACTGGACTGGGAGGGAAGGTCAGAGAGCAAAGGGGGCTGCGTCAGCCACAGGTGCAGCCCCACTGGCTGCCCCCTTCCCCAGGGACCGGCTCCGACCTACCTTTGGTGTCGCAGTCCTGGAAGGAGAGGGCTCCCTCGTGGCGGGTGGTCAGCCCCCCGCCGCAGGGGAAGCAGAGCGCCCGCCCCACCTCGGGCTGGTAGGACCCGCGGGGACACGGCTGGCAGGGCTTGAAGCCATCGGCCGAGTGCTGGCCAGGGGAACACTGACCTGCGGGCACGGGCATCTGTCAGTCCCAGCATGCCCCGGACTCTCCCACCCCATGCCCAGCTCCTCTCCCTGCCCAGCCTTGGCAGCACCAATAAATCTGAAGCAAGCCCTACCCTTCCCGGTGTCCCTCTAAATACCCACAATAGCAGCCTCTGGGTGTCCCGGGGATGCTCAGGGCTTTCCCCTCTTCTGGGTGGGGGCTGATGGTTGAGGATGCAGCCCTGGACATCCCCTGCGTGTCCCTCCCAACCACCCGCCGCCCCTCTGTGCCCCTTTTACCCGTGCAGCCGGTGATGTTGGTGGCTCCCACTGGTCCGAAAGCATCACCGCGGGGACACAGGTCGCAGGACAGCTGCCCTTCCTTCTCCTGGTAGGTGCCAGCAGGGCAGGGGACGCACTGCTCCGTCTGGCCGTGGTAATACGTTCCCTGCGAGCAGCTAACTGAGAGCCGGGGGAGACGTCAGCGATGCGGCGGGGAGGCTGTCACTGCCGGGGGGGACGCGGCTGGTCCCCCACCCCAGGCACCCCACAGTGTTCCTTACCACACTTGCCGCCCAGGCGCTGCTGGCCTGGCCCACAGCTCTCCTGCCGCTCCGGGGCCACGCTCAGCTTCCTTGCCACCTCATACTCCATCCCTGCGAAGCGGAGCAGGAACCGCTCCTGGTTGATGGATTTCTTCAGGGCTTTGATGGCCGACTTCAGCTTTTTCTCCACTCTCTGTCGCAGGCAGTTCAGGTTGCAGCTGGCTGGGGATGCCGGGGGAAATGGGGGTGCAGGGGGGAACAGAGGGTGCAGTGAGAAGGGAGGGGTGGAGATGGAAACCCAGCAGGATTAAAACCATCTCCCAGGTGTTCAGCTGCAAGGGCTGCCCAGCACATCCCAATCCGGTGCGGGATGAGGACCAGTTTGGCTCTCCCTGCTGCCTGGGGATGGCACCATCCCCTTGGTCCCACGTCCGCACCCCTGGTCCCAGCACCCCTGCCTGCACCCAAGATGGGCCAAGCCAGCGCCATGCCCACCTGTGATCTCCTCAGGCTTGATCTCCGCCTCGAACTCCAGCGTGATGCGCGTCACCTCCTTGTTGGAGGAGTTGCGAGCCCGGCGACCCTTCCCCTTCTTGGACGAGTCGCACTTGAGGTTGACGAAGGCGACCTGGCAGTCGGTGCAAGGTGCCGAACCGCCTGCGTACGGGGGGACGAGTCAGGACCCCGTCCCTCCCCGGGAATCCCTGCTGTCCCCCGCCATCACGCCTCACCTTGTGCCCCAGCCTTCCCGGCCTCGTCCTGCTTGCCCTTGGCTCGCGGGTGCAGGTGGCACTTGGCATCCTTGATCTTGAAGGAAGCCTTTTGCTTGATTGGCGCAGCGACAGTCTCTAAAAGAAAAGGCGGGTGCTCAACAACCCTGGCACGGGGCAGCCTGGCCGGCGGGGGCTGTGGGCACCCCGGGAGCCCCCTTACCGAGGCACTGCTGGCTGCTGTTGGCAGGTCTCTGCTGGCCCCCCTGCCGCAGGACTGGGGTCCCACAGCTCACCGTGTAGCTGCTGTCCGACTCTGCGGGAAGGAGGAACGCGAGTCAGGGGACACCGGAGTGGCTGCCCAGTCCCCGCGATGCTCTGCTGGGGTGATGCAGGGAGGCACGGCTGCGCCGTGGGGGGATGATGCCCAGTACCCTGCCGTGGGGATCCTGCACCCCTCCCATGGATCTACACCCAGTGATGAGCCACCCCAGAGCAACCACCTCCCTCCCTCACCCTGGCCACTACCTGGGTGCTTTGCACCCTGGCTGTGCAGCTGCTCCTCTCCCCACCCAGTCTGGGCCATGCAGGGAAATGGGGACCCCCCAGTCTGTGCTGGCGGTGTCACCGGCACCGGTACCTGGCAGAAAACGGGCCTTGGAGGCGCAGGTGAGGGCACAGCTGTCCTTCTTGCCCATCTTGTTGCAGGTGAGGGTGGCCCGCGGCGGCACCGAACCTGGCAGGCATTTCACCAGCTCTGAGGGACATGCGCCGGCTGGTGGTGACAAGCAGGGACGCCCGTGGCTGGCACAGCCCGGGGACCCGCGAGGGACCCCTGTGCCCTCCCAGGTCACAGGGAGGATTCACTGGGGAGGAGAGGGTGCCAGAGCGCGGCATGGGGACCCTGGACCAGCATCCCAACCGCACAGCTCCTCCTTGGAGATGTGAGATGTGACTGCTGGGATTTCAGGTTGGGGAGGGGGATGCAGCCTGTGCCAGACAAAGGGGAGGCAGTCGGGTACCAGGGCATGGCCAGGGCCATGAAAACAGCTCCTTTAGGAACACTTGCTGGTGTGAAAGCTTATGGCCAGCCCCGAGCACACTTGAAAAAGCAACGAGCCAAGCAAGGGCAGAGGGAGGAGGGCAACACCCTACGGCACTTCTCATCCAGACCCGTGTGAGATGGACATGGGCCCCCAGCCAAAAACAGCCCACCCCAGAGCACCCCTGTGCTGGGATGTCCCAAAACCCGCACTCCCCCCACCCTGACCTTATTCCAACAGCCCCAGGTGATGGAGGGGCCACAGGGCATCGGGACCTCCTGGCTGGGGGCTGTCTGGGCTATGCTGGAGCGTCCCCGGCCGTGACAGGTCCTGCCCCGACATACCTATACAGTCCTTTTTGTTCCAGTGCAGCTTGCAGCCGGCGGGACAGGTACACTGATAGCTGCCGGGCGTGTTGATGCAGCCGAATTTGCAGCCCCCTCGGTTGATGCTGCATTCGTCGACATCTGTGGGGAAGAAAGGAGAGGCGATGGGCAAGGGGCAGCGGCAGGGGCCGAGCAGGGTGCCCCCGCCTCTGACACTGAATTGCGGCATCGTCTCAGGGCTGTGATTTTGGATGGATAAATTGCATGACCCATGCCCGGCTGGAGATGGGGGGATGCACACCGCAGGGCGCTTCCAGCCGCGCCTCCGCCCTGCAGTCACGGCAGCCCCATGGGGAAGAGGGAAACCCCGACTGCCGGTGTCCCCGAGGGCCAGGCGGTGACGGGTGCAGCCCACCCAGGCTGAGCCCGGCCCCGGCCCCGCGGCGGGCTGGGGAGCTGCGGGGGGCAGCAGACGGAGCCGACATGGAAGCACTTAGCAGACGAATTCAAAAGGCAGCTGCTCTGCAGCCCCGGCCCCTTTCCCTGTGGCGGGGACCCTCCGCCCCAGCCTGAAACAGGGGGCTGATCCTCCAGGCCTGGCACAACGCAGGGGTGGAGGTGGGGAGCAGCCAGGGATGGAGCTGCCCCCCAAACACCCCTCTCTGCCTGACTCCCCCTTCTTGGGAATATCAGTGGGAGCTAGGAACCCCTCCATTGCTGGGTCACACCGCGAGTATCCCAGGGGCTGCACCGGCTGATGCGGGCTGCGTATTTTGGGAGCATGAGGGTCGCCCACCCTTACCAGCCGGGCAGCTCTGGAGCACCCGGCCTCGTGCCGCTGTGTCCCCAGGCTGACAGCACCGCTGCCGCAACACGCTCCGGCAACCTCCCCCCAAGAGCATGTTTCATCTGCCTCCCCGCAACCCGGGGCGCCGCACGCCCCCGCCCTTGGGAGCTATCTGCCTTGTGAAACTTAAATCAAACTCTTCTGATGTTCCCCTTCCCACCCCGTCCCAGCTCCCTGCCAAAAACGCTGGGGATTTCTCCCTCTCTCCCGCTGCAGACAAGTCGCAAATTGTTCCTGTCGCTCCGTTTGAAGTTGCAGACACCAGCGTCTGGCTGTGAGCCCCCTCCCTGCCTGGCCCCAGCTCGGGGTGTGCAGGGAACCAACCCTCTCTGTGAGCCCTTGGGGTGAGCGGTATCCCCAGGGGTCCCGCAGCAACCGTGCCATGGGGCTGCCGCTTCCCTGGATGCCCCGTGTGCCTCCCTGGGACCCAAACCCAGTGGGGTGATGGGATCCTGCTGCCAGCATCCAGCCCGCCCTACCTCCACAGTGGGTGAGCCCGTACAGTGTGTAGCCCTTGTTGCAGAGGCACTGGAAGCTGCCGGGGGTGTTGATGCAGAGGTGGTCGCAGGTCCGGTCGAAGGAGCATTCGTCGATGTCTGAAGGAAAGGCAAGGGGGAGAGGTGAGGGCTGGCACAACCGAGGGAGAGCCCCAGGCACAAGGGCTGTCCCCTTCTGCTCCAGTTGCTCCAGTAAGCTGGGCGCTGCACTGGGTTGCTCCAGGGGTCCAGCACTGGGTTGCTCCAGGGGTCCAGCACTGGGATGCTCTGGGACCCAGCACCAGATTGCTCTGGGGATCCAGCCCTGGGATGCTCTGGGCCCCTGTGCTCCCACCCTGCCTGCCACCAAGCTCCCTCCTTGCCCATTCCAGCTGCTGCTACGTGGAAACAGCAGCCCACTGCACCAGCATCCCCACGCCGCCCCAAGCTCCTGCAACCCCTTTGCACCTCAAACAGCCCTAACGGGGCCATCACCATGTCCTTGGCATGGGGTGGCTGCGAGAGCCCCCGGCTGCTGCCCGACCAGGGCTCTGCCCCATGCCAGAGAGCGAGGGATGCTGCACAGACACGTCCTGCCCTGGGGATGGTGCCAGCGATGTCTGCTCACCCCCCCAGGGCACCTTGCCGGGGCAGGGACGTCCCAGCTGGGCGGGTGAACCCAACCCGGCGGGTTGGAGCATCATTTCATTGGCTTCATTAAATTAATTGCTGCGCTCACGTCAAACTCCCAAGACTGCAGAACCTGGACGGAGATGAAAGCGTTGGACCGTGCCAGCCCCCTCCTTCCCCGGCCATGCGCTTTCGGGAATCAACACTGGGGCTCATGCACACCCTCCATGCTGGTCTTGGCTGCAGGCTGGGGGGGCAGAGCACCGTGCTCCCCCCAGAATGGCCCAGCAACCTGCCAGGTCATTTAAACCTGCTGGGTTTATGAGGGATGTGCAGGAGGATGTTAGGGCAGGGAGAAAGAGGTAGGAAAAGCAGCGCAGAGCAGCCAGCTCCCTCTGGAGCAAACAGGACGCATCTTCCCCCTCCCCTCCTGCCCTCCAACAGATGGGGGAAGGAGAAATCCTTCTGCAAAAGCCACTGAAATCCTCGTTTTGACTTGATGGCTTGCAAAAACAGCACATCCCTGAGCAGGACACGATCCAGCCCTTGCCATGGGGCAGCTGACAGAGGGGGAGAGGCAAGGCAGGACACGTCCCGCTGCTCATCCCACCCCTCGTCCCAGGAAAACGGCGGCCTCTCGAGATGGGAGGAAGCAGCCGGTGTGCCAATGCGTGTGCTTTAGCAGCGAACTACGGTCATGATGCTGCGGGGTCGCAAGCAAATCTTTGTGCAATGAAGCGGAGAAGCCCAGAGGTGTCAGGGTGGGTGCTGAGCTCCGGGTGCCCTCCCAGGACACATGGGGTGCTGCCGGGGTCCCTGGTCCCCTGGCATGGGTGCTCCAGAGCAGAGCTGACAGCCCCAGGCTTGGGGTGTGCGCGCTGCCAGGGCTGCTGGTGAGGATGCTCCCCGCACCCAGGCAGAGCTGCGTCCCAGCCCACAGGGCTGCAGGGAACATCGTGACTATCATCCCAGCCCTGAGTAAGGCCAGAGGGTTTCACCTGGCATCTGCCTAATTGCTGGCTTTAACTCTGCTGCAAGAAGAGCCCAGAAATCCCCAGCACGGGAGTGGGGCTGGGACGGCAGCCCAGCTCTGCAGATCAAAGCGCTAAGCCCCAGACCAGAACCCAAATCCAATGCTAATCCCCCGAAGGATGTGCATGGTCCAGAGGAAAGCAAAGAGGAATGAGTAACCGGGCCAGCACTCCTCCAGCAGCAGCCGTGGGAGGGCTGAGAAACACAGGAGGGCAGGGAGAGGTGATGTCCCCGGGCAGGGCAGGGTGCTGGGGTCCCACTGCCCCTTACCTTGGCAGTTCCTCTCGTTGATGAGCAGCTTGTAGCCCTTCTTGCAGCTGCACTCGAAGCTGCCCACCGTGTTCCTGCAGATGTGGTCGCAGCCGCCGTTGTTGAGCCGGCACTCGTCGATGTCTGGTGGGGACAGCGGGCACGCGTCACACCCCAGCTGGGATGCTCGGCTGGGAGAGCGGCGTCCTCCCCTGCGGACCCTGTCCCCCCCAGGAGCCAGCAAACGGAGGAAACCCTTTGGGTTCCGATGGTCACCAGGGGAATGTGGCTGCTGGTTTTATCTGGGTGCATTCAGGGAGCCAACGCACGGCACTGGGGACGCTGGGGAAGGCCAGGGCTCCTGGGCTCAGCTCCCCTTGGAAGTTGTGCAAAACTAATTTCTGCAGGTCTGAGCGTCCCCCAGAGCAGAGCCAAGAGCCAGGGTCTCCAAAAGAGCCTTGCATCTGGGGGGAAGCACCAGCCCAGAGCGTGCAGAGACACAGGTTTGGGCTGGGGGTGACTTTTGGGGACCAGGAGCAGCAGGAAGGAAGACCAAGCCAGGAGGGGAACCCCCTCCTTCAAAAACAGCCGCTCAACAAAATGAACACTTTTCAACCCTCACCTCTTGCTTGCCATCTCCTTCCTGCCATAAACAAAGCTAAAAATGATGATGCACAATAACTGCGAAGAGCCCCAACGACCTGGAAAGAGGCTGGGACTTGGTTTTTTGGTTGGTTATTTTTTTTCCCTTTTCCACTAATCACAAAATTTACTGCTAGGAAACAACCTATAAAATGGAAGGAGACCAGGAAGAGGCAGCCGCCTTTCCCATCCCTCCATCCCCCAGCGCCGGGGTGGCAGCTCTGCCTCGCTGGGGCTGGGGCTTTCTTTTTACGACTGCGAGGGAGCGAGCTGTAAACCAGCCCACAGCCGTAATAAAACCCCCAGACACAGGGGACGTGGCTCTGGGTTATTGCACGTTCCTGGAAACTGCAGAATTGGAGACGGGGGGAGGATATGCTCTGATAAAATAACAGGGGGCAGGGGGTTTCTGGAAGCAGTCAGCAGGTAGACAGGCAGCGCGCAGCGGGATGGGCTTTCCTTTCAACCAGGGTCAAGTTCCCGGAGCTGCCGAAAGAGAAAACGCAGGCGCCGGCCAGCTCCGGGGTCACGGTGTCCCCTTGCCCGGGGGGACAGATGTGGGGTGGCTGCGGTAACCAGTCTGGGCTGCTCTGCCTTGCAGAGGCAGGTGGATGGGAGCGTGCAGGGGTGCGTGGTGTCCTCCCCAAAGCGGGACATGGTGCTGGGACCCGGCTGGACAGTGACCACAGAGGGACTCACGCATCTCAAATTCCCAGAGCGGGTGTGGATTTCCTGCACACCCAGTCTCTGCCCGTGGGGAAACTGAGGCAGCGGGGTGGAGTGAGGCAGGACACCACCCTCCAGACACACAAGTGCCATGGCACTGCCCCCACCTTGACCTGACCCCCCCTTTCCTCCTCCCCGTAGGCTTCCCAGAGGAGTGGGGCTGACCACGGTGCATTTAGCAATCCCGTGTCTGGGGGTGATCCCCATCCCCACCCCACGGATGCAAACACCAAGCAAGCGAGCGCTGCAGGCAACGTCGAGCAGAGCTAGAAGCGCACGGAGGACACAAGGGGGGGTCTGAGCCACCCAAGGGTGAGCAGCGAACGCGCCAGCCCCACTTGCACCCACGTACCTTTGCACGTCTTCCTGTCGGGCTGGAGCATGAAGCCCATGGGGCAGCTGCAGTGCACGCCCGTGGCCGCGTCGTGACACTTGCTGTCGCAGCCCCCGTTGTTCACAGCACACGTCTCTGCATGGAGAAGGGAGAGAGCGGCCGGGGTGAGGGACTGGTGTTTAAAAGGCTGGAGGGGGTCACACCACCCAGCTGTCCCTACACCACCCCGATATCCCCACGCTGCAGCCTGGGAGAGGCAGTGGGTGCAAACCTCCCCGCAGAGCCCACTGAAGCCACCCTGGGCTTTTCATGCAACCGTAACGAGGTCACGGAGCCCCCACATTATAAACACCCTGGATACAGAACATGGGGGCTGGTGGGGGTAAGGCGTTGGTGTCTGGTGATCCCGCAGCATCTCCCGCCTCCGCGGACGGCCCGGTGCTCGTTGCCTTTCCCATCGCCCCGCCACGCACCCAAGTGCTCCTCCCCAGGGGTTTTGGAGGTGAAATAAGGACATGTGTGATTCACCCCAGGTTACAGGCAGTGCTAAGGCAGGGAAAAGCACCCAGATTTCCCAGTTCACCATCCAAACCCCTGCGCAACCCTTCTGCTTTCCAACAACCTGCTCTTATATACTGGGTATCTGCATGTAAGGTAGAGAGGGGAGTGGGGACAGACTAGTCCCCTCGTTAGAGGATGCTTTATTGATTGCAGGCAGGGAGCAAAGCGGAGCCTGGCCAGCCCGGGGATGATGGGGTCAAGGACACAGGCAGGGATGTGCAGGCAGAGACACTGCCTTTTGCGAAACAGCCGATGCTTGGGGCACTGGGAAAAGCGGAGGTGGTTCAGTGAAGGCTCTTTACTCCCGAAACACGTCGGCTTTTCAGCTGACGAAGGGAAAAGAGGCTCTGTGGGATTAATCCCACTGTGCTGATCCCCCACGCTGGCATCAAGGCTGCACGTCCCCCAAAACCAGCGTCTGGTGGAGTCCAGCTTTGGCAGCTCCAACGAGGAGGAATCGAATTTCCAAGTGACAAAGTCAAAGCAGTTGCTTGGGCAAAACTCAGCCAGAGCCGGGTCTCACCGGGGGTGCCCAGGCTGTGGCTCCTCGGGGATGCAGGTGTGCAGCCCCGGTGCCCCGGCGGGACGGTGGGGGCGTCCCAGCCCCCTCGCTGCCACTAAGCCGCAAAGCCACGGGTGACCCCGTGCCCCTGGTCCCTGACCATCTCCCGCTGCTCAGGCACGCCGGCAGGTCCAGTGTCATGGGCTAATTTGGGAGACGCTTCGTATAATTAGAACACACACACAGAGGCAGGCAGCATCAGTGGAAAAAAAATCCAATTTTAAAAAAAATGCTAATTATTTCAGTATTATCAAAGTCAGCTGTTGCTGGTAGGACTAGAAGGGACACTAATTTAAATGAAGCATTTTCAGCTTGACAGCTTCCCTGTGAGATCAATCCTCAATTTCGGTCCTAACCACCAGAAGAATGGTTTGAAGTGCATTAAATTGTTCACAAAGGATAATAAAATATTCCTTTCAGAAGGCTGGTTGCTTGGATAAATGAGGCATTTGGGCTTCAAGGAACCCAAGATGAAAATGCCTTGAAGAAATTCCTTGGAAAGAGCAAATCCCAGGTTCTCCCGCTCTTTGTGAGTGCCGCATGGGGTGGGAATGACTGAACCATCCAACCATTTGCCGCAGGGCAAGGGAGCTGGGATCACTCTGTGCTCGTCTTGCCGCTGCTATTTTTATGATGTCCCATAATAAGAGAACAAAAGGGACCGTTTTATGAAATTAATAGCCAGCACAATTACAAAACTTAACGGCAAGGGAGGGATTTCTGCAGATACTGTTCCTCCAGCCAGGTCCTCGCGCCACATGCAGCCCGGCCACGCCAGGGCCGTTCTCCCTCGCGGCGCCGGGGCGAAGAGCGCGGTGTGGGTGACACCGTGCCGAAGGGAAGGGAAACTTTCTGGAAGCCCGATGAATTAATTAACACCAGCCTTTGTTCCAGCAGCTGATGCAGAAGCAGCTCAGGGAGGACTGATTTAACAGGGTCGCCACTGAGATGAGCTGATGGGCTCGGCGTGGGCTCTGCTTTCAGCAGGACCGAGGAGCCGGAGAAGTGGCTGCACCGGGGAGGACGGGGCTCTCCAGAGCGACCTGGGCACGCTTCACCATGCTCACAGCCTCCTCCAGCGCTGCGGCACCCATCTCCCCTCCTGGCCCCTTTGCACCTTTGGGAATTTTGGCTGAGACATAAAGCAAGCCCTACCCACCATCCCATGCAGGATGCGGCCGGTGCCCGTGGCGTGCAGGGGGTGGGAGCTGAGCCAGCACCACCGCAAACCCCTTTGCAAAGGCGGGACGCCATGTCCTAGGCTTGCACAAAGCTTGGAGGGGGCTGCCGGGGTACCTGCGGGGCAGCGGAGGTTGGGCGGCGGAGGGCCAGGCGCTGGAGCGGGGCTGCGGGAGAGCGGCATTGTTCGGCGGTGCCGACAGCCCGGGGGCTGCTCCCAGCCTGGCGCGAGCCGGCGTGACTCACCCAACCACACAGGGCTTTGGCGAGGGCCTCCATCGCTCGGGGAGGGAGAAGACAAAGCAGCTTGCGCGCACACACACACACTCTTCTTCCCACCCTCCTCTATCCCAGCTCCAGTCTTGCTTTCCAACCACCGTGCCATGGAAATCCTCGCCCTGCTCGGCACCCTTCGCCGCGCCGGCCTGCCCGAGCCCCTGCCCGTGCCCCCGCAGCGCCCTGCCCGCACACGCTCCGGCTTCGCCTCCACCTGCCGGGAAGCAGCAATTGCAGCGGGATTGCAATCCCACAAGCCTAAGGAGATAATTGCACAGTAATCGGAGGGATTACAGCCAGGTTGGCTGGAGCACGGTGACGGCGCGGAGCTGGGGGGGTCTCCCTTCTCCCACCCCTGTGGGAAAGGCTCTGCAGAGCCCCCCAAAAGCCGCGGTCGGTGTTCCCTGCCATGGGTGAGCCACGCACCCGCAGCTCCTCCTGGATGTGCCAGGAGTTTGCATGCACCCAGCACATCCAGGAACAAGATTCCCCACCGCAGCAAGTCGCTGCACCTTCAGACTGCCTCGGTTTCCTTGTTGCAGAGCAGAGGCATCGCCTTACCTTCATGAACGGCTTAGACACCCGACGGGGTTTGCAAAGAAATCCTCGGGGAAGCAGCCAAGGTGCCCAGCCCGACAAAGGGTCGCTGCAGCTCTACAGCGTGCTGCAGCTCCGGGCTGGGTGCCCCTGAGCGTGGATAGCAGCTTTGCTGGGCCAAACCCTGGGACACCCCGAATGTCCCCGCATCCGCAGAAGGGACCGTCCGCGAGCAGGTGGGCTCCGGGAAGGGGTAACTTTGGGAGCGCACAGCCACAGAGACGGGCATGGGCACCCCCCACCCCACCACACAGCCGCCAGCAGATCACCGCGAGCTCCTCTCGGGCTTGCTTGGTGGCGGCTGAGGGGGATAACCACTACCGCAGCCACTGGAAAGCGGATTATCACCCCCTGCGCCAGGCTGGATTGACCAAAGCAACGCAAGAGCCCCACCTCATGCAAGTGCAGCCAGGGGAGGGTTCCTTTCTCTGTCCCCCAAAAGCAAAGCCCGCTTGCAGCCCGAGCCCAGGCTTGCTCTGCGGGTTTTAAAAGCAGCAGGAGGGGACAGGGTTAGTGAGGCATGCGGTTAGCGTGACAGCTCAGCCCCCCGAGCCCGGTTATGATCTCGAGATGAGAGACCGTCTACGGTTAGACCCCTTCATAGAGATAGAGAGAACAAAAATATTTACCATTAGAAAACGTCTCAAGGATAACGTGTTGCTGGAAGTGTCTCTCCCCTGTTTAACATTATAAAAAAGTGATTTAGAAACAGTGTCCAGCAAGGAGCTCGGTTGGCGTCACACATCAATGGGTTCGACTCCACTGCCTTTCCAGCCTGGTGGAAATTGTCCCTTTGGGTTTTTTTCTCCCCCCACCTCCCAAAAAAGACAAAACCCAATGTTTGGGCCCAATGCCATCAACTCCTCCATCACCCTGTCCGAAGCATCCCGTGCCCCACAGCCTCTCCAAACCCCCTCCAGTTTCACGCTCGGCCTCGTGCTGGCCAGAGCCCCAAGCGAGAGGGAGGAAGCGCGTTACAAGGAGCGTTAGTGCAGCCCGTTAGTCTGGGGAATGAGGTCCTTGTCCTTGCTGGAGCAAAACCAGCATGTGCAGGAGAGGAGCCATACGGACACTGTGAGGCCGTGGGCTTCGGGAGGGCAACCATGTCCCGCCGGCAGCAGTTGCACCACTTAGATTTAGCAGTGAAGCTGGCCAAGCCGGTGGTGAGCCCAAATTTTGGGTGCAACTGGGCTACTCAGCCTCACCCATGCATCGGTGCACCAGGGTGCAGAGAGCCCCGGCAAGGCACGGTGCAGCCCCAGGGTGCTGAGCACCCGAGGGAGCATGTGGGAGCCCAGTGGGGGGGACACAAATGGCCAAGAAGAGGCTGAGAGCAGCCTGGGAAAAGCCACAGACCCCAAAATCAGTGCTACCAAACACAGGGATCACTTCTGGGGGTTGCCTTAAAAAATGAGCTTGAGTTTTGCCCTGCAGAGGAAACTCTGCCAGGCACCAGCCATCCATGGCTGGGAGATGTCCCTCCTTCATCCCGGTCATTTTGGGGAGGGGATGAGGCACCCCAGCACTTCTTTTTGCTCCCATGTGGGGACAGAGCCCTGTGGCAGTGCTGGACTGAAGCCGGGGAGGTCCCAGGCAAGTGCGGAGCTGGGGTGCTCGGGGCACATGGAGCCACCTCATGGACCCACGGGACGAGCAGAGACAAGCACATCCCCGCTTAATGAGAAACGACGCCGGGTCCATGCGGAGGGGAGGATGGTGGAAAGGGAAAAGAGGGCAAACAGAGCTCCTGGCTGTGCCTGAGCCATCCGAGGAGGCTGAGGCTGAGGGCAAGGATTCAGCAGTGGGGACACGGGGTGCTGGGCATCTGCAGGGCCTGCGTCCTCCTCAGGGAGGTCAATGTGTGTACAGGAAAGTCCATGGCATGCCTACGGCCACCCGCCCCGTGTCCCTGTGCCATGCTTCACCCTTCCCAGAGCCCTCCTGCCCTGTGGTGCCTTTGCTCCAGTGTCCCCAGCACTGACCCGGCAGCGGGGTCTGGCACAGCCCCCGCTCCCAGCACCGCTCCCGGCACCGCCGCCTTTGCAAAGCTGGGGAACATCAGTGGCGCTGCTGCAAACTGCCAGGGCGCAGGTCAGGAAATCGGCCGTAAAACTTGAGCTGGGTTTAGTTCCCTTCTCCATCTAATCATATTTCCTCCCCACCCACTGCCTCCCACTCCGCCGGTGCTTGCTGCAAGTGGAGGAATGATGATGGCCCTGCTGCACCCCAAATATTGGCGGGAGGGAGCTGCAACGATGCCCTGGCGTGCAGATCTTCCCAGAAAGCCAAAAGCTGCACCCACGGCGACAGCCCGGTTTGCATTTCCCCATGGGTGCTGCATCCTGGGCTGCTGGAGGGTGATTTTATGTGCTTTTTTTTAAAAAAAAAAACATAAAAGGCTGCTTTTTGAGCATAAATATAAATATATAAGGTCATCGGCCTAGCCTCCCGGCTCCCCCTCCCCCTCAAGCCTGCAGACATGTTGGGAGCCATTAGGGCTGGCCCTGCTTTGCTCAGAGGCATGTTATTCATTATCTGCATTTTTAAAAGCAGCAATAAAAAGCGGAAAAATGAAAAACACCGGCCGTGGCCTAATGAAACTGTCATTCAAAGGGGCTGATCGTGCTTCCTGCCGCGTGGTGTGATCTGAAGGGAACCTGGACCAGGGGCCTGTCCCGGCAGCCCATCAAACGCACCGCGTACAATTTCAAAGCCCATGGCCCGGGGAGCGAGTTTGCGTTTCCCCTCTCTGGAAACTTTATTCCCCTTGAAATGATGAAATATTTCAGAGGAAATGGGGAAGGGGCGGCGGAGGGAGCACCGGGGAGGGGGGAGGGCTGTTTGCTGAGCCCTGGTTGTAAAACAAGAAAGGGTGGTTATAAATATCCGAGCAGGTACCTCGGCTGTAAATCTGCCGGCCGGGCATCCCTGCGGGGCGGCCGCCGGCTCCCAGCGGCCGGAGCACAATCCCGCAGTGTTCCCGCGGTGGGGCTGGGGGGCCGGGAATTCCCCGGGGGATGCGGGAGCCGGGGGGACCCCTTCCTGCGGAGAGGGGGCTGCAGACCTGCAAGGGATGCGAAAGGCAGGGGTGGGTTTTGGACTGGTGCTGCTCCTAAAATCCTCCATCACGGTGTTTGATTTTCCTCGGGAGGGTGGGCGAGGGGACAGCTCACAGGGATGTACCGGCTCCGGCGGGAGATGATGCCCCAGCAGACACGGTGCACAGCGTGGGGGTGAAGGGGGAGATTTTGGCCAAGGCCTTGAGGATGAGCGATTTTGGAAACCCCCCAAATCCCGCCCTCACACCTGTGATACCAGGGGTCCAGGTGCTGAGGCCCTTTGGCAAGGAGACCCCTCTCGAACATCCCCCCGCATCACGAGATGCTTTGGAGAGCTGCTCTCCCACTCCTTGCACCCAGCGGGTCAGGAGCACCATTTTGGTGCCAAACCTCCCCGAGTCCTCGCACCGACACAGACAGCACACGCGCAGGGACGTCCGACCGGGAGGAACGCACGAGCCGACGCACCCCCGGGTCCCAAAGTCCCCGTCGGAGGAGCGCTCCCCACCCCGGGCACAGCAATAACCCCACGGGATGGTCCTCGGCGGGTGGGACGGGATGCAACACCCGCAGGAGCGAACACGAGGGTGATGGGGACAAGGGGCCGCGAGCGCCTGCCAGCAGCCAGGAGGGACTGGGATTAATTCTGGAAGTGGGCTGGGTGACAGCGGTGACATTAAGGTAGCCGGCAGCTGAGCCGACTGGCAGGAGGGCTTTGCTGGCGGCTCAGCCCTGAGCGTCCCTTGAGCCGGCGGGGAGCAGCCGGGGATGCAGGGGGCTCCTCCGCCGCTCGCCCCGAGGACGGAGCCGTCTTTGGAAAGCGCAGAGGGTTTTCTGTTTAGGCACAGCGGGAATATGGGGAGCCAAAACCTCTCTCTGGCTTTCAATTCCTTTTTCTTTTTTATTTTGCAATAAGAACTCAAATGTCTAGAGCAATTTGTGGACTTAATCACTCCCCGAATGTAACATTTTTTTAAATCAAATCAGCTGTTAAACAGCACAAGCATATGAAACCAGTAAAACTTCTATCTCTGTTTGATGTTTTACAATTTGAAAACACACAGAGGAAAAGGACAATTTTGGGGGTGGTTGTTGGGGTTTGGGTGTTTTTTTTCTTTTTGCAGGACAATTGTTCCTGAGACGAGGCCCTGCAGTGCCAAGTCGGAACGGATCGCCGCGGCTACATCTGTCCCCTCCACGTCCCTCCCCGAACGCTGCCGGTGACAGTGACGATCTCTGGCGTAGGGACATCCTCACCCCGCTCCCTCCAGGGGTTCCCGCCCGTACCACAGCACATCCAACTTGTCCCCAGATGTCCCCTCAAGCATTTCCTCGGCTACTTTTGCTCCCCACAATCAAGTGGCGACATATCCCTGAGCCTCGCGGGGACCCACGGCATCCCTCACACGCGCACCGAGTTTCTCCGATCTCAGCAAAAGAGGACGCCGCATCCCCAAAGCTTGAAAAAAAACCCCCTCTTCATCAGGCCAAGAGCAGATTGCCCAGGGAGGAAGACGAGCCATCCTGCACCCCAACCCATGCCTCCGCGGCCAGGCGGTGGCTTGCACCTACCTATGCACGTCACCCCGTCGGAGTGCAGCAAAAACTTGACGTGGCAGCCGCACTTGGGCCCCTGGTCGGTGTCGTCGCAGGTGTGCTGGCAGCCCCCGTTCCCGTAGTTGCAGGTCACTGCGGGAGGCAAAGCACCGGCCATCACCCCGGGCCCCAGCCCCGCTCCTCCCTGCCCGGCAGCCCCAAGAGGTAGCGTAAAGCCAGCGTGGAAAAACCTCGAACATAGACTCGAAGAGATCCGTCCCTCCTGGATAATTTCTAAAGCCCTTTGACTTTCCCTGAGGGATTTGGGCAGGTGCAAACTGTTATGTGGTTTCTCCTGTCTTCCCTTTGCATATCTGCTAAATGCCACCGGCGGAGCCCGAGGAAAGGAGACTGGTGGGCTGGTTGCCCCTGACCCTGGATCTGGTGTTGCAGGGGAAGGGTGGGGTTCTCCCGAGCTCTGGAGTGACTCAGGTGCTCCTGGGAATCCCTGCCAGCCCTCCCCGGGGGGCAAGGCGTACTGTTCATTTAGCTTGGAGGGATAATAGGCTCATAGGATTAAAACTCCACTTCATCAGCGATTTCACATGTTCGCTGCAGACAGCAAATGAGAAACAAAATAAAAATAATTGCATAAACACATACATATCTATTTAATAACTCTGGCAGTGCCAGCGAGGTGCTGGCAGGAGATCAGACAGGCTGAGAGCACCACGTCCCCTTGGGAGGGGATTCCTGCGCTCCTCCTGTGCCGATCACACTCTCCCTGTTCAGATACCCATCGGGAAAGCAAAACAGCGGGGCAGGGGATGCTGTGCCTCTGGGACCCTCTTTAACTGCCATTTTAGCCCACTCAGCGTAAGGGCACGCTGTCCTGTGCGGGCATGGCAGAGGGGAATGCCAGGAGCATCGTCTGCAAGGGCAGTGGAGGCAGAGCCAGGCATGCCAGAGGAAAATGAAGCCAGAGGGCTTCAGGCCTGATAAATCAAGTAGGACCAGGGGGTCAGGGCTTTGCAGCAGGGCCAGGAGGGGTCTGTACCACTGGGACAAGAGTAGGGGTCCCCGGGAGGCTGTATCCCCATCCCTGGGGCCATCCTTACGTTTGCAGTCACGCTGGTTCTTGGTGAGCTCGAAGCCGGGGCGGCACTCGCAGGCGATGCCCCCCTTGGGGGTCTCCCGGCAGATGTGGGCACAGCCATGGTTCTTGTTCATGCAGTTCATTCCTTCTAAAAGAGAGAAGGAAACAAAAAGAAGCTCCAAAAACTTGCCAGAACTGGCCCGCGGTAGCAGAAGGATGTCTGGGGTGGGGTGGCGATGGGGAGATGGGGTCAACAAGGGGAAAACCCTGCATGCAAGAACCATAGGGGGGACATGATAACCCCAAGCAATGCCTCGAAGGGCAGCACCTCCTGGCACAGAGCTGCTCAGGAAGGTGGACAAAACCACCCTGGAGCCCTGAACTTTTGATTCCCTCCCACCACCTTGGGTGAGACCCTGCTCCCACCCCCTGGGGCAAGCAGCAGGCACAGAAGCTGCGGCTGCCCACCAGCCTTTCCGAGCGCTGACGGGGTAAAGTGATGCTGCTTCTTTTTGGAAGACAAAGGCGGGGTGAGCAGGGCTGTGATTCCAGACTCCTGGGCAGGCAGTTGTGGCATTTTTCAGCAGAGCAAGAAAGGGTTTTTGAGGGGCAGAGGAGGCTGAGGGGAGACAGCCCTGGAGCTGCTCTGCCAGGATGAGCCCCAGGGCTGTGCCTGTAAGCTACAGGATGCATTGACAGCTCAGTATCAGAGCTGCCGTTTCACCCTCACTGACCTGTCTGCAGCCCCCTCCCGCCCCAGCCTCTCCTGGGACACAGGGACACCCAGCTGCAGAAAGCTGGGTTCAGCAGATGCCGAATGGGACACTGATGGGAGTTTATGAGCCATTTAACAAAACCCACAGCAAGCGGGAGATGGCCCTCCGGGAGATACAACTGCCTGCTCAGGGCCTTTTTCTGGCAGAGGGAGGGGGTGGGCTCCTTTCCAGGCACTCGGTGCTGAGCCCACCATGGGGTGAGCGATGCTGGTGTCAGGATGGGGGACCAGGCAGAGCTGCAAGCCCGTGGGCTGCCAAGAGCCTGGGGCAGGAGGGTGAGGGAAGGTCTTTATGGGGTCAGGGCACCTCAAAGGAGGATGCTGACATGCATCAAGCATGCACAGGAAGGGTTAAAAATCACAGGCTGGGGTCTGTGGGTGTCTCACGCTGCTCCCCATCACCTGCCTGGCAGATCCTGCCTGGCTCTGCTCCAGGACAGGGCGATCATCTGTAATTGCAGTGGCAGGCGAGCCCTCTGTAATTAGAGCCTCCCGTCTCCAACCACAGCAGCCCTCCCTTCCCTGGCTTCTGTGCCAGGGCTGGGAACCCCCAACCTGCAGGGAGCCCCGCTCCAACTTCTGGCTCCCTCCAGCCTGCCCCAGGCCCCGGGATGTTGCTTTGAGATCCCACACTCCACCCAGCCCTGCCCTATGACCCCCGGGGCGCTCGATGCCCCAGGGACACGGGGACAGCCAAGTGCTCTCAGCCTCTCCTCTGAACAGCGGCTTTTCTCTCTCCCTCTTTTTTATTGCTGCTCTTTACTAGCCGACAGCATCTCCGCTGCATCCTGGGTACCACAGCGGACACAGAGACCTCCAAGGCTGACCCTACCCTGTCGTGCCGCTGCTCCTCTGGAGATGCAACCTTCCAGAGAAACCAGATCCTGACGGCCGGCCGTCTGCAGAGATCCCCCGGCAGAGACGCAAGCTCTGGTGTCCGTGTGTCCTGGCTCCCCTCCAGGCCAGGATGGCCACACGCTGTTTTCCTAACGCTCCCCAGGCGATTCCACCCGGGCACGGCATCCTCCTCCGCTACACAATGCTGGGACACAGCAACCCCTCGGTGCCTACGGCCACCGCCTGGGATGGGAGCCCTTGAACCCCCTTTATCCTTCCTCTCCCTGCAACATCATCATCTCCGCTGGCACCAGCGCTGTGTGAGGACCCTGCTCGCCCCTTTTGCTTTTGGTGGCTCATCACCGGGCTGAGGGTGATGGGGTTTAAAGGCAGCAATACCCCAGTGACCTCCAACCCTTAGCCTCTCCTTACTGGGAGGGACTGGCCAGTGTGAAGGAGAGGATCATGGTGCTGCAGAGAGGGGCCCTAGGATCCATCTCCCAGGTCTCCCAACCCCGCATTTCATCCTCTCTGCATCAGGAGAGGTAGAGAAGAAAGCAAGAGGGAGATTGAGAAAAGAGAAAGAGCAAAAGGGAAGGAGAAAGCCTCCTGCCAGGGTAGGAGAAGAGAGACAAGGAGCTGGCAAGGACCCCACAAGGAAGAAAGCAGCCGTAACATTGAGGTTTAGCTCTCTAATGCGAATGATTCTGCCTTGGCAGTGCCCAAGGAGCTAGGAGTAAAGTCAGAACAGGCTTTAACATCAGACCCCAAATAGTCCTCAGTGCTCTGCTTTTTCCAGGCTTGCAGCCCAGGGACCAGCTGCAACCCTTCCCCACCCTTGTTCTCAGCAGCCGCTTCTGAGCAGGAGCTCAAGGACCATGTAGCAGCTACAAAAATCAGTCTCAGGGTGCAGAAACGACACAGGCATCCCTGGGCCGACAACACTGCAGCCATTCAACTCAGAAACCAGCTCAAAACCCAGCACCTACATCCCTGTCCCCAGTTGGGGCCACACACCATGTCACTGGGGGATGGAGCAGCCAGCTCGTCCCTCCCGGGCACACAGGGGATGTGGACGCAGGAGATGCTGAGCCCTCCTGAGCTGGGCGAGATTCCCTGGGGAGCTGGAGAGACAGACGCAGCTGGGAAGGGGGAAGGAGGAAAGCAAAACCACTCAGCTGGCTTTGCAAAGCAGGGGAGATAAAAATCAGCAGAGACGCAAAAATCTCTCATTTCCTCCTATTTTGGCTAAGGCATTGCTCCAGACGGCAGCAATTTAGAGCTGATATCGAGAGGAAGGGCTCGGTGCTGCGCAAGACCTGGCAGGAGAAGATGAGTCTTGCAGGGTGGCGTGAGGATCTCCGGGTACCTTTTATTTAATAAAACGCTCTGGATACAGGATTAATGTCCTCCATTCAGTATTATTGTGCTTGATTAAGGAGCCTGCGAGGGTTTTGTTACAGAGATGTTTATCGGCCCCACAGCATCCTCTCCCAACGTGCTCAGAATAAATTTGCTTTTAAATTTGCAACACCAAGAAGGGTCATGAACCAGCACCAGTACCCAAAGGCAGGCACGATGCGGGGTGGCCAGGGGTGATGGGGGACAGACCAGCCCCATAAACGCATGGCATGGAGGGTGCCCCGGGGTGGGGAGACGCAGCGGACTAACCTTCGGGGCGCTGGATGCAGGTGTGCTGGTTGTCGCTGAGGAAGAAGCCCTCCCGGCAGAAGCACTCGTAGCTGCCCATCATGTTGACGCAGGTCTGCTGGCAGCCGCCGTTGCCCTCCGAGCACTCGTCCAGGTCTGCAAAGGGAAGGTGGCAGGGGGTGAGCGCGGCTCCGTGGCACGCCGAGGGGATGGGGAACCGGGTCTGACAGATTTGCTAGGTAGCAAATTATTTCTGATCCTCCAGCTAGAAGAAAGGGGGGATGCTTTAGGGCTGTGGGGGATGAAGGCAAAGCACATCAAGGGGTGGGTCGCAGAGGCCATACACCTTCCCCAGCTGATGGGCAAAAATGTCTGGCCTCATTTTACAGAAGTGAACATCAAACCACAGAGAAAGGGATTTTCCTTGTCCCGGAACCCCCAAAGCAGCCAGGATGCATAAGCTGGGACACCAGCTGCAGCCACCCCCTGCTCCCAGCCCCTCCGAGCCTGTCACCGGCTGGGGACGCCTGCACTTCATTAGGGGGAGCTGGGAAACCTTAGCCTGGAGCGGGGATAATTACTTGTAAGGAGACTCAAATCCCCAGCAGCTCTGCTGCCCTCGTGCCTGTTTTGGTTTAACAAACCAAGGCTGGAAGGGGCTCGAAGCGCACACCCATGGCAGGGGTGATGCCCTGGCCTTGGGCTGCTCCTGCCCTATCCCCTGCAAATCCCTCATTTAATGAAGAGCAATGGCCCGTTGCTCTCTCCAGAGGGTTTTTGGGGACAGTGGTCCAAGCTGAACCCACCAGTGCCCCGAGGTGTCAGAGCGACCACGATGCCGGGCTCAGGCAGAGAGGCAAACCTCTGCCCGCGGTCCTGGGGCCGGGTGACAGCATCGGACCGGGGAGCGAGGGGCCCTGTGCCAAAGAAAACCTCCCGTGAACGCGAGCGTTGCAGAGCCGGCGGCCGAGGGAAAGCTGAGCCCTGCCAAGCATCGGCTGCTGGAAACGCCGGCGTAGCGGCTTGGCGACGGCTCGCGCCGGGGGGGCTCCCAGCTCCCCGGCACCGCTCCCCTCTGCAAGTGGCACAGCATGGCACCCACCGAAACCCCTTGCTTTTGGGCAAAAAGATGGATGGACAAACGGATGCCTGAGCAGCACGGGTGCCTTGCACTGTGCCCCAGCCCCAGGCAAGCCCCAGGGGATGCTGCAACCCTGGGGGATGCTCAGAAATCAAAGCAGGCCTGCAGCTCCAGCTGGGAACTGCCACAGGAGCAAAGCCCGGGAGAACCCCACAAACCTGCTGCCTTGGAAAGGAGGTGTTGGAAACACCGTCTCACACCAGGGTGCCCATGGGGCAGGCTAGGGCTGACAGCCGGGCTGCAGCCAGACACAAAAGGGGCATCCTCTGTGAAGGCAGGAGGCTTGCAGCTTCCTCCGAGGCTTGTCCCAGCCAAGCTATATCCTGCAGATGCCAATAACTCTCCTCAAATCCCTCCACTTATAACAAGGGCTTAACGTCTTGCGACTTCTTCTTCAAGCTCTGCACAAAAATGAGGAGGCAGCCATTCAAACCTGATGGCTGAAACAAGACTCTGCTGCTCTAATACCTGTTTTATTAAATGCAACGGAGATGGGCAGAAGCCAGCAGGCCCTGTGTCAGGACGGGGGCTTGAATTCCTGTCCTGGTTCAAAAGGTCGCTCGGGGTGGGCGATGGGGGGGGCCGGCTGGCTCCGGCGGGCATGCACCCCAACCCACCTCTGGCTCGGTCGCTGCCCGCGGTGCCAGCAAAGCCTGGGCATGACCTTCTGCTTTGAGCTGCTTCTTTTTCTTTTGGCTAAGAGGGGATGCTTGAGGGCTGGGCAAAGCACAGTCAGGATGGGGGGAAAGGAGGATGGGGAAAAACCTACTGAGGTTCATCCCTGCTGTCCCCCCCGAGAGCTGCTGCTGAGCAAACCCAGCCGGAGCACAGCGGGTCTTGACATCCTCATCACAAAATGGGCTCCAGAGAATAAACCTGCACCATCCCTACAGCAAAGCAATGCAGCCAAGATGCTGGGATGAGCTGAGGAGAGGCTCAAGGAGGGGAGTTGGGACTGCCCCCCCAGGTCCCCCCCTCCCCCGGCTGCTCCCCAGCAGCCTCCATCTCCTCCCACCCAATTCTGTAAACACATGACGTCTGTGGCTCGCCAAGCCCGGCTTTCCTTTCTTCTCCTCGGGCTCATCCTCCCCCGGGAGAGGAAGGCAGAGCCGCCCACCCGCACCTCCTCCCAGCTGTGTAAATCTCCCCTCTCTCCGAGGAGGCTGCAAAGATCCCGGTGATGGTGGTTAATGCAAAGCGTATGTGTCCATAATCCCTTCCCCCTCCTCCTCCTCCTAGTGATGAGCTCACTAATGACCCCTCTGCAGACACTAATTAGAAAATAGCATGAGCTCCAGGCAGAGGGAAGGCGGGCGGCCCCGTGCCCCCTGATCCCACCCGCGGGTGCCGTGGGCGGAAGCGGGTGCCGGGGCACAGGCAGCCCAGCCGGCCCCGGGGCTCTGCCGGGAGCTTTGCCTTTGCCACGGCCGGATGGAGTCTGGGGCAGTGGGAAGTGGCGGGGAGGATGCACGGCCGCTCCGTAGGCAGATGCCGGGTTTGTCTTGGCCCCGGGATTATTTACCCAGTCCCTTCACTGGTTCCCATCCCCACCATATTTGCTATTAACTCATCTATTTTGGCAGGTGCAGTGCTGACCTCAAGCACGAGCGGAGCGAGCGGCAGGGCCTAGGTGAGCACCGCTGGCTGGTCCCGCTTTCGGCAGCGGAGCAGAGCTGCCGGCCAGGCCGCTCGCCGCAGCAGGATGCGGTTGCAGGGAGGCTGTGGCTCGTGCCCAGCATCCCCAAACCCAACCCTCCCAGTCTTGCCTCACCCCAACCTCTGCCAGTCTATGGATAGACCCATGGAGCAAGTTTTTTTCCCAGCACGTAGCATCCTCCCTCAGCATCACCCCTGTGCAATGGGGAGCAATCCTGTCCCCAGCGAACCATCACGGCATGGGACATGTCTGGAGCCGGCTTGCTGCCCTGGGAGTGCCACCATGGTCCCCTGGCTCTGCAATGGGTTTCGGGGGGCCAGAGCTTGGGAGGTGCCCGGCAGAGAAAGCCAGCAGGCTGGTCCCAAGGTGCCAGAGCTGCCGAGCGGCTGCAACACGCCAGCATCCCACCCCAGCGCGTGCCAGCGGCTGGTCCCTCACCTAAGCAGTTGTGGCCGTCGTGCGCCAGGCGGAAGCCGTCGTAGCAAGTACAGCGGTAGTTGCCGGGGATGTTGACACACTCGTGGACGCAGCCTGCGTTGTCATCCCGCTCGCACTCATCGACATCTGCGGAGAGAGGAGGGCGGGAGAGCTGCGGGTCTGCCCTGGCTGAGGACGGCCAACTCACTGCACGGGTGCTGCTCCCCATCTCCAGCGCGTTTGCGACCTGGCTGATACTGTGCCTTGGGGTCTCTGCTTATTCCAGCAGGTCCCCAGCTCTGTTATTGCCTGCAGCATCCCTCCACACCCTGCAAAAATACCCCCTGTCCTCCACAGTCTAGACCCTGGACTACAGATAACGTGATGTCTTAAAGCCTTGGCACAGCACGGAGACCTGCCAAGTGCTCTGGGAATCACAGGGGATTTCCCGACGGCAGTGGGAGAACAGCCTGTCTCCATGGAGAAGCCTTGCCGTGCCCGGAGCGTGCTTTAATCCCTCTGCTGTTTGTACTCAGCCCATCCCAACCCCAGACCCTCTCTGAGCACAGCTGGGAATTTTCCCCTGCCCTGCTCCTGCTTCCCTGGTGCCTCTCCTCCAAGGACCCCATTTTATTTCCATGCCCCACTCAGCTGCATAGATCCATACCTATACCTACATCTGTATCTATACCTACATCTGTATCTATACCTACATCTGTATCTATATCTATATCTATATCTATATCTATATCTATATCTATATCTATATCTATATCTATATCTATATCTATATCTATATCTATATCTCTATATCTATATCTATATCTATATCTATACCTACATCTGTATCTATATCTATATCTATATCTATATCTATATCTATATCTATATCTATATCTATATCTATATCTATATCTATATCTATATCTATATCTATATCTATATCTATACCTATACCTGTACCTATACCTATACCTACACCTACATCTGTATCTAGATCTGTATCTATATACCTATATCTGTATCTATACCTATACCTATATCTATCTACACCTATTTTTAAGCTTCGCATGTTTTACCTGCTAACCCAGTTTTGCAGCCTTTGGGTTGGAAATCCCACAGTTTAAAAAAGCCCAGCTTTGTTTAAAACAAGCCCCAAGTGACCCTCCTGGTCCTGGGCAGCCCCGGCCTTGTGAACGCAGCCCTTCGCAGAGCAGGGGAGGGAGCACGACGGCTGCCACCACCGCCGGCAGGGACAGTCACACTCCTCTCCATCCCCGTGCATCGCAGCATCAACAGGCTGGGAGTTTGGGGCAGAAAAGGGGAATAAAAGGTTTGCAAAACGCTGGGGTAAAGAAGCAGCCTTTTTGCAAGGGCAGGGGACGCTGCTGACGAGCCACCGCCTGCCTCCGACCTGCCGGGCTGTCACTCATCAGAGGGCCTGCGGCTCCGGTGGCGGTGGCGGGCCCCTACCTTTGCAGTGCTTCCCGTCGCCGGTGTAGCCGGACTTGCAGATGCACTTGTAGGACTTGGGGGTGTTCTGGCAGATGGCGTCAATGTGGCAGTTGTCGGTGCCCTCCACACACTCGTCGACATCTGCAAGGGGAGAGGCGGAGGGAGCGATGGGGAGAGCTGGGGGGAGCTCTTCCCGCCTCCCCGTGGGAGCCATCACCCAAGGCGATGAAACCAAGCAGCCCTCTGGCTTTTCAACCCGCATGTGAACCAGAAAGGCTCGAGGGAGCAACGCTGCTGCTTTGCTCCTCAGCAGCTTTGCCACACCCAGCCCTGATGCAATGGGTCGTGGGCTCAGGATGGGGTGCTGGAGCAGCAGGCACTCCCGAACAGCACTGCCTGTGTCTCCGCTCTCGTGCAAGCCACCCTGAGACTCCCTTCCGCGAGTCTGATGGTAGAAACACCGCTCAGGGGCCCGTAGTCCAGGCTTGAGCCAGCCCAGGCAGAGGTGAAAGCCTCTGTCTCCAATTAGCCATTTCCTGAGCCGACCAGTCACCCAAATAATCGTCATCGCTTTCTATTCTTAGGCGCGGAGGAATGTGCACGAATTAGCAGGGACCGCATTAAATAAACCTGGGAGCCGGGAGCGGGAAGCAGGAGGGAGAACTGGGAAAAACATCAAGGCTTCCTCAGGGGCACAGGCAAAATCCGCGTTCCCCCTCATCCCCCTTTGCCCCTCAACCCACTTAACTGGGAGTCAGCACTCTGGTACCTGGGACATCACATCCAGAGCATCACACGCTGGTGATGGCCTCAAGTGGTGATGCCCAAGGGTTTGCCATGGCAGAAGGCTGCCGGAGCGGAGGTTTTAATGGTGTTTGGGAAACAGAGAAGCCTCGAGTGCGTGGGGCGGAGGTTTATGAGCAAGAGGCTGCTCACCTGGCTGCTCTCTGCCTTCCCTGCACAGGCAGTAAGGGAGACGTGATGCCCTGGAATGGGCACATCCCGCTCTCTGGCTGTGAATGCCTGGCAGTGGCGTAAGGGTGCCCCGGGAGGGGGGAGGCGGGAGCTGAGCATCACCCGCAGCCCCTCGGGTGTGGGCAGGGCTCCCAGAGCACCCCGGGCTCCCCACTCTGACTCCACTGGCATGTGGGGAGCATCAGCGCTGCTCCCGGGGGTGCTCACCTCCACCACTACCTGTGGGGATGGGGAGGGTCCCACCAGGGGAGGGGGATCTGAGGGTCCCATCAGCTTCCCTGTACCCCGTGAAGAGGAGCCTGAGGCTGCGAAGCTCTAAGCTGCCTTTAAAAAGCTGCTTTTCAGCAACCCCAAGAACAGAAGTGCTCTGGGACGTCCTCAAAGACATGAAACATCCCTGCAAGCTGCGGGCGGGCAGGCAGCCCTGTCAGCCCCGCCGGGACAGGGGCCACGGCCACAGGACCGCTGGCCCGAGCCCTCTCCCGGCCACCCCGGTGGTTTTTTGCCGGGAGATGTGAGTCACCCGGCCGGGGGGAGGAGAGCTTTGCCTTTGCACCAGGGAGGCGGCACGTGCCTGCGCATTGTATAAATATTTACAGCCCGCATTCATATTTGTTATTTGACATTAGCCATGGCCCGCGGCCACCACAGCCTCCCTTGGGCCATTAATCACCGGCTGGAGGCTGACCCACCGCGGCGGGGATGACGGAGGGATTGCACAGGAGACCGGCACCCCGCTCCTGGCCAGCACCATCGCCTCCAGCACCCACGGCACCGGCCACGGTGCCGCCGCGCTGCGACCACCCCAGCACCCGACGGCATCCCCAGGGAGAGGTTCACAGCCCGCCCTGCACCGGGGGTCCCGCAGGGGCTCGGGGGGCTGTTCCTTCGGGGAGCTGAGCGTGGCTCAGGTTCGGTTCCTTCCCAGCCAAACTTCACATTTGGCTGCAAACCCCATCCCTGCCCCGGGGCACGGCCGCTCCACCACACCCCTGACCCACCTGCAAAGGCCCCATCCTACAAACAGAAAAGCATGTGCAAATAATCACTGGCAGAAAAAAACCTGCAAAAGCCACAGGAGTGCGGAGCTCGCTCCTTCCCGACCACGTTTTCAGGCTTAAAGAGCCTTTCGGCACAAGAGGAAGCGCCTCCATCTCCAGCAAGCGCCGTTCGGCATCACAGCGACTTCACCGCCAGCTCCAGCATCCCTCGCCGGGGCTCTTGCGGGGGTGGCGGGAGGGAACAACGCTGAACCAAAGATCTACTGAATTTGCAAATGCTGGTGCTGACCCTGTGCGGTTTGGAGCCTGCCCTTGGCTCTTCCCACCCCCCAGGCCATCAGCCGCGGTTGAATGCTCCGAGCTGATAGTCCCAAGGCGAGAGTTGCTGGGTGCGGGCACCCACCCTCATGTGCAGGTGGGAACCAGCAGCCAAAGAGTAGAGATCAACCACCAACCCCCATCTCCTTCCCCTAAAAACACCCAAAACATGACGCATCCATCGGACATCACACCATTGGCACTTTCCCAGCCTTTTGCCAGAAATCTCACTTTTCTGGGGATTTTGTTTTCCATTTCTTTCTCCTCCTGCGCCCTCAAACTCAAGACAATGAACAACGTCTGCGCGGCGCTGAACACAATGCCTTTCCCACTCACACATGTATAATTTTTTTTTTCTATCTTTTTTTTTTCCATTCTGTAACTTCAAAACTTCTCTAACTTTGGAAAGATTACACAGCAGCAAAAGTACAAAAGAAAACATTATAAGTTTGCCACTCCGTAATTTTTCCAAAGCTGGAGACAACCTGAAAGGTTACAGGATTATAAAAAAAAAAGGAAAAAAAAGGGGGAAAAAAGTGTGTGTGTGTGGGAAGAGTGAATAAATACCCTCCTCGGCACCCCAGGAGCCATCCCGAGATTGGCAAAAGTCCTAATTTCAGAATGCTGAAATTTTGGCTCCTCAGAAGTAGCCTTCAGAAATGATGTAGTGAATTAAAAAAAAAGCCTTCTGAAAAACTGAATTTTTGCATTTTTGTCAGCGCGAGCGGCGTTTTCCCACGAAAGGGAAGGTTTGCCGTCGGGACAGCCCGCTTTTCCCTCAGGAGAACTTTCTCCATTCAAAAAAAGGCCCCGCGGCTGCGCTGCAGGTGCTTCCAGCTGCCGCCAAGGCATGAGGGATCTCATTTTCAAGCCAAGCAAAGAGAAGATTCTTTTAAAAAAATCCTTATTGATGTTCCCGTCCCTATTTGCTCTTGCAAAATCCTCGCTGGGGTGCACCCTGCTTGACCCCTGGCTTGGGGGGACCTTCTGAAGTCCAAGTCCCAAATCCCGGTGGGGTTTCTGCGGGGTTTGCCCGCCAGGTCCCCCTGCAGACTGCACGAATAATCAAAGATGCCCTTTTTCACCCAAAGTTGCCTGAAATGGACCCAAACCGGATGGTGCAGATGGGCGCATCATGCCCCCAACCCCCAGAACCAGGAGGGATTTTGCACCAGGCGGGGGATTTAATTCTGATGCGGATGCTGAGTCCCGTCGGGGACCCGAGGTCTCGCTCACGTCCGGCGGCCCCCGCTCCCTGCCCAGCCCCACCTCCCCGTCCCACCACGCTTTTGGGCTAATTAGGGCTCGTCAGAGGGCAAGAGCATCCTCGGCACCGCCGCCACGCCGTGCCGGGGGGTTTGCGGCAAAGGGCAGGAGGCTGCGGCGCTCGCCCCGCGCCTCGGGCGATGTTTTTTATTCCGTTGTGGGTGGGATTTTCCAGCGCTGGCTGTTGGGCCCCGTTCCGCTCCAGCTGCAGCTTTATTCTCCATTTCAAAGGCAGTGGAGGCAGACGGTTTCAACGCCACTGCCATTTCGAGCGTGCCAAAAGCAGGGGGGACCGCCAGCCCCCCGGGACCGGCGCGCACCCACTGGGGAGGCAAAGGGCTTTGGCCGAGGCCGGCGGGGAAGGCGGTGGCAGAGCCCATGGGCAGCCGGGTCCCACGGTTGCGCCCTGCCCTGCGGCATCACGCCACCAGCGATACGTGACGGCGAGGGGGGATAAAGCAACAGCTCATATATTTTTAGAGCCTGGATGGAGGCCCTTTTCTCACTTCCTTATTTTGTTTGTTTTGTGCTTTTTAAAAAAAAATAATAAATAATAAAAGATGGTTTTATCCATAGCTGAAAGTCCCAATAAATTTGAGGAGTGGGCCAAGACAGGGCAGCAAAAGAAAACCCCTATACCCTTGCCAGAAAACCCCTAAATTAACAAAACCACTGTCTTTTTTCTCTCTTCTGCAAGCGCTTCAGCTTTTTTTTTTTCAAATTAATTTTATTCTCTATTTTTATATAGGCATATATATTAACAGCCTGTCTGTATAGGGATGTGTGTGTAGCTGTTGGCAGATACGTGGAGTTTCCACTTGGCCTTAATGCCAAATTAAAGCTTTATAACTTCAGTAGCTCTTTTTACCAGGGTATTAATAACCACCTCAGACACTGTGGTGCAGTTTATTAATCATTTGTTCACCTGAGGAGCTCGCAAGGGCGACTCGTGCCGCGCTGCGCCGGGACGGGCACAGGGCACGGCTGTGGGCGGCTCCGGTGCGGCCGATGGCATCCTGCCGGGACAGGATGGGGGCCGGGGGCTGGTGAGAGGGGAGGAAGATGCTCTATGGGGTGGCTTTTTGCAAATAGGCCAAAGGTGCATCATCTGAACTCAAGACCCTGACTCAGGTGCTCGGCGACGGCTTGTTGCTGGGATGGGGGTGCCGTGCCAGGGATGCCGTGCCGGCGGCCCTGGGTGGGTACCCGCACCCGGGTCGGGTCAGAGGGGATGTCTGCATCTCACCGTGCAATGGAGACCCCTGCACCGGCCCCGCTGCGGGAGCCCAACGCCCCACACATCCCCCCAGCTCTCCCGAAAGCAGGTGGGACGCAGTAGATGCAGCCGCAGTGCTTGGCCCTGCAGAATGATGGAGCACGGATGAAGGGCGAGGAACCACCAGTCACAGCGAGGACCTGGGGGTGTTCCCAGCCTGGTGACCCCATCGTCCCATGCCCAGACCCCGCTCTGCACCCCTCACCCTGGGTGCAGCTTCCCCAAAGCCAGCAGCGCCCCAAAAGGGGCTTTTACTCCCCACATCGACTCTTCCCACTCCCACAAAGGCAGGGCCGTGTTGAGCTCCCCATCCCTGCCCCTGCCCCGTCCCACCTCCCTGTGCCAACCCCGGTCCCGTCGGCTCAGTTTCTCCAAGGAGGGTTTGATGCTCCAGGCCAAGAGCGTGTTTGTCTCCCTGGGGAATTGTCGTTGCTGTTGTTCCTCCTGTGGCTTATCAGGCTGACCAAGCCTTGCCTTAAAAATATGTGTTTGTTTGTTTTCAGCTTCAGGAGCAACAATCGCAAGATCTCCGGCGGGGAAGACGGCCTTGCCGAAACACGGCCGGCTGGGCTTCCTTCAGCGCCGCAAGACAGAGCAAACTTTATTTGCCATCCCAGGCTTCTCCTAAAGCCTCTCGGGGGACTTATAATTTTGAAAGTGAAGGTTAAGGTTATTCATGCATATTTTTTTCCTAAATGGATTACTCCAGTGCGACCGTCTGCAAAGGAAAAATCTATATAAAAATAAAAGAAAAAAAAATAAAAACTCCTGAGCAGTTTGGAGACAGCAATACATCTCTGCGCTGGAAGACTCGAGGTGTCTGAATATTTATACTCCCGTTGGCAGTTACAAAAAAACTCTTCTTCCCTCCTTCCTACCCCCCCCTCCCCTTTTTAATCTCAGTACAGGCATGTTAGACGCCCTCAGTCAAAGATCTCCTTTGAACTGCTGTATGTTGAAATGTTTACAGTTTTACATTTCATATTTCAGAGGGGTGGAGGGGACAGGCACAACAGTCGCACACTGTGAATGCATGAGAGGGAGGAAAGCGGAGGCCAAGGGGGAGGAGGTTCGGCAGAGATGGGAGGGGAATCGAACAGCATCTCCACGCTGCAATTGGAAAATTTTATAGACTCCTAAAAAAATATATATATATAAAAAAATAATCCCTGGCAGCATAGGCTCTGCAGGTGCATCCCCACCGAACCCAGCCCCTCGCGCGGGATGGTGGCTCCGTCCCTGGGCGGCCGCATGGCACCAGCCAAAAGGGCTGGTTTTACCCGCAGGTGACCATCGAGCTGGGCTGGGGCTGCGGTCCCGCTCAGGACTGGGTGGGTGGCCAGGGCTGTGGGACCGCCAGGGGCTGCAAACCGGGGTGCCGGGGTCCCCAGGGAGATGCTGCGTCTCCCTCCCAGCCCCGCTCCCCTGGCACCGTCCAAGGGGACGTGCAATTCGGCTGTGGGAAAAGGTTGTGGAGCCTGTGACGTGTCTCCAGTTATGGAAGCACGACAAGGCCTGGTTTGGGCGCTGCCTGGTACAAGAGGAGGGTGCAAATCTGCCAGCCCTTGGGCTCCATCCTCCCCAGGGCACAGGGAGGGACCGATGCTGGCAGACGATGGGCAACGGCACTGCTCCACTGAGAGCGGGAGCTCAGGACAGGGTCTTCTGCCTGGCAGGCTGAGACGGACTGACGGGCGATGGGATGGGACTGGGGGTGGCATCACCTGTCCAACAATGAGGGGAGCTGTGGCTACGGCAGCAGCTTGGCATGGGGATCGCAGTGAGACTTCATCCCAGATAAGCACATGTCGGGAGCCTCCCCGGAGCTATTTGGATTTATATTGTCAGTTCTCTTGAAAGCTTTCCTAGCCCTAAACTGACCCAATAAATGCCGCAGACAGCCAGGTCCTCTGGCAGACACCCTCCAGGCCCGGTGGATGGCTCTGCTAAATCCTTCCTTCCCTACAGACTAAACTTTCCGGGGTAATTCAGCGCGAGAAATAAGCCAGCAAGCCCTACCCACGGTGCGATGTTATCAGAGCAAAACAAGCCCATCCGACGGGAGAGGAGCCATCCCCAGCCCATGACAGTCACCTGGCGAGGGCGGCTGCCCCCCGAAAGGGCAAAGGCTTCGGTGAGGGTGGAGGGGTGGTGTGCACCCCACCCTTGGAGCATCACCCAGAAGATGCTGGGGGGATGCCTAGTGCTTTTCAGAAATACTCTACTAACATGCTCCACGTGCGCAGGGTGGCTTCAAGGAGCTCAGCGATGCTTGTGCATGCAGAAAAGCAGGCGGTAGTGGGTTCCTGGGAAAAGCATGGATTTTATCTGCCATCGGTGATGCTGGGTCCATGGGTTCAGCCTCATCCAAAAAGGACCGGGTCACCCCTGCCCACAGCCCTCGCATCCCACAGCATCCCTGTGGGCACCAACCTTCACCCCTCCGCATCCGCCTCCCCCTCCCCACCCCACAGGACCCTGCGGCAGCAGCTTTGGGGATTAACTCTCCATCCCAAACCCCCCCGGCTGCAGAGCGGCTGGAACCCCTGGGTCCGCTCAGTGCCTTCGCCGGGGCCCAGGAGGAGCCAGCACCGTCCCGGGCGTGCGGCGGGCGATCTACCCCGGCGCAGGATTGAGCTCACCTCTCTCCACCCCCACTCCACCCCTCTCCTTCCCCGAAGGGATCTGTCAAGTCTCTGCACGATGGAATTTTACTTTGCTATTTTAATGCAATTCTGGCTCAGGCTTAAATGGAACTGGAAACCAAAAGGCCTTAATAAATAAATATTATGATAAGAAATGAAAGCAATGCATACACTCAAGATAATTTGAGGGGGGATAAAAACCTAAGCATTCCTTTCTAAGCCTAAATCATAAAGCTTTACGCGAAGCTGGACGCCTTCTTACCGAACCTTTGCCCTGGAAAATCTCCGCCGTGCTTGCCCAGACTGCCCTCCTGAAAAGCCACCTATTGTTTTTAAACACTTTAAGCCAGATAAGACAATAGCCTTGAAATTCCTTCTAACTTTGTCGGTGACAGGGCTCGGGGCGACCATGCGCGTGGCTGAAATACACTTATTACTAATGCCTACAAGAGATCTTTAATTATATCCTGCGCTCCTATATTTCATTCACACTCTATTTAATCTCGCTATATGCATAAACACGCAGCTACTACAATAGCAAGAGCCAAAAGCTGGTTTTGATAAATCTTACATACTGTTAAATGCTATGAATTAAAAAAGAAAAACCAACAGATTGTATAGAGGGTGGTGAATTAAGGAGAAAAACCCCCTTCGAGGCAGCCAACAGGATCACGCACATAGGGCTGTGTGTGTTTGTGCGTGCGCACGCACTCCTGCGCGTGTGTATAGAGAAAAATCCGAGCTAAATATAGAGGTGTTATACAAAACCTAAGGTATAGATAGACCATACATAAAGCTACATGTGTACATTTGTGAAGGAGAAACTCTGGCTCAGTACGGGAGCGGTGAAACAGAAAAGCCTGAAGTTGATACCGATGGGACATACCTCTCGGTCCTAGAGATAGGGAAAGAGCTCCCGTGTTTTTCAGGCTTTGCTGTGTTCAACTACCCAAAGTTTTCTGCAGCCCACACCCCTATAGCACAACGTTTGAGATACAACCGGCCCCGATGTAAAACACACAAACACAGATGCAACCTCCCGGCGTTACAGATACCCGCTCCGCCGACCCTTCCCTCCAACCCAGCCCCAGACGAGCCCTCCTCGCCCGCACCGCCGTGGGTGTTATCCCCATCTCACAGGCACCCAAACCCGAAAACCAGAAAAGCCGCCCCCAACCCCTCCAAACAGCAGCACTTTCCCTATGATGGGTGCAGACTTGTTTGCCCACCCTAATTTTCTGCCTCTGCACCCCCTGCCTTGAGATAAAGAGTCCGAACCACAAAAAAAAAAAAAAAAAAAGTGTAAGAAATGCAGCTCGTTAAAGAGTTTACAAAAACCCGACCCCAATCGAAGGCAGCAGGCAAGAATATCTGCAAGCAACATTTAAAATCCCCTCCACTATTTGTTGTTACTGCTGCTAATTTCTCCAGCCTGCGTATAAAATCCCTGATCTAAAGAGGAGGTCCGGCTGCCTAATACACACATCAAACAGCAAACCTTCGAGCTGGGAAGATTTTCTCTTACCTTGACTGGCTTTATTTGCCAGCGTGTTTCCAGAGTAGAGGAGAAAGAAAAGGATGGAAAATCCAGCAATCTGCAAAGCTCCCATTGCAATCCCAGTCTGCATGGAGGAGTGGGGGCAAGAAGGGGGGATTTCTAGTGCTTTAAAGGAAACAAGAGGCTGAGCATGCGAAGGGAAATCAAGAGGAGGAAGGGGCTCTCTTCTTGCCGTGTGTGAGACAGAGGGAGGGAAGGGAACTGAACTGATGGAAAAAGCTGCTCTGGGTTCAGTTTGGGGCTCTTGGTGTTGCTAAAGAGGAGAGAGTGAGGGAAGGAGACCCAGGGCAGTTGGAGGAAAGTGGACTCTATCGCCCTCTCTCTGGCGGCTGCTCTGATCCCTCTCTTTTTTTTTTTTTTCCTTAAATAATCCCAGCCAATTCCAGTTTTGCAAGAGAGCAGCAGCAGCAGGAGCAGCAGCGCTGGAGGGGGGAAGCAGGCGCCTTGCCCTGGTGCTGGGGACCTGAGAAAGGGGAGTGGAAAGGAGAGCCCCATCCAAGCAACGCCCTTTTTCTCCCAGCCTTTCTTTCTTTCTATTTGGCTTTGGTTACTCCTTCCCGGCTCCCCCCCTCGCACCCCCAAGGCTGGGCTTTGCCTGCAGGAATTTACAGTCTGCGCTGGAGGAGAAGGGCCAGTAGCCATGGAGACTGCTTCCCTGGGAGCAGGGAGGTCAGGCAGAGACCATGGGCGATCAATGCATCAATGCAAAGCCCCCCGCAACCCCCAGACCCACCCCGCACCTCGCAGCCCCTCGGCCAGCCCAGGGCTTGGGGTGGTGGCAAGGGGGGGGGGCAGGGGGAGGCGTATGGCATGGGAAAAGGAAACGGGTGGAAAAGAAAAAGGGAAGGAAAAATATATATACAAGGAAAGAAAAAAGAGTTTGCAGATGGCATGACCTGGCTGGGCTCGACGGCTGCGGGAGCATCTTGGGGTGCTGGGCTGGTGGAAAGCGGGTCTGTTGAGCAGCTCTGCTGTTTGCAAGGAAGAGGTGGGGAGGGGGGACTGGAAATAAGGGTGGAGGGGGGAAGACAAAGACTTTTCTGAAATATTCAGGGGTTTTTTGTTTGCTTGTGGGAGCGTCTCGCAGCCTGGCCCCCTGCAGCCGGCATCCCAGGGGTGCAGGGGGACCCTCTGCCATACCCCGTGACTGTCCCTGTGCTGGGAGCTGCTGGCACCATCTCTCTTCCGGGGTGTTTCTGCTCCCTGAGTCAGGAGAGGCTTCGCCAGCCAGGAAATTGCAGCGGGAGATAAGACTGGGAGCCAGGAGTGGGGCCGGGCGGGAGGTGTGCGGTGATTCCACCTGTCCATGGAGGCAGGGTCTGAGGGCCCCAGCGATCACCCTGCCCACAGGGTCACCCTGCCCACTGTGCTGCCCCTGCACCCTCTCGTATCCCCTTTTGTCCTAATAACCCCTAAAGATACAATAAAGGGGGCTGGAGGTGATGGAAAATGCTCAGCTAAGCCAAGGCACCCGCCGCCGTCTCGCTGAAGAGAGGAAGGGAGGGATCGCCACAGGACGGGAGGATGCTGGGGAGCCCCTGGGTCTGAGTATGCTTTCCCTACAAAAATGCATAACCCCTGGGCTGCCTTCATGGCACAGGAACCTTCCCTGAGGGAGGAGGTTTGCAAGAGCAGGTCTGGTTTAGACAGGACAGATGCAGTGCAGCCGGCCTAGGAGAGCAGCACGAGTGGAAACCAGGAGCTCATCCGCACGTCAGGTCTTTCCAAAGGCAGAGGCCAAGGGCAAAGGCTCTCCCTCCTGGCCCTGCGGAGCCGTCCCGCACCCACATAGCTCTGCTTGCTGCCAGAGGGTCCCCCATGCAAAGCGTTGGGATCCTAAACCCATACAGACCAGACCCCTTCCAGGGGAGCAGAAGAGCAGCATCAGCTGAAGGACAGATGCACAGCTATGCCCGTTACACCCAACACAAAACTCCAACAGTCAAATTCATGTTTGCGTGGTGGCTGCAGGTGAACCCAGAGGCAGGGGAGTCTGCGTGGCTCTCGTCTGCCTGGGCTGGCAGCTCAGGGCAAGGCAGCTTCCAGGCCACCATAGCTAAAAAGGGTTTGTCAACAGGGACAGCTGGCTCTGCCATAGCCCAGTTGGATAAGAAATCCAGTGGAAGAGCACTTGCACTGACATGAACAGCCCCAGTAACTCACAGCGGACCTTGTTAGGCTACATTGAGTCAAACCAGTAATGCAGAAGCATCCCTGGCCCAGCCAGGCTCCAGAACAGCCTGGGAAGGGGTAAAGGTGCAGAAATAATTAGTAAAGCTGTAAAATAATTTTACATACAAGCATCTGAATGCAGAGGTGTCATCGTTAGGCTGTATCAGGAGAGGACCATGACCCCACCAGTGGGAATGTGCTATCCCGCTCAGCACCACTGCTGGAGGAGGCTACTGGCTCTCCTGCCTGTGCCAGTCTGTGCCAGGAGGTCTTGGGGATGAAGGCTGCTCCTCCTCACGTGCAGTGCCGAGCGGGAAGGGGCTCTGGTCCTTGCAGCCCATGTCCTGGCACAAGCAGAGGACGTCACTAGTGAGGTACCACCACCTTCCCGTGAGCATTGGCTTGGCAGCCGTGGCACCACTTTTCTTTCCAGGCTGGGATTTGCCACATAAACACAAGTCTCTCTTATGGCTGTTGCAAAAGCAGAGTCAAAATGGAAACCCTCTGTTCGCTTACGCCGGCGGATCCCTGTGCCCAGCGCCGCGCCTTGGAGCGGGACACGCTTGCGTTCCATCCCGTGATCTTTTATCATCATAACCAGAGGAAAACTAAACAGTCCTTTTTTTTTTTCTTCCCTCTAACCCATCTTCTAAATCTGGAGACCAATCTCAAGGCACAAGGGACAAGACCTTCAGCGAAGTTGATTTATAAGCGAGCTTCTAAATTACAGGTTTAAGCATTAGTATAAACACCCATAAACCAGTCTTAAATGCACAGTATCACGTGTAATCAAAACGCCAAAACACTGGGCAGCCACGTGACAGCACAGGGTGATGAGCAAACTCCTCACTCGTGCCCAGACCGCCTCGGCGCGGATGGGTCTGTGGCCAAGTTCTCCCAGTTAAACTGGTCCCTTGCACTGGGGGATGGATCTCGTCTTTGAAGGCAGGTCCTCAGGTGACGGCAGCATCGCTCGTGTCACAGGGAGCGAAGGGGCTGAGCCCCATGTCTCGCTCCTCCAACGGGGTTGCAAAGCACCACAGCAAAGCAGTGGGGATGGGGTGAGCTGCTGATGTCCAGAAACTCCCTAAACAAAAATATATATATATACACACACACACACACATATAGCCTTCCTTTCTTCCAAAAGCACGCCGCCTGGTTGAGCAGAAGGAGGGCTGATGGAGGTCCCAGGGCTGCGCACGCCGCGGTGCCCCTCCGAGCGCAGGGCGTCCCCCTGCCCGGCGCGCAGATGGGGAAAGTCAGGCAGATGGAGGTTCCCGAGATCACACAGGGAGTCTGGAGGGAGGGCCATGAATCACACTTAAATCGCCTGCAAGACAGCCCGGCGCTTCGGCCCCGATGGCTCCTTACCAGCTCCTGCTGCTGCAGCGCGGGGCTGGCATGGATCCGTCCTCGGGAGTCCGCTCCGGAGCCCTTCAAAGACATCGGGACAACCCTGCCCGCCCGAGCCCTGTGTGCACACGTGTGTGTGTGTGTGTGTGAGCGTTGCAGGCAGGGAAGGTGGTGGCAGGACTCTCCTCCCCGCTGCCTCCACTCCCCGTCGCGCACTTCTGGGCAAAATCCATTTGCTTTGGCTTCACGTAGGGCCAGAAGATTTGGTCCATTGTGCTGCGACGCTGAAGAGCCAGCGAAGAATTGTCGACCATGCTGAAACGGTTACATGGGGAGTAATGAAAATTTACTGCACCCTGCTCCGGTCCCTAGCCAAGAAATAAAAGCAAAAGATCACAACAGGCATTTTTTTAATTTGAAGCAAAATTAAAAAAAGAACGGATCCGCACTTAGAAAATAACAACCACATCCACAGATCAAAGCAGCTGCTCTCCTCTCATTTGGGGTTTTAAGAGGTTTCTGCAGCTACAGGGATGTTTACACAGGGAGAGAGATACATACATTGTGCTGTCTTGATGCTGCTTCTCCCCCCTTCATCTGGCAAAACATTCCCTGGGAGGCAATATGAGGTCATTCCTAGACCCTGCGTTGTTTTCCTCAAGCTGCAAGGCTTCGGGGCAAGAGGCAATTCATTTCCCATTAGCACACACACATTTGCACTTGGAACCCTCCCATGCACATTTTGCCAGGGGAGCTCGGGACCGAGGGGGGACCAGCCCTCACCAGCTTGTTATTGTGCTCCCGGAGGGACTTCCAGCAGCCGGGGCTGCCAGGAGGGTCAGCGGCTCCAGCAAAGTCACTGGGAAGGAGCATGGAGCTGGGAGGTGGGCTGGCATCTTCTGCAGACCAGCATCTCCTGCAGACCAGCCTTAATGTTTCTGTGGCTTCCACCACTTTTATTACGAGAGGGGCTGAACGGCTCTGGGGAGCACTAATGGGCTGTAAAAAGCTTTTTCCCCTCTGCCTCCTTGGCTGGAGCCCAATTCAGAGCGGCGGTGAGCCCCGCTCCGGCGCTCGCGCAGGGACGGAGGTCACGGGAACGTGCCGGGGCAGGCTCTGCCTTCACCTCTTGGCATCAGCACACTGGTCTGTCTGCTCCATGGGCAGCACCCGCTTCGGCAAAGGAGACAAATTTTGGCTTGTGAGCCACCGTGCACTACCTGTGCAAATGAGAAAAAGCTTTGAAACTAGCCCTCCCCATCTCCAGCATGAATTTAATGCCATATGCTATGAACGAGCCGCATCCTCGGCTCTGACCGTGCGTATTTGCTCGATGCTGGAGCCAAAAGGGGTTTCTGAGGCTGCGCAAGAAGCTGCTGCGAAGTAGAAGGCAGAAGCAGAACTCCCGTAAAGGACCTTAGGGATCACAGAACCAGCTATAATATAATCAGGCTAAAATCAGGCAGGGATAACGGACACAATGCTGTGAATCAGATTTCCCTTCCCCTCTGGTCCACGAGGCCCAAAGGCACAGCACTGCCAGTCCTGGGCAGGACCCGACCTCTTCGCTGCATCCAGAGCCGCCAGCAGTTGGGGTGATCGATGCTGGTACCGCACCCCGACGCTGCACACGGGAAGAGGCTGGCTCGAGAAACCAGCAGCCGAGAGGTTTCGATGCCCTAGCGAGGGGTGTGGTCTAAAACTCAGAACAGAATAGACTATTTTTAAAATCAGGGAGGAAAACACTGTATTCCCAGTAATACGCCAACGGCCCAGGCTCCAGCGACTCAGCCAGTCCCTGTAGCCAGCTCCCGGCTACATCCCTCATTTCCCCAACCTACAATTTTATCAAGATGCCTCCAAGGGGGGTAAAAAAGCACCAAGTCCCACTAAATGACTGCCTGTCACCCTCTGACACCTTTTTTCCAGCGTCACGGAGCTTCCCAAAACGCCGCGTGCGGAGAAAGCCCTTGTTTGTAATTCCCGGTTTGCAGCAGGAGAAGGTGACACACGCTGAGGTGAGGTGACTTACCCGGCGTCACCGGGAAGGTCGATGGCAGCGCCAGGAATAGCCCCGTTCCCAGCTAACCACTAACCACACTTATCCCAGAATAAGGGTCCCTTTTTCCAGCTGAATTTATAACAGCTTTCCAAGTGACATAAGCTCTTACAGAAATAGGCAGGCTTTTATTCCAGAATAATTACTGGGAAATCGTGCTGGAGCGTGTATAATTACACCGGTGTCGTTGCTGCTGGTGAGTCGGACCCCGTGCCGCCGGCAGACTTGCTGCGTGCTCCGTATGGCTTTTATCTCACCCTGCTTTTCCACGAGCACATGTACCTCAACCGGCAGGTCGTCAGGATGTGGGTGGAGAAGGAAGGGGCTTGGGGTAGAAAGGAAAGTGATGTATCACTCTTTAAAGCTCTGTTAATTGCATTTCCCATAGAAGATACCCTGATAACAGCTCTTTCAGCTACTGAAGTCGATAGGAGTCTCTCGGGGTACAGTGGATCACACCCCAGGCAGATTCAGCGATACTCCGTGTGTCTGCCTCAACCTTCATCCCAGGCATGGCTTTGGAGCAGGTGTTTTATTTTAAACTCGTTTTATGTCCCACACAGGTAAAATCAAGCTCAGAGTTCAGGTTGAGGCCTGAAATGCATTTCTGACATAAGCTGTTGGAACACATCGTACTTAATAACCTTCGAAAATAAACTCATAGCATTTATCAGGTGTTGATATGTCTATATATTCGGCGAGAGCGCGGTCGGCCAAGAACGGGGCTGCCTGCTCTGCCTGCCGTTACCCCTGGGGCTGGCACGTGGCGAGAAGGCAAGGGTTAACTCGGCACCAGTGACACCACTTTAACTCCAGGACCCAGACGCGCGTGTTTAAAAGTAGCACTTCTCTCCTTAAAATAGTTTATGAATCTTACTCGGGGATAAATCCAACACCCCCGAGCAGAAGGAGACCTATTAATTCCTGAGTTTTTTCACACTGTAGTAAAGCAGCGATTTTATTTGCCCGCCTTGTGTAAGATGTCAGTCATTTTCCCACTTGCATTTCCATCTACGATTTAACAAGGCAGCAGTTTATTTCCAGAAGCCCCAGCCAGACCCCAGCCAACTGCGTCAATATTTTGTTGCTTACACAAACGCCACCGTTAGAGTCAACACCACGTTTTGGGGGAGGCTTTTTTCCTCTTTTTTTAAAAAGAGTTCCTCTGGGATGATGTATGTATAGCTCTGAAAATACTACGGGTAACATAAGCCTTTCAGAGCGGCTTACCTGGGTGCAGAGGCATTGCTTTAAAGGATGAAGCACACTACTCGAGGGCACTGACCTGACCAAAGGCATTTGCTAATTAATTCATTCTTCCAAGAGACTTAACTGCCTCTTGCCTTCGGAAACCAAGGCAAACCCGAGCCAAATCCAAAGGCTGTCGGAAAACACGGAGAGACCCTTATTGACTGCAGAAAACTTCAGAGCCGGGAGCTGGCTCCCGCTCGGCCAGTGCCAGCCGCTGAGAGCCGACGCGGGGCAGCCGGCCAATTCAAGCTGGCCGCTTCGCTCTCTCCTGCACGGTTCCTCGGTGCTGCTTTCAGGGTAGAGGAGGGACGCGGAGCCTGGCTGAGATAGGGAGTCCCCACCTTCCTCAAGCCCCTCCTGTGATGCTGTTTTGGGGTGTCTCTCCTATGCTGCAGCAGGGCACGGGCTTTCCCTGGCTGTTGGCTTGTTTGACAGATGCTCCTGCAGTCCGCACCGTCCTGTTGTCTTTGGCACGCTCTCCCGAAAACCCTTGGAGGTTTTCTGGTCCAGCATGAGCTCAGCACAGCGGGTTCATCCCTCTGCCCCAGCCTCCTGAGCACGGCTCCTGAGCCACAGGGCTCTCGAGGTCCCCCCAAGCACCTCCCTGCATCCTCACCCACCAGCACCTCCAAAAGCTGGGTGTTTTAACCCCGCACACAGCTGAAAGGTCTGACAAAATCCCAAGCCCAGCACCAGCAGGGGAACAAGGGGAACCCAAAGAACAAGGTTCCCCCAGCACCGCCAGCTGGGAAAGCCCTGCAGGATCTCATCCGTGATCCCGCACCAGACCAGTTTTGCACGAGAACAGAGCGGCCTTAGTGTGTCAACAAGCCCTAAACACCCGAGGGCAGCTGGAAGTGAGATGCCATTATTATTTTTTTTAATTTAAAACGAACTTCTTAACCTACAGGAAAGTAAACGTTCTTCTAGGATGGCCAAGAAAACCACGCTGGGATTTTCCAAATGGGCATGACTGACTGTTTATGAGCAGAGGCTTCCAAACGCAGAAATAAATGGCTTGCTCTCAGCAGGTTTTCCTTTCTATATTTACCCTCACCTGAAATGAACATTATTGCACACTGCAACATTTATTCCCTCTGATCAGGGGAGCGGGCAAAGAAACTAACCAGCCACAACACGTCAAATAAATTGTTAATCTTCTGTTTGCGCTGGGGCAGGGGGAGGAGGGAGTCCCCTGGTTTTTGGGCAGCGCCCAGGTCCCGCTTACAACTTCCATTTCAGCTCAGCAGGAGCGCTTTGCTTTCCTGCTGCCGCTTGCGGCTGCTGAGAGCTGGAGCTGGGTCCTTTGTGGAGCTGATCCATCGGTCCCCGATGGGTCTCCAGCCCCCTCCTTGTGGCACCAGAGTGTCCTTGGTCATGGGCAGCAGGTGGAAAGGGTTGCTTTCCTCATTGCATGGGAGAAACCGAGCTCCAAGGTGTGAGGACCTGCCTGAGACTGCACAAGAAGCCTTTTGCAGGGCAAGAGAGTGCACCCAGGTCCCAGGTGAATGCACAAGCATGAGACAACACTCTCCAAAGTGCTGGGCTTTGCAATCCTCTTCCATGAGTCCCAATTTCCACACTGGGTGTTTCTCTGCCTGTTCTCAAGGTGGGAAGTCCCTGTGGATGCAGAAGGGTGATCCCTCCCAAGGACGGGACTCCGGCAGGCATGAACTGCCCTGCTGACATGCAAAATGGCCATAAAGGACCTAAAAGGTCCTTCCTGACAAGGGGCCGGGGGGGCTGAGCCACTGCAAACCCAATCTTAACCTGAGGCCGGCCACTCATCTGTAAAATCTCTCCTAATCCCAGCCCTGGGGAAAGGAGAAGACGGGGAGATCACCTGCTTCTCCAGGACGTCGCCCACATCACATGGGTCCCTGGGTCATGCTCGCGCCCACCACCACCTTCAAATCTGGGCTTGACCTCCAATTTACCTTGAAGTTCACTAACTAATCGTGCCAACCGCTTTGGCATGGCAGCCAAAAAAGGAGTTCACATCACGCCGGAGAGAATGGGGGGATTAATCCTCCACCGCTCAGTCATGAGGGTACGCAGGTGCCAAGGATGACCCTTGAAGGCACCTCATGGATTAGGGCAGCAGGGATGAGAACAGCCTTGCTCTGTCTGCAGGGTTCGCACATACTCAATGCCACACAGGACCTGGCTTTTTTTTTTTTTTCCAGCTCAAATTCTCATTTTTGGAAAAGTCTGCCCTCGTCGGAGTAGCTGAGCAAACCCTTCCCCAGCCAGCCGTTCCAAGAGCATTTGTGTTAATCCAGATTAATGAACATAAAGCAATTTAGATAAACCGCATTAAGCCAAAAACACCTTTGAACTGTTTTTTTTTTTTTGATCAAAATCCTTCCCCGAGCGCTGTGTGTGGTTTGGGCCTCCCCATACCACAGCTTTGCCACAGCCGAGCTTTTCACCAAGTGATAATTAAGTAAAGTCAGCAAATACAAAGATTACCCCGAGCCAGCGGCACCAGCTGTGAACAGGCACTTTGCACGTGGAGCCCAAAACTGATTCTGGGTCCAGGGGTGTCTGTTGGGGCAAGACAGCACAAGGAGCATCTCCCCAGCTCCATGCACACCTCCTGGTCACGATGCCTGGGCTCCGGCCAGGCTGCCTACGTGACCACGAGCCAAACCCCTCCAAGCCTCAGTTTACCCAGCACCAACCCATCCCCTAAGTATGCAGATGACAGGATCGGTCTGAAATGCCCTGAGTTGGGGCGCTGGCCACAGGAGGCTGGGCAGGATGGATGACGGTTTGCTCGAAGCTGCCAGTCCCCACGGCTCAGACATGCGTGACGTGACCAAGGTGGCCACAGCCAGCTCATGCATATGGGATGTTTCATGGAAAAGGTCACACACCAGCTTCGGAGGAGGGAATTAATAGATGCTGTAGTCATTGGTGAAGCATGCGGTGTGTTACGGGCACGCACACGCCTTGCGCACCCATGCCAGAGCCATCACCACAGCAGACACTCGCCTCTCCAAAGGACTCCCAAACCAAAATCAGGGGCTACAGCAGACCCGACACCAAGACCATCCTCTCACCTGGACAAAGTGGACAACAACACTTCATTCACCTGCAAAGAAGCCGTGAGCTCCTCAGGATCCAGCCACCTGCCCACATGTTTGCACCAGCATCCAGCACAAAAACAATCCAGACCTTGTCTGGTGCCCCAGGACCTCCTGCAAAAATAGCTTTCCTGGCTGATGGGGCAGAGGAAAACTCCTGGCTTCCTCAGCTCCCCCCTCCACACCCTCACAAAACACCTGCTAACACTTTCTTGCCCTCCACCCTGATTGCCTTCCTCCTAGAAGGGGAATTTCTAACAGAGCCAAAACTGTAGCTTGTAGGCTCCAAATTCCTTCACTTTTTTTTGGAAGCAGGGGGCTGTAATGCCAACTGGGCTTTGCCTCTCCTGTTGGGACAGGGTTCGTTTTTTTGCAGAGAGCCCTCCACGGCTGGGCGGCTGCTCACAGCCCGGTGCACTGTGCTCGCTAAGCTCTGCTCCCAGGTGATTTGGATCAGGATACACCAGAAGTTTGCTTTTGGCTGCCTCCATCGGTGCGTGGGTGTGCAAACAGTGACCAGTTTCACTGCAGGTTCAACTCCTTTAAATGGGGACTTTCACATTTGTCAGGCTTGAAACAACACGCCATCTTTTAAACAAAAAAATCTGTTTCCCCTTCCATCAGCTGTGGCTGCTGCAGAAGGGATTTCTGTTTGAACAAGAGGGCCCTTCCCACCCACCACTGCCTCGCTGTGCCCGGCGGGGTCATGCCGGTGTGTCTGCAAAAGCGCAGCCGTCCCACCAGCGAGGATGCGCCATCCATGGAGCTCCCTCTGTCCTGCTCCTGCCGAAGCTTTTTTGGAAAGCTGAGCCTTGCCTGCTGGGCTGCTTCTGCTCTCTTAGGAGAGCTGCTTGAAACAGGGCAGACGGGAGATGCAGAGGCTCTCTGCGGCACATTGTCTACGCTGTTGGTGATGCAGACAGGTTTGCAGCTGGGTCGGTCCCTCTCCAACATGATGGTTGGGTTACAAATTTCTGAGGAGATAAAGGGGCAAATCGGAAATGTCCCCGAGGAATCTGCTGCCTGACACTCAAGCACTCACCTTGAAAAACTCAAAATCCCAGTTTCCTCTGTTGGGTTTTCAGCTAGATGGCTTGGCTAAAATAAATGAGATTAATCTAATCAGAGAGATGGATGGAGGGCATTAAAAAGGTAGATTAAAAAATCCACCTTGCCTATTACTAGCACTCCTAACGTCTTCTGCCTTTGTGGCGAGTGAAAGTCACCCAGGAATGGGATTCCCTTGCAGAAATCTGCGGTAAATGCATTAAAAATACATTCTGCTATTACAATTCTTCATGTCACCAGTCACTTGGGAAAGGAAATGAATGCAGGGTAAATGCATATATATGTAAATACATAAAATTGCCTCCTCTGGGATCAGGATTTATACGCTGGGAGTGGTGGGCCCTGCTCTGTAAGAGAGAGACACAGAGCAAATTGAAGTCACCTCAAGAGCTGTGCTGGTTTATTCTCTATAAATGCTATTTTCCCACCCTCAGCTTCCTCACATGAAGCTGAGGATCAGAAAGGGGCAGAAGCTGGGTCTGGCACTGCACGAAGCCCAACAGGGAGCACCAGCGGGAATTCCTGGACAGGATTTGGGCCAGACAGGTCCCATAATGAGTTTTATTGGTTTTATCTCTCATGACCACTTGCTTTCCTGCCCACAAGCTGCCGGCCTGCCCCCTCCTGCAGCTTTGAGCAGAGCAACCACCCCCCAAAGCCTCTTTGTACCCCCATTCATGGGCGCTGGAGCTCTTCGGGATGAACCCACCATGTGGATGCTCTTGCACATGTAAATGTAAACCTTGCACCATGTGCACGGGGCCCCATCGCCTTCTCCTGGTATTGAGTTTTCCATGCAGGAGCCACCGAGAGCTGCTCCGCTTGCCTCTCCGAGGCATCGCACGTTGTATTTTTGGAAACTTTCACACAGTAATTGTCAGCTTGCGCACATATAGCCCTGCTTCTGCCCAGGGTCAGCCTTCTGTGCCAAGACATGCGTTCTCTCTTGGAAAAAAAGATAAATTAATTAATAAAAAATAGAACCCCACCAACCAAACCCTGTGTCCGTCTGCTTGCAGAGTGCACAGAAATCAGTGTTAAGGTCTGTGCTGCCAGACTGCACAGCCCTCAGTTCGGGAGGAGGTGAATTCCTCCCCTCACCAAGGCCGGGTGACCTGGCAAACCCCACATGCTGGACGGGCCCTGGGGTGCTTGGAGCGAGAGGAAAGAGCCGTCTGTGCTTCAGGGCAGCTGGTTTTCCCAGCTCATTTCTCAGTGGCGTCCACCCCCAAGCCAAGGGCCGGTCGCCATCCAATTGTAGCTGCAGCACTGCCCAAGCCAAGCAGTTTTCCCTTATTGCTTTTTGATGGGATGATTTTTACAGCTGGGGCTTGAGGAAATCACCGACGGTTTAAGGGACCACTCCAACACTGCCTTGTGCTGCAGACATACAGTAGGACAGACACGGTTTCAGGCTATGACTGCCCCTGCCCCTGGCATACAATCATGCTTGACAGCTAAACCAGTTACAACTCATCAGCTGAGCTGCATTAATTGCACTCGTAGCTTTCTGCAAACCGAGGGCAATGGTGGCAGCTCCAACCACCTTTAAAGCCACCTGGGGTACTTTCCTTTGCAAGTGCAGGAGGCCGAGAGAGGCGCAGTGTTGTTCGTGCAGCCTAGCTGTGAAGCTGTAACTAATTAGGGGTGGTAACGGGGTTGTCCATCCTCACATGGTGTGCCAGCCCTGTGCCTTTCATCCTCTGCATTGCCCCAGCCACAACACCCAGACTTCTTAAGCGTTTCACAGACTTTGGGGGACAGGGCTGTTTTACGAGGGGCGGATCAAGGCCCCAGCTCCCAGCCCGGCTGGCTCTCACGCCTGTCCCTCGCACACACAGGGCTGAGCACAGGTCACCGCGTGTGTGGAGCCGGGGGGATGGCGAGACCCTGAGACCCCCCATCCCCTGCCCCACGGCCCCTCTAACCATATAACAGTTAACGTGTTTGGTTAATGTGTAACAGTGCCCTGTAATCTCCCAGCTCCAGCCCCTGACTGTGCAGGTGTCAGCTGGTGGGTGTTACTGGAGACTTAGGAAATAAATTGGGAAGGGAAATAAATGATGGGAGGGAGAAGAAAGGCAAATTGTTTGTCGGCACACAAGGAGCCTCAGCCCAGACTGGGAGTTTTGTCCCACAGATTTAATCCCAGTCCCTGCAAAGTCAAAGGAAGGTTATAGCAAACGGGTAGGTGGCCACAGTCAGCCACCGCTTTCTGGGCCCACCAGGGTGAAAAATGGACAAAAGCAGATGAATAAAGTGAGGAGGAGGGACAGCGCAGCTGTTCTAAGCCCGGCAGCACTCTTCCAGAGCCTGTCTGGCACCAGAGTCGCCATTTCGTGCCGTCCGGCAGGCCCGAGGCCGCTGCCCCGGCGGCTGGCGGGCACTAAGCTACAGCCCCTCACAGCCTCCACAGCCCCCCGTTCGCAGCCCGCCCCTCTCTTCACACCCGCCGTCGCGTCTCTCCCCCCCTCCGCCTCCAATGGGACGGCCCGTCCGCGCCGCCTCGGCCCAGGGCCTGGCGCGTTCCATTCGTAAGGTGGGGGGGGAACAGGACCCCGTTGCGGGGCAGCCTATCAACACCAGCACGGAGGGGTGCTCAGCCCTCCGGGCTCCGTCAGCGGAGCCGCGCCCGGGAGGCGGCGGCTCTACGAGACGCCCCGTGGAACGATCGGCGTCTGGTTGGAGCTAGCGAGGTGCGGCCGCCCTGAGGGTGGGTGCGGGATGCCCCCGGAGACAATGGCAGCGGGTTCGGTGTTCCCCCCTCCCCGCGCCGTGGTTCGGCCCTGTTTGAAGGTGTGGCGGGCCGGGGCCGGCGCGTGCCGCGGGGCTAACGGCGGTTTTGTGAGGGGAGGGAATGGACGCCGCCCCGGGCGCCGCCGCAGCAGCGCCAAGCCCCGGCCCCGGCCCCGGCCCCGGCCCCGGCCCCGGCCCCGCGGCGAGGAGCTGCCGGCCCCCGGCCCACCGCCCGGTACGGGGACGGGGGATCGGACCGGAGCCGCCGGGGCCACCGTAAGGTGGGGGCCTCGGGGCTTCTCCCCCAGCCCTTGCCGGCAATCTTTAAATGGGGTTAAATATTAACGTTCGAATGTCTAATTCGGTGTTCACACTGAATGAAGCGGCGGTGCCTCCCCGCCGCTCCCGACCGTCACTAGGTGTCAGCCGCACTCCGCGGGACCGGCCCGCGGGGCTTCGGCCTCCCCGGGGCGGGTGTTGGTGAGGAGGAAGGTCCCCTCGCACCCGCGGAACCTGAGGTACCCTGTCCTCGCACGAAACTCACTTTATCACTTAAAAAGCTGTCCAGTCTTTTTTTTTTTTTTTTTTAAAAACCTGCTTCTCTCGAAGACTACAGCTAGCATTCCTTCTCTCATTTGCTTTATTCTGCTTCTCTCCAGCCAGCCCTCTGCAAGCTCTCCCCATGAATGAGCTACAGGAAATAACCGATGGCATTTCCAAACTGACCATTGTGCACAAAATTGTACTCAAGAGTGACTTCGAGCTGCAAGTGGCTAGCTTCGCCCCAAAAAGGGGTGCATATATGTTCAGGCTTGGTTCCTTTCTGTCGTGTTACAGAAAACATGTGAGAATGCGGGAAGGAGGTGGGTTTGGATCTGACTGTAGAAGTAGCAAGAAAATAGGATAGCTCCTAAAATAAAAAAAAATGTTGGAGCGTGTTTTATTTATTCATTGCCTCATGATTTACTAATAAGTTCTTAAATCTGATGAGCATCAGACATGACTCACTAACATTGAAAGATTTAGCGGCTTCAGCTGTGTAAGCTGTGACTTTGACATGAACAAAGCAGGCTTTTCAGTGAAGATCTCCTCCGAGGTGCCTACGCTTCATTTCAAGATCTGTTTAAGCAACTGACGTTCTCTCATTGCAAAAAACAAACACTAGCTAGAAAAACATTCTGTTGATCCCTTCTGAGGGCTTGGAGAGTTTCCTTGAAAAATGCTATGCTTTTTTTACCCCTCAGTTAAGATGGGTTGAAAGTGCTGCTTTTTATGAACAGGGTTGAAAGGAAGGTGTTCCACTTTAGAAGAACAGGAAATTCAGGTTGAGAGAGGTTTCCATGAGCTAGGGAAAGGTGGGGAGAAGAAAATGTCTAAAGACCTGAACTGCAATGAAAACCAAGAGGAATGGTCCCATTGAACTGAGAGATGGTGGTTGTCTGATGTTAATAGAAACCCTCTCCCCTCCTCTCTTCTTTCTTAGCCTGGAAGACAGAGCAAAGCAGATGTTGCACAAAGCCTTCTGGGACAGCCTGGAGGAACAGCTCTCTGCTCATCCCCCAGACTACACTCGAGCAATCTACTACACTGCTGCAAGAGATAAAAGAGGTGAGTTGTTCCTGAACCGGAGAAGATGGTTATGTTCAGAATTAATCCTCTCTGAATCATCACCTCAACCCTTACAGCCAATATTCCCATGTGAACATCCGTAAGAGGGAGGAGAAAACAGGCTACCTTTATAGGGAGACACAAATTACATAACTGCACCTTCCAAAACCTGTCTGAGAAGGAAATTCATTCTCTGGTCACAGGCCTTTAAAACACATACTCTCCCAAAAGGATGGCAAGCCTTTGTTTGAGCTGTTGGCTACAGTAACAGCTGGAGGCCATTCCCAGTATAGTGTCTGCCAAACAAAAATTGCAATTCTTTATACAAAACACACCTCTTTAGGTATATGAGGAGCTGTATCTACTACTTAAGTGTACAGTGAAGTGAGTAAGAACACGGCTTAGCACTAAAAGACACATGTTCTTAGCAGGGCATGAAGTTGCGTATAGTTTGCTTTTCAGTCTAAGCTCCAGACAGGTAACTCCCTTCTTTCCTGCATGACAGTAAACGAGGTTTTGCAAGATGTGAAACAGTAGCCAGACATCCTGAAGTGAGTCACTGGAGCCGAGGGATTGTGTGCCCCAGAATTTGTGTACCGAGTAGTTAGCTTAGTCTCAATACAAGGCCAGCCTCGATTCCTATTGAGCAACCTCAGAAAAACTGTTGAGTTCCTGGAACAAGAAGAGACGGCTGCTTCTTCGGCCAGGCCCTGCTGTTGTCGCTGCTGCCACGGCACAACCAACTGCGAAGCCAGACTGAAGAGGCCTTGGACATGAAGCTGATTAGACGGGAGGCTGAGCACGGGGCTTTGGGTATCCACGGTCTCGCCACGTACGCCCTTGGCACGATGGCAAGGCTGTGCGTGCCCATTCGAGATGAGGAAGTACAAGGGTTGCAAAGCCTCACAGACCCTGCTCAGCTTCTCAGGTGGGTGATGCTGGCTCGGCCTTGGTCTGCACAGACTGGCAAAACCTTCAAACATGAAACACTGAGTTAAGAGGAAGTTGCCTTGGAATTATGGCCAAAGACCCTTTCATGCATTCTGGGCTTTGACTTCCTTATTTTTTCCAGTGTAGACATACTCCTGTGGCCCAGCTGCAATTTAGACAGTAGAAGAGTCTTTAGTGAAGTAAATCTGCTTTATCTAGTAATTTTTAGGGACCACTCCAATTAGACTAAACAACCTTCTGTGAGAAAATGGAAGCAAGTCAGAGGATCTGAATTCCCCTTTCTCAGCATCCTAAAGTGGCCCCAATTACAGCATTTACTGCAGTATTAAACCTTCAACTCACTGTGTCTCATCCCAGCGAGATTTTCTGGGTGTTGGGCCTGATGAAAATGGATATGCTGAATTTTACCATCCAGAACCTCCATACCCACTTGCAGGGCCACACTGTCCACTACAAATGGAAGAAATTCCAGGAACTCCTGGATAAGCTGCCTAGTAAGTCAGAGGGGAAGGGAGAGGAGAACTGCTACTTCCATGGGAGCTATTAGAGCACTAAAAGGAAACTTAGTATTCCAAAGGTGATGCTTTCATCACTTGCTCAGTAACGGATGAGAGAAATGCCTCTAAAAGCTGGAGGGCCCCTGAGTCCCTTCCTCAAGGCTCTTCAATTAACATGCCTCGCAGAAAAGAAGTTACTTAGTGTGCTTTGGTTTCTGCACACATAAGACAGAGCTAACCACTTTCTCAGGAGGAACTGTAAATTCTCACGAGTTTAAAATGTTTTGAGATCCTCAGAGGAATGAGCAAAATGTTGTTAGAAGGCATATTTGAAGAGGAAAGCCTGCATTTGATGCAGACATCTCTTTTGCTAGGCTGTAGATTTCTCTCCGGCTCCCTCTCTCCTTCATTAGACTCCATCACAGGTGCTGCTGGGAGGCTGAAATCCTCTGTGCAACAGTGTTGTCCCAATACTAGTCTCAGCAGCCTAACCCTCTGCCCTGGCAACAGGATAATAATACTGTCAGTGATGGGGTAAGCCGTTCCCCACCATTCCAGCAGCCACCACGATGCCTTCACTTTCCAAATGTGCATCCCCTTCAGCTTGCAGCACAGTGTACCCGCTTCTTACTTAGCCTGACCAGTCTGTTCTTGCAAACATCTGCTTTTGTTAACCCATCGCAGACAGCCTGGGTCACACAAGTGAATGGCTGTGCAAAGCAGCAGTGTTGGCGTCCTCCTTGCAGCTGCCACCCCACCAGGCAGTCGGTGATTCGCTCGCCGGGGGCTGTCAGCGGTAGCGCGACTGTGCCAAGTCTCACGTCCGTGCAAAATCGAGGATACGTGAATCTCCTTTGCTGGGAGCCTGTGGAGAAGGAATACCCTGAGGTAGGAAAGTGCTTGGGCACTTTTACAGCGTTCAAAATGACCAAGTGTATCGGTTCTGCATCTTCCATAGAAAGAGCTGGCCAGACTCTCTGTCCCCTCTGCACCGTGAGTCACTGCACATGTTTTTTCCCCTGTGAAACAAATCGGGTTTTTCACAAAACTAAACCTCCCCGCTGCCAGGCAGCTGCCTTCCACTCAGCTTCATGGGGATGTTACAGCCCTGCTCCATGGCTTCAGATCTGCCGAGTTATCCCAGCTGCTGTTTCTACACCCACAGGCTGATTTGGTTTCTGTTCACAAACACTGTTTATGGATCAGGCCGCACTGCAGGAAGTATGAGTGCAAGTGAATCAGCTTACCATCACAGCTGCAGTGACCAGTGGCATGTGTGGAGGCACCTTATGTGACTCACCTGGGTTTGTAGCTAGGCTGAAACAGGTAACACAGGTCCTCTTGGAAGGGCTGTCTTGTACTAGGTGGGTTACTCTGAGTTTTCTTTTCCAGAAGAAGAAGAGTGAGTATGCAGGCATTGGTTGGTTGTGGGATGAAGAGCAGGAATCTTCCCCTGGAATTGGAAGAGATATCCAAAAAGCAGCCAGGTCTACTGCAAGGAGTGGTGGAAGCCAGCCAGCATTTTTAGCTGGGAGTTAATTCTCTAGAGCAATAGTCTCTTCCAGATTAGAGATGAAAATTAGTAGTGCTGATCACTATTTCATGAGTCAGCTGCAGGGGAGTCTCTGCTTGCCAAAGTTCTGGGAAGGGAAGCTTAGTTCGCAGAGCTCTGGCTGTATGTTCGTTGTCCTGTGCTAGTTGGCCGTGACGGCACGGCACAGCACAGGCATGTGGAGAGGCTTCCCTCTTTGTTCTGTGCCTGCAAGACCCCTTCCCCAAGCAATGTGAGTCATGGCCCTAGTGCACGTACCTTTGTGTGATTTAGGTATGAAGACGCTTTAGAAGATGTCAGCGAACAAGTGCTCCAGGAAGTCAGCAGGACTCTCTCACAGCTGGGTTACGCTGCTTTTACCACTGACAAATGTGCTTCCCTGAAAGGCCAGACAAAAAGCACTGCAGACAAGGGCAATGCAGTCTGGCATGTCATCGGTGAGGCTCCCGGCTTAGGTCTAACTCCACCTTGAAGCCACTTTGCACTTGTAGGCCATAGCTTAGGTTTAGGCTAATGACCCTGGAGCATGGTACTAGCATCGGTACTAGCAAAACAGACTCCCTGCATTGAGCAGAACTTCTGCTTGAGGGTGGGAGTGTCTGGCTGCCCCACACAGGGAAGCTAGGTTTAGAAACTACCTTGATTTTCCTGTTCCACCCTGAAACGCTCCCAAACAGTAATTGCTTTGAAAAATCTCTTAAATCCTCCCATCCTTGCTAAAAGCTAAACAGGCCCAAGCACACAGTCTGTCCCTAGGTAGTGTTGCAATCTTCAGTCTAGGATGTAGAGTGAGAGCTTAATCACTGGCTGTAGTAAAGCACCAGGCTAAGATCTTTAAATAATATTTATCCCTAGAGAGTGCACTGCTTGGTATTCAGCTAACCAGCTGCCCTGTGATGCTGCTCCATCAAAATATTTATTCAAACGGTTTGGATAAGAGCTGGTTATTTTGACCTTTTATTAGTACTTTGAACACTAACTCCGCATCAGATTGCGGTGCCACAGGCAGCTAGTATGCTACGGGAAAGATTATTTCCACATGGAAGACTAGCTTTTATCAGCTATGAAAATAAGGTGAGGCTCTTCCTGCCCACTGTTTCATCTAGTTAAGTATCTCCTTCCCAGCCTGTGTAGACTCCACCACACTGTTTATTTGGGTTTATTCTTTCCATGTCAGAGCAGGCTATTTTGTTTTGATGTCATTCAGAAGGCTGAATTAATAGCCTAAACCAAACCTTGATAAACCTACAGGCTGGGCAGTGCGTGCTGGCAGTGACTCACCGGTGGTACAGCGTTAGAAGCTGCAGAACTAGACAGCCTTCCCCACGCCGTGTCTGAAAAGTCAGCCCCGTCTCTCGCCTGCAGTCTTGGCCATTATCAGCGTTTTCCACACTCACTTCAAGTGCAAGAACATCTGAAGCAGCCGGGTAGTTAAATCTCAGCTCTGCGTTCCTCAGAGAGGCTTCTTGAATGCTTTCAATTTCAAAATGCTGCTGTGGCAGGCAAGATAAATCCCGGCCTCTGAAGTTCTGTATTCCATTACACTTCTAAGATGCTTGACACTTCAATGCAGTACCAAAAAAAACCTCTCAGAGTGGGTGAAAAATCTTTACTGTTGACCTGCTCCACTTTAATGTTAGGGTTGATGGATTTGACCGTTCTTAACTCCTCCAGCCCAGTATCTCAGTGACAGCCATTGTCAGAAGCAGCTACGCAGCACAAAGTGAAAACAAGTATTCCTGATGCTCAATTACTCTCCTTGTGTCACACACTTTCGCCTTGGTTCCTGTGCTGGATGCTGTTTGATCTGCTTAGTAGTTGGAAGAATAATACATTAATCCATTCTGTCCCTGAGTTGATCAAGCGCGTGACTCACCCCCAGCATCTTGCCACGATGCTGCTGTCCTCAGAGCTGCTCTTGACTGCGTGGAGAAGCCTTTGTCTCAAAACTAGCTGTCTGAGCAAAGGTCACCTGTCCATTTAATTCTTTGTTGTCATACTTATGCTCCTTACAGAGCAGCAGCTTCATTCCTTCCTCAGCCTTTTCATTTCCCCTGATGGACAGAATTCTCTGAAAGATTTCCCAGAGGGTCTTCAGGAAGAGCTGCTGGAAGTCGGGTGCAGGTTTGGAAGGATGATCCGCCACAACAGGCAGGTGTTTGGACCTTGCTACTCAGGGATTCTCAAGCAGGTGCTTCTCCCAAATGCAGAACCAGACTCAGCTGCAGGGATGGATTCTTTCTGATCATCTTCACCATGTGCTGGGCAGGGGTGGAACATGCTCTCAACAGTTTCTCAAATCATGCCTCAGCTTGTTTAAAAAAAAAAAAAAAAAAAAAAAAAAATCGATCGGAGAAATCCACCCGGGCCCAGCATTGCTACTGGGAAGTGACATGGCAGTATCTGAATAAACCTCTCAATGACAAAAGGTAGTGGCTTTTTTTCCTAAAAAAAACTGCCTCAATTTGGTGGGGAAGGCAATGGGCTGTGGAGCTCATAAAACTGCGGTGCAACTTAGGCTTTTTTTTAATTCAAGGTGTTAATTCTGCCATGGGCCTGTAACCTACTTTGCTGACACATTAGTCACAGCTTAGGGATGCTGTTTGCATTTGATAAAGCCACATGGTATTTAAAATCATTAAAACTGCTCAATATATTTCAATGTTAGCTTGAAAATCTGACTGACTGAATTATTATAAATGGAGCATACGGTATAAATTTAGCAATCCCTGGTGTATTTAGTATTTCACATTAGCCGGATTTTACTTGACATGAAAATCTGAACTTTAACCTGTATTTAAATGTCTGCATTTCTTGCTCTAATTTTACATAATGAAAACATCCTGCTTCTCGGCAAGTAAAAATCGTTGCTGGGTAAATACTTCATATAAAGGCTGCCTGAACTGTTACAGTTGTTACATGAAACACTTGCTGCCGTGCTACAGAAAAGCGATTTTAGTGTTTATCGTGAGTAAATTAGGGGCCTGACAGTCCCCAGTGGAACAATGCTTGCAGGTGTGCATTAGTGGGGTAAAAATGAGCTTTTCTCACGTCACAGGGAGAACATACACAAAGTGGTCAGAGACAGCTGTGCTAGAGGTGGCTCTATCTTTAACAGAACATGTGGATGCATTTTTATGCATAAATTAGTTTGTCTCAAAATAGTAATATTCAAGATCTGGGGGATCACTTTGACTAACTGCAAAAAGAGCAGCTTCAACCAGAGTGACCTCTGGGCAGCCGGCAGTCCCCATCCCGTGCGCCCCACACCTCGCGACAGCACGGACCCCGTTCTGCTCCCAGCTTGTCGGTGTCCCACAGCCGCAGCACATCAACCCTGCACCATGCTCGGACGGTTCTGTGTTCCTCGGATTTACAAAGCCAAGAAGCGCAGGTACCGTGCTCGCCTGAGCGAATTAACCACCTTGCAGCCGCCTGCCCTCACCCCTCTGCTCTTCCCTCCCCCGGTCAGGCCTGCGAGCTGAGGACAAGAGCAGCATTGCTTTAACACAGATGACCAGGAGACTTCAGTGTAACATGGAGCTCACAGTGACGACAGGCGAACATGTGTCTAAGTTGGTTTATTAATTCAGTCTGTTCTAAGTTGTACAATTATGAAAACAACAAAACGACTGCTGGAAGCCCAGGAATATTTACAATCTCGCCTTGTTGTAGTGAGGTCAGTCTATGTTGTTGCACAGATTGGTTATGTTTGGTACCACAAGATGTTTAAAATTCCGACAAATTCAAACAGATTAACAATTGTATATACAGGAAAAAAAAAAGGAAATTCAAGTATCAAAATACAGACAGATTAAATAACATTTGTATTACAAATCAGTCCCACTGCCGTACATCACAATTAGCAAAAATGTCTACATTGCAAACTGAACTTGACTGTTCTCTGCCCTGTTAGGGAATCTCAGGTTATTCTTCCATGGAAAAGAAAAAACATTTGAGCTAGATCGACTTTGCAAAAGCAGCACAGTTACTTCCTTTTGAAGAAATAATAATAAAAAAAAGCAGTAAGTAATGCCAATATGAGACCTAAAAAGGAGACCTTTTGCAACAAGACAGCGTTGCAAACACCATGCTTGCTCTAAAATAAAAACCTGGTTGCATGGAAATGATGCAAGCAGAAGAAAGCCAGGGGAGATTCTGCTGCTGCTGCTAGAAACGTCTGAAGTGGGGTGGAAAGAGCATTAAAGCAATTGACTCCACTTCAGCTGCGCACGGGACTGGACGTGTTTGGAGGGACTATTTGGCATCTGGTCTGTGTCTCAGCAGCCTTGTGAATGTACGAGCTTTTCACTAGAGGTACATCCTGGAAGGTGCTGCATCTTTTCCCTGGGAGGGGGACAGGCACGTACCCCGCAAAAGTTGCATAATTTCTTCTAAAAAGAACAATCCCAAAGCGAGTTCAGAGTCAGCTGAACAGCTAAGATTAGCTTTTTTTCTTTGTAGATACAAAATTAAAAAGGATAAAGCAGCTTCAAATTGGGAAAAAAAAATTCCCTGTATAAAAAAAGATAACAACTCTGCATCTTGGTTTACCCATCTGGAGTTCTCAGCCCAGACTCATGCCACGCACAAACCAACAACTTTAAAATACAATCTGTCCTTAAATAGGGGAACAAGGCCCAGGGCAGTGCCACCTTTTCCCAGGCAGGTAACAGAGCAGATGCATTTTGATTCGAAGTCATATTCAGCACCAGAAATTTAGGGCACTTTCCTCCAGATACCACGAAACCCTGTAGGGAGGAAGAGCCAGAACACTGTGCGATGGCCGGGTTAGCAGGTTACCGGCAGTTGGCGATGGCATGGTCCAGGATCAGTCTCGGGCATGCAAGTACCTTGAGAAAAGCCATCGAAATAAAAGGGGAGATGCGCTGCCAGAACAATTGCTTTGTCTATGAAGTGAGAAAGAGAGTATCTGGCTACAGAACTGTTGGATCACTAAAGACAACCAGAGGATTACACGCAGGACTGGAAAGGACCACCAGGGTCACCAAGCCCAGTCCCCCAGCGATTGGAGTCTTCATCACCACGTCACCTCCAAGCCAACCTTCAAAAAGCTCATGCATCAAAAAAGAAAGGTGTCCCTCCTCCCAAGCAGAGGTTCAATTTGCAATCTCTCCAAAAAGACTTGTTGCCAACACACCAAATATTTACACTTACACCAGTATGAATTGCAACATATGCATAACAAGGAATGTTAGGTTTCCTAAAGTTATCAACTTAAAAAAAAAAACAACAAACAACCTCCACTTCCTCCTCCTAATCATTTACAGGTCTATGCCCTCGGGATTACGGTTCACTTCTCCCAGCCTTACTGGCGAGAGAGACTAAATGAAATCCTGACATACAGCAGCAACTGGAGTTAAACAGAAATTATTTGGGCATATCATTCTTGTAAAGCAGCAGGGTACCACATCCCCAACCTTTACAATGCCTGTCGAGGTTAGAACAAAATGTGCTGCGCTACAGTTTTTTATCTGAAGACTTCAAATCACAACCATTTTAACATCTCTCCCTTGAGGGGAACAGTACTGTGAAAACACATAAGGCCCAGCCAAAACTACTGTTAAATACTCTGGTAATTTGAAAGACAAGTAAGCACACAGCACCTTCGAGATGGTGGCATCTGGGGATACTGGACTTAGACAGGGGCCAAGCCATCCGCAGGTTGATATGATTTATCCTCGGGTAGGGACTGTTTCAGTGTAATGCCCAAAATTTAACTCCTTATTTATCTTCTGAAATTGTTGCACGAATTAAATAATGAGCTAGTATCAAAAAAGTGCTAAATCACAATTGAATATACTTTAAAAAAAACCAAAACAAAACAAAAAAACAAACCAAAAAACCAAACCCAACCCTTCAGGGCATAACTGCATTTAAAAACAAGACAGGTGCACAAGAGACTGGAGAAGGGAGTCGTCTCCAGATATTCAGTGTGTAAATGGGAATTGTGTCCTTGCCATAGAAATGTCAAGTATTGCAACGCAACAGTTCTCTGTAGGGGAAGCAAGCTTTGTACCATCGGTAATACTTGGCCACAACCACTCTGGGGTGAAAGATTCTTTGCAGACTCTTCCTTATTTCCATTTGCTATAAAAGTGTGGAGTAGCTTTGAAAACAAAGGATGCAGACTTACCCTGCAAGGCTTCTCACACTGGAGGAAGTTATTTCCAAGAATTTGCCGTTCTCTACTGTTCACCCAGAATCGAAGCAAATTTAAGTACCGTTAGAGATGTGCACACCACTCCCACTGCTAAGACTTTCTATTGTACTCCTTGCCAGACTGCGTGGATTCTCAGTAAATAAGGATATATTTTTTTTCCTCACCAAAAAACTGCATTGCTACATTTAAACCATGAACTGGAGTTGTTCTGTTATCATTTTGTGTGTTAAAAAAAGAAACGGGTCGAAAGACATTTGTCTCAAACTAGAAAAGGTGACATCGCTCTCAGAAGTCTCAACTTTCCTTTCCTAGAAATGGAGAGAGCTGCTTTCCTCAGCTGGTGGCTGGGATCCCTTTCCCCCCTCTGCTTTGGAAGCCCTCACTGAGCAGCCATGCACCCACTCCGAGGCAGACACCAGTGCCAGGTGGAGATGATCTTCATGTCAGCAGGCCACTGCTTCTTAGGTCTCTGCCCCGCTACTACATTTCCATGGTAGGAGACAGCTGCCCGGAGATCAGCTTTTCAGAGGCAAACAGAAAGGAAGATAATGGAATGAATGATTTCCGAGTCATATAAAAAAACAAGCGCTGGGAAAGACGAAGGCGTATGGCCAGGAGATGAGACACAGCCGTGAGGGTTATGGACACACAGCGGAAGCTCTGTAGTTCTGCCTGTGATCCCCGCTGGGTTTGGATGGTCACCCTTAGAAAGGCACATGCTCTAGTGACCCAGTTTTAGGAGGTGCTGAGGAACCTGCCCTTCCCAGCTGAAGGCAGGGGGAGACACAAGAGCTCAGACTCTCTAAACTCCCGTGTACGTGTGGGCGACTGCATGGTCGATGCTTATGCATAGAAACTGCACTACCATCACTACCATTAATTCACTTTCTCTTTGAAGGATACAGAAACCCTCAGGGCACCCTTACAGCTCAGAGAGATGCCGGTCCAACCCAAACCCAACCTTTGGATCACCTCAGACACACCAATATTCTCTGGCTGGCAGGAGGGCACTGCAGCACCTCAGGCAACTGCAGGGTGACCTCAGCTTCGGGGTCTTTAGGCAGAGGAGTGCTGGCTCTACGTTAAGCAGCTCCATGGCATATGAAATATATATACTAGACTGAGCTTTCTTTTTTAGTCCTCTCACTTGGGCTCTTACTAGCCTGGCCCTTGTTTTGAAGTCAGTTTGCCGCTCAGTGCCATAAAGCCACAAAGGACTTGGGAGATCAAAACCATTCCTGAGAAAGAGCTGAATAAAGATTTTGAAACATCATGTTTCACCTAAGTCTGGGGAAACAGCAGCTGTCAGGCAACAGCCCTGGCAAAACTTGGACTTGTTCTAGCCACTAAATACCAGGTGTATAAATAACCCTGGGCTGCTGTTCTGACCGCTCACCACTGATGCCAACTGGTGATCGCAAAGGGAGATTTGGGGTAAATTCTAAAAGCTGTTTTGGAAATGAAGCTTTACTGGAGATGTGAGTGCATCCCCCTCCTCGCTTACATCTAAGATGTCCACCCAGACATCGCATGCAGAGGTGAGCACGTAGCTGCTGTCCACCTCCCTTCACAGCTCTCCGACACAGACCCACTGTCACCGCCAGCTCTCCAGAACTGGGCTGCGAGGGGATTTTGCCAAGACACAAAACCTCCACTCAGTTCAGATGCTCACACCAAGGTGCACATTGGCGAGCTTTGTGCAGCCCAATTACACAGGGCTGCAGCCCTTCTCGCACTGCCCCATCTGCTCAGCCCCCTTCCCGGGAAAGGTGCAACAGCCGCTGCCTGCGAGGAGCTGGTCGGGGTCCAAGAGGCAGCTTTGCTACAAGGCCGTCTGTGCAAGTTAAGCACTTCATCCGTCAGGAGAGCATCGGGGCTTTGCTGCCACAGTGTGGAAGTCGCAGCACCTTTCACTAAAGGGTCTTAAAACCACTCTGCAAACAGAGCAAGCCTTACGCCCGAGAGGGAGGCAAGTCTGTCCCCATCCCGTACACGGGGAAACTTAGGTAAAGAGAGGCGATGTTGCTTGGACACACAGCAAGTCAGGGAGAAGCAGCACCAGGGCAGGAGTCCTGCCTCCCAGTGCTGGTATTCGTCAGATCCTCCTCCTCCTCAGTTTCATCTCAGTGAGACTGAAAAGCTCAATTGCAAATGCAAGCGAAGGAATGAGGGGTAGGAACATGGACACTCGCCGGGGCTTTCACAGGGTCGTGAACACTGTATGGCTTTCCCAGACCTGCCCCAGCTCTGCTCCGCCCTGTGCCAAGCGCCCTGTGGTCTCATGCAGGCGACTCCCAGTCACATTCTGATATTAAAAGCTGTTTCTACTGAGATACACAGAAATGGGACATTTTCCCAGAATAAAAACATGTGCGCTTGAGAAACAGCCAGAAAAGGCAGAGGTGCCCCGTGACGCAGGGCCATCTCTAAGTGAAATCCTCACTCTCAAGGATGAAGGGCGACAGATGTTTCAAGATCCCTATAGCCCTCAACACGCAATGGTTCATAGACTTAACACAAGCTTTAGATCAGCAGCAGACTGATTTCAATCACATTTCTCCCTTCAGCAAAAAAAAAAAAAGTACAACCGCAGCAAGCTTGCTGAACACAGCAGAGCTCTGTCTGCTTTATCAGACCTCGAACAGTACCCAGCCCCTCTCAAACACCTTTCCTTCCCAGCACGGGGCTAACAACATGTGCCTTTAAAAGTTTAACCTCTTTACAATCTGCCAAGTGAGAACTATGCCTGTAGCTCATGAGGAGTTTGGTGAGTGTAAACAGAAGGACTATGGGGGTGGGGAGGGGGGAACCCTACAAGGGACTGAAATGCATGCAACCAGAACAGCACCTTGTCTCTGAGAGGGACAAAGCTCACAGTGGGAACGATCACACCTGGCCCAGACCAGCGCTCCCGTCAGGGCAGTTTTTCTGCTCCAGGCTTTGAGGGGAGAGACTGTGGGCAAGGGTCCCCGTGAGGAAATCTAGTGAACGTGTGTTATTTGCAGACAGCATCACAGTGGTTAGTGTCGATTCGAGTGGCAGGTAAGAAGAGGGGTGAGTTCACTGGAACAGTACGCAGCCGTGGCTCAGTCAGGAAGAAGAGGATCTAGGAGGAGGGAGTGCGTGCACCGCAGAGACAAGAGGTCTCCATCAGTCCAAGGATAAGAAGGTGAAATAGAAAAAAAAAGGCCTGGGGAGCGTCACGTTGCCCCAGGGATTCACAGTGCCAGAGCGAGGGGCAAGACGTGAAAACGGCAGGCGGCTTCCTGGATCCACATCTCCGATTCCCCCAGCCTGCATCCCTCTGCACCTCCCACCTCACAGATATCTAACAGCGTGTTACCCTTGTTTCCGAGTAAGGAGAATTCACAGTGTTCAGTAGTGATCAGGTACAAAAGCCATGTAAGTCTACAGTCTCCTAAGTGCTGCTGCCTTTGACGAAGTGCCTACGCGGGGCTCAGTGCGAGCAGCTGGAGGAAGAGGGAGTTTAGAACAGCAGACAGATCAGATCGCAAAGGCACGGTTAGACTAGGTGGACACGGGGTGTGTTTGCTTTAGAAGATAGTGGTCTCATACTTAGTGCTGAGGGTCCGCTTGGAGTCCTGTTTGGGGTCCACAACCCAGGAGACACTGGCATGAGACTGGGAGTCTTGGTCCACTTCAGGGGGCTCCAGCTAGAAAATAAGGAAAGAAAGGGCATGTTAGGTCACCCTTGTTTCTGGGACAGAACGAGCGGGGATTCAAAGCACAGAGAGGCTGCTGCTCTGCCTAATGCCCATCCCAAAAACGTGCACGTGTGTGGGGAAGCAGCTCTTGCTGGGGAGGCATTCAAGTCTTCCACAGCTAAAACGTGTCTAGCCACGTCAGGCTCAACCCAGCAGCCTGAGATGACCCGAGTTAGGCCTGCGAGCCCCTATTACCATTAGCAACGGCTTCACTTCATCTCACAAACAAGTGTGAAAAGTTCAGCGCTATAAAGATGGTACTATAGAAAAAAAAAAGCAAAGGGAAAGAGAGGGAGACAGCTCCTGGCAGGTGAACTCCCATGTGATTTACTCTCCCAACCAAGCAAAGCTCTTTCATCTTGTCCTCCTAAATCAGGATCCTACAGGAAGGTTAACAACACCAGAAAGCACAACGCAGTTAGCTGAGAGCTGCCACTCTACATCAGCGGGGACGGATATGAGCCGTTTGTCCCTGGGGTTCCTCTGAGCCCATGGTACAGCCCTGGAACGAGCAGGGAGGGAAGACAGCAGCGAGGCAGGACACCCAACCACAGCAGGAGACGAGGGAAGCGGGGAGGCAGGCGGGCCGGCGGCAGCGGGGGCAGCCCGGGTCGGTTCGTAATGGAAGATGGCAGGAAGAAGGGTAAAGACCTTAGCTCCGGGACTAACAGACTGCAGCGGCAGGTAGGAGGGGCGGTGTGTTGTACAGGTGTGACAGTAACAACAGCGAGTGTCGGGAGGGAGCGGCACCTGAGCGGGGGGAGCAAGCAGAACACAGACAAAAGGAGACATTAAAGGAAGGCAATGGCTTATGCAGCAGTCCCTGCTCCTCAGCAGCTCCAGTATCAGCTGGTTTTGGCTACAGGGGCACTCCGGTGGTGCAGACTGCAGGCTACCTGCTCATTGTACTGCAGCTCTGCAGGGTTCGCATATGGAAGCTGTGCTGGTCCCAGCAGGACACCTAATCCCCATCCCACCCCGGCTACTTCCACCTCTGCTGGCCCTGATCCTACCCGGGGAAGCCCTAATGCCACAGCAGGGCTGTCAGCAGAGCCACGGACACTGCAGTATCAGTGGTGCCTGAAGCTATGGGCACCCTGTCAGGATCTGGGCTCCCCCCACCACGAAGGGGAAGGTTTAAGCATGTGGTGCCCAAAAGAAATCCCAGCTCAGATCGTGCAGATCGCACCCAGCAGCCTGCTGGCCCACACATACGTACTGCGGATTTCCTCGTGCCGGCTCGTGGTTTAGGCACCGGTTTGGAAGATTTTGTTTCGATCATTTCTCCTGCTGCAGCACCCAGAGGCTTCGCTCTCTGGGCTTGGAGGGCCAGCTGGTAGGCAACCTCAAACGCCTGCCCCAATGTGAGGATGATCTCATACGTCAGGTTCTTCGGAGAGATCACAGAAAACACAAAGCTGTCAGGTGCATACGAGCTACCTTGCCCTGCACAGAGTCTGTGCGGCTCAGTGGCTTGCTCTGGAGATGCAGACCTCGGCAGAGCCCATCGCCTTTCTGTTAGCAGGTTGCATCCTGCCGTCTCCCTGGCAAAGCCGCTCTGCACGCATGGGGCAGTGCTGAGCTCCTGCCCCGCAGGGGAGCCAGCACCAAGCTGCCTCCGCACTCGCACAGCCCGGGCAGGGGGGACCACCTGCGAGCCTGCTACAGCCCCGTAAGCATTGCAGTTTAGCAGCGTTTTGCATCGTAAAGAGAAAAAGCCCAAATGCCTTGTACAGCCGATTCTGCCCAAGAATAAAAGCAAGTTATGCTTCCACACTCTCGGTGAATTAAAAGGCTGTTAAATCAGCCTATTACGCTCAATATAATTGAGAGCGTATTAGGGTTTTGTTCACGGCATGTTCCCCAGGAGCGAAAATCTCCTGCCCTGCTTTATTCAGCACTGGAGACTGCGGTAATGAAGCCAGACAAATATTCTCTTTGTCAATAGAGCTCCAGAGTAAAGGCATTTTGAGCCAGGACTCTGAAAGGAATATTTTAGGGTAGAAACAAGTCAAAGAGCCCTAGAATGGACCAGATCCTGGTCTATGACTTGTCAGTAAAGCTGAGTGAAGAAACAAGCAAAGGACTGCAGCCCGCTGGGAGAATAGATGCGATAACCCACTCACCACATCCACAGTGCTGAAGACATGGCAGTAGTGGTGGCTGGTCTGCAGGTCCTTGGTGATGTAGGCAAATGTGCAGAGATCCTCGGGGTCCTGAGCAGCGCAGGAGATATTCCGAATCTCGTGCTCAGCAATGACATTCTGCCGGGGTCAACCACAAGCACCTGTCACCTTCTGGGCATGGCAAGTACACCCGGCAAACGATGGCCATGGCAAGAATGTACTCGGGGCAGGGAGGAAAAGAGGTCCTGGCAGGGAGGGGGGACTCCCAGCCAGACCAGTTCTCACTCCCTCCTGTGGTAGGAATAAATGGCAACACGGTCCACAAGCAGCCAGTCTGCTGAGCCTTCAGCATTCCGGTAACAGTCACCACCTCGGTGCTCTCCCACAGCCCCAGCAGCTCCTCAGGACCAGCCGTGGCTTCTGGAGCCACCAGATATGACCTGCAGCACCCCAGCCAGGTGGGACTGCAGGTCTCGTCCCTCCAGACACCGATGTTGAGGCACCTGAAGCTCACCTTGTTAGAGGCATCGATGAACTTCACCCCTTTGTAGGTGATGGACAGTATTATGGTCGGGATCTTCTTCATATGCTCTGTGGATTTCTTCAGAAACAAGAAGATTCAAGTGACCAGTTGTGAATAAATGCTCCCTTCTTCACCACCCCACCAGGCCATGCCAGAGAACCCCAGGGCACTGCCCCACAGAGGCAGGCTTCGAGGGTCTTGGACCAAGAGGAGGAAAGCCTGCTCGTGGTGGAAGCAGAGGCGAAGGGACAGGGACCTGAAGTGAACCCAGCACCCCCTTTCCCCAACAAAAACACCTGTTCGCCCACCGCACAAACCTTCCAACTATGGGGAAAAGTGCTGGGGAGGGACAGCTCGCCAGCGAGAGCGGCGCAGCCTGTGAGGTGGTCTGGGTCCCTGCTCTGCACAGGGGCAGCCTGCAGGGTTTGGGGAACCACTGAGATCCCCCCATTGCCCTCTCCACATCACCCATCACTGGGTGTGAGTGAATCCCCCCGCAGCCTCCATACCCTCATCTTGGCACACGCATCCTGCGTAGACTCTGTCCCTCGCAGGTCTTTGATCAACATGGAGCCCAAGTACTGTTTGGAAGAGGGGGAGATGTTAACATGCTCCCAGACATCCTAAAGGCTTCAGGCAGGAAACCCTGCCGACCCCAAGGCAATGCCATGGCCCCATCACGGCCAGCAGCTGTGGCTGGGGAGGGATAGGTCACCCAGCGAAGGGAAGGAAGCGTGACAACTCCACACGCAACAGCTTGACCCCGGAACCTCATCATCATCACCACCCCCACAGCCAAAAGCCACTTACGTTGGCCTCGTACCCGCAGGACTCGAAGATGAGCTTCTCTGGCTGGTGCTGCCAGTTTTGGACTGGGGCATATGGGGCAGCCAGGCTGGGGGGGCGCAGGGTCAGCTTTGACTCCCGACGGTCCTCCTGGAAGGGAAGAAGCCACAACAGGTCCAGCCTGGGCTGTATCACAGATCCCAGGAGGGCTCTTTGGGTTGATGCAATTGAGGTTCGCAATGGCCAAATCCCATGGGATTGGGAAGAGGCAGTATGCTGCAGGAGAAGGTGCCAGTGCTGATGGAAGTGCGAGTCACCCATTTTCAAGGTGAGACTGAGGCATAAAAGAGCTGTTGGCTCTAACGCTTGAGGGAAGCTGTGCCTGACCAGCTCTCTGGCTCTCCACGCATCACCCTAACTCCTTGCTGCCTCCAGACAAGGGGGAGTCTGCCCTGAACTGAGCAGAGGGGCCCCCAGGACACAGAAAAGCACCTACTGACCTGTGCTTTGTAGCGCTCAGCTCTCGAGTAGGGAGCAACCTCAGTGCCGCGGTCGTGTTGCCTCTTCCCGGTGTCCCCGGAGGGCAGCAGGAGATCGGCAGATCTGCCCGTGCAGGAGTCGTTCTGGCTCAAGGGCGACGATGTCTGGGACATCAAGTCCTGGCACTGTAAGAGGCAGACGCCAATAACCGTCCCGGTCAGCCTGTGCCATGGCCGTGCCCACCCTCGCTCCCCTCTGCAGTGTCCGACACAAAGGGTGCAACAAACAGAGTTAATGGGGTCAGCTCCTGCTCTGCAGGCTCCTGCCTCAAATAAACCACACCGTTTATTTTCCACGTGACACCCCTGATTTGCTGCAGGATGGCTTCAGGCAGGTATGCAGCCCTTTCGGCTGAGCACACCTCCACCTCCCGTGAGCTCATCCCAGGAGGGCAGGAGACACACTGAGCCGTGGGCAGGGTGTTTACAGATGAACAGGCTCCGCTAAGGCACTAAGCAAAGCATTCGAAAATGCTGACGATCAGCCTCCCCAGGAGAAAAGCCCTGGGAGCCCAGCGAGAGATCAGCCCAGATGCCTGACAGCCCGGCTCTTACTGCAGGCGAGATTCGCTGCCTGTACGTGCCAACCGGCCCGGCAGACAATGCGGGAAGCTCACAGCTGCAACGCGCATTAGCCCTATTCAACGGACTTGCTTAATTTGCCATTGACGTCCTTCCGCTCCCCACGCTGGAGCCAGGCGTTGGATCGCACCAGCTGTAGCACCAGGAAATGCTGCAAATGGCCCATTCTCTTACACAGCCTCCCTGTCCAGCATATCAATCAGTTGATGCTGCACCAAAGGACTCCTCTCCCCCCGCCCAACAACCCGGCCTTCAGTCACATTGGTCTCAAGAGGACGTTTCAGAGAAGTGCAGATCCTCAGCTGGCTGCTGCCTGTCCAGGCTTTTGTTGTCTGAAAAGGGGGCGGCTGAGCAGCGGGATGAAGGTGCAGGGTTCATACGTGGCACCCTCCTGGCTCCTGAGCACACGCTCCCGGCGCAGTACCACCTCTTTTTTTTTTTTACACCTGAACCCCAGTTCCTAAAAAATCCAGTGTGAGCAAGCAGGGCACAGCAGCTCAACTCACTTCAGCTAAGACTGTTTTGGTTGAAAAGCCTTGGGAATCCAAGGCAAGAGGGAAGAGCTTTGCAGCAGGACAAGGACCAGATGTTTGGGATGGGGAAAATCCAATTGCTCACAGTTCCTGCTCCAGGAAGCTAATTTGCAAACACTGGGAGGAAGCAGCACGACATGCTAGCCCTCCGTGGCACACCGCCCTGCTCCTGAGCTCGCAGGTTAGCTGCAAGCTCAGCTGGTTTTGCCAAACTCAGCTCTTCAATGTCGGTTTTCAGAAAGAACGCTGAACGCGACGGCTCCCCTCCCAGCCAACCCTGATAATGAAGGGCCTGACATCCCGCAGCAAGAAAATCAAAATCCACAAATCACGTTGAGCGCTATTTGGCAGCAAGAGCTCTGGAGAAGCCCAGCCAGCCCAGGGAGACAGATCTCAGACTCCCAACCGGCACAATCAACACACCAGGTCCCAGCTGCATCCCATCGCACCAGCTGAGCCATGTCACACGCCTGCCTGCGGGAAGGCCGCCTCACATCTGGCCAGGAAACAAGGGGAAGAAAGTCAGCTCAGTGTTCCCCTTCGGTGCAGGGCACAGAGGCAGGAGTAGCGCCCTGCTACCCGTTCAGCGCAGGCACCCACCTCGCATGGAGGCACCTGATCTGAAGGAGCCGCCTGACATTTCCCATGGGGCAGGCATCCAGAACTGGACCTGCAAGGGCTGAATATTACCTTCCCCCACTTGTTTCCATAGCAGGGCACGCCTGTGTAAGTATTTGCTGCTTGGGTTGCCGGAGCTGATAAGGTGAAAAGCTGAATGGATAGAGTCGGTCACGTTAAGATCTCTCCCAGCGCTGATGTGTTCGCACGCTTCAGCTTTGTTTTGAACAAGGAACATGGAGTTTGACCCGCAAAAAAGAAAGCTAAGAGTTGGTAAACTTGTCCGGCACTTCAGCTAGAGCGTGTCTGTCCAAACAAACGGTGACGTTTGCGGCTGGGGAGCCCAGCCATAGTAGAATTTATACAGCACAAAGTCAAATTTGTAATCTGTTTCTCCTCTGCCCAAGTGCTCCAGGTGCTCCGGCCAAGTCAGAGCCAGCCTGGCTGTTACGTCTCCCAAGTTCCACTTGACCATGCTCTGAGTGGGAGTACTGGGCTCTGCATCATCTCCAGCAGCAGCCAAGGTGCATCCATGGGAACTGTTTAACACAAAACACTCCCTCCTCCGCACAGCCAGATGTGCAGTTGCCTCAATGCTTCAAGAACTTTCCTTCCCAAACCGCCGAGTATCTGTGAACCAGGAGTAACCCAAGCTTCCAGGTCAAATTGATTGGTTTTAATAAGAAACAAGCCATTCAGGTTTTACCCTTTCCTTTTTTTTAACAAGCAATGCAATTTTAAAAGATCACTCTCTGTGCTTATTACTCTCAATACTTACCTTCAAAGGAGTTTTAACTTAAATATTGACATTGTATGTTTTTTTTAGTTTTTCATTTGATTTTGCTAGGCAGAATTTCCTGTGCATGAAAGCAGCAGAGTAAGGCTGAACATGCCTCCCTCTCTGAGCCTAGATACCCATCCAGGACCTGAGCTCTTAGTAAACATCCTCTACAGATCTCTGAGTCCCCCAGAGGTGATTACTGCTAATCAGACAATTATTCCTGACAGACCTGGGTTTAGTTCTTTGAAAGAAAGGGAGGAAAGTGAAGGAGAGCCAGGGAAGGAGAAAGCACCCTGGCCACTGCCGAGCACGCTCCGCGCGGGCACATCAGCCAGGCAGGGAGCACACAGAGCGACTCACTCTCAGCTGCGAGAACCGCGGCGGCTTTGCAGGTGGCTCCTCGTACGGTCTGTCTGCCAGGGAGGCGATGATCCTCTTCCGATGGCCAAGCAGATTCACTTTCAGCACCTGCAGGGAGAGACCAAGGTCACTGTAGGCTTTCGGTCCCTCATAACAAAGCAAAGCTTCCCCTCTTCGAGCAGCGCTGCTCCCATTTAACACGACTCCCTGCAAGTCGCAGCCCCAGAGGGAACGTGGGCAGGACCTCACTGCCATGGCAAGAGAAAGGCAACACTCACGTTTACTATTTCAAGCTCCCAGAGGTTTTTCACAGTGTCAATAGAGCTGTAGCCGCTCGAGAGGAAGGACTGAATATAATCCTGCAGCCCCAAAGAGTCGAGCCATGCGGGAACCGAAGGCTGGCTGTTCCCATCACAGCCCAGGGGTTTCAACTGTAAAAGCACAAGAAAAGGGTTAAAAGCGCCAGGAGGCTGGGATCTCAAGGCATAGAGCATCAATTAAAATAAGTTTAAAGGCCATCATCATCTCCACTAGCAGCTTTAAAGTAAAAAAACCTCACTATATAAACAAGGAATGCACTTGGGAACAAGACTGGCAGGAGGGACAGCCACCCTCTCCCCGGCATGGGGGATCCCATCCCACAGACCTTGGTGGATCAATATACTCCTCCTCCTCCCTGCTATTCCCAAAACCCTTCCCACAGCCACTGTGATCCCTCCGTGGGTCACAGAGACTCGCTTTTGTTTCCTCTGTTTCCACAGCCATGCTGGGCAATGCCCTGTCCCTGCTCCACATGAGGGACATCGGTGCTGACCTTTGGGAGGGAGCGAGCAGCCTGGAGGAGCTTCCGACGGTGCTGCGGGTCACCGATCCCAATGTCCCGAAGGTCCTGGTCTTCCATGACATTACAGCCCTGTGGGGGACAGGAAGGAGCAACATGGGAGCAGAGGGCAACAGAAACCACAGCAGGCGCTGGAGTGGGGATCATGTGCATTACGGCACCCTCCTGACCTCCCCTCCCAGCACATCCCCCACCGCAGGAGGAGGAGAAGGCTCCTGAGGATGGCACCTCTGCCCCACATACCGACCTCAGGCACCAAGAGGGCTCACACGAGAGGGTCTGCGGCACACAGAGCATCAGTGAGGCAGCCCACTGCCATCCCCTCCCTCCCGCAGCCTGCTCTGCGGCATCTTTGCCAGCCATTAGACTTCAGGCCATCGCTCACAGCAACCTTCCCGCTCGATGCACCGGTGCCTTCATCACCACATAACAACGCCCAAGCAAACCCCAGTCCCTCGCACGCGTGGTGCCTCAGAAGGGGCACTTGGCTTTGCTCAGCCTCCCTCCACAGCCACAGAGAAATCTGGATTTCTTCCCGTGAGAGCAGGCAACCTGGGAGAAGTCGGATTTATCCTCCATGACCCAGGCAGGGCAGCAGCCCACCCCGTGCTGGCCACCACACACCGTTCTGTCCCCCTTCCCCCTGCAGAGCAAGAGCGGACGCACACAGAGGACACTGACTTTACCCCTGATCCCCCCAGTTAAAAACCTCCATCAGAATCTGTGTCCCTGCCCCTCATACCTGGGGAGAGCTCAGCGGGAGGCCTGGGCACATCGCCCCATGGCTGGAAGAGCCACGCTGATGTTTGATCAAGGGCTTCGGCTCAATCCTGGACCCCCCCTCCCTTGGCCTGCCTCCCTCTGCTCTCAGGAGAGTCACAGCTGAAGGTTTAAGCTGACGGCGCTTTGCTGTCCCACATTTTGGTTTTATAAGAGAAACCTAATTAAAATTAGCTGTCGGGCAATACGCTGCTGCAGGGGCACGCAGGCTGCGGGAACAGCAGGCTGAACGGCCAAGGCTTCGGGAGGGATCGCCAAGTATCCGCTTTAAAAGGCAGCAAGTGTCTTATAATTCCTCCCCACTCTGCACTTGCTGTAGTATTTCAGCACTTATGTTTTGTAAGTACTACCTGGTTTAAATCCAAGAGCACGATGTGAACGCAGCGAGCTGCTCTCTGAGCAGCCGACCCACCTGAGCGTGCCCCCCGGGGGCGATGCTGCCTCCTGCAAGGGCAGAGGACGAGGAGGGCCAGCCCTTCCCACTGCCCCTTGCCACTCGCAATGCTCCTGCACAAGCACAGGGGCCCGTTCGCAGCCAGGGCAGCCCGCGGGGAGAGCTCGCCTTTGGCGATGGCTTTAAGAGAGTCACCGTGTGCGTCTCATGGAGCCAGACGCCAGTCCCGCGGCTAAATGCCGGCCAGCTCGCTCCCGGCAACTCCAGCAGCCACTTTGGTCCTGGATTGCTTGGTTTGGGCCTGGCCTATGACAGCCCCAACCCAGGCAGCATTGCTGCTGCCGCTTCCACGGCCTGGTGCGATAACTGCTGGGTAGGATGCCACTCGGCTCTCTGCCCCCGAGAGCTGCTCTTCCCCTCGACCGCAGAGATAAGTGTCCAGAGAAACAGAATTAACGCTACCGATAAGAGATGCCCGAAGCAGCGTCGCTGGGAGAGCTGCCCTCGGAGGCCAGACTGCAGAGAAACAATTATTTAGCAAATGACAGTAGCAAATTAAAGCAGCGGGTGGCAGGAAGCAGGGCCCTGCAGCCGCTCCGTGACTGTCAGCACCCACAGCACCGAGGCGGAGGCTCCTCCGCCTCCACCCTCCCTTGGCAGGCAGGGATGCCCGACGCCCTCGATTCCAGGCAGGCCACAGGGGGACCAAGACCGCAGAGCTGGACTGGAGAGACGCAACACAAAAGCATTTGCCTAAGAGTTGTTTAAACAGCAGAAAGAGCCGGGACTAGAGATCCCGCACCCGGCGAGGGTGGCTCGCTCCCTGTTTTCCAGAAGGTCACTTTATAGCAGCAGGCTGCAGCGCTGGTCTGCAGTGCCGCTCTGCAGTGCCACTGCCCGCCGCCAGCTGGAAAGAGCACCGTGGGTTGGGGGCAGCTCTGCAGGGGCACGGGGCCGCACCCACAGCTGCCCTGCCTTTCTTGGATTGCACCCCTCATCCTGCAAGCAAGGCCACGTGAAACCCCTGTGTCTCACCGGAGCAGTAATGCTACCCACAAAGCTCCAGGCAAGGACGTGACTGTCACAGAAGCTGTACTGTGCACCCCTTAATTGCACAATTTTAAAAAAAGTTAATAAAAAAAGCTTTTTGCTGGTTGGAGGCTCCGAGGACGCCCATTTGGTGCAAGAGCAGCAGCAGGCTCCAGTGCATCTAGGCAAACCCCCTACGTGAGTAAAGCAGAGAGGCTGCCGCTGTCAGAGGCCATGATTGCTCCAGCTTGTTAGCAGCAGCATCCCGCCAAAACCCATGAAAGCATCCCTCCCCTTTCTTGCTCGCAAATTTTAAGCCAAAGAGCCACATTTAATGTGCATTCCTGTAACAGCGGGAGGTTGTGTGCTCAGCTCAGGGGGAGAGGGAAATGTTTAAAGGCAGCTTAACTCCCCTGAAATGCATCTTACCTGGCAGAAGCGTTTTTGCATGCTACAGCTCTGCTACAGGGGATGCCAGAAGGTCCTTGAGAGCCAACATATGTGCGAGGAATTCATCTCCTAGAGGGTGATGGCTTTCAAAGGGCATTTTTTAAATGGACAGAAGAGGGCTAGAGCAAGTGATGGGATTTCTCCTGTAAAGCTGGACAGCAAAGCGTTACTGCCCTGCCTGGGGGGGGCAAAGGGAAGCACAGGACGGGACTGACTCCCCGAGGGCCCTGCAGCAGGTTAACGCCACACCTCGGGTACACGAAACCTGCAGCTCCCGACACCTCAGCCTGCCCTGGTCCCCCAAACTGCTCATTTGGTGCTCTGCTCCTTAATTCCTCCATAAAGAGCTGGGTGTCAGAGCTGCGGCGGGTGCGGGGGCTCGAGGACGACGGTAGCAAGGGCACGGCTCGCAGCAAACCCTTCACGGACTGACCAGGACAACAGGAACAGCTCGCAGCCAAATGAGCTGTGACAACGGTGATGTGCAATTTTCACATATAAAAAATAAACAAACCTGCTGATCCTATTTACGTTTTGTCTCACGCTTATTTTCCCAACGTTGAGCCTTGGTGCTAATCCACTTTAGCCCAGCGACGCCTGGCTAGCACAGCCACGCTCCCAACGCGGCAGCGCGGGGCTGGCAGCTCACGCTCTCCCAGGACCCGTTTCATGCTGCCTGGGCCAGCGCCAGGCCCAAGGCGAGGCAATAGGTGTTCTCCCACTTTTGGCATCTCAAATGCAAGGAAAATTGCTTGCTAGGTAGCAAGGATACAAGCTAGTTAAATACTGTAAAGCCTACAGCTTTCTCCAACACTCCTTATTTTTATGTGTCACATCACATTCCCTCAGCGCCAGTCCGTATTCTCAGGGTACTTAACAAGGATAGACAAAGCGTAGCAGCTCCAAATAAATCATCACAGCCTGTTGTGCATGAGCCTCTGCTGAGAGAAACGTCCTTTAAACCCATCCCAGTTTCATCTCCTATGAAAAAACAAAATAATCTGCCACTAAAATAGATAATTAAATGCAAACACACTGGAAATCTTTTAACCTTTGCCAACCAAACAGATGAACTGTTTAAACTAGACTCTAAACCTGTTCGCATTTAACAGGCTATTCAGACAAAAGCCAAGGGGCAGAGATGCTACGCCCGGGCCACCGCTGCCACCTGCCTCCGAGCCACACGTCTCCGGCACAGCCATCGCCGCAGGTTTGGTTCGCGCCCCGCTCTCTGCTCGGGCTCCTGCGCCTGCAAAACCCACTCCCTGCTCAACCAGCAACCAGTGACTCAGCACAAAAAGCCCCCTAAGCAAGGAGGGTTCCCAGCCACGGAGACCCAGCTGGGGTCTGCCGCGGCTTTCGCCCTTCCCTCCCTCTCCCGGCACATCCCGCTTGCTTCTCACCGCCAGCCCCGTCCTTCCCGAGCTCCGCGGCACCGGCTCGCGCCAGGCACGGGGCTGCTGAAGGGCCGCAGGTCTGGCCCTGAACCGGGCAGAGCCATTCCTTTGCCGCACCGAGGAGGGGATGGCTGCAGACGGGGCCGCACCCAGCAGCTCGTGGAGGAAAAGGGAACAAGGCATTCATCGCCGAGATGAATGCTCCTTGTGCCTCTTCGGCACAAGGAGCCGTCTCCCGTGGAGCAGCTTCGGCGCAGGGCTGCGGAATTCCCCAAAACCTGCTGTGAGGGGTTGTGAGGGTTTTGGGGGGGGAGTTTGGTTTTGACTGTTGAACAATATTCCCGCACGGGTTTCCGTTTGCTCGTTTTAGGGTGTGCTTTTTTCCTTTTTTTAAACAAAGGTGCCCTTGGGTGCTGACACAGGTCAGCAACCGGGCCAAAAGATGCCCTCTCCCAAGCACCCCACTGAAGGCTGGGGAGCAGTTCTGGCAGCCTGACCCCACTCCAGGTCCTCTGAGGACAGATTCATCGAATGCCCGAGGCGGAGGAGAAGAAAACTCCCAGGGACTCACTCTGCTCTTAGCCCGGTCCTCCGCGATCCTCCAGCAGCCGCCTCAGAAACGCCAATTAGAATCAGGACGACTTTCCAAAGATGTATTTCAGACTTTATTCGTTGTGACAAGCGTGTTCTACCTCGCGCGGTTCTCCCGGCTGCGGGGCTGAGCGGAGCGACCGCAGCTCAGGGCTGCGCCCGGGCCAGAGCTCTCGCTTTCACCCGCGCCGGGTGAGCGGGGGACATCCGAAAGCCCCGCTCATCCCAACACCTCACTGGTTTCTCCTCGCTTCCAGCAGGAGCTAAAGCTCCCAGCATTTCCTGCACTGCAGGTGGCTTGCTCAGGTTTTATTCCTAGAACACACACCCCGCGTTGATCCAGATTTTAGCACAGCACCACACACACGCACGTTAATCGGTCTTGGTAGAAAAAAATCTTTGGCAATTTTTTATTCCCAAAAGAGCTGAGATGATCCCTAAGAAAGAAATGGCCCAGGAACCAGAGGCTGAATTTATTCTGCAATGGACACAGGAGCACAGCTTCCCCCCGAGCTTCGGCTGCACACACACGCGTTAGGTCGAGGGAGGGAGTACTTCTCCAGTGCAAGTGCCTCTACAATGGGGTGAAGGCATCCCCCAGAGGAGCCTTCCTCTGCTCCCACCAGCAATCCAAAGAGCCTGAACTATGAGCCCAGCTGCAGACATCTGAAATAGGGCAAGGGGAATCCCACTGGCAGAGCCTGGCTGCCGGGCAGTCCGGAGGGGCTTTCAGCCCCCAGCGGGGCCTTCAGCTTCCTCAGAGCAGAACAGCGCTCCTGCCGTGGAAAGGCAGACATGCACAGCCACGAGGGGCACCTCTGAACCCCGACTCTGTCCTCCGCGCCGCCCCGAAGGAGGGCAGAGATCGGCCGGTGACCCACATCCTCATCTGGGTTGCCCCAGGGAGCCCCAGAGGACGCCAGTGCAGCCGACCCGCCTGCAGAAACACAAGCTTTTAGAGAAGGGGTCTGCTTTAGTCATGCTTCACATCTTGCGCTGTAATTAAACAGCCCGCAAGGCTCCAGGTTTCTCATTAAAGGAAAAAGAAAAAGCACAGTCAGAGGTTACGCTGCAGGAAGGTAACGTCCCCTCCTGCTAGTTAGGTGACCCGAAGGCAAGCGAGCCAAAATCAGAGCTGCTGAAATCTGCCAGCAATCCTCCTCCAGCAGGGCACTCTGCAGGCACTTAACTACCCAATTTTCAGATGCTGCTTCTTGCACAGAGCCTGGCTTCAGTCCATCCCCTTGTTCCAGCTAAGGAAGGGCCCAAGGCAAAGAAAGTTTCATATGGGACGCGTAGCCTTACCCAGCCGGCAACGCAGTCTAATGAATCCCGACTGTCTCGCTAAGCTCACGCTAACGCAAGTGCTGCCTCTCTTGCTAAACCCTGTATTAGAGACAGGCGACGGACTGCAGGGAAGATGGGGACCAGAACGTGTTTGCTATTAAAAGCAACAGAGGCAAAACCCAAACACAGCTTTTCCAGACTACAAAGGCTTCTGCAAACATCTATAGCAGAGTGCCTTCAGCTGCACGAGCCAAAGCACCCATTTTTTCCTTAGATTAATGCATACAAAGCTCTTTCTTTTTTCCCCCCTCAGTACATTCAAGACAATTTGCATCTTGTCAAGGATTTTGCTGCCACTGCTATTGCTTTACTTTTGGCAACCAAAAGCCTGGCCGCAGGAGATGGAGACGCATCCAGCTCACCATAGACCCAGCCTGAACAGGGATAATACGCAGCAAATCCTGAAAACAGAGGTTGCACCTTCTTTAGCCTCAACACCACTTAGATTTCTCCTTTTCAGATGAAAAAAAGGATCAGGAAGCTTAATTTTGGTCACCTTGGTACTGGCTAGCTGCAGCTTTCAGGAACTTAACGCAAGCAGGCGGTACAGGGTTTGCAGCCCAGAATATAGCGGCTCAGTTACCTGCTCAGCAAGGGGATCTGGCAAACCCCGCGTGGCTCTGCCTGAGCTCCTGGTTCCTCCCGCTGCCAGACTTGGAAAAAGCCGCCGGGCTTCACGGCCCCGCAGGCTCAGACATCACCCCGAGGGCAAGGGAAGGCAGCGAAATTCAGAAAGATGAGCTATGGGGAACATGTTCCTGGGAGCTGACAAAGCCACTGCAGCTGGCCACGAGCGCCCCGTCCCCAAACCTGTAGTCAATGGCAAAGCGCCCTCTTTCCCTGCAGGGTTTGGAGGTTGCGCGTTCGGCCTCATCCAGCCCCTCCGAGCCGTGTGTTTAACCCCACCCGAGCAGGGTGCGGGGAGCCACCGGCCGAGCCCTGCTCCCGCCACAGAGCCCTTTACTGCAAAAGGGGCCGTACGGATCTGTGCGTGGGGTGAAAAGCCCCGCTAATACACCTTGTTCAGGAGGACAAGAGCAGCTAATGCCTTGTTACTGGACTAATTTATAAGCTTGTCCTAAAAAGCAGCTTGCATTCTGTCTGTGCATCTGCATGATCTGCACTTGGGGGCTTCTCACCCGAAATCCCCGGTGGTAGCACAGAGCATCACCCCCTTTTACAGACAAAAAAAAAAAAAAAGCTAAAAACTCACAAAATAGAGCCTTGATCACAGGCAGTGCTGAACACCTGCAGCTCCGCCAGCCACGCCTGGCTGCTCAGCCCCTCCAGCAAACGCCTGCCAGGGGCTTATTTATCTCAGAGCAGGCTGACGTCCCCAAAGCCGGGACCTGCACACCCCGGCTTCAGAGCCAGGGGACTGGCACTTGCTCACACAAATACGTATTTGTAACTGGCCTCGTGCCTTCCCTTAGTGGCATCTGCAGCGTGAGACAGTTCAGTGGAAACTAGGGGAAAAGAAGTATTTGTTTAGCCAAGGGCACAACAACGAGGCCCGAGCTCTTCACCGAGCACTGACCGAAGAAAGGGTTCATCCACAAAACCCTACAATAAATCCCAGATTAGCACAGAGCCACTTCATTTTTGTTTAATTTTCTTCCCCATGCAGACTGGCAGCGTGACAATGGCAACGGAGGGAATCGGTCATGGTTGTCAAGTTCAGGCAATTTTATTGAGAGAAAAAAAAAATTAACTGCTACTTTAATGGCTTTTTAAGTGTTTATTGGGCCTGGAGCTACTAATGAATCAAATGTAAGTATCCTCTAAATTGCCAGTTCTGGTCCACCCACTTTGCTCCTCAAAATCCACTCTGAACTCGCTGCTCACCGTGAAGTCCATTTCCATCACCCGAGGAGCTTCAGCGCAGCTCCGCCGCACCTCCCCGCTCAGAGCCGCGGGTGGGCGGCCCGAACGCGCTCTCAAAGCCTGCATCATTTCACGGCTCCGCTCTCACCATTCCCTTCCAGAGAAAACCCCAAAACCCCATACCGCTGCGGACAAAGCGCAGTCCTTGGGAACCACCCAAGCAGCATCTGAAACCCACCGGAGGGCCGTCAAAAAAATCATTTCATTGCCTGGATCGATTCCCGCTCAGACGCTTGGCAGAAACCCTTATGCAAGGGTCCAAATTCCACTCTTAGCAGTGTTCAAACAGGGCATCAAAACCAGTCTGGGGACCAGGGAAGAAATGCATTTCCAGTAGGTTGGCAGCAATGATAAAGACTAGACAATATCGCGTAACATGGCTGAGGTACTCCCTGCCTAGGTTATAAAGGAAAGCCATTTCAGCGCTAAATCTGCCAGCTGGCGTGACCAGGCCGAAGAGATCCCCAGATCGGATCTGCAGTCGTTCAGGGGTGCGTTGCCAGCACCTCTAGGTACCAGCAGCGTTTACGTCCACCCGCACCGATTTACAGGCTCAGCCACCGAACGCCGCTGCAGGGCAGAGCTGCACAGCACAGGCTTTGGGGAGACCCAAGTCCAGAACCAACCGCACAAGAGCTTCTGCCTGGATAGACCGAGCTTGCTTCAGCTTGAAACCGACCAAGCCCGCCTGCCCAGGCGCAACCTACACACGGGGGCTTACCTGGGTCTAAAATATTCTCCAAAAGCTGCTATCGCGCCAAGTTTTATCGTCGTTTCACCAAGCGCAGAAGCAGTAAAACCTTCTTTGTGGGATCTCTGATAGGTCACTATTCTTCATAGATGGTTACTGGGTACAAAACACTACTGGAATATGTCAGTTAAGTTTTCCCCACATGACTACTATAAAATGACAAGTTTTATATGAAAATAGAAAAAAAAAAAAGCTCTGGGGCACGCACATTCCCAGAGCATGCTAAAAGCCCAGGGGAGCAGCATCCGCGGGCCAAGCTGGGTGGTTACGAAGCGGATCATGCCATGCAGAGCTGCAGTTCACTGAGGACACCAGGAGATGCCCCGTGCTCCGGCAGCGCAGGTAACGGGTCAAAACGAAGATCGTGCAGACGTCAGCCAGCACCCAAAACGTGGGGATTTGCAGGGCGAAGGGACCCGGCCCCGTGCTGGGGGGGCAGGGGGGCTGTCCTCAGCCCCAGCCTGGCAGACCCTCACCGAGCTGCGCATCAGCTCTGCTCACACACCGAGCCAAAGCCTCAGCTTTACGTTTTTATCAACCGTTTGCTCGCACACACATAGAGGAGAGAAGAGCAAGGCTCGCTCATAATGAAGCCCACTGCAGGCTAATCTAACATGGCACTGAATTACGTTTAAATAAATTAATGTCAGTACTCCAAATTATTTGCAGACACCCTGCTCTTCCAATGCCATCATGTTTCTACCACTTCTCCCCAGTTATAAAAAAAACCCCAAACAACCAAGACCAGAGGAGCCCACGGCACTACACAAGGGAGAAGAGAGTTCCGTTTCTGATGCTGTCTCATTGAATCAGCATTAGCTGCTTTCCACACACTCCATGGGAGCCTGGGCTCGAACAATAAAAAAAGGCCATAAAAAATGGTTTATGTTCAGTTTTACCTGCTCATTTGTGAATCCAAATATCTTTGGACTGAATAAAAAGTTCAGCTACAAAATAACAGTACAATTGCCAGAGCATGTAAGGTTTGCCCTTCTCAGATGTCAGCCTGAAAAGCTGTCTGGGGTAGCAGCAAACATTCAGCCCTCCGCGGGAAGGGGAATGCTGTTGCAAGCATCTCAGACACATTTATGGGATCTGTGGGATCACAAAATACCGCAGTGAGGGCGCAGGTAATGGCGTTTCCTTCCCCACTTCTGTGGGGGAATTCCACCAGGAATTACTGCCATTCTCTCCTATTACACTGGCAAGGTGTTCCCCAAAAGGCAGCGGAGCCCAGCCTGGCCTCCCCTCTAGGTCATTCCTGCAGGGCGCCGGGATGCGCCGTGCATCTCCGTGCGAAACGAGCTTCCTGCGGACCTCCCGAAGGGAGCGTCTCCGGCAGGCGCGCCGGTGACCACAGGATGGGACCGAGCTCTAGGAGCAGCAGAATCCCTCCTGGTCCATATTCTTGTGACATTTTTCCTACTCCTACAGCTGTCCTGGCTCATTACCGGTCAAGGATAATTAAGGGGATTTATAGTGCACGTTTCTGAATGACACTGCTCACTCATCGCTACGGTTTTGTGATCCGACCTTTTATTCTCCTCCTCTGGTGAAGGATGAGGCAATGGGTCTCCGAATCCCCGCGCGCGCACGAGGGCCGCATTCCTCCACGTGGGAGGTAGCAGGGCTGGCTGCTTTCGGGTGGCGGGGTATTCTTGGTTCATTGGCGCTGGTAACATTTGGCAGCCAGCTCTGCTGAGGATTTTATTCTACTTGCAAAGCTGTATTTTTGCTAAGTCAAGGGCAGCACAGCCCATGCCAGTAATACTCAGCTAGCAGCTTCAATTCAGTTATGTTTACCCATCGCACAAATAAACCTTCCCCCCTCTAATGACAGGATTCCAGTAGGCTGCGAAGCAGAGAAGGAGAATTCGAAGCGCCATCTCCATTTTAGCTTTTTTTAAATCCCCGGCTGGCTGAACAGCCTGCTTTTCGAATTAAAGCCCCGTATTAAAAGCAGAAGCTGAGTGTCAGAGTCCGATTGCCCCAAGCCAGCAATGCTGGCAGCGAAGGTCACTCAGTGGCAAGGGAGAGGCTGAGCGAAACCAGCTGCTCCCTCGGACTGCGGGGCTCGTGCTGGAGAGTCACAGCAAGAAAATCAGGGAAAGCCTTTCCTAGCATTGCCCATAAACACAGCAAAGCTATTGTAGGCAGCTTACAGGGAATAAGAGAGTTTCTCCAGACAAAGAAACGTGGCCCAATATGCAGATGTCAGTGTTTGGAAAGAGAACTCTGTCTTTTAGACAACTGAGCCACCTAAATCCATCTTTTACAGCCGCTTTCTTCTCTCAACCAAGCTGAAAGATTACACACAATCTGAAATAAGCGCATACTTCAGTCCCTTCCCAGAACCACGTGCACTGGCAAGTAAGCTTTAACCTCACGTCAAACTGACGTTTAAATACCCCTGCTGACTCGCGTTAGCGATACCCACCCTGGCCCGCAGTCAAAACTTGACCAGGATCCTTTACTCTGAACTAGTCATAAACATTCTCGGTTTTGCATTTGGCCGTGAAACCGGGCAGCGTCACCGAGACGCTCTCGTGTGCCGCATCGAACCCTGCAGATTTAACAAGCACTTCACATCACGGAAACGCCGATCAAGAAACTCCGCTTTCAGTGCCGGGACAAAGCAACACATCAGCGAGGCCAGCACCGCAAGCTCAGCCCGTCTGCAGCGTCCCATCCCGGCCCCAGCTCCCAAAACACCCAGGAGCTGTGTCCCGGCAGGATGACAGCCACCGCGTTTATGCGTCAACTCTTGTGATTTTGCGATTCCCTTCTCCTTACCCCGTGCTTGTGTCGCCTTGTTCTTCCCCGGTAACCAATTCACAAGCCCTCCAAAATCTCTGCAAGTTCCAAAAGTGAGAATACTGCCAGCACGCCCTGCGTGACACCGCTCAGAACCAGGTACTGCTGCAAGCAACACTGTAATTCGCCCTGGATTCCCCCAAAAAGAGAAACAGCGCTGGTGGAGACACACACACACACACACACACACACACGCGTGAGGAGGGCCAGCCCTGGCTGCAGTCGTCGCTCTCTTCCCAAGGCGGACCTGAACCGCAACGGAAATCTTTAGTTTGCTGACAAGTGAGGCGCTGGTCTCACAAGCTTGTGGGCCCGGAGTCCTGCTGGAGCGCGAGGCCTCCAGCTGTAACTCACTACAACTTTGTCCCAGGTGCAGAGGTGGAATTGCCAAGGGCAGAGACGCTCAGCTGCCGCTCACAGCCCGCCCCGGCTGCTCCGCCAACGTGCGCGTCTACCTTCCCTTTTCATAGGAAAACCTGTAAACTGTTCACGGCTCACATTACGGTTTAGATCTCCAACCCTGCCTCTTCAGCGTGAGCCCGTGGTCTCCAACGTCTCTTTCAGCTGCCAGTGCTGCCTGGAGCGAGCAGACCCCGAGAGAGGGAGCGGGATTACTGCCGCCCCTCCCCGCCACCGGTTCTCCTCGGTGCCGCGGGAGGTGCAGCTCGCCCAGAGCCATCAGCAGCGAGACGGGCGGTCGCGTGGCCGGAGGGCACAGCTAGCAACGCGTCTCCGGATTTCTGACAAGAACGGAATTATTATTCTTGGAAACTACACGTTTCTGCCTTCCCAGATTAACGTCTTAATGAAGACGCCCGACATATTTACAGAGCGCCTTCAAAATCACTTTGCCGTACTGTACATTCGTGAATCGTTTCCCTTACCTGGGGGTAAGGGCTTTTGCAACGCAGGGTGCGAATTACCACAAGAGCCAACTGAAAATACACAGGAAATTAGGAATTCCCCAGACCAGAACTAAACTCAGGGCTACAAGAGCACCAGAAAGCACCAGAGAGGCTTCTGCACCCTCCGCTTCTGGCTCTTACCGACTCTATTACTTACTGGGTGGGTAGTACATTTTAAACATTATTTTTCTTAAGAGTAGCACCAAATGCCACTGTGCAGCAACCACCGGACCTCGCCCAGTCCCCGCTGCAGCTACAGCACATGCGCTTTGTTAGGCTCTTTTCTTAATCCTACTTTAAATTACTACCTTCTGCGGGCTGAGCGCTCCCAGGTACATTAAAGAGCTCTTCCTCTAGGACGCTGCCCGTTTTAGGGCTGCACCGTCACTGCGCATCGAACAGTTTGCTCTTGCAATGCTTTTCCTGCTCACCCAACGTACCGCTCACAAACGGGCGCCGGGGGGGGCCTGCGGCAGCACCAGGAGCACCCCGGCACACCGACGAAGCCCCGCAGCGCGGTAGGCAGGGAGCCACGCAATGCGGAATTTCACACAGAAAACAGGAGCATTTCCGTGTCAAAAGACTCCAACTTCTCAATTTTTGCTACTAGAACTTAATTAGCCTCACAGCCCATCTGGTAATTTGCAACCCATTACCCAGCATTCTTTGGACCTTGAAATATTTAACATAATGAGGCCCTAATAGGGACTAATCCTTCCACAGAAACCATTTAACTCCAGGAAAATAATGCCACTTAGTTTGAAATATTCTTCATTAGCAATTTAAAGTGGCAGTTAATAAAGAAATTGTTACCTAAAGAAGAAAAGGCATGGACAGCCTGCCACGCCAGGAGCCAAGCATCCGGGCCCTTTCAGTACTCGCCCGACTAGCCAGCTTCAGCGTTTACAACAACTTTAATAATTCATCTGAGAACATCAAAATCACTACTAAAACCAAATTAACTAGTTGTTCCTCGTTTGTACTGTATCCGAAGGTTTCACTCCCACACCAGAAGCTGAAGGCAAGTAACATCACTGAGGAAAAGAACCTTAATAATTAAACTTTCATAGTGGGCTGACGGTATTGGCTTGAAGTTCCCAGGACTTGGATGCAAGGACTCAAAGCCAGTCTCGGCACGGGTGCCAGAGTCAACCTCCAAGGAAAAGGGATAAGCAGCAAAATGGAAATCAGCCAGGGTTTGCAGGAAGTCTCTGTTAAATGATTTGACCTTTTATAATTGAGAGGAATGAGTGAGGAGAGTGTCCAACCTCCCAAAACCAGCAGAAGCTGATTTCCTACACTGGGAGCGGTTACCCAGCGCTGGGTGGGGACGACCGCCATCCAGCCGTGATCCGGCAACTCCTACCGCGTACACCGTAAAAATCACATTAGGAGACATGTACCAGGAGCCTTTGCTTTCGTCTTGGAAAGGACTAAATTCTGCATCAGCCAGTTTGCAGCTAAGTGTTGCTATTTACTGCAAATAGGCACAGTCAATAAAAATTCCTGCTTCCGAGCCGCTGCTCCCACCTCTCTGGGGACAAGTGGGAAGTTAATTTCCTTCGTTATTAAACTTCTGTGCTGAGAGAGGTCTATCACCGCCCTTGTCAGGCAGGGCCAGGCAGAGGAAAGGCGTTTTTATCTGCTAACTGCTGGAGTGAGAGCAGCCCACTGATACCACAAAGGTCAAGGACCCATCAGCACAGGAACCGAAGCCGGGATCTCTGGGGTATTATTTAATTTAAATTAATTGTACCACCTCCAGAGCATCCCAGAAGTTGAATCAGACCGCCCTGGTCCGTGGGGGACGCTGAAACCTCGCACGGAGCTGAACACACCCGCCTGAAGCACAGTGGCCACCGAAGGGCTGGGACCAGCTGGGGGGACCATGGGGGGCTGGAGCCCCCCAGGAAGGGCCGAGAGTGGTGGCGGGAGCTGCCCCTGGGTCCTTCATGGCCGCATGCGCTGCTGGAGCCCGGCAAGGGCGCCCGGGGCTTCTGTGGGGGCAGCTCACCCCAAATCCTGCCCAGGGAAGAGGGAAGGTGCCACACAGAGCTGTGGGAACGGGATACGGCCGAGGCAGAGGGGTGCGTGGCAAGTCCATCGCCTGTCGCCGGCAGCTCCTCTGCTGAAGGTGCATGAACTACAGTAAAATCCAGCTCTCTAGGGGAGCGCTGGCCCTGCCAGGAGGTATGGCTGGTGTTCAACCTCTAGGGTGCCTGGTGATCCCGTGACATTCACGGGGACATTTATCCTGTTGGTCAGGTCATTTTTAAAAGCATAATTACATCCTGCCTTTAAGCACCCGCACTGACGCTGCTCCGACGCGCACTCCCTCGCCCCTCTGCCCGTGCCCTATCCAGTCCTCCCTTCTTTCTCCACTGCCCCCCACATACCCTCACCACTGGCGGATGGGCGCTGTGTTTTCCGACCCACCTTCACCCGGCTCACAATACAGCTGTCGAGCACACACCCTGCTGGATATCACCTCTCCGCACCATCCAGGGGACCGAAGAGGTGCCCCCACTCCCTTTCCAAGGCAGGATATTACAGGAGCCCAAATGACTTCTCCAAAGGTTTACAGCCATTTTCAGAAATTCTTTATTTGCAAAACTTGGGGAGTCCACACTCAAAGGGTGTTTCTTTAAGCTATGCAGGAAGACGCCTCCCACAGCCCCAAGATTGTCTGTCCTTGCAGTTCATAGTTCCATAAGAATTATCAGATTTTTACACCATGCAGCTTTAAGTTTCTGGACACTGGTCATTAAAAAACCCTCAACATGAAGCATTACTATCTTGTCATCATTAGGTTTCAGAGCCAACGGTGTCAATGCAATTAAGTACAGCTCATTGACATCCTGCCCGCATGCTTCGAGTAAGTATAATTCTAACAAGGTCTACCGCCTCCTTCACAGTGCAGAACACAGACTGCTCAGTGATTTCTTCAAAACACTATTGAATTTCAGCTCCCATTTCTGGAGTAAATTGGACAGAAAAGATTTAGGGGGAGAGCAAATAACATTTTTGTATCAAAATTATAGTGAAAAATCTGTAACACCTGAATTAAACATGAAGATGAATCATCCTGACCCAACACAACCCTCATTTCTTCCTTTTGTCTAACCCACACCCCCCGACGACTGCTCTCTGCGGGGCTGCAGAACCCAGATCTGCTCGAGGCGGGGTATCGATAACAGGTAACGTTTGGCCAACACCTTTGTTAGTGCCCGTGGGTCCCACCCAGCAACTTACCAGGAAGCGGACATCATCAAAGCCGTTCAAAAGCAGCTTACTCTCGTATTGCTGCAGGCCGATGGACTCCAGCCACTCCCCGACACTCTGCTCCAGCATCCGCGAACCTGACGAGAGAGGAATCGGCAGACGCTTGAAAAGGGAAAAACCGTTAAGGCGGTAGCAGCGGCACTCTGAGGAAGACAGATGGCATTGCCACATCATAGTCATTACCATAAAGAAACTCAAAAAATTATGCTCAGAGTACAACAAATCAGCTGGCAGACAACTCCTCTTGTGTGCACAGACCATGGACAACACGCTGGCAGTGCCTCCGCGGGCTCCGGGTTTAATTTGTATCCCAGTTAACACTCAGAAAAAAGAAACACCTCGCCCGGGCAAACTGTTTAGAAGCGCTCCCGGGACCAGGACACCACATGCACTGCTTTCAGGGCTCAGGCGACTTTCTTGCCAGGCAAACACATGAAGCCCAACCCCACGGGGATGCGGATCCACTCCTTGGCTCGTCTGAAGGGGGCGGGAGGAGGGTTGCAAACTTTCACCCCAGACATTCCCAGCCAGTCGCAGGTGCGAGGGAATGGAGCGGAGCCGCTCACGAACGCACAGAGCTGTGCAGGTCCTCTCGTCCATGCAACTTCGGATGCACCGCCCTGCTCAGCGGGCCAGCGGAGAGGGCCAGGCGCGCCGGAGGCACAAAGCAGCTAGAGAGAAAATACATCTTCATGCAGCTGAGACACAAAACAGACACGACGGACTTTCAGAAAAGCAGCAGAAGCCGGGCTAGAGCAGCTGTCCACAGGAAGACATGCAAGACAAAGAAAGCACACAAACTGCAGCAGAAGAAAGGAAAGGCTTATACTTTTTTTCCCCAAGCAGTCCTGAAAGAGGCAAACCATGGTAAGGGTTTTTTCTCTCTGTTACGGTGTTAAGAGGAGCAGAGGTGTGAGTGACCCCGAGCCCGACTCTGAGTGTCCTGGCACTGTCATTTTACCACCCATCCGGACGCATGGCATTTCAGCACGCTGCTCGGACCGGGCTGGCTGCCCTGGAACGTCTAACTACACCGCTGCGCTGGGCGACAGCAAGAGAGACAGAGGAATTGGTGCAGTTTTCACCCAACACATCCAGTCCCGCCAGGTGCATGCTTGTATTTGCCTTTCCTTCATCTTCTTCAGCTGAGCGCAGCTGCTGCATCCGAGCCCCTCACTCAAACAGGGAGCAGCTCTGGAGAAAGAGGCATTTTACTTCCTCGCTTCCAAGCCACGTCAAAACAAAAAGAAACCAAACGCAAGCACACTCTCTCCTCTTCCTGCAGCAGCCCGAGTCCGAGATGTGCCCTGGCACCTCCTCTCAGCCTCTGATAAATGAAATTCTCCCCACCACCCTACGGAAGCTGTGCAGACAAGGTCTCCCTTCCCTCAGCCCTGGGAAGAGTCCAGTGACTTGTTACTCTCCTCTAGAAAAGCTTGAGACCTTAAATATGATGACAACAAAAAAAAAAAGTTCAGAGATCTCCTTTTCATCACGGTATTTGCTATGCAAGACAGGCAGAATTTTTCAGGCTTCTCAGCACATCTGTTTCAAGGGTATATGCAAATCAAAAGATGAGCAGGAAAACCAGGTTTGCTTTCTTTGAACCTTCAGGTCAGCTGAAGCTGTTTGGTACCTTCCAAGCCATCCTTCCCGCCCCCGCCCGCTGCAATGGCTGCACCACGCAGAGCTCACGGTCTTATCTGGAGGTTCTTGGGGTAAGGGATCCTGCTGCTCTGGTCCCCAGGAGAGCTCCTCCGCCAGGCGACCCGCGCTCGGCGAGTTCGAGAGCGCTGGCCGGTCTTTCTAGTGCACGCCGCAGCACGAGAAACGCAGCGCTCACAAAAGGTTTCTGCCTCCCTCCCCTACCACAGCCTGTGCAGAAGGGCAGCATCTAAACCTGGAATTTATGCCACAAGCTCCCGCTCGCCCGGCGTCTCCATCCTTCCCTCGCGCCGGTCCTTGCTGGTCCGCCAGCAGCCAGGCGGCCGCGTCCCCTCACCAGGCAATCGGGCGTCCTTGCAGAGCGCTGCAGCGGCGTGCTTTGTCTGAAGGCAGCGAGCTCCACGCTTGCCGTTCCACTCTCAGTCCTGTCTCCTGCTCTCGCATTGCCTGTCCCTCCCTTCTCTTCATCCTCTTACCCCTCCCAGCTTTTGCATCCACTGTACAAGCAGTGAGCAGCCTTCGCGGCAGAAGCTGCAGGAGAGGGGAGGGAGACAGCAGCTTTATAACTCTCTAGTGGAAATTACTGACTTCTCAATATTTACTCGGTGATGGGCTACACGGCTTGGGTTCTCAAAAAATGATGTTACAGGTCTGCTTTGACAGTTCCAAGTGATTTGTGGCTAGCTCAGAATTAATTTATCAAGAGAGGTGAGGAAAATGCTTGCTGCCTACTACAGCATTTCTGGAAGCCGTCGGGGTATTGGCAGGGGGAATGAAACCACAGCAGTTCCTTCCTCTGAGCTCCTGAATTTCATTTTAAAGAATTTACTCAGCCTTTTGTACACTCATAAATGTATTTCTGCTTTTAAAGGGGAAACCTACAGTGATGCCAAGCACAGGTTTTCTGGTTTTAAAACCACTTCAAATCAAGAGAAAACACAGGCGGGGGGGGGGTATTTGGAGGGAGGGAAATGGAGGGGTTTACTTTAAAAAGAACAGATGCCCCCAAACCACCTAGACTGAAAATAAGGAAGTCCAAAATACACCTGATATTTGCATGTTATGAGGATGATACGGGAGCAAATGAATCCCAGTCACTGTGTCCCCAGCAAAAGCCCTATCAAAACTTCTGATTCAACCAGACTCCGAACTCTCAGCTCTGCCCTTCTCCTTACGGCCCACGTTTTAGGAATCCTACCTTTAAAAGGTCTGCAGATGACAGAGGGGGAAACAGTCAGAGTGTAGTTGGAAATACAGTATTTAAAAGTTGCAAAAAAAAAAGCAAGCCAAGCAATTCAGTTCCTCTTGCAAGACATTTTTCAAGTAACACAGCATGCTTCAGAGAAAATGGGAAAGGGAGAGGGCTACCAGGGCTCAGAGAGGTCCTTCGGCAAGTTATTGCTTCCATGATGGACTTTAGTGCAAAGTTTGAGTCTGTTTGGAGGAAGAAATAAGTAGGAGCTCCATGCCGGACAAAAAGCATCACCCCGTTTGCTCATGGAAACTGCTAACGGTTTGACGCGACCTGGTGTGGCCTGAAGAGCCACAACCAAGCTTCACCAGGAGAAAAAACCGCACGAGTCCAAGCAAGCGTTGATGAAACCACACACAAAGTGAGCACGCGAGACAACCAAGTCAGGGAGCTCTTGCCACAGCTGGGGACGATCATCAGCTGAAAGTCCTGAAATCCACTGAGGGAGCTATAAACTCAGGCAGTGCATTAGGCAGGATGGATAGGCAAGGAGAACGTAGTCATTAATGCTATCAGATGCAAGAAATACAGCCAGCATCTGACTTTACTGGAAGTAAGATCAATTAGCCAAATGCAGATCGCTAACAAATTTCTCCCTCTTTTGTCAAGTGAAACACCAAGCACATTCCTCACGTCTCAAATCAACTGCAGAATTAACTCACCAAGACCCAAGTGCCTCCCCTGTCCAGCGCAGCATGCCCCCTGCCTGCATCTAGCTGATTTATTGAGCGGAGACCACTCATCTCCTTTATTTTTGGGGAGAGAAACACTGCCTGACGAATCACCGTAACCCAGCGAGCAACAGACGGGTTTCTTGTTCAAAGCCAGCAGCGAGATGAGACACTGCAGGGCAACGGGGTTGAGTTTCTGCTGCACTCCCCTACCCCTCTGACCCACACTGGGAAGGAAGAGACGATTAGGAGTGGGTTGCTGGAGCTAAATAAACATATGACTGCAACACGCACATGCGGAGAGACACAGCCTGAATACAAATGTCTGTTCCTGGGCCAAAAAAAACCCTTTAAGGCAAAGGTTTGGTGGAATCTGGTACCCTTTAAGACATAGGGTTCCCTGATTCCCCAACCTCCGAAAAGCACGTACCAACATGGCTCAGTGACAGACTTCTTTCCTCCCACATGTACCATCCCACCCTCCAGAAACACATTTGGAAGATTTCCTTACAAGCTCTACCAGGAAATCAGAGGGTCAAATCGTTGGCCAAGGAATAGATTCTAGCTCCAAATTCTATAAAGATGCCAAGATGCATCTAATTACCTCAGTATCCAGGGGCCTCAGAGGTTTAATGTGCTCGTCCGTAACACCATGGCAAGACACAGGGTTTTGTCACGCTGTTCTATGGAGGAAAGCTTGATGGTGCAGAAACCGGCCATGTGCCCAGATTTGTATGGGAAGCCTCGGCCAAGGCAGGGACCTGAAACGAAGTGTCGCGGGGCCTGGGCTTGTCCCAGCCTGCCTCCAGGGGCCCCTGCCTTCCCCAGACCCAAGTCACTTGTATGCAATAACCCCTTGTGTAAACAGACTCCAAACATACCTATCTCTGCAGTAACTGCCAAGCAAGGCATTTTCCCTTTCGAGGCAAATTAATGATTCCAGAAAAAAAACTAGTCAGGAGCCCCAGTATCCTCAAAGCCCAGCCATTTTTTGAGGATGCGAGAGCATTTGGAACATTCCCTGCAGCTCCCGCACATTTGCGATATGATGTGCGACATTAAAACAGCCTTAGCAAAGTCCTGAAGAGCAAAAGCTAAACGCTGCTAGAAAACAAAAGCATGAGGGTGCACGGGCCCCGGGAGAGCCTTCATCCTTGCAGCAAGGGGCCGGCAAAGCACTGCCCGCTCTCTGGCTAGCTGCACTTACAGGAAAGGAAGGAGAAACAGGGAATATGTACGGCAGCTGATCTGTGTACAAGGGATCCCAAACCAAGCGTAACACAGCACAGCCCGCAGGAAAACACATGGGCTTAAGGACAAGGCAGCTCCTGGGTCCGCCTGCTTCCAGAAACGGGTGTCCATTTTGCAGAAAACTCCCTGCACAACGGCAGCTTTTGCTGAAGTGCTGGCTCCTCCTCCCCCCTCCATGTTAGACCTCTTCACTAACGATATCGATCCATCACATGCACTGCTACAGCTACGGACCGGCTCGGGCAGGGGAGGACTTGTCACAAAGCGGGATGCTGAACAGTTGCCATTGCATTAGACCAAAACCCACACGCCGTTTCGCATCCCGCTGCAAAGGCACTTGACCCTAGAAAACATAAGCCCTAATCAGTACGTAGTATCCAGGGCAGGCACAGGTTAAGCTCCACTGGGAATGCATGGTGGATTCCTCCTCACCAAAGCAAAAATCCAAGTGACAAATGGATACGAGATAAGCTTTGTTACGGCAGGCGTGAGCTGCGTGTGCGGATACATATTAGCATCTCATCAAGAGGAGACGCTGCTGACCCGGAGCAGTTCAGATGCAGCAGTTTGGAGGTGAAGGATTTAAAAGGACAGAATCCCTTGTGGTGGCAGCCCTCCAGCATCCTCCATCATGCTGCAGTAAAGGCAAACAAGCTCTTGAGTTCTTTGTCTTTGCTCCTGATTTAAAGGCAGAGAAGGGAATTCATGCTTAAAGTACCGGGGGGAAGCACCTGTCCTGCAACCAGCCCTGTTTAGTGGATATTGATACCTACAGGAATACTCAGAAAAAGCCTAGCATCACCCAAGTTGAGGCACGCAGCAGATTAACCACATCTGAAGAGCACAGCCACCACAACTCCCATGCTGACCCACAGCTGGCATCGCCCCGGTCCTGCTCCCAGCACAGCTGCTGCCCCTAACAGCAGTGCCGGGGAGGACGATCCTCCCCTGCCCAAAATCCAAGAGGCATCAGGAGAAGGCCATGTCCCTGCATGAGCAGGACTGTTCCTGGCTATCGGGACGGTGGCTCTTGGTCAGCCAGGAAATACCCCAGAGGACAGCGCTGCCACAGCTGAACTGGTCTCGCCATCAGAAAGCATTTCCTACAACAATTTCAAGATGTAGATTTTCTAAAACCCTTGAGCAGTACATGATATTTGGTCCCCAGACAGCAGAGTTCATCGGCATCCGTTTAATCAAGCTCTGCGCGCTGTGTCTCACTACAAACAGCTCCGTTTCAAAAGGCACCATTAAAGCCAAGCAATTATCTCCTCCTTTGAAGGCCACAGACTCAGCTCCATACAGGAGACAACGCTCCCAAGGACCCGTGGCTCTGCCTGCAGCGGCGGAGAGGACGGGTTCCTTAAACTGCTGGTTTCCAGAGCGAAGCTGCATCCCAGGAAGAGAAGAATTAAAATAAACCTCTCAAGCAGCTTGGAAATGTGGAAGTGTTGAGACAGTCAGCTGGGAAAGGGGTAGGTTGTTTCCCTGCTCTGCAAACCGTATGGAGACATGCCGAGGGACATTTGCACCGATATCAAAGCCTCCTTCCTCTATTAGTTCCACCCTCCCTTCACATCTACCTTCCTCAACAGAAGGCACAAATGTATAGGAAAAAAAGCTGGTAAAATGGCAAAACGATCGTGTTTGATGCGCAGAGCCGAGGCATGCAACGAGGCCGCTGCAGGAGCAACGCAGGAGGATTAACTGAGCCTTGGTTCCGACTCTGCTGCTCCAGTCCGGATCTGGAACACAAACTCGGCACAGGGTTTGCTATTCGCCACATCCCAGCGCCTCTGCTTACAACCTTTATGGAAATGAGAGTGTTTTAACCCAGGATCACTGCCCGTCGCTCTGATGCTGCATTGCGGAGATAAGTTATATTAGTTGCAAACATGGCTGGAGGAGGACGGTGCTCTGTTTGAGGAAAATCAATGCACTAAATGACACTACACTTCCTTCTTCACCTTGTTTTATGGAAATTAGTAAAAGCAAAGACAAAACGCACAACTAAATCATCTCACACACTATAAAGTTTTATAATAAAATTAATAAAACTACTACTTCAAGGTCACAGAAGTATGTAAGTGAAATACATAGAAAAGAAATTGTGATGAGTTTTATCTGATTTGGAGCAATGATAGGGCATCTAGAGTCTTATGGGTGGAAAGTTGGAGAAGAAATGTTGAAATATTCTGGCAAAAACATTTTATGGGCTGCAGAAAAACAGTAGTTTTGCTGGAAGACACCCGCGACACTCCCGCTACTCCGGACGGTTTGTTTTACAGCCTGGGTGGCAGAAGCAGCTCTTGTTCTATTGCAACCAAACTAAAAACTGGCCCTTGGTAAGCTCCAGTTAAGACAAACTGCCCGAGCAGGACCCCTCACAGGCTTTGCTCAAGCGTTCCTGGTCCCCAGGAAACATCCCTTAATCTGTGAAATACAAACAGCCTCGAAAGGACACCTTCTCACCCAGCCCGGCGTACACCGAACCGCACCGACGCCGGACAGCCCCTCCGAGCCCGCGCTTCGCCATCAGCCGCCGCCTTACCCAGAGAAGAACCGTCCCGACCGTGCCCGCAGAGCAGTTCTGTTTCCAGACATGCCCAGCAGCGAACGGGAAGCCGGGATGGGTGAATCGCCGTGCAGGTAACGAGGGTATTTGGTGTCTTTGCTACAGTCACTCCGATGTACAACTCTAAACACAAAATTCTCATCCTATCCTCCCGGGGCTGAAAGGATTTTGTGAGCCTTAAAGAACAAAATGCTAGAATGTGGAGGGCTGCAGAGGGGTCCTGCTCATTTCCAAAGGGACAGGCCCACGCTTACATAATGAAAAAGCCAGAAAAAAAAGCATCTTGCTACCGCATTACGTATTTGAAACAACAGCAAGATAGTTGTGGGGATTGCGAGACCAGCCAGGAGACAGACACGCAGCGGCTCTGCTTCAGACTCACTGCTTAAAGAAAATGCTGTTGTTATCCACCAGAGAAGATCAGAAACTTGAGACAAACATATTGTGAAAGGCAGGAGAGAACTGCAAGCAATCGGTTCGACCTTCTCAGAGGCTGTATCGAGAGCAGCGGTAATTGCAGGAGGCAGGAGACCAGTGGAACTTTTTACCCCTCGGATACTGGCCGGAGTCCTTACACCCACGTCCAGCTGCAAATTAGATGGTTTTTTTTCTGTACCTGCTGAAAAGTCTGATCTTCCTCCTACACACTGAGCAAGGAGTAGTTGTGACGTTTTAAGCATTAGAACACGGTGGTTATTGGGCTGTGCGAGCGGGGGCAACAAGCCAGCCACTCCGGAGCTGATGTTACTGCCGCAAGCTCGCAGAAAAGCACAAGAAGTTTGCCAGACCACTCACACAAGCCAGCAACTCTCATCTCCACCTAAAGGGAAGGACTGTAAGGAGTCACTTCAGTTATCAGAAGCCACTAATAAAAACTCCACAATTCTCAGCAACAAGCCTCTGTTTAAAGCTATTCAAAGATAGAAAACACCACCTCAAAATTTACCATACCCTAAACATTCATACTAAGCCCCAAAATTTATAAACAGGCAGTTTCAATAAGAAACAAGACCCCCACACACACTCTGCTGTCACTGGAGGAGTATTAGTCAGGGTCCTGCCCTTTCCCATCAGGCTGGGAGTACTGGCTGCAATGCTCTTCACCCAGCCCACCTCCCCCAAAAGCCTGCAGGGAGGGAAGGACCGCTGCATTATATAAAATTAAATTAATCTACCGAGGGGAGCATTGAATTAAACTTGCTGGGAGCAGCATTGAGCATTACACTGGGAAGCCGAGGTCTGCTCCTCTGCCAGAGCCTTCCTTTCCTTCTGGGAGCCAAAGCAGGTTAGAGAGCTCTGCACGCAGGAGCCAGCACCTCGTTTTTGTACAGAGCACCACGGAGACAGACACGCACAAGCCGGGTACGCTACCTGAGATCCTCTGCTGCGCCTGAGAAAAGTCAATGCCTTCGCCGATGGAACTCATGATTTTCTCAATCTGAAAATAAAAAAATAAGCACATGCTGCATTATTCATTAAGCCTCAGGAAAAGTTAAAGGCAGCCCCAGGATTTCTCCTGCCACGTGACTGCCGAAGAAATCCAGGCAAGGACGTTAAGGTACCTCCGACCCAGAAAAGGTACCCTTACACCTTGCCTGGAAAGGTCTTCGTAAGGATGGGAGACTCGGAAGGGACGCGTAGAGGTTGGGACTCTACAGAGCCTACCCTTCCACGACTTGCCAGGGCCTGACAACAAACAGCTCCAACAAAACCATCCCTCTGAAGCATAAAATTAGGGATAAGGAAAGGAACCCCAAACTCCTCAGCTCACCCTGTGCAAACATGCAGCCCCACCTTCACCAGCAGCAAAGCCTAAGAAATGCAGTTCACCGACTCTTTCGCAGCATGTAGAAAGTAAACTTGGCTTCACTCAGACTGGGTTTTGTTGGGTATTTTTGGTTTGGTTTTTCATTTGTTATTTATTTTTTAAACCCTCACATTTCCCAATCCTGCGCGTGGCCGCTGCGCTCCTCACCGCTTCCACTGACAGCAGAGATGCTTCGAAAGAGTTTGAAAATAGATGGTTTGCAAAAGCAGCAACATCACAGGGGCAAATGCCTTAACTACCCAGGAGAGGGAGCTAAAGACAATTTCATCCCCTGATTTAAGCAATTCACAGTCAACAGGTCAAGGCAAACCTCATGCAATTCAGAAAAAAGGTAAAAACTACTGCCTGAGATGGTGTCTTTCCAAGTCCACATAAGAACTGCATATAAATGCATTTGCCACCAAAAAGAATTAATGCAAGTCGCAATTTCCACAGAACCGTTTCCATAGAACGAGAATAGAAACTTTTCAAAAACAATTCTTGAGCAGAAGTTGTAAATCAAGGCTTTCTCGTGTAATGCTGCAGAGGGAAAACTGACAGTGACTATTACTAGGTTAATTCTGTTAAGATGAAAGAGCTGATAAATTGCACCTCACTTAGTCAAGTCAGAGTTTTCAATCATCTAAAGCACTAAAGCCCACTATTTTCTGAAAAGCAGTGAGACACTTAAGGGGCTCAGGTCTGGTTGCTTACCCCAGTCTTCAACCTATAACTGAGCAGAAAATTAACAAAAACCATAAAATAAAATAAAAGAAGAGCCCCCAGGGAGAGATTCCTGAGCAGAAATCTCCCAGGAAAGTATCCTGGCGGTTGCTGCTGAATGCAAAGCCGATACATCGACTGGCAACGGAGCGGAGGGAAAACAAACTTCAGCTCTTACATGGCTTGCTTTTTTTTTCTCCTGGTCTTTTAAGGACAGATTTGGGGAAGGAGTCCAAGTTTCCCCGGACCTCATCCCCCAGCCGCCTTTGCACTGCGTGCATCCCAGCACGCTGCTTTGCTTGCTGCAGCTGCACAAGCTCCCAAAGCTGCCTGGCCGGCGAGTGGGACTCCTGGAAACGCTGTGGGGAGCAGGGAGTTTGACTTCCTATCAAAATCAATGGCAGATTGAAGCTGAACTCCACTAGGGAGTGTTGTTTTTTTGGTGAAACAAAAAAACCCAGACAGTCTTAAAAGGCTCCTGCCAAGTCAGATCTCCAGTAAAGTCCTTCCTGTTTGTGGGGAGCAGACAGGCAGTGCACTTGTAGCGTTACAGCTCACCAGGGAGAAGGCATTCATGCGATCTATAGAAGAGTCATTAAAGGATGTGGAACCTCTGCCCCTAGAAAACCACGAGGATGAGCTACCGGGCTTGAAATATAGTTAGTGCTGGTTTACTGGGAGCTCTAAAGACCAGCCTGAAAAAACAATACTCAGAATTCAAACACGTATGGAAGAAAAGTGAAGTATGTTCTAAAAAGAGATTTCTGTTAAAGGCAGGGTTTTGAAGTCGCTGGATGCCCGGGCCCTGCCACCAGCCGCTGCCCTGCGGTGCATAAGGCAAAAGCGGTCATCGCTCTTCCGCCCCAGGACACAACCCGAACGGGACCTTTGCTAAAACAGCTGGGAGGCACCTGACCCCAGCGCCGGGCTCCCCCCCGGGCTGCCGCGGCCGCACAGGACTCGGCCAAAGGCCAGACGCCATCAAGTGCTGACACAAGGGTTAACGGAGCCACTACCAGGGTGGCAGGATGAGCGATCAGATCCCTTATCTCATAGGAGGGTAAAAACGACAAAGGAGAATGGATGTAATCGCCTGGGATGTGAAAGCTTTACTTATAGAAGACAAGTCATTCAGAACTTTAATCAAAAACTGCAAGCTATCCGTACAAGAAAACTGGATTTTGTGTTTTAAGCTCAAGCTTAAAAGGATGCACTAAAAAAGGATGAGGCCATGTAAAAGGCAAAAATAATCCAACTTCAAGTGGACAGAGGCAGCCCTTAAATGACAAAAATCAAACACAGACAGGGTGGCTCCTTTCGCAGCTGCTCACAGCACTAGCCACCGCTTCACATAAAAATTACGCAGCTAGTCATTGTGTCATCTGATCTTGCTATTTAGACTCACTGTGGCTGAATAAGGAAGGCCCAGAAATACAGCTTTGAGAACTGCCAGAAAAAGTTGGGGGTTTTTTTGTCAGCTAACCTAAGGCTCTTGTGTAAATCAGCCACTCTGCAGTATCAGCAACAGAAGCGTGGGATCAGCTAAACTGGAACCAGTTAAGAGGAAAAAACTGAATTAAAGTCTGCCTTGTGATGCCGAGTTCTTCTTCTTCTACCTTAATGATGCCTTTTAACTGTTTCCCTCTGTTGGAGGCGTTTGTAGCGGTCACCTTCACTCCATCGGCCCAGCTCCTCTCCACGGGCTTGGGTTTAAAGTTTTCCATTTCTCATTGGTTGTGCTGGAGCCTGAAGGACACACGAGCGATGCAGCAGCTTCTGCTCAAGCCTGAAGCCAATGTGAAATAACTGAAAAGTATGAATTGCCTTGATTTCTCTGCAGAGGTTACTGAGTGGAACCCAGAGGTACCCGAGATCTCACGGTGCGTGATTTTGCTAGTCACCAGTCACCATTTCGGCAAGAACCACCTGTTTTATCTGCTTTTGCCCCTCTGAAGTAGCAAAGCCTTGAAATTTCACGGTGCCCTTATATACCATCTGTACATAAAGGCCATGCAAGACTGGAGGGAAATACAGGGATGGTGCAAAATAAGCCTCATTTCCAAATAAGACCAAGGGCTTTGGTACTGACTGTTTCAGTCGCTTCCATGGGCAGGCGCCGAACCCGAGCTGCGGCAGGATATCTGGGATGCTGCCACAACCCCGAGGGCTTGCTGCAGATTTGGGTCTTGAGGTCAATTCAGTTCAAGCTCCAGAAGTTTAAGGGCATAAGCTTTGAAGATTTATGTCAATTAGCTTCATTACAAGGTATATTTCTAAACTGGAGCCACTCTTGTACCTACTGTCTGGGATCTTTATCTAAAAGATGTTGACTTCAGCAGATCTAGAAGCCTGTGAAATTCTTTAGTCTCATGGGATCACATTTGGAGCAAGAATCACTTGGTTCCAGCCGAGCTTTTCCTATAACCAGTCACCGGGGGGGGGGGGAGGGAGAGAGGGGGGGGAAGAAAATAGGTGGGGATGGAGGGAAGAAAGGAGGAGAGGAGAGAAGCGTTTGTTCAAGCAGCCCCAGCTCCCACCGACTGTCTCCCAGCAACAGAGGCAAAGCACTTTGCAGATCTCTTACGCTGTGCTGGGACCCAGCTCTGAAGACGTGTGGGGACTGCTGCCGGCGCTGCTGGGAAAGGCAGAGAGCACAAGAGCATGTTTCCGTGGCAGATTCAAACCCCGCATCCGCAGCCCCTCTTTGGTCAGAGCTACGGCTCTGAACGCTACTTGGCAAGAGCCAGGTAAGCTCCCTCCCATCAGATGCTCCTTACAAAAAGATGCCATATATTTCCCAACACTTTTGCATTGACAGAGCCAGCATTTTGCCCACCCCCACCACACTCCGTACTCGGATGCCCTCTTCCACCCTTCCCCACTTGCCGTTTTGCTCTTTCACCGTGCAGGACGAAGGATAGAAGAAAGTTTTAACTTGATTTTAAGAAAGGTTGGCTCCTCTGCTGTGTTTCTCGCTGGGAAGAAGCAATGCCTACTACAGTACTATGGCCCTGGAGAGGACAGTGCAGAGTAAAAGGACTCTCCCTGGCTTTTCACTTCCTTTAAATGTGGATAAGAGTTTTCTAATAACAACCTCTCCTCCACGCACGGAGGTAAAAGGTGCCCAAAAGCTGCAGACAAGAGGACAACATGAATCCCGATCACAGCCCACTCTGCTCTCAGACCGCATGAGTTCCCGTGCCCAGGGTTGCCACGGTCTGACACCGTGAAAAATTTGCTTCCTTCCCTGCATCCCTTTTCCCTGGCAGGATTCAAAGTGCAAATTAACTCCGGGTGCCGGGCCAAGTTCACTCGTTTCCGTCGCACTGCCCTCCCCTAATACGAGGGGGATGCTTTTCAGGTTCAGCCCCCAGCACTGGCAGCTCTGCAGTCAAAACACAGCGCGGAGGACTTGCAGGTGCTTCTCCAGCGCTGAAACACCCACAAACTTTTCCTCAAAAGCAGAGAATTACCTTGTGCTATATAAAACCGATTGGTAAGGAAATAATCACACGGCAAAGGATTACCTTTCAGAACCCATCCTTTACGAAACATCAGTTCGATCTGGAGGAGGTCACTGTTACGCGCAGTCAAAACCTTATTACAATTAATGCAAAGAGAAATCCTGCTTCATGTCCTCAGCTCTCCCCGAAAAGAAAACACTCTCCCAAGCCATACACCAACTCAAACACCGGTTTGTTGCTGATCGTCTTGATTTAACTGTTAAGAGGTTGCAAAGATAAGGATACAGGGGAAGGACACAAACCTAAAGGGGGAATGACCGCTTTGAGGCGCCCCGCGCCCCTGCAACCAGTCCTCAGCTGCGCTCTACGGCACTAAGATGGGGCTGGAAGGGAAGGTACCTTGAAAATAGCCTACTCTACAGCTTTTTAGGCTGTTCTTTCCCAGTGCTTAATTATTAAAATACAAAAATACCATGTTTAAATATAGCGCTGCAGTTCAGACTTTGTTGGAGCCTGAACACCCAGTTCTGATTTGTTTTGGCTTAACCTGTTTTTTTCCACTGAAGCACCAAGTGCCCGTCCCTGAACGGGTTGTGGGGTGGGCTTGGGGTCGGGTTTTTTTGTTTCTTTGGGGTTTTTGTTTGTTGTTTTGTTTTTTTATTTCTTTACACCCACAGAGATAAAGCAGCCAAGTCCTTCTGCCTCCCAAATTAATACAATTACTCCTCATCTAGAGGGGTAGCTGGCTCCACACTATATAAGATATTTTAGCCAATGAGCCCTGAGCCCCAGCCAAGAAAGGAGACAAGCTATTGCAAAGCTAAAATACTCTGGGAGAAGGACAGGCTGCAAGGCTGGGAGAGCCCCCCTTCGGCAAACCCCAAAGCAAGGGGTGCGAAGGGAAGGAACTGCACAGTGGTTACCAGGACTGCAGCACACCGAGTTATTTTCACATTTGCCTACGTTTTGCCGAAGAATAAAAATACCCCGAAAAAAGGAGCTGGGTGTGACGGAGAGTCATCGCGGGGCTGGGGAAGTGGTAAGCTCTTCCACGCAGGCAGGCAGCCATGAAAACATAGCAACTGGCAATTTACTCCAAAACAGAATTTTATCTTAAAACAAACCATCCCACGCGACTGAGTCCTGATTAACAGAGAAAAAGGTATTTGTAGAAGGCCAGCAAAAGCCAAGCCAGCTCGGAGGACACGCTGGATGCTGAGGTTTGTTCTACCAGCAAAACAGAGGCCATTTCAATACCAGAGTCCTGCAAAGTAACTCCCCACCTCACAGCACTCATGGCAGAAGCATCTAATGACATGACCCGGGTGCAAAGTATCTCCCTTCCTCTGATACCACCCTGCATGGCCACCAGGAGACAGGTCCCGTAGCTTCTGTGAAGACAGTGGTGCCAGGTACAGGCCACGGAAGCCTCCAGGGACCCTCGGAGGGCACGCACGGCCCCGCAGAGGTATCGCTCCGCAGCCAGCCCTGCCGCGCTCCGTTTCCACCCCCCTGCCCTGATGGACGCGAAGCCGTGGTGTCCATATTAATCTCTCCAGTTTTTCCTCCTCACAGAGCCAACACTGAAGTTTGGAGCCAGCGAGTCCATTGAGAGAGACAGAGGATGATTAAACAAGTCCCGGGGTCTTTTATCACCAAAATAAAAGACAGCCTCATGCAACACAAGCTGTCTGCGGCAGCTCATTTGCACGCAGGGAAAGGAAGCTTCATTCAGAAAGCACAAAATTGAGCAGCACTCCGTTAGTGTGACACTCACCCAGTTCAGGGGCATCTTTATGCTACTGCAGCTTTCTGGAAGGGGCTTAGTAAAACCTCACCCACGGATGAAAAGCCCTTACGTTTATCATCAATATAAATGCAGAAGTTTTGTTCTTAGTCTCTGCGTGCAGCATCAGTGATTCCCAAGGACACAGCAAGGTTGTCCAGGGAGAAGAAAAAACACATGCGTACACGTGCATGCCAGCATTTGGATGACCTGATATTGCAGAGAGCTACAGCTATCCTACCCCAGACGGTTTATAAGCAGGGTTTCCCGCTCCCTCCATCCCTCCCGAGAACAACAGGTGATCAGAGGATCCAGCTGCTTCGGACACGGAGCTGCACTGCTGTTCTGCGGCTCCGCAGGTGTCACACCCCGCGCCTGCGTCCCCAACCAAGCTCCATAGTTAGTTCCCCACAAAACAGCTCTGTTTAGAGTAAATGCATGCTTCCTGGCTTTGAAATTAAGGCAGCCGAGCAGAAGGGTAGGTTTGCATATGTTAACTAGGAGGTTGGAAGTGTGCCTGAGACGCGAGGCGATGCCGGCCAACCCTTCCACGCGATGCTCTCTTTCCGACACCTCCCTCACGCACACACAAATACATACTCCTTTGCAAGACGCCTATTTCCGAGAAGCCAAATATTACCATTAAAATCCAGATATACCTTGATATACACAAAGGACAGGCCCTTCGATGCTTTTATCCTGGAAAAACAGCTTTTAGAGTTAACTCAGGGGCACTGAAGAAAAACTCCAATGAAGTGTTTTCCCTTTAAATCACTATAACAGATGCAGACTCGTTAAATCAGGTACGAGCAGAACAGGACGTAACAGATTGCTTTACTTGACTGTTCCTCACAGGCTCCTCGCTGCTGCATCAGCCCCCGATACCTGGGAAGCCTGAACAGGGAGCTACGCGTGACCATCCAGGGATGACTTAGAGCTGAAGGCGTGTCTGAGCATGGGCACGTACGTATATGCACGCAGACGCAACTACAGCGTGTTGCCTCTGGGAACCAAACCAGCAGAAAATGGTTCTTTTCCTCCCTTGAGGGGCTTGCTGTGGTTCAGCAGTTCACCCAACGGTGACAGCAGCATCCCCACCTCTGCGGCACGGGGGGACTGTCAGCTTGTGCTGGCACCAAGAGCGTTAGGGGACAGTGTAATGGGGCTTCTCCTCCAAACCCCTGCAGCCCGGTGCTTCCCGAGCGTACCTTCCCTTACGATAGGATTTCTGGTACCACGCAGCCTTGCTCGTCTTTCTGAGCTCTGCACATAGCAAGGAAAAACACCGTGAGGGGCCAACGCCTTCTGCTTCCTCTGTGGCCCCCTCCCAGATTGGCAGCTTAAAATCACCAGTCCAGAAGCCCGGTCGCAAGGAAGATTTAGCTACGGCACGCCTGCACGTGTGCCAAAGAGACAGAAACACTGAGCAATGAAGTTATTCAGATAAAAGTCTATAATTAAATAAAAACACACAGAAACAAATGGCACACTATCTACCATATGCATGCTATTAGTGCATTATAATGACACCCTGCAGCATAAGCATAATTAAGAATATATCAGGATTCTCATTATAAATCCTTGTTATTAAGGGGTTCACAACCTATTGTACAAACTCGCCCAGGGCTAGAGCTCAGACGACAAGAGCAGTTCCAGCAGCATATTTTATTCTTGAAAGCTACTTACAAAGTTGGGTTTAAAGGTTATCAGTATTTTAAATTTCTGCAATTCCAAGTAAGTGTCAAGGGTTAAGACTTCATTATTTCTAGGCTTCTACAACTGAGGGATGGGGCAGATTTGGTTTAAAATTATAAAAAAACAACCCACAAAAAAGCAAAACACAAATAAATGAGCTGCTTCTACAGTTTAAAAACCCCTTCAAGTACAACAAACAGCTCCAATTACAAAGTGACCAGCCTCATTACAGCCTCAGGGGATAGCTGGAAAAAGCAGGGGAGAAAAATAAGGGTGCATTAGGTCAACGGACGATGCTGGAAAAGCACAGACTGCCTCCTCCATCTGATGTTTCCATTTTGTACCAATCGCACAGCAACAAACCCCACATACAGCAAAGGTAAGATCGACCACGAGCTGCCTGAAAAAGACGATCCTTCCTGCACATAAAACCTGACCCTCAACCTTCAATATCGTGGTTGTACGTTTGTGTCAGGCAGTGACGAGGTGACTCTAGATGAACACGAGATGCTGCTAGCCCTTTCCAGCTGGTTTATGGATTTTCTAGTAAGCAAGAGCAAGTTATTTTGGGGTTGCTGGGAGGAAAAAGAAAGCAGAACTATTTAATCAAGATTGAGGATTTTCTTTTTTAATTGCTGACTTGTGAAATCATCTCTCAAGAGACGCGGCGTAGGGTCCGGAGGGGATGGAAGAGGTCAGCACAAGCAAACGACTCAAGTGGCAATTGCACAACGGTGCTGAACACCAACACCCCGCGCAAGAGCGACAGGCAGTGAGAGAACAGCTTTTACCATCTCAAAATTAATACCCAATTTACACCACGAGTCCCGTAATTGGCAATAATGACCCTTAAGCTGATACTCCTACTTTTTCTAGGCTTCTCGGTGTGGTGGTAAATCGCACTGGCCCAACTCCTCCTGCTTCTCATTTCAAGTTTAGGAAACCCACAGTGAAAAGACACCTCAGACAGCCTTCCCCAGCAGCCACGCCGAAATGAAACCCACTACATCTGACATGCTGCTTCACATTTATTAGCTGTATCTCTAAGCACTTGCTGCCCTTGCTGCCCCGCAGCCCAGTAAAGCGAGGCACGGCGAGCGCCCGGGGTCACACGCTGAACTCACTGCAGCTTCTGAGCATTTGCAGATTCACAATAATTGAGGCTTGACGTGACAATAGGACCGAGACCAGCAGAGGGGCCAAAGCCAACAGAAAGGCAGCTTCTCTAAGAGCCAACACGACGCAGGCTCAGAGCACCACTGTGATCAGGGCACTCGCAGGCAGCGGGCAAGCCAAGAAGATGCTGCGTGCAGACATTCATCCAGGAGACAGTGTAGCAGGTGCTGCTGTAACGAGCAGTTAGGCCCTGCCTGCTCCCCTCTTTATCCTGCTGATGCAAGACACAAGCGATCTAAGGCATTTTTCCCCAGAAAAGTCCTTGGTTAACGGATACCTGGTATTACTAACTGACATTCCATCCCTGAAGGTGAAAGCAAGGCTGCTCAGACCCAGCTGGGATCCATCCTGGGAGCAGAGGGATGCCTGGATCGCAGCATCCGCCAGGATCTCTGCAAGGGATGCAGTTGTAAATATTCAGAGCAGGAGAAGGATCTGGGACAACACCTGCTGGCTCCTTGGCACAAGTGTAGTCCTGGGAAATTTGGATCTGGGCCATGAATCTCATTTCTGGATTGGCGACAGCACATAAACCACTTCTGGTTTAGTTTATGACGCTTCGGCTTATGTTCTCAGCGTCTCCATCCCATAGAGCAGAAGCCTCATATTTCATCGCTCAGTATATTCTGCGTATACAAAAGATAGCCTGTGTTATGAACTCAGCATAACAAATACTGAAGGCCTGGAAAATATAATGCTCAGTTTATTAATTCAAACCTAAACTACAAAAGCAAGCCAGTGTTTGAGGCACATTTCAACACTTGAACTTCAGAGTTCCCATGCTATATCCTCCTCCAGCTGCATGTGCTTTCCTCACACAACGCGAGGACTCACTAAATTTGTTATTTATTTCAAGACATGCTGCAACCATTCATTAGTGATAAAGGCGCACACATTTTCTGGCTTAATATGGTCTCTGAGAAACTCATTTGGATCCGGATCAGGGACTGTTGCTTCATACCACCCTCCAGTCTGTTTTTGTACAAATCCCAGAATTACACAGCAAAAGGAAAGGAACTTATGGTATAAATTTGTATTTCACAACCAGTGTGCGGTGGATCCGCAGATTCAGAGCCCTCCAAATATCAATGTTTTGACAAATACCCAGTAAAATCGGATGTTAACATGACAAGAAAGATGGCCAAATGCGACAATGCATCTGCTCAAAATAGTGAGATGGCTGAATGCTGCTTATTTTGAACTCATAGTAAAAAAGGGAAAAAAGCCCTTAAGAATATTGAATCAATTAACTGTCTTCACGGCTACATTTTCACACTCTCGCATCCTAACGCTGAAAATGATTTGTCAGGCTCCTGGTGCAAAGGTTGCCTCCAGTGTGCAGGATGCAACACAGCGCGGCGAAGCCCGCCTGGAGACCTTGGATAGAGCTCCAGAAATGCTTTTTTGATAAATAAAAACTTCTGAAGTGCTGGAAGATGCAACAGAAAGTGGAAGAGAACATAATGAAAGGCTGAATTTAAGTAAGGACACTGAGGCCGGACATTTCTGTTCCTGAAAAAGACTCCCGAGAACGCCAATGATCACAAGATCGTTACATAACCAAAATAGCTGTCAGAGCACGAATAATTTACATCAAAGAATCAAAAGCTTCTGATTCTGAAACACGGAGTTAATACACTTGAAAAGTTAACAGAAACACGCAGCAGCAGCGGACTGAAATCGCTATATTCCTCTCGCCCACTGGATGCACACACGCTAATCAGATCCACGTTCGGCCTATAAATAAGAGGAGAAAGAAGTCATTGTGCATTTAGAGCTGTATCGAGGGCATTTTCACAAGTCCTTCTTGAAAGCGTGGACGGAAGGTTTCTCCCACGCACGGGGTAGCCGATAAGCTGCTACATCGCGGTGTACTTTGCAAACCTGCCTCAGGGAGAGCTGCCCCGGATACTTGTCCGGTTCCAGATTGATTGATATGATTCAAAGAGCTGGCAAATATAATTCTTGTTATGCCTAAGCCTTGCTGCTAAATACAGGGATAAGGTATGCCTGGTCTTTACGTGTGCCTTTCAGACCAGAACACCAACCAATTTTGCCTACAAAAATGGTAAATTATCTTAATTTGGCTTGGATAAGCTTAGTTCAGTATTGGTTTATAATTTTAACAGGCCGGCCATTTGCAATGGATTGAGAGCAAACCTGTAAGGTGGAAACGCAAAAGCTTTCCCTTCAAAAAGTTAATCAGGATGGAGGAAATCTCACCACTGGGGGCAAAGGGAAAAGAGGTTTGACACAAGGCGTGACGTAAAAATTCCTGACCTTAGCACAGGAAAAACAAGAGGAAACATTGGGATCTGGAGATAATAGAATAATCAGCCCAATAATTAAGTTGATTAAGGTCCTGATGGGCACGCTGGCGTAGAATAGAAGAAATCAGAACAAAAATATGGACCACATTACTGCTTTTCCCCTAAACAAAAAAAAAAAATTATAAAACATTTCAAACAGGCAAAGGGAAAACTGGAATGAGAGCTCAGAAACGAGGGCCAGCTCCAGGCAAGGGTCGTCAGCCGAAAAGCATGCCAAGCACACCTCGCTTTCAAAACAAGCTCTGCCTGGTCCCACAAGCCAAACCAGGGCCAATGAAGAGTTCAGATTTAAACACCTGAACCAAAAGAATAAATTAAACATTTTAGGAGGCGTAGGCTGCTGGCAAGCAAGGAAGGAGCCTTGTGACCTGCATGGCAGGGACGTCCCTGGACCACGCGGGACCCCTCGAGCCGGAGGTGCGATGGCCAGCCTGCCTGCTGCAAGGTGCTACCAACATGGAGATGCTGAACCACATTTCTCACTTCAATTTTTGCTCTACAGCACGGGCCATACCGGAGCCGCTACCTGGCAGGTAAGCTGCATGAGCTTGTCAGAACAAAAACCACTGAGCTTTCACAAGATGCAGTTTCACCAGGCACAAAAATAGCAGCTCTCCTCCTGAATAACAAGGGAAATATTTGCATTTTCTTTCAACACCAGCTCACAGCTCTGAATTTCAACTTCTGCTTGTCATTTGAAGGCAGTGGCAGGTTTTGCGTCAAGACCTTTCCTGAAAGTTTCACATTTCAATGCAAATATTCTTAATCCTCAACTGTAAGTGTGTAATTAAGGCACTAACTCCACTCGGTACTTAAGCACCCAAGCAGTCCTGGCGAGGTTAATTGGACTTGAGCATTTAAAGCCACCCCATAGCAGTCGCAACCTCTAACAACTTGCTCCCCAGCTCTTCAAAACCTGGGATGGAAGGCACCACAGATGTGCCATTTACTCCTGGCATCCATCGTTATGTGACACTGAGACCCTAAAATGGGTCAGCAACAGGTGAAACCACATCCACAGTTACTGCAAATGGGAAAGAATTCCTTTTGCGGCGATAGTGGAACATGGAGCACTGCTGCAGTTATTCATAGATGATGGTTGCCCAGTGCCATAATTAGCTACAGAATATTCATTAATTCTTCAACTAATTCACTTGGGGGAAAAAAAGCATCAGACTGGACTGTGCATCGCCTTTTTTCTAAAGAAAAAGCTAAAATAAAATGCGCATTTTATTCAGTTCCCAAAGTTTCTTTTGCAGGACGTTTAATCTCTTCCTAAAAGAGCTAAAGACAGAACATAAAGCAACTACCTCATTTTGTGAAATTGATGCTGGAACCTCTGAGCCCAGCATTCATTACAAATTCAGCACTGGTGCCCCTTACTTGATAGCAGACAGCTGGAAGAGGAGCATTAAGGGATGTCAGAAGCCAGGTCTGAGGCTAATTCTTCGTAGTCTGCCTCATTTCTTTGCCCCCGAACACTTCACAGATCCTTTTTGTTTCCGATACCTACGACCCAAGGAGAGCAGCTAAACTCAAACATCACCGTGCCTCAACTCCAGACGTCTCTGCTGCTAGAAGCGTGGATGCAGTTGCGGGCTGGTGACATCAGGCTGTACAAATGCACCTCCTGGATCATACATGTACCAAGAACCACCACACGACAACCCCCAAAGAAGAAAATCCTCCCCCGAGCAGGGCTTCCTGGCCTCACCGCCGCACCGGCAGGACCCGGGGTATGAAGCAGAAACAGCGATAGCTGCAGGAGCAGCAGAGCATCAAACCCAGCACAACAGGCACTACACCTCAATTCCTGAAGCCAAGATGCTGCCCTATTCTTCTGCGTTTTGCTCAAGCCAAACATCCCCCCTCTCCCTCCTCCACAAACGGAGCTCATTCATCTGCTATTGGCATTTAGGGGTTTTCACTTCATCACCTCCCTCGGCCCTGCGAGAAGCGAGGCTGCGCAGGACGCGGCTTCCAAATCCCCCAACATCGCTTTTATCAACCTGACAGCATCTAAAGGACAGAAAGCGTTTGTCACAGCCCGACTTCTTCTCAAGCCACCAGTTTAGAATCTAGAGGACTATTTTACAACATCCTCAAGCCCAGCCATCATCCCTCTGCCGCTCCCCCCAGGAGGTTACATCCCCGCTAATTACTCTCACTGCCAGGAAGCTGCTTCCCCAGCAGAGCTGCGGCAGCTCAGTGAATGATTGTGGTAAAGTTTTACTTCGTCTTGGTCAGGCACTCTCCTTTAGCACAGACATGCTGATCTATCAAATGGATAAAAGGACCTGGACAAAAATGCGACAGAAGCTGGGCAACACCTAAACCTGGCCGACAGCGATCAGAGAGCAAGGGCTCAGAATAAAGCAAAGTTGCTGCATTGCCCTTAGCCTTTGTTAAACAGCTTACTGTTCATATTAGACACATATATGTTGCCTTTCATCCAAAGGGACTTGGAATAGCTTATCATCAAGACAGAAATCAGCTCAGCCCCTCCAGGATCGCACCCTGCGGTGGGAAGGTCTGCCGAGCAAGCTCCAAGGGGCTTCAGTACCTCTTTGCACGATGCAAGGTTTGTCTGCCTACGGCAGGGCTCGTGCATGAACCGGGCAGACGTGCAGGGCTGGAGCTGCTCTACGGAGGAGGAAGGCAGAGCAGATGCAAGTTAATCCACCCGAACGGGGGCTGGCAGCCGAGCCGGGCACCGAGAGCCCCCCTCCTCCTTCAGGAGCGCAAACACAGTTATCCCCCTACACAAAATTCACAGTGAGCTGCGACTGCTGCGCGCTCATCTCGCGGCTGCTTAATATTTATGAGCCAATTATGAAAAACAAATTTATCACTTTAGCCCTCAGCCAAGTTTGGAAGAATTCAAACATGTATTCTGACTGGAGCTCTACCCCCTCGCGTGCTTCCTCTCCCCCACCCCGCTTCCCACTCAAGAGGGGATCGAGCATTTTCGGTCCTCACCCCTCTCCCTGGGCAATACGTTGCTGTTTGCTTTAGTAATTTCTCTGGCTTGCTTGCAAAGGGTCTCTGTCTGACAGCAGCTGGAGGGAGGACACCACATGTGCGCTCAGGCTCCCGTGAAGGAGCCGGTGGGTCAGGAGGCGGACAGGACACATGCCGAACATCCCCTGCAGCACGGAGCACAAGGCAGCGCTGTCAGTTATTTGGGCCAGGCCCTTGGAGCAGGGGAGCTGCAATTGCGAACGGGGACGAGCTTTGCCAAGTGAATCATTTCTTCCCCATCCCACCCTTTTGGCAAAGCCGGCACCACCTTCCACTTCCAACAAAGGGCATTGGCAGCGCTCGGCTGGGGAAGGGACATCACCCTTTGCTTCCAAGCAGCAGATTTTCCTGCTGTCCCCAGGGGTCAGCGAGACTAGCTGGGCAGAGTCACCCATGGCCCAGAGCGATGCTAGCACAGCCCCTGCCACAGATCCCATCTGTCCGTGGACATAAACAGGTCCCTCCCCAAGTCCCCAGCGCCCTGAACAGACACACCTACTGCTGGCGAGGCCAGCAGGCAAAATCCTCAGCTTGCTTGCTACAGCTGCGTGTCACAGAGCTGCACACGATCACTTTCCTCCTCAGTTGCCTGCATAAAGACTTAAAATTAACAGAAAAACGCACATAAATCTGCCATTGTTTTCCGTCAACACAGGAAGAGCCAAATCATTGCCAACAGGGTGGCTCAACAAGGTTTTATATCAGCCTGGTAAATTCAGAGGCTGCAAGTTGCATCTAATTCAGAGCAGCTGCATTATCCCATTCAGGGAACTAATTAAACCTCTAACAGCACTACACTTATGTTTAAATCTCATTGTTGCCATGATGATCAGCCAGATCAGCCCCTTTCTGCACATACGAAGCACTGCAAAAACCCCCAAGTGTTCCCCACAGGTGCATCTTCACCATTTCTTACCAATCACAGGAGTCTGCTTTAGGATATTTTATAGCAAGAACCGGCCTGACTATATGAAGTGCTACCAGCAGCTCCCTTTTATGCTGCTTCCATAGGAAATTGCTCTGCCCCGTGAACCATGTCCCTCCTGCCGACAGCATCCAAGAGTGCAGCCGTTGCACCAGGAGTCAGAATGAGACCCCAAATGCCTCTGTACAATCTGGAAATCAAAGAGCAAATAAAGCTAAAGGCAGTGAATCACCAGCTGCTGGCTTCTCCTCCTCCTTATGAGGATATTTAACTTCGCATAGTGTTTTTCAGTGGGAGCAAACATATTCTGCAAAAAGAGGCTACCGCCATCTCACAGATGGGGGAAACTGAGGCAGAGAGGGGAAACCTTCCTCCAGAATCACTGAAGCTCATCTGCGACAGCCATGAGACCCCAAGGCAAAGCAGTGCTCTAGGCACAGGATGCTGCTACCAGATTAAAGCAATTCCATGAACTGTTTAAATTACGCCAGAAACCAGGAAGACAAATAAAATCATCAGGTTTTGATAGCGCACATTTTTTTTACGTTAGACCTGTTCTATTGTAGACAGATGTGAATTTTTCACATTCTTCCTTTGATTTCCTCACCTAAACATAGCGGGAAGGAAAAGCAGATTTTCCTCTTGTGGCTTGTTAGGCTGACACTGGGTGGAAATGATGCTTTTTGTTTACAAGCAGGGAAGCAGATCTGTGGGTTCATTTCTGCGAGCAGAGGAAGCACAGGCACACTAACGCTTGACCTCTGCTACTAGTCAAGTCGTGCAGCACTGTAACGCCAAAGACTCCTTCCCTTTCAACGTTTGCTGTAAACAGTTCGGTTGGGCATGAAAAAGCACAGTGAAAATTATTTGGTCCTTTCAAAATAAGCCTTCTGCTGCGGAATCTTTCACCCACAGTCATAGCACAACAGGTAATTAACAGCAAAGCCTCTACAGCCGAAACAGCTATAGGGGAAAACAGACATATTTGGCAACCCTAAACCACTGCAGGGAGTGAGAGTGTGAACTGAAAGATGGGCTCGCACCGAGGACGGATTCCCACTTCACTTTTAGCATCTTTGAATACCTCCCTCTTCCACAAAAGATGATTTTACCTCCAGCTCAGGATCCGAGAGGCAGCTGAGCATCAGTCAGTGCACAGAGAACGGGCGAGCGGGGGCACAACCATCCCACAAGTTTACACGCCTGGCACGCACAGCTCCGCACCCCCAACACCACAGGTTTTATTTCCTTTCAGTGTACAAAGAGTGGTTCATCCGAGCTTATCTCTTCTGCAGCGCTGCTGCTCTACCAGCAGAGAATCATCTCCAAAGAATGTTTCAGTAATGCTGCGGTGCTGAATTTCAGAGGGACACTTAATCTTGCCTGAGTGGTTCACTAGGGCCAACTTTCTGAGCATGAAATATTTAACTATCCATGGGCCTCCTGTACTGTAATAAAGTGACTTCTGACAAGCCTCTGAAATAAATACGTGAAGGGGAAAGTGGGAGCCATTAAATACACAAAACACAGCCTAATTACTCTCTTCCTTCCATCCCCATGAACCCAGGATACTGCTTCCCCCCCACCCAGCAGCAGGGACCCAGAAACAAAACATCTCCTCTGGATGCTGGGAGAGTCCACATGGGAAGAATTGCAAAGAGGGCATAAACATAAAGATTAATGACGAGCACTGTTACCAACTCTCCCTTATTTTGGGGATGTAAAAACTTATCTGGCTCGCCTAAAAGAAATCAAGCCCTGTATTTGAGCAACTTTTTAAAAAAAAAACAAACAACTTGAAAAGCCCCTCACTTCTTGCTGTTCTGCTTCTCCCCCACTCCAGTTGAGCCTATCTTTGGGCATTTAACACCTTAAAGGCTTACAAGTGAGCATTTGCCTGTTAATGCGATGCGAGAGTTAGTAAAAGCAGTGAAAATCACCCACGACCCCCTCCGAAGGCCAGCGCGGTAAGGAGGAGCTCATGCTGTACAGATTCATTCCTGGCACAGAAGCTCTTAAGCAAGGTCAGCCTTACCTCATCCCACTCCGAAGCAAAGGACGGGGACTTCTCCAGCCTTTTCTTCCCGGTGCTGCAGTTCGAGAGCGATTCGCTCCGGCTCCCCATGGCATCGTCCTCTGTCGGAGAGCAGGTCAGAAGATCAGAGTCCGATTTGGACAAGCTGCGGCTGAGTTTAAGCTCAGCTTTGGGCTTGCTCCCTGGGTGGGCTCTGCCCACAGCTCTGTCCCCCTCTTCCTCAGCACTGCCAGGGTGCTGTAGCACGTGGGGCGTGACTACAGTTTCAGGATCCGCCCGGTTGACGTGCGTGTGCTGGATGGTTGCGTAGACTGCTTTCTGGTTTTGGTCCGGAGAGCTGGTCCGTACTGATCCAGAGGCAGGTAAGTCAGCATCCTCCAGCTGCATAGCAGGTGGGTGGCTTGTAACTTCCGTGCCTCCTTTCTCTGCAGAGGAAACGAGCCTGAAAGGGTCCTCACTTATCTCACAGATCGGGGAAGAACCGTGAAGCAACCCTGAAAACTGCTCTGGAACCTGGATGTCCTGGCCGTCGGCAGAGTCCTGGCTGCGGCCGCCGCTGCTCCTCCTGTGGTCTTCAAGGGGATGAAAACGGGGAAGGGGGGGAGGGAATTAAAAACATGGAAGAAGCAGCAAAATTTCAGCTCTCCCCGTCCTCCCTCAGCAAGAGAGGGAGAGATAAAGAGAGAACAGTTCAGTATTGTTCCGTGTGCTCAACTTGTACCCAAAGTCATGGCATTTATGAAATTCCAAACACTGGGCTGATTTATGCAATCTGGCAGCTCTCCTTGTTGTTTTATTCCTGTTAACACTAACTATCAGACCTTGCTATATAAGGCTAAGAGAAGTGCTAACTATATCCTGCAGAGAGAGCAAGTGAGGTAGGAGAAGCAGAGACGGAGGCTCCTGGAACATTTGATACATTTCCATAAAGGCCAAAGTGTTATTTAGAGCAGTGCTCCCTGCTCTTGGCACGAGCTGCAGGGTGGGAAAGCTTCTGGACTGTAATCAACCTGCGAGTTCCAAAATCCACTCCCCAAAAAAACCACTGCTTTCCTCCCTAGTGGTTTCCGAGTTTAACCTGTCCTCCTTCCTCAGGGGAGAGAAATAAACAGTTTATGCAAAAAAAACGTCATCAAAAAGTCTCTCTCTTGCAAGCGGACCGCTGAACGCAGAATAGTCTGATCTACTAATGCAGCGAGCGCGTGGAGGACCGGCTGCCCCAGAAATACGACACTGTTACTCAGCTACTCCTGCGCCAACATCTTTAACATCAGGTACCGGGGCCCCGCATACATCATGGATAATTGATCCCAATTACCAAGCGTGTGCACAGACAAATGTGTACTCACCTTGGTCGTTACACGCATTCGAACTGCAAAAGCAAAGCTTTGTAAAACTAACTATAACTTCTGTTTACCAAGGATTTTATACCTGCCCATAATTGCTTGCAAATTTTAACCACTTCCATTTAGTGCTGAAGAAACACTCTTTGGACTGACGACCAAAAAACCACACTGCAAAGGAGCATTAAGGCAACGCACCCTGATAACGTGGCTCTGAAGCGCAAGGAGGATGTTCAGATGTGAAGAGGAAATTGCTTGCTTTGCAAGAGAGCAGCTCTCGGAGGTCAAGGCAAAGGAATCCTCATTTCAGTGAGGGCAAGATACACTAATGAATTTTACTTATCTTTAACTAAAAGCAGCCTATTAGCAGCAACAGCGAGATAACTCCTTGCCCTGGAACATCCTTTCCAGCACTAGGCTTGACCAGGTCATTTTCAGACACTACCATCCAGGTCTGGTGGTCTGTCCTCACACCAGGAATGAGGCAGGAAAGGACTGAATCAGGCATTTGTCTTTGCAAGTCGCTTTCGGTCGTGGGGTCTCATGCACTCTGTGTCTGACGAGTGTAAGCTAGGCCCTCTCGCAGGCATTTGTTTACTCCACAGAACTACTAAAAGCAGCTTGCTCAGTTGGCAGCTGAGTCAGGAACAGCAAAAGCCTGAACGGAGGTTAACTGCCAGGGCAGCGTGCCGGCGGGCCTCGCTTCTCGCTGGGATCAAGTGATGCAAGGGCTTATTTCAGTCTGGATCCTATGAGTTAAAGATTCCAAGACAATGAAGTAGTTGTTGACTATCTTGCACGGGCACATAAACCACAAGTTCTACAACTGAGGTTGCCAAGGGGGAGGCACATCCCCTGCGGGCAGGTGGTGTCACCAGCATCATTCCTGATGCTGGCTGGGGAGTGCCAACAGCAGCACCTGATCAGAAGACCTCAAGACCAGACTATGTTCAGTTACTTGCATAAAGTTATGAAGCTGTAATGCTGGGGAGAAACCTTAGAAGAGATCGGATGTGCTTCATTCATAGGACAGACTCGTATTAGTAAGAAAACGCTACCGAGCCGCTGAGAGGGACACAGCATTGACAGGACATTCACATTAACGGGATGGGGAGGGACCAACCTTTGCAAATTCAACAGCCTTTCTTCTCACCCTCTTTCCTTCCTTGGACATAATTTCTTCCTTGCCCCAGCCTAACCTTTACTGACATTTCTGCTGAAGGCAGAGAGGCGGCTGGTGAAAGTTTATGCCACGTGCTGGAACGCTTGGGTCCAGCCAGAACAAAGTGCTCCAAATCCAGCTCCAGACACTCACAAAAGGGCTCCTGTTGAGCAGAAATCACAGCCCCCATTCATCCTCGAGCTGATGAAGGACTTCAAAATACAAGGCAGCTGCCAGGGAAGGAAGGCATGAAGCAAGGGCAACAGCACTTGCTCAGAAGATGTAAGGAACATCTTGAAGGAGACACTTCAGAGCATTTCAGAGCCTGCCCTGAAAGCTGCAGGCAGGAGAACTAATGTAGGAAGGAAAGAGTCATCTTGCTCCTTTTTATCATTGAGGTACACGTGGCTGGAACACGGAGGGTTCCCCAGGCCTTGCCTTTTGGGGTTTCAACTAAAGGTGCCTCTGGATGGCTGGCAGAGAGGCCGGAAGAGCCGCTGGCCATCTCGGGAAGGTGTACCTTTTTGGGATAGGTTATGGACATGATTCAGCTGACGTGCTGATCACTTTTCTCATGGCAGAGAGATGAACAGTACCCATTTTTCAAGGATGTAGTGAATTTGGAGAAGGGGAAAATATTTAGGTGCTAGAAAAGCAGAGAGACCCCAGTTCTGCTGCACTTCAAGGGATTTGAAAGCATCCTCCTCCAGTTACACCTTCTAACTCAGAAAAGGAGTCATGCTTAACACAGGGACTTCTGTCCAGCTCTCTTAGCTGGTTTTTACAGCCAAGCACAGACATTTGACTGGTCCTGACTTCTCCAGCCAATGCCTGCCGCAGGTTTCACCAACAGGAGGAACTTCCTACACCTACTGGGAACAAGAACCCCCTTCTGGGTACAGGCTGCCTGCTTCCCAGGCAGGATTCAATTAAGAGCTTCCCTGCTGGCAGCCTGATGACTCCAGATATGAAGCACTTCCCTAAACTTATAACGTTAAGCTGCAACTGCCCTGCCTTGATCAAATTTCTTTCCCTTATATCATCAGTGGGATTTGTTTCATGCCCCTGGATTAGGAGAATGAAGCTGTTATTGCAGCTGCTTTTTGCTCAAGCTCCCCAACCTTAAATCTAGGGAGGGTATACGCCAGCCTCTTGCTTTCTTACAGAAAACATTCCCCATGTCGCATCATGCCAGAATTTGCCAAGTGAGGAACATGCAAATCTATCTCCTGTGGCACAGAAGACCAGAGAAGGAAGCTGGTTTTTAGGGTGCTACTTTAGAGGTGCAAAAATAACCTTCGACTGCAGTAAAACTAAAACAAAGGCTCATTCACACTGCGTGTGAAACCCAAAAGTGTACAGCACACTCCTGTATGTCATCAAGCTCAGTCATTCTGGACAGAGTTTATCCTCCAAAAGCTACCTGAACTTAGAATCACAGAATCGTGGAATCATGAAGGTTGGAAAGGACCTCTGGGATCATCACGTCCAACCACCAACCCAACACCCCCAGGCCTCCTAAACCATGTCCCCAAGTGCCACGTCTGCACATTGTTTGAACCCCCCCAGGGACGGTGACTCCCCCACCTCTCTGGGCAGCCTGTGCCAGGGCCTGACCCCTCTGGCACTAAAGACATTTTCCCTCATCTCCAACCTAAACCTCCCCTGACGCAGCTTGAGGCCGTTCCCTCTCGTCCTGTCACTGGTGACCTGGGAGCAGAGACCAGCCCTCCCCTCACTCCAGCCCCTCTCAGGCAGCTGCAGAGAGCGAGAAGGGCTCCCCTCAGCCCCCTCTTCTCCAGGCTAAACCCCCCCAGCCCCCTCAGCCGCCCCCCAGCACACTTGTGCTCCAGACCCTGCCCCAGCCCCGCTGCCCTTCTCTGGACACGCTCCAGCCCCTCAAGGCCCTGCTTGTCCCGAGGGGCCCAAACCTGAGCCCAGCATTCGAGGTGGGGCCTCCCCAGGGCCGAGCACAGGGGCCCCATCCCTGCCCGGCTCCTGCTGGCCACACCAGTACTGACACAAAAACTTGTGCCCATTTGTAGTCCCTCCCCTATTCCCCTTTTAAGAAGGGGCGATGAAACACTGCCCTAGTCACTAATGTGACTCTGCACGAGCTTCTAAATACACCGTGACAGCAGAAACGCAGGCTTGGACCCAAGGCCAAGGTCTTGGAAAAAGGGTCTGTCCTCCAGCCATGATAAGTGCAAGGCAGAGCATGCAGGCTGTGGCTTTACACTATCATTCCCCTCACAGCAAACCAAGAGGTACCTGTTCCTTCCAACCTTTGTTTGCAGTACCCACATGTCCCCATAGATTCCCTATAGTGATGCCCATCCCACTGCTTCTGTAGCCATACTCTGGCTCTGTGAAAAGATATTTTCTTTAAATCTCTTGGCATCATATTTTGTCTTTTATCATTGGGTCAGATACCTGGTTTAGAGCACACCATACATCTGGTTGAGCCAGTACAACCATAAAGAAAAACTCTAGCAGGAGTGACAGAATTAGGGACTTCAGGCTGGACTTCCTATGGAAGCACCACAGCAGAACATCAAATATCAATTTTTAAACAACCCTCAGAAGGAACCAAGTCAATCCTACCTGCAGCTGGTTACTGCTGACAGCACTTGGGGGTGACTCTCCTGAGAAGCAAGACAGACATCAAAACTCAGAAGTATTTTCTGCTTTCATCCTCCCATTAGGTGTCTCTGGACGTGGCAGGAGTCACACAGTCTCCTCCTGGTCAGTTTGCCACTCTTGGCCCATTCACAGGTCCTGTTCCAAGGTCTGAATGCCCTGACTTCATGCATGTGATTGCACATAGTTTCCTTACCAAAGGGGATGGGAAAGCATTTGGCTCAAACCCCGTCTGATACTCTGCCCAAAACGTTAGGCCAACTTTTCCCAGGGCTCCGGCATGTGACAGCAAACTGCTGTAACATACACAAAAGGCAACCAAAGCCGGGTGGATAATACCACATTCATCTAGTCACTGGATACAAGACAACTTGCAGCAAGAAGAACAAAGGCAGCTATCCCATATGAAAGGGACTATTAAAAACCAGTGTGCCTGAAATTCAGCCTTTCTGCTGCCCTGAAAAGCCCTCCTCGATAGCCCGAAAGAATCAGAGTCCTCTTCTGAGCAAAGGGTCCTCCAGAACTCATCAAGTAACATCTAGAAGGCCAGCCTCTCAGATCGAGGGCCAAGAAGCAATGCAAAGCCATGCTTCAGCCTGCTCCTTGTCTTGGGATCAAGCTGCTGCCTTTGATGCTCCGAGACCCTTCTGACCCAGAGCTGGGAAAATTCTCCAACACCCCAATTAAGGTTTAGTCCCTCACTCAGCCCTCGTTTAACTTTTGCCCAAACGACTCTGCTAGTCCCTGAATGCATCTTCTCCCCCGCCATCAGCATACACCTCGCATTTCATACTTAGCTACGCCTGCTTCCACATGCCCTTCTGGCATCTGACCCCAACTACTGCAAAAGCCAGAAACATTTCCTTTTGTTCCCAATGTAATAAAGCATATTTCAAAGCTGATCCACCCTTCCTGAACAGCTACGGAACTCATGTGCAGAAAGAGGCAACCTGTAGTGCTGTGACAGAAAGCAAGGATGAACAACGCAAAACAAAAATAGTCAGTGCTGAACACTAAAGAGGGGGGAAAAAAAAAAATAGTCCGTGCCTCATTTCCTACTGGGCTTGAGAAGCCTGAAGTCCCCAAGAGGACAAGCAGCAGGTGAAGGATGACATGAGGCCCTGTTAAAGCTCAGCTGCTCCTGCAGTACAAGGAGAGCTGCCAGCTGGGGACGCTGCCACATGTGCAGCCATGCCACAGGGACCACTCAGATGTTTGGAAAACAGCTGGTACCCCCTGGAGAAGTGGGACAAACAACCGTGTCCCTTTCTCCAGGTCCACCACGAAGACCAATGGAAGATGGCCCTGGCAAGCTTAAGAAATGCAAGAGATGAGAAATACATCGGCTGGGCCCCTTCCCCCTAGGAGCAGCTCTTCAGCTCCACCAGACTGAAGGCTTCCACCACATCGGTCATAGTGCTAATTACATTTAAAAGAGTGGACAAGTCCTGGAAGATGAGAAAAACTCAACTGCACCCTTGGATTTCTCCCACTACAAGAGTGGAAAGGGCTCTAGATTTGGTACAAACACAGTAACACTCTCCATGGACTGCAAACCCTGAAGTCACACCTATTACCTTCCTAGCTATATGTTACGAGACTGGACTCTGCTCTGGATCCTTAATAGGCTAAAGATGCTTCCTGCAACCTCTCCATGAAATGGGGCTGAGAAGGCCTGCAGTACCGACATCTTCGGATGTTCAGGGGAAGAGATTTGCATCAAGAACAAGCAGATGCATTATTTGGAGATTCTATTTCAATCTGACACATAATTACGCCACACCTTCACTCTGAGTGAATTAATCACGCCTAGGCACAGTAGACAGAGAAGGGAGCAAAGCAGTCAGGAATAGCTCACACTTGAATAACCAGCAATAGCTGCACACTGAAAAGATAGCCTGAAAGCTTCTGGTTCAGTGGCTGTCGCCCAAGGACTATTCCTGGCCAAGACTGCAAAGCACCAACCTGAAAAGCGTCCTAACTTTGCCTCCAGCAGCAAGTGGCTTTGGCAAATGCTGGTGGGAAAACAATGACCTCTTGTGCCACCCTATATAAGCTAGGAGTGCGGCAGGACTCAAGGAATGAGAGCTAGCATGCTGCAAGAAGGAAAAAAAAAGCTGCAGGTCTAACAGGGCAGTCAATGAGGCATCGAATTGAGTTCTCATTATCTGCTGTTCATCCTCAGAGTGAGGTGGTTTCCAGGTTCAGAGACCAAACTAAATCCGTCCAAATTCCTGGTCAGAACTTTTGAGTAAAGCAAGAGATGTTTCTCCACTAAACGAATCTTTTGTTGTTGTTGTTGAAGGAAAGCCAAAAAGCTCAGCAATTGCCAAACACAAGAGACAAGGTGTTCCCAGATCCTTTGTAAAGTATGAAAGTCCCTATGGGAGACGAGGGACTAGTTTGGTACTTAACCTGGCTATATAGTGGATTTTCAGTCAGTTCTAGAAAAGGGCTTGCTCTACACACGTTTGTTTTCCTCCTGTGTTAGAGTTTACATCTTGAATTAGCTTTAATACACAGCGGGATGTTGATTTTAAGACCAGGATAGCAGGGTCAGTCATCTGCCGATATAAACGTGCAACGCCAGCAGGTCTCCAAATTCAGCTGGATGGAGAATACGGCTCATTTAAATGCTTGCACTGGTTTATCTCACTTGTAACAACATGGCACAGCCTTCCACCCCTCTGCACTTACTCGACTGTGCACAAGATTTGCTTATTTTCTAAGTTAACAGAGTAGGTCCTCGCAATCTCTTCGTTGTCAAAATAGCAGAGTTGCCCTTCCTCTGTGTACATTTTATACAGGAATGTTTAGATCTCTCCTTTAATAGAGTTAAATTTACCAGGAAACAAAACAATTGCAGTCCAGACCCCAGCCACCCCACCCAACAAAGAGTTTCATTGTTCCAGTTACTCTCTGCCCTCTATATTTTCCTTAAATACATGTAAGCAAACAGCTCTGCCTTTTGGATGGTCACTTACCTTTTGTTTTCCTATCCAACGCAACTGGCTTTTTAGTTTCTGCTGTAAGCAACAGCTCGTAAGGGTGTTCTTCTTCCTCAGCTCCACTTCCCCTGCTCCTTCCTCGTGCAACAGAGGCCTAATGAAAAACAGCATAATGTAGTGCTCCACAAAGCAATGCTATTTATCCCATCAATAAAGCACAAGGCTTCTTTATGCCATAGTTTAAGCAAGGAATTGGCAGAGGCAACACCTTCACTGTAGAGTGTGATCCGAACTGTAATGCTCCCTTCCCCCCCCTCAAAAAAACCACCCAAATCCCCTTTATTTTCTATTATTTAAGGCTGCTGACAGCTTCCTAGCACTGACCAACTGATTCACTGTGCCAGGTCTGCAGACAGCCGGGAGGGTGGAAAAAGAGCTGAGACCGTTATTCCTGTTCATCCCAACTCAGACTTACTGTTGCTATTGGAATTTGCATCGTCATTCACTATTTAGTTGCTGGCCCTATTAGGGCATGGCTGGAAAAAAAAGCCCAAATCCCTGCCACCTTCTCAGAACTCTCAGATGTAGCATTTCTAACCTCAGAATGCACAGCGTATTTAGGACTAGAGAGCCCTCAGGCAACACTGTATAAACTCTGTTTAACCTCAGATTGTGCTGCAGCAATTGGGTTCATTTAAATCCCAAAAAACCCTCTGATTAGAGCTTGTTTGAAATATTGGCAGACCTTGCAGCAAGCTGCTCTGGGACGCCACCATCCCCATGCAGGGATGTGGTCTTGATGCAGGATCCAAACGAGCCTTGCTGCAGACTCACACGTGGTGGTCTACCTCAACGCCCAGGACAACAGGCATTTGACATCTTAGAGAGCCAGGTGTGCCGTCCCAGTGCTAAAAGGGCTAAACTGGGCTTCAAGGCACCCTGCCTGCATAGTCAGCTGCCTTTCAGCACCATCTCCTGGCCAGACCCTGGCAGGCTGATGCAACCCTGTCCCAGGAGCCATGTGTGCCTACAGCCAACCGCAGTGGGGTCAAACCCAAGCCAGAAAGCAAGTGATCCCTACCTGCTGCCAAGACAGGGAAGAACAGGTCTGAACAAAACATCCTGCCCAAGGAGAATTGTCATACTGCTCACAGACTCCTGGAACTGCCACTGTCTAGACAGCAGACTAGGCACCACCTCCAATTTCTTCCCCAAAGTGGAAGCATCAGAGTTGCGTCAAGGTCAGATAGGTACCTACCCGCCTGCAGTCTAGCCAGGGCCTCTGGAAGCTTAGGGAGTCTTGGAAAGACACCCAGGAGTCCGCAGCACACACAGGAGTCCTGCATCCGTGTACTGTTTCTGCATAAGCCCAGCTGGCTTTTACATCAGCTTTCTGAATGGGAGGAAATGGGCCGTGTCCAGCAAAGAAAGTATTTATTCTACCTGCTTCAAGCATGAGCTGCCAGGCAGACCTGCGCCTTTGCAGGTGAAGGAGCTCATAATGAGCAAATTAAGGAAAAAGCTTCTGACCAGATGGTGGCACAAAAACATCAGACCCTAACAGCAGGTAACAGGCTCTCTCCAGAGATCTTGGAAAAATACTGCACAGCAGCAGCCTGCCATAGCAGTTGTAGTCTGGACCTCAAGCCAGGCGTGAGCGTACTCCCGAGACTCCTGCGGGTGATGGTTATTGCGCTGTCCTCTTTCAAATGCACTGGACGCATTTGAAGGCGGTAGCTCCCTACCTAGCAGCACACAATTCCCAGATTTTGCTTTGTAAACTTTTGTATAGGCCTGGTTACACTTTATTTTCTCCATCCCTCATCCTTCCAAGCTTTAAATAGGGTTCCCAGGTTCAAATTCACGCAAAAACGAAGACCATTGTTTGCTGAAGAGCAGTGCTTGCTCTGTAGGCTCTGCAGCCAGGTAACAAAATCAAACAAAACTTTCTTCCAATTCATTTTTCATTTATTTATACACGTTGGTTAGCATGTATAAATATTCACTATTACCAAAGCCCAAAAATATGATGTTGTTAATAATGAGCATGGCCTTTAAAGTGTCCTTAATCCACAGCAGTGGATTTTGGAAGACTTTTTAAAGGGTTACTCATCTCGTTTCTCTCTCCTCCCCCACCAGAACTGCAGACCAAACTGCTGGAACGATCATGGCGCCTTCTCTTTTGTCTGCACTTCCCTCTTGGAGATGAGCAGTAAACAAATGGAACTGAAGTTTGATTTGACAACGCAGACTCTTATTCAGCCACAAACCCAGAAGGTTTCTGCAGATAGTGAAAGGCGGCACTCGAGCACCTCTGAACAATCAGCTCTTTTGCATGTTTGTACTAACGTTTTTCTACGATGAAAGTTAAGTTTCTTTTATACGCACATCTGCTTTGACTGATAGCCCCATCTTGGCAATGGAATAAAAAGACTACGTTGGAAACTAGAGTTTGGCCCAACCCCAGCATATTCAATGACTAACTGTCCTGGCTCTAATGCGTGAGCAGGTCTGGAGGACGGCAGATCCGGACGCTGCTCCGAGATGTTTACAGCATTCCCTGAGCATATTCCTGTTCACTTCTGCCCAACCCAGAGAGAACTTGTTCTGAGACGATGAATAATGGGCAAGAGTCAAAGAAGCCGAGCACCCCAGAAGCAGCAAGCAAAGAAAAAGAATCAGACCCAAAAGCGCCTTATCCGTACATCCAGGTGGTCATTTCCAGGCAGCGACACACACTGCCTGTAAGCTTTATCAATGAACTTGGTTGCAAATCAAGATCTCCCCAGCAAGTCATTTTGCGTACAAGTCTATTTGCCAGCGAGATTTCCTTTAAGGGATCATGTTTCCAAACTGTTAACGGCAGGACAACGCAGCGGGTGTTTTATAATTAAATATGGCAAGATAACTCAGCAGGAGCAGTCAATGCACGTTTCCCTCCCTCGTGTTTATCATCATAAACAAGTTCTGCTTTCCAATTATGCTGTGACCTGCTACCCAGCCCTCCTCTGCCCAGGGCCAGCCACGGGACTGGTTATCACACACTGCAAAACCATTTTAACAGCAGTGGAGAGATCAGTCCGCAATTTCACATTTCAATTTTACTGTTTACGCACTGTTTGGAGCTTTACTCTTCTCTATAAAAAGAGTCAGTTCTATCAAAGCAAATGATGTTTTACTCATGTCTCGTGTAGACTTGACACACAAGGCATAAATGTGACCTGTTTTCTGAAGTAGGAACTTCAGCAGATCAACACGTTCAAAGCAAAGCATCTGGTGAACGGGAGCCCGTTCCAACAGCTAGAGGCAGCGCGCACTCGGCTTGTTTTACATACAACCTACTGCTTTTGGAAAAGCAAGGAAATCCACAAGATTTGGTTTTACTTCGAAGGTTTTTCTGGGTGTCAAGCAGAAGTTGCCAAGACACATTTGTGGTTTCACACCCCTCCACATGTTCAGGGCTCCAGGAGAGCCCTCACACCTAAGATTCACAGGAAGGTGAATAAAAATGAGCAATGGGAAGCCCAGGAGGAACAAGGCAGAACGGGAGAGCTTTAGTTTCATCAAAAAGCAGCTCACATGCAATGACCTCTGCAGAAGATGGCTTTAACATACGCTGGGCCAGATTCCTGGCTGAATTCAAACCCCTGATCCCTGTTCACGTCAGTGGGACCCACAAGCCCACACATCTCCTCCGCAGTTGGAAGCCAGGAGGAAGCAGGAAGCGACGGCCCTTTGGGTTTCAGTCTCAAGTGAAGATGCATTTGGTGGGATCATTACAAGTGGGCAACGGTCCACAAAGCAACGTGATTCAGAAAAATCTCCTCCTGAGGGAATTCCCAGCCAAGAATAGGAAAGTAAGGCTGAGGGTCAACACCGAGGTGCCCTGAAAGAACCGCACAAAGGAAGTTCCCATGGCAAGTGACAGCAGAAAAGCTGGAGTGGAAAAAAACTTTGCATTCACAACCAAACTTGCAAGGGAGGTAATATCATAATTGGCTCCTCCTAAGTTATTAAAACTGTTCTTTAATCCACATCCGTATAAAACATCCCAAATCAAGTCCCACGTACCTCACAGGAAGCGCCGTGGCTTATCTTCTTCTCCACATGCTGATCCTCCTCTTCATCAGGCGGAGGCTTGGCAGGTGGGGGTGGACGTTCTCTCTGCAGTTCAGAAGACCACTGTCAATGGCACTGTGTTAAAGCATGCCCCGCCTTCTGCTCCCACCAACACTACATCCACACTGCTGTGAATGCAGCATGGTAAGGACCTCCTCAAAGAAATCTGGGTGGAGTAGAAGTTCAGCCCTAGCAGCACAGGGCTTGGGAATGGTTGCTGCCTTTCCTCTTCCTCCTCCTCCTCTCCAGCAGGACACCTATCCTGGCAGAGAGTCCTTTCCGCAGATTCACCGTACTGCAGCCCAGACCACCCACTTCTGCTCCGCAGCGGTAACACTGCACAAGGCCAGCTCCGACCCACGTGAGCACCAGCTATGCTTCCAGGAGAATAAAACTGCTTGTTGGAAGGTGCTGTGTACACAGGTTTACGGCTTCATTACTTAAGCCAGTTCATTCAGACCCAGACTGGTAATCTCAATGGCACAGCGTTTCAGAGAAGGTCAGTAAGGAACTCATGCAAATGAGTACAAAGGGAAGACTCATGCTTGAGTCTCAATGAAACAGTAACAGGAATAAGTGATTCCAGGGGCACCTTTTATAGTGGAAAACCCTGGAGATCAAGAGACAATGCTGCACTGCATTCCTCAAATATCCCAAGGTTGCCTGTGGGCAGTAAGAGCTGCGCTGCCTCGGATGCAGAGCTTAACACCTCTCTAGGCCATCTCCTGCCCTGCAACAGCTCCATCTAACGGCACAGGGAAAGATGGCAGAGCTGAACCGCTCTGAAAAACTCAAGCAAGTTTTGGGAGAAACTCCAGCAAGCTCCTGGAGCACGTCCCTCTTTCTTCTCCCTTTTCACTGCAGTTCAGCCTCTCATTTCTTCTTATTTGTGGTAGAGCTGAGCTTATTTCAAAGCACACATTATCAACACAGGACAGCACAGAGATGGATTTAAGCCAGCAAGATTTCGTTAGTAACAAGATAGTGCATCTTGTACTGCATTCCTGAAAGAGAGATCTGGCTGAAATGCCAGTCTTCTAAAGCTTTTGTCTTGTCTCTACTAGATTTGCTGGTAGTACAGGAAAAAGGATGCACCTCTTGCAGAGAGAGAGGAAGCATGGTTACAGTACCACCAGCAGTTTATTGTTCATTGCTGCTCTGCCTTTTGTCCAAAAATACCTCCACAGAGCAGGCTTTGTGAAACAACCAGAAAACAAACCCTGAAGCTGACACAGCATGCTGCAAGGCCAGCATCCCGTCTGCCCCATAGTGGTGTTGCCACCCATTGCTATGGGGGCAGCAGATGCAACTAACAGAAGGTGAGAAAGACTTCTTTGGAGACAGTTCCAGGAGCTTTGCGTTGCCTTGTAAAGCCTTGAATACCCTCTATGAATCTCTGCAAGTAATACACAAATAAAAGTTTCCACTGCCCACTAGTTTCCAACAGGATATTCTTAAAGATAATTTCTTGAGAGCCTTCGCTTGAGCAAAGCGGAGAGCAAGAGAGATGAGAAAAATGCTCCACATAAAAGTTTCCAAAGCTTTCTTCTAGACAAGAAGTTGTCCTTCAATTAAGTGCAATGTCCTGACAAACCAAACTTCACAGGCACTGGTATTCAACGGCCAGAAAACAGAAGGATGCAACACTAGGTGAAAATCAGGCATGTAGAAGTGGCTACTCATGGGCAATGCAATGGAGGTTATGTGAACAGGCCAGTGAGAAAGGAGAGGTACCTGCCTGCCCTAATCAATGTCAGGGATGGGTTTAGAGATTTCATCGAGCTGGGGGATTGGCAGCCTGCTGCAAAACCAGGAAAACAGAGATAAGTCACCTGTCTTTCTAAGGCCAGCAGAGACGAGCACACATAGCTACATACAGGCCTGACTCCTGCTGCTTTGAGACCGGTTGATTCCACTTCCTTATTCACAGACTCTCGATCTGAAGACCTCCCGCTGGCAAGGCTGTCCAGGGAGTGGCAGGACGTTGCATTGTACAAAGCTTCATATGGGCTCTCCTTTTCTGGGTTCACATCAAAATCTATGATCAGTTCTGTAACTGCCTTCTCCACATCACCTGCGAGAGGAAGAGAGACACAAGAGCATCACTCGGGGCTCCTGCCCTCGGAAAGTCAGTGCTTGCAGGAAGAAGAGCGCTGGTGACTGCCGTGTTGCATGGAAGCCTACCCTGAGATATCCGGCTCATAGGATCAGTGGCTGGAACAAGTGGTGCTTGAACAGTCTTCTCTGCAGCTTTGGCACTTTTCTTCCCAATTGTGTAATCTGCAACGAGGTGGGGCGACAGGGTCAGCTTATGTCAATCTACTTTTACGTCCAGTTCAGCACACGGTACTTCCTCCCTTGTGGAGGGAAGGCCAACTGTCAGCTTACTAAGTCTCCAAAAAATAACCAAAGTACATTACTAAAACTTGCAGCTCAGATGCCAGAATAGAAGCAGGCGGCCTCTTTAATCACATGCACAAGGTTAAGGATAGTTCTTTGAACTTTCACAGAGTCTTTAATCAGAAAGCTGCAAAGCTCCTGTATGGACAAAATGTCATGGAGCAGATTACTTCATGTTGTAGACACAAGTGACATCAAACGGAGATGCAGCCTGGTCTTCTGGAGTCATAAGGCAGCAGAGAAACCAATTCTAGCTGTGGCCCCCTAACCACAGGCAGAGCCAAAAACATTAAGCTTATGTGAATAGAGTCGGATAGCAACATCTCTTGCAGCTAGCTCGCTCACAGGAGCAAACTAACAGCATTTACCTGCAAAAACTTTAAAACTAAAGCTCATCTTCATCTTCAATTTCAGAATAGAGATAATACCTACCAGCCTCACAGGCAAAGCTTAATTAAAGTCTGCAAAGTGCTTTGAACCTGTAAAGCTCTCAAATGCTAAGCATGAATAATGCACACCAGTTGCATATGCTTCTGATCTTTCTCCCCACAGCTGAGAGGAAATTGAGACAGCATAATTACAAGGTATGAATTTAGCTAAGATGCCACATTTCATTCCCTAACTTGGACAGACACAATGGGCCAAGCTCCTTTAAAAACCACAAGTAATCAAGGCCTTTTCTGTAAATCTCATCTGCAAAATCCATGCCCAAGCTTCACAGTGAAGCAAAGAGTAGGATGTAAGATCTGTGGATAACCATTTGCCTACACAGACACATAAAGGACAGTTAATCCAAAACCATTTCTAAAGCTATTACTTTGCATTCTGCAAGCAGATTTAGGCTATCCTTAATTTTAATTAACTTCTAAAGTGAGTTAAACAAAGCTCAATTAAGCCCATTTAAACTGTAAAAGTCACGCCACACTCCTCCAGCAAAGGAGCTAATCCCCCTAAATCCCGCCACGGAAGTCCCCCTGCAAACACCTGCTCTGAACACAGTTCACCCAAGCATTTAAGCATCATTCCTTCCAACACCTGTAAGATTTTCAGCAAGGGACCTGGCCTGAAGCTGCTTTGTTTTCAGCACTTTCCAGGACTAGGAAATAAAATCCTGTACTCGCACTGGCACAATTAACACCCCAAAGTTTTCCCTCCTGCCCACACAGAAATACACACCACTTACCTTCGATGAGAGCTGCTATGTGTTGGCTTTTCTGAGAAGGAAGTTCCCTCACAATATCCAGAGCTGTCAGGCCTCTGTTATCCTTTATGTTCACATCAATACCTACAGCAATAGGTGTAGAGAAGGCAAAAGCAAGAATATTTTCAAACTATATGCAAGTTCATGCCTTTAATCAAGTTAGAGCTTACTCTTGTGATCATCGCTGCGGGGCGATAAAAAAATGCTCTAGAGGGACAGATTTACAGCCAAACACCAAGAGATAACATCTCCTGTAACCCTCTCCGAGGAACAACACTTTGATAGCTGGTTGGAGAAACATGCTGCCACTATAAAGGGGCTTCCTCAAGTGAGGGTATCACCATTTTATTGCTTCAAAAGGGGAACATTCTCTCACCTGCAGCCAGCAATATTTGTACCACATCTGTCTTGCCAAACAAAGCAGCTTCGTGCAAAGCACTGCCTTTTTCAGTCTGCAAATTAAATGGAAAATAGCATGAAGCTAGACAGTGGGGAATGGTGATGGAGGCATGTTTTAGAAGGTTACAGAAGCAATAAACAGAGAGCATCATATACAAAGTGCGGGCAACAATATCTACAACTGAGGACTATCAGTATTACTACGATGCTGAGAATGTGGAATGGAAAATGGGATGGTCTCTTCAGAGAGACATGCAGGCCAGGTTAGAGACCAAGAAAGGACTTTGTACAGCTTAGCAAGAAGTCACGTCCTGCAAAAGAACGACAAGACCACCACACACAAGCTATTGCTGTGAAAACAGCATATTCACAAGTGGCTTGATAGGAAGAGAAACAGTTTGCCTCTATTGCTATCAAGAGCTCATGGCTTTGCAGGGCAGAACAGCTTAGGCGAAAAGCCTTTCCCCCCTTCCCTCGCTGTCTGGGGCTCTTTGTCCAGCCAGTGAGCAGGTGGGAAGCATGCACAGCGCCCGGAGAACAAAGCCGTCGCTCATCTTTCATAAACGATCCCTTGGGGAGAAGGGTTAGGTGGAGCCCTCTGTAGCACGACTACGGCGGTTCTCCACCCCCCGGCAATCAGACCGGCCCTTCACACACAGACACACTGGATACCTGATAGTTGCTATCCATGCCGGCATCGAGGAGGACATGGACTACAGTTTTGTGACCATTCCTAGCCGCCAAGTGCAGAGGCGTGTGTTTCTTAGTGTTGCAGCTTAAAAGATTCGGGTGAGCGTTCAAGAGCATCTTCACGACTTCCAGCCTCCCGTAGAGTGCGGCCAGGTCCAGAGGAGTCTCAAATTTGTTGTTGCGCATGGTGGGGTCGGTCAGCTCCTCCAGAAGGACCTTCACCACCTCTGTGTGGCCGTACTGCGCGGCGCAGTGCAGCGCCGTCTCGTTGTCGTTGTTCTGGGGGGGGTCAAACACGCCAGCGCGTCAGAACGGGGGAGAACCGAGCTGCTCCGTGCCTCGCTCAAACCATTGAAGTTTAAATGCAAAAACAAGACAAAAAAAGCAATGGGGAAGCAGAGAGCCCAGTTTGAAACAGAGCCTGGAGCAATGTTTTCACCAGCTCGCTAGCCATTTACCAGGCACAGACATCCCCTCTTAACTCATCAACCGACCCCCCCAGTAAAAGCTTCAAAAACATTCAGAACAATAATCTTTACTCAGTTATGGGAAATCTGCTCCACGGGAAATAGGTGCCATAAACAGAACAGCCTGCTTTGAAAGCACTGTGGTCAAAATCGAGGGACCATGATAAACTTTAAGGGATTGTCAAGCTGTATCTGGATTCCCATTACTTCTGCTAGCACTTGGGGAAAGCAGCCTGTTATTTGTTGGCAGCGTCCCACGCTTTGGGGTGCCACAAAAATAAAAGGCTACAATATATGATAGACAAACTGCAGCATGACTTCTATCTGCTGTAGCTTAATGTCATCATTTTAGATTTAAACTTCAATTGTTTCAAATCCTACTTATCCTGATTATAACAGTCATTCCACCTTTGCAATTCTGAAGCTTGCAAGCTGGCTGGTTTAGAGAAAGGGTGCATAAAGTTACATGCAGTTTGTGAATTAGAAAGCAGTGCAATTAGATCACTCTGCTAACAAGCCATTATAGTCAAGGCCTCAGGTCAACTGAGGGAAGAGGCGTCCAAGCGACAGAACACCTCCACAGTGAAAGCCAGATCCAATTAACGCATGCAGCATCTGTCAGGTTAAAAATCAGCAATGCAGAGCACTGAAAGACAAACCACCTAACACATTTCACTTGCAGGTGCAAAATAGGAACATTGCCAATTTAAGAGAGCCTTTTCTCAAATTAAATTCACCTCAAGTTTTAGTTTTACTACTGTATGTTATACACAGAGGGATTTCTGTTTAAGGGCTTTAGAAACAAATACTTATCTATACAATTTGACCCAAAACACTTTAATGCAGTGTTACGCACTTCAACTTTAGCTGAAAGAATTGTGCTTGAATTTGACATTTTTAGAACAGCTCGCATCAAAAAAAAAAAACGACCCAGAGAATGTATTTGTCTTGATGGAGTCAGAAGTGCTACTTTAGAAACTGAATTTGATCAAAATACCTCCCTTTTTGCTCTGAGAGCACGTGTGCTTTTTTGGACACCAGCTTGTAGGAGCAGTCAATATTTTGCACCATTTCACAACCACGCTGCAGAACTTGCTCTGTTGTACAAGTACTTTAATCCTATTAACACGTTAAGTCATTCTAGGGATTACAGGAGTCATGCATGCAAACTCCCATTTCTTTTTATCTGGCATTTGGATCATTTTTCAGCCACGTGAAAAACATGAGGGAAGCAGGGAGTTCTGGAGAGGCTCTCCGCAGCTGCAGCTTGTGTAAAAGCAAAGACTGAGGAGGCAGGACACAGCAACACCCACATGCAGAAGTGAGATATTTAGGAAGGTAAGGAAAGCATTCTGTTAGCACAGAAGTTCAAAGTCAAACAACAAGCTCTATACTTGGAGTGGCAGAGGCAGCCATGGTGAAGGAAGGCACATACAAGTGGACAGAAGTTACTGTAGAATAATGAAGTCTGTACATAAAATACACATAGGGAGTGAGAAGGGGAGAGAACAGAGAACTACAGAGATTACACCTATCAATCAGTTTCAACTGCTGGTCTCAAGGCATTGAAAAGGTTGGTAAATCGCACTATTCTTATAAGCCAGGGAAGGGAGCCCAGGTACCAGTGAGCCCGTGGCACAGCCAGGCCGAGGCCCGCAGCCTGCCCCATAGCACGAGGGAGGCTTGCTGACAATTTTTGCAGCAAGAGTAGATAACGCCAGCCCCTCTGGAGCAGCAGGTATCTGCCAGAGAGCCATGGGGGGTAGGCACCACTCATGCCATGCTAGCCCTGGCTACAGGGGATTTCCACTGCTAGGGCTGCCCCCCTCTCATCCCTCCCTGGCACAGAGACCACATCCCTCAAGGGCACTTTAAAGTGCACAACAACTCCAAACACCTGTGTGATGGCACAGAAATGGGGCCATAACATCCTTTAATAACATAATTGATGAAGACTTCCCCCATACAATTTAGTCTACTTTTCCTCAAGCAGGTCAGGGCTCTGACGCTCAGGATGAAATCCCCATACTTTCCTCCTGCAATAGCAATCAGCAGGTGGTCAACTCCCCATAACCATTACAGCAAGTCTTTCCCCATCTCAGACTGTGTACTGGAAACTCCCGCTATTGCATAAGTTAGGAGAGCTTTGAGCAGCCAAAAATGTTAGAGCCGTTTCAGGCAAGGGAGTTTGCCTCCCTTCCCCGCATCGCCTCTCCAAGCACAAACCAGAGCTGAGCCTGAACAATGAGCACGAGCGCTCAGACATACATATTTATCGGAGATGGAAAAAGAAAATTCCTTTCCAGTAGCCAGAGGCATATGGGTTCAAATTTCAAAACTTCTTAGAAAAATAGAGCACTCAACAGGGCCCAGAAGCTGCATTCCTGCAGGAATCCCAGCACCCCCAATTCATGGCTGGGAGCGAGACGCTGGGCTCATACGATGCCCGCCTACAGACCACAAACTGGGAACACGAGCAGAAATGCCTCTGCTTTCATATGGGCTCCATCAAATTTTTCAAGCCCTGGTAACTAGATACCACACACCATAGCCCTTATGCGCCTCATCGCACAATAAAATGGACCATTTACAGCTCCTTAAAGTGTATCTGTCTGCACCGCTGCTCCTAACACACCGTAAGAGGGCTTCAGCTGAAGAAAGGGAGACTTGGTTTAAAGAAGGGAAAGTTTTCTAACTTTTTAACCTGCAAAGATTTGAACAGTCAAATAAGCTGCCAAGGGAGACTACAGAGCTGTCCCTCCCTGAGGGTTCTGAGACAAACACTGCTCAGGAATGGTTTAGGTAGACGTGATCCTGCCTCAGGGCTGGGGAAAGAGGCTACATGACCCTTTGGCCCCATCCCACCTATTTCTAAGATTCCTTTCCAGTAGGATTTTTGTCCATGCGTGCATGTCTAATGTAGGCTCGCCCTATTAAAAACCTTTTATTTTGCTGCTCCAGTGACACGACGGATCCTAAAGCACAGAACAGGGATGTCCTGCTGGCATCCGCTCCATAAAGTTTCAGTTAAAGGCAGGCCAAAATGAAAGCAAAAAAAAGGCATTAAGCAGAATCCAAACTTCACCAGGAGGTGACACCTATGGCACATCCCAGCCTCAGGCAGAGAGCAGGCCAGAGGAGTCAGCTGGAGCTGCCCGGTCAGTTGTACCATCTCCTTCCCTCCTCTCGCAGCACAAAATTTCCATCGGTGCCCCGCATGGCACTCACTGCCAGGAGCAGGGTAAGGATGAACAGGCCTCCTGCCTTCCTACAGGTGCCCAACAATGGCAAACATATTTCAGGAAAACAATAAAGGGATCCCCATACGTCCAACAAGCTTTCGGGAGCTCTGCGGGTGGGTTCGCTGCCCGGCTGCGTTTGCTGACTCCAGATGGTAGGCTTCCACTTTTTGCAGCAGCCCATTTAGATTTATAGCACTTTAAACCCAATCTGCATGATTCATTTGCTTCCGATTACGAAAGACAAAGGCAGTTTCTGCAGCGCACAACCTGAGCTATGTGACAGCTTTTTCTACTTTGGCTCTGCTCAATTGGTTGGTTCCTTCATTCAAATTAAAATAACCGAATTCAAGATAGCAGGAGCTGCTGAAGCAAAGCTGCTGCTCCATCTCTTAATTTTGCTTCTATCGTTTGCTTTTCAGAAGTCCTGCAGGCCTGTAACAGACATGTTGCAGAGACCTCCTGTTGAACAACAGATGTTGAAAAGGAAGGGGCATAAAAAGAAGCTGTTAACTATTTCTTTAACTTTTAGGAGAGCAAGAACCTTCTGGCTTTATCTCTTCCTCACCAGGATATTAAATTGTAGCCCGCCTTTAAATGATTTGCCCCAAAATGTTTGGAAGTTGAAACATCTGCTTCCATCCTTTCTGTATGACACCCCATCCTGGGCGGGAGCTGGGAAGCTGGAAGCACCAATTAGGCAAGGACTCCTAAAGACTTTGCACCTGGATTTTTTGTGGTTCTCCCACCTGCAGCCAGGCTATTGAGAAAACATCAAGGTTTGCATATCAGGTACGATTCCGTTCTTCAAACGTGCTCAGAAACTGGTGGAAAGCTGGTCAGAATTTGTGACGAACCTAACAGATTGTGTGTAAATCACCTCTCTCTCCTTAAAACCAAGGCAAATATTTCAAAAACACTAGCCCTGTTCGAGCACAGCACAGCCATCTTGAAAACTGAACTGAGAGATTAAAATAATGCACTTGTCAAAAGTATAAAATCCAAATCAGAATTCTTGTGGATTTTTGTTTACAAAGTAAGTGAGCTCACTGTCTATTTCATCTTTATATTCCTTCTTCATTCAAGATTTCAATGCAGGAGTGTGTAAGGTCTTACTCTGTTACTGACAGTGTTTTAGAAAGCTCCTCTCAGGCAACTGAACTGCTCGACTAGGATGTTTCCACAGAAGACATTAATTGCTGTAAAATTCCCATCTGGATTTTTGTAAAAATCATGGATACGGATGAGCTTCATGTAAATATATTTGTGCTTAAAGAGGTATGCCCTAGGGTATTTCCTGAAATAGAAGTTTGCAGAAACAAATGTAATTCCCAGCAGTTAGCAGGCTCAGGAACTTTGAGGGTGTGCTTAAGGTACTGCAGATCAAGCAGAGTGAAAGTTTTAACTAAACTTTGAGACACAAATCTGACACGGATGGCTGGATCCAAAATAATTGGCTGGAAGCAACCGCGGCGTGGTAGCGAGAGCAGAAGTACCTCATGATAAATCAGCAGACTATTATACCATCGCTGGCCTGCAACTTCACTATGAATAAAAATGAAAAATGGTGTCTGAGAAAACACCACCAGGAACTTCCTTATCTGCTTCCTCAATTGCTCAGCCTCAGTGCATCAGGAGTGCTGATGTCATGCCTTTTTGTAGCTCCAGAACAACTAAAAGCAAGAGAAGAGCAAAATAGGCAAGAAAACAGGAACAGAAGACTAGGGCTGAAGGGTCAGACGACACAACAGACTTAACATCAAAAAAGAGAGACTGATGCGATAAGCAGGACATGAAGGACTTGGGAAGGGAGGCATGAACATTACTGCCTTCCCTCCTCTCCACCACCACCAAAAGAATTATCTGTCCATTCAAACGACAAATACAGCATTATGCATTTTGTAAGAGAAAAGGCATGAGAATTCACTCCAAACAGCCCACAGAGAAAACGCATCCATCTTTAAGCAGGGGAAAAAACAATTTCCTTCTCTTCGCATTTATCAGCAACATTAGCACATGAAACACAACCTAAAGCATTTTAATTGAAATAACATTACCTTTTGGAAGTCATCCGGCCAAATCAAGCAAACTGACCGTCACCGTGAGTCCTACAAGGCTAAGCAATGAAGGAGCCCCCAGGAAAGTAAGGAAAAGCTTCCCTTAAATTATGGTTCTATAACTGCTTCGAAGAAAGAAACCCACAGTAAATAAATGGTCGCATTTTACTTTTCCCCAAGCGGCTGCAAACTGAACAGATATTATTGCAAGTGGATGACGTTGCACCTGGAAGCACGCGAGTGCAGCTTGGAGTAATGATGCAGTGAAATGCTGACAGCAAAGTACACACCTTGGCATTGATATATGGGTCAAAGGGGCCGTACTTTTTGAGTTCTTTGATCTCAAGAGCATTCTACAAAAAGGAAGAGGAAAAAGAAAAAAAATGTGATAATGAAATGGGTGAGATATAGCAACAAAGCAATGGGTGACTCCCAAGGGGTGGAAATGACAGAACACAGCATCTTGTTCCAGTCAAAGCTATTAACTGCAGAAGCCATTCCAGCTGCCGATTCCTGTAACTTGAACCACTGCGCATTTCATTTACAAGACTCCAAACACAAGCAGCACAGGCCAGTCGGCTGACTCTTCCTCGTTTAAGAAGGTTCCTACTCAACAGACATTAATGAAACATTACCTGGAGGGATTACACTCAGCTTTTAGTCTTTTGCAAAGGTTTCTCCTACATCTGTCCTACTCAGAGCAGAACAGTTTACACTCAGGGCCCTCAGTCAATTCTTATCAGATTTGAGAAGTGTAGTTTACAACCAATCTGTTTAAACAGACTGAATGCCTGCAGCTGTGCCTGAAGACATTATTAACCACAGCCCCAAACTGGAAAAACTATCAAAAACATTAAAACACACATTCTTAGTTATTTCTGCTCAGTCGAGGAGCGGTAGTAAATAACATTACCACCACATTTTTAATTTTGTGATGCTTTAGAAGCAACCCTTTGGCCTCGGAACAGCCTGATGCATCAAGTTAGCCACCTTATACTGAGGAACAGAACACTTAAGCATGGGGCTTTGGTCCCCACAAACTGTGGCTGGAAGCAGGATTAGGACTTCTAAACCCATCTCCAAAGGGAGTTTTTGCTCCTCAGCTTCTGAAAAGTATGTTCTGCAGATCAAACTTACAGAGCAGAAACTCACAGTTTCCAGCTGCTCATCTTGACTTTGACAGATTTTGCTAAACTTGAGCCCGCGGGTATCTGACCTACCTGTGAATTAACTGCTGAATGAATATACGCTTTTAACTAAGGCAGACAAACTTCTTTTCGTTTACTCCTCTCCTCCTGGATGAAAACCCGAGTGGTTTAAGAGCTGATTCACAGGGACATTAGGTATTCCTGCCCCAGGAACCAAAGGCTATTGTAGCTTTTGCTGCCTGATTTGGATCTGTTACTGCATGTCTGCCCAAGCTCACTCAGCCATAAGCAGTTCAGTAACACTGCTCAGCTGGCCTCACTCCGTAAACCACCTCCCTTATCCAGCTCTTAAACAAAAGAAATATTTGGGCCTTCCAGCAGTAGCATTTCAGAAGTTCCCTGGAATTGTAAGGTACCTGCTGACTTCAACGGGGAGGTTACACGGGAGCCAGCCCTCCAAAGCGGACACAGCAGCCGCTGTACAGAATAGCCATCTCATACAAATCGATCCCTCTGCATCCCAGACCAAAACCTATCAGCTTAACAAAGGGAAGAAATCCACCAGATTTTTTTTTCTTGCCTGAGAAAATAATTCTGAGATTAAGCTAGGGATTTATCTGGGGGCAAGTAGGGTTAAAATTATCTTGTAACTTACAAATTAGTTAACTGGAGCAAGTGCTAGAGACAAGCCAGGAGAACAGCTAAGAGAGCATGGCCAAACAAAGACTAAACAAAGCTGCTTTGATTAGTTCCCAAAGAAGGAGCCACTGTATCCTCTGACAGAACTAGAAACCTTCTCAGCTATCCAGCAACTGAAAGGAAAAACTACGGGTTAGTTTTAGAAGCCCAGTATGAAAGCAGGAGACCGCTTCCCACCTGTTGAGTGGTTCTTATATTTATGTATCTCTATGTAAACATATATATACCTTACTCATTCAACTACCAGTTCAGAACTGGGGATAGTTGCTTTAGGCAGTGCCCTTCTTACCCCATTAGCAAGTAGGACTTTATAACAATTGCTACTAGTTCGGGAAGGGTCAGGAGTCAGCTGAAGTAGTCTCTCTCCAAGGGAAGTGATTCAACAATATATTAAGAGAAAAATAGGCAGACCTGCTCATTCACTTTAGTATGCGAAGGTCCCTGGTGGATGAGGAGCTTCACTATGTCTGCATCTCCTTTCCAAGCTGCCAGGTGAAGAGGGTAACAGCCTTTACAGTCTGCTACGTTGGTTAGTGCATCATTCCTCAGCAGAACTTCCACCACATCCCTGCAAGAGAAGGACACTTGAGTCCATAAGATATTCAAGTCCTTGTTTCTCAGCTTAATTCTGCAGTAAGTAGAATATTTTATAAAAAGTTAATCTGAACAGGAGCATTTCAGACATCCTCTTGAAATATGAGTTTAAAGCGTTCCTATTCAAAGCTGCCCAAGGGAGAGAAAAGAAAAAAGGAAGACTGCTGAGATGAGCTCAGGAAAGATCTATGTTACCTTCATACTAACGGAGCTGAACAGGGACCAGAGTCATCCACAAGCCACTCTGGTGAAAAGTGAATTGCACCAGTGCGATAAAGATGAATAAGGATTTTAACTCTACTCAATTTCTCAGTATCTTAAGTAGCAACGAACATACAAGGCTTACCACGCTGAAGAACGAGTTACTTAAAAATGTAATATGCACGAAAGCAAATTTTAAGTGGTGCAGGCACAGCAACACGTTGGACACTGGACAGACTGCAGAGGACTGTTACTGGAGAAACCACCTTCAATATCTTGTATCTTATCCAAATTGCTTGTAAATAAAAGGGTGGTTGAAAGCCTTAGAGTTTTGCCAAATTTTTGAATATATGTATGATCATACTGTGCAGCAGCCAATGCCTCTATAGCTTCACCGCACTGATGTTCTTCACTTCTTGGCCTGAAGATGGTGTCGTGCTGCACCATCACCACATTTTTAGTGGAAACGGCGTTAGACTGGTGAATGAATTACACAAAAACAGTAGCTTGTAAAGCACACAGTATTCCCTATGATCAAAGGCATGATAAGATGACTCACTTATGACCATTCAAAGCAGCATGGTGCAGTGGAGTGTATCCAGTACTGTCAACGCAGTTCACATTTGGCCCTCTCCAGATGCTGCAAGACAAAACGTACAGGGAACACTTAGGCATACACCAAACAGACGGACAGCCGGCAAGGACAAGTTTCGGCAGAGTTCTCACACCAGTTTGGTTATCTGGAAGCAAACCAGTGGCTGGACAGCTGTGGTTAGGAGCAGTAATACAGAGAACAGACCGCATAGCACTGCGTCGAGCAGAGGGGTTAGTGTCACACAGCACACAGCTGGTACAGGGATTCACTACTCGATACTTTATCAGACTACCCTGGTGCTAGAGCAAAGCTCCCACATTCATCTGCTACTAGACATCTTTCAGCTATATATGTGCTTGCCAAAAAGCATCTTCAGAGAAACATGTGTCTATTAAAGTTAACCACAAGAGACACTAAACCATCAACCCACTGCTAATTCACACCCCTCTGAAGAATTTTGATGGGTTTGGGAAACCCTCTTGCCTCCATGCCAAGAGTCACTGGGGTGTAAGTCAAAGACTGTGGGATACAGAGCCTGCTCTTGGTCACCAGCATGATTCCCCGCTGGCTTCTTGCTGTCCAAAAACCATTTCCATCTGACAGCTATTGGCAGGCTATATGAAAGAGTAGGTGGTCTCCGAGCACTTCTGAGAATATTGTTAACTTCCCTCCCTCGTTCAGAAGCCGAACACCAAGGATTTAAGGATTAACCCTGTAGAGGATTAATCTTCCCTCTAACCCCTGCAAGGTGTCCTATTTAAAACAGTGGAGAAGGACATGTGTAAGAAGCTGGCACTGCTCTTAAGCTTGCTGTTAAAGGAGTTTGGTTTCTACAGCCACCCCTCACCAGTGCTACCACCCTCTCCCAGAAAGGGCACGTGAACGCAAATCAGTACGTTCTTATACGCAAATTGAAACCGTTCCCCTTTCCTGAAGGCAGCCCTCTCTGTTACAACCCATCATTCCTTGTATGCTGGCCTGTTTTTAAGCTTAATACTTTCAAGAATTATTAAGGATTTATTATAAGCCTGGACAATCACTCTTTTGCTAATACAGTACATTTTCCTGCTTGGTTTTCTTTAAGTAGGGGTAGAACTTAACAGCACCCTCTAATCCCCAGTTTAATTGGTTTAAAATAAAGTCAACTGTTGCTTTTTATGAAGTAGGCCTTTCCCGATCATTTCATTTCCTCCCCAGCATGTAATCGCTACAACTCGTTGTATGATACAGAGGCAGCCCGAGCAGTAACTAGGTTTTCTAAAATAACAGCCATTACTAGAGGGCTCTTAGCCAGAAAAAACTCTATAGCACAGTGTTAAAAAGCAGCAGGAAAGGCACCAAACCAACAGGAATCTTGTGCGGACCAAGTCAAAATTCAGAAGCAAACCAAGAGCAACGCTCACTCTCGAGCACATTTCAGGTGGGATTCAGGAGCACACTCTGAAATGGAAAGTCTCTCCCCTCCGAGTGACTCCTGATCCGGCAGAGCTTTATAAAAAGCTTTGCAGTCCTGAGACAGACACAAGCTCCCCTAGAGGAGAGGCAGCTAAAGGGAAACTTTATCCAAGAGGACAGGGAAATAAGCCACAAAATCCAATTTGCAAAGGATCAGAAGGCTTATCCAGAGGCATTCCCGAACACCACACACCATCCTGCGCTCCAGAAGGGAACGGCAAACCAATACGTTCACACAATGCCTTTCAAGCACCACTCTCATCATTTTCAGGATGATGACTTAAACTACATCCAGAAGATATGTGAGACACCAAAAAAACCCGCTCAGATTGAACCCAGGAGATGCCCTGCCCCATCCAGCTGCCACAGGCCTGAAGCACGAAGGGGACCTGAGTAATTCCGAGGCTCTGGTTTATTTTTGGCAGTGGGCTCATGCAGTGTGGTTGCCCAAATAATTTATTGCTGGATTTAAAGTAGCAATTAATGGTTAAAACTAGTGCCAAAAAGATTTATGGTAGTCTAGTTATAAATACTGCGCCTGCCCATCCCCTTGCACAGGCTGCTAACCTGACCAAAGCCAGAGAGTCCAGTGGTTTTACATAATAAACAGAGCTGTGTTTTGATGCTGAGCTCAAAAAGCTTTGAGTCGTACATATGAAAAACCAGCAGCATTTAGTACAAATATTTCTTTCAGCCAAAGTTATGAAGTAAGGGAAACCAAGGTTAGTGGTGTAACAGGCATAAAAAACAAGTCACTTGCTCGAAGTGATCCGCCCAAGACCAGGGACTGGAGCCCAGGATATCCGTCTCCACCAGAACATGGTCTCCCAGTGAGAAAACACACTTCCATAAACTTCCTTAGAAGTTTTCTGGTTTAATGTTTTAGAGCCAAACGCAAAGTTCACTTAAGGGACTCAGAGGAAGAGAAAAGTTGGAGTCCAAGATGGAGCTGGTTCAAGTGCGAGCACTGGGTACTGCAGAAATCAACCGCTAAGATTTTAAGATATTTAAAAGAAAAAAAAAAGTCTGCTGTGTCCTTTCCTCCCCCTTGCCCTTTTATTCTTGCAAAGAAAGAAAGCTTTTATCAAAGAAAGGTCAAATCACCCAGAAGTTCAGAGTGAAATGATCCAAGAACTATTTATATTTAGATGTGAGGACTGCAATGAAGTGTCAGTCTCTTCCCTCCTCTTCCTCTCCAGCTCTGCTAGGGACGCCATACAGTTCTCCTGACTTAACAGAAACCAAATCTTTCGTCCCATTTTTATTTATGCAAGGCATAGCGTTAAAGTCTTGCATACACTAAGATAAGATCCCAAGCTCCTCATGTTAGATCTAAACAAGGAAAATAACTCCACTATGGCTCACAGAAACCAGAAGCTGCAAGAACACTAGCATGGGACTGTCACTTCTGAAAGCACTGAGCACTATCTGCAGCGCCTCGGTGCATCTCATCTGACATCTCGGGCAAAATCTGTAGGAGCTGTGGCAGAACTACTGGAAACAAAACCCGGCTCTGAACTAAACCATTAGGAAAACACCCTCACACCACTTTGGGGAGGAGGTGGGTACTCTGGGATTAAAATTAGATCTTCTGAAGTGAGGAGTTTAACAGGTCATTTCAGGCCAGACAGGGAAATTTAAAGAGGTTTAAGTCAACAGGAACAACGCAGCAAGACTTTGAGGTGTCAGGCTCATGGGTACACGGAGCCCCGTTCAGCCATCCCCCCTCTGGGAACTCTTATCGGACAAACACTGAGTAGTGTCTGACTCCTCTTGGTTCAGCCCAGTACGGGCACATTTCACAGCAGGGAGAACAATAAAAATCATACATTAAGAATCAAGTAAGTGGGTTTTAAGGAGACACAAAAATCACTGCAGGAAAATGATGAGTAGGCAGGAGCTAGGCAGGCTCCATCCCTTTCAGAGGGGTTTCCCCTTCAAGTCGCCAACCTCCTGCTGTGCTAAGGCACAGATGCTCACGTCACGGCCCAGGGCTCACATCTCCACCTAGATTATGTTACCTCCAATGCCTTGCAGATGAGACATGAAATGAGAAAGAGATGAGGACTTATTTAGGCACTGTGAGATCATTCAGTGGTAGAAGCCTGAATCATTTAATCTTAACAATACCTACTTACAGACCTGTTGCCCTGATTTTACAGGGCAAAGGGGAAGTAATTCAAAACAGGGCAGTATAAACATTGCCTTCGGCAAAAATAGACAAGACAGAACAAAAAGCAGAAAACCCTAATGCCAAACCACTGCGATACTCTTCAAGCCTTGCAAGCTGGGGTGCAGATGACAACTCTGGAAGCCACGAGGGCTTTACTCCCTGCTGTGCTACGTAGCCTCAGGAAAAGCTCTACTTCCAGACCTCAGTTTTCCCATCTGTAAAATGGAAATACAGCATTGAGAGAAGCAGAGCACAAAGCCAAGTACTATCAATGTACAGTGTGACTTTGGGCTGTTTCTGATTAAACAGAAAAACAGATCCCAGCACAGGAAGGAGAATGCTGTGAATACAAGCTCCAATAAAGCTCAGAGAAGGTCTGGAGCCAATTCGACTACCACCACTGTTTGCTTGCTTTTCTCCCCGATCCCCAAAAACCCTTTTAGGTGAAAGAGTGGCGTTGCTTTTACATTAGCAGTCTCCATTATGAAAAGCAAACTTCTCAAACGATTACCTAGATTTCACCTCCCTTTTGCTGCACCAGGGAAGGATTCTAACAACATTTCTGGTATATCTGTTTAAGGCAGTTAAGACTGAACATTAAGGACATAAGAAAACCCCCGAAAATTGCAAAATCTGCTCTGCTTAAACTAATTCTTGTGCTCAGTTTTCTCTTGCTCCATGATTCAACAAGTGCTGTAGCTTTTTAAATAAAGCTTCCTGTTTGTAAAAATTGCTGAATAAAGCACATTGCTTTAGGTCATGATAAAACCCAATAGTTCCTTTAAACAAGACCATATTTGTCCTCTTGCTTTTCCATTTATTTCTTCCTGGACTGTGGTAACTTTACTCACAAAAATCGTCTGGGGCAGTGGCCTAGAGCAAAGGCCAAGCCACCTAAAGAACAATCCAGCGTTTTCAAGTCGAAGATGTGCCTTCAGAGCTGAGTTATAGTCTCACTTGTATGCATTACAGAAGTACCCAGAGACATCAGGCCCGGTACTCTTAGGTGCACAGATCAGACAGCAGAGGCCATTGCTACCCCGTGTATTTATGAACTCAACACAAAGACAAAAGGGACAAACAAGTTCTGGTGACGAATGGTGTCCCTCAGGGGTCGTACTGGGACCAGTGCTGTTTAACATTTTAATCGATGCGGTGGAGTGGGATCGCGTCCACCCTCAGAAGTTTGCAGATGACACCAAGCTGGGCGGTGCAGTTGACACGCCAGAAGGACGGGATGTCATCCAGAGAGACCTGGACAAGCTGGAGAGGTGGGTCTGTGAGAACCTCCTGAAGTTCAACAAGGCCAAGTGCAAGGTCCTGCACCTGGGCTGGGGCCGCGCCCGCTACCAACCCAGGCTGGGGGATGGAGGGATGGGGAGCAGCCCTGCGGAGGAGGACTTGGGGGTGCTGGGGATGAAAAGCTGCACACGAGCCAACAATGTGCTCTTGCGGCCCAGAAGCCGGCCGTGCCCTGGGCTGCATCCCCAGCAGCGCGGGCAGCCGGGCGAGGGAGGGGGTCCTGCCCCCCTGCCCCGCTCTGTGAGACCCCCCCGCAGCGCCGCCTCCAGCTCGGGGCTCCTCAACGTGGGACAGACACGGGGCTGCTGGAGCGGGGCCAGAGGGGGCACAGAAATGCTCCGGGGGCTGGAGCCCCTCTGCTGTGAGGCCGGGCTGGGAGAGTTGGGGGTGTTCAGCCGGAGAAGGGGAGGCTGCGGGGACACCTCATTGCAGCCTTCCAGTGCTTAAAGAGGGACTCTAGGAAGGATGGGGGTGACCTCTTCAGCAAGGACTGCTGTGACAGGACAAGGGATGATGGTTTTAAACTAAAGGAGGGGAGATTTAGACTGGATGTAAGGAACAAATTTTTTACAATGAGGGTTGTGAAACCCTGGAACAGGCTGCCCAGAGAGGTGGTCGATGCCCCATCCCTGGAAACACTCAAGGTCAGGCTGGACGGGGCTCTGAGCGACCTGATCTGGTTGAAGATGTCCCTGCTCACTGCAGGGGGGCTGGACTCGATGGCCTCTAAGCGTCCATCCAACCCAAACCGTTCTATGATCCTATGAAACAATATTAGTACTATCTCTCCTTTAGATACAAGAAATGATCAGTGCACATGAGTGGCTTAGCCCAAGGTCACAAAGGAAGTTTAAAGTAGCTGAGAACTGGTCCCAGATGTTTGGAGACTTAGTTCAATGCCCTAGAGACAGAGTGTCACGAGGGCAGTTAAGGCTGGAGGCAGATTAACTCCTAGTCCATTGCCCGGAGTACATTACAAGCAAGTCAATACGCATCTCAGCTATTAATATCCATACAGCTGCGAGATTCTTGCAGTGCTAACACAACCCGCTTTTGGTATTTCCTGCTTATAGACTGGTAATACAAACAACTCAAATGCTTTGTGCAAGGCTTTAGGTTTAGAAAGTGCACTTAAACATTTATGTAGAGCGAGAAAGGCAGCGCTGCGCCCATCTCACCAATGGGAAGGCATCATAGGGCTCACGACGGAGCTGCGACCCCTTTTCTTGCGTGCCTCAACCACTAGATAATACAATAGCCTTTCCAGAAATAAATTGCTGATGCAAGACCAGAGAAGATTAAAGCAGAGTATTCCTGGGGCAGGGGAGAACATGGCTAGATCCCAAGTAATACTTTCTCAGCCCCTCTTGGCAGGCTTCGGGGAAGACTGCGGAGAGCAACCCGGTTAGATTCCAGCTATTGGAGAGGCTGCAAAGGAAGCCAAAGCGGTGATCTTTGGCTTCTACGCTCCTCAACTTCTTTGTCCAGATTCTTCTTTGCTATAAAGAAAGCAGTTGGGATGATTGGGATGATCTTGGCTGCCTTCTTCCTATACTCTTGTCCACACTATCATCATCTTCTGCCTTTCCCATCACCCTTTTTCCTCTGTTCAGCAGATTCCTTCCAAACTTGACTCCTCCACCCAAACTGAGGGACGTACACTCTATGCATCTGCCTAGTCTGTTCTGCTCAGGCCTGAAGACTTTGTACAGCACCTGGCTCAACAAGAGCTGAATTTTGACGGCTGCTTTCAGCTTATCACAGAACACCTGACAAAAAAAAAAACCAGTTTCTGCCCTCATTGCTATTTTCCACTAACTGCAGCAGAGTTAGCTCTAAAAGCACAATATTTAAGAGCATCGTCATTTTACAGCTGCAGCATCTTATCAGTTGCAAAAACAAATTCAGACATACTACAGAAAATGTGGGTGGCCATTTAATATAGAGGATAATTATATAATGCTTTGCAAAGAATCCAGCCGTGCAGTGGTCTCACTTCACATTCCAGTCCTATGCGGGAAGCATTTGTTTTATATAAAATTCTCCCAACATTACTGCCTCCATTTTTTCTATTGGAAAAAAACACAGTAATTCACATTTAGCACTTCAAACATGATGATGCTGCCAAGCATTTTACAACCCAATACAGTAATTACCTTCTACCTGATGGAGAAGAGCTCTGTTAAGGCCAAGTGGCCACCAAGGGAGAGGCACAGATTGTTTTTGTTGGATTTCTTGTTTCAGTTTGGTTGTTGGGTTTGATTTCTTTTTTTCACATCAATTTAGAACAAAATCGTCTTTTTGACTGACAAGGCTAAAATGCAACTTCATGTGCTTAAATGAAAGGGAAGAAGCTGAATGATGTGAGCTAATACTACACATGTGCTTTCTCAAGTGCCTCTAGACTTGGGAAAAACACACGCAAGAATTGTCAGCGAGGATGCTATCCATAGATCACACAGCCTGCAAGACCTCAGGAGAGCTGAAGCTCTCAACCAGCTTTTCATGCTGAAAAAAGCAGGGAAGTTAGGGGAGAGCATATTCCCAAAGCTGTCGGGAGAAGTGAGGAAAATCCTTCACACCGCAAGCTGTAAGTTACATTGATAAACCTTGATGGCAAAACGAATCGGAAAAGGATTACAGAGCTCGAATGACTACGGATAAATTAAAGAGCAGATCTGGACTTAAAGGGCTGCCAGCCCTCAGACCACAGACACTGCGTACAGGCAGCTGAGTATGTCATCTGAAACTGGCTACGAGGTATTACTGCCCATGTTTCCTCCTGCTGGAGCTCACCGGGTCCTCACTGTTGTGCTTAAAAATCTAAAATTACAGGAAATGGGAGACCACTGACCCCACGCGCAAGAATTAACACGCCGATGAGTACAGCACTGCCCAGCTGCTACAGCATCAGCACAGATTTACACGCTGCTTTTAATACCTCCCCCTTCCAGAAAGCACCTATGGTGTGTGAAAAATCACCACTGAAATGCCCTTAGTTCTGGGCTGCAAAGCAGAAATTTTCCTGGCAATTAACACACAGGAGCAGGAAAGCAACACCTATAAGGAAAGAACATTGGGATCATAAACATCTGTGCAAAGCATCCAGTTTTCAAACATGAAAAGAACAAAACCGCCAGAGCAGGAAAATTGATCCTACTGGGATTTGAACACACCATTCCAGGAAATCTGGATACTTGAGACACAGTGCACAGGTTAAAGTCAAAGTTAAGGGGCACATGCATTAAACGTGCAGCCACTTAGACTGCCAAACCTAGACACAGGAGACTGGTAAGCATCATTCCTAAGCCGACAAAGCATGCTAACTCCAGGCTCCTTCCACAACGGGAGAGGTATGCCAACGTCTCTGCAGAGGAGACGCTGTTAATGTGGCGATGACTCACTTCTTGCGATCAGCGGAAGCCTCGATCTTGCAGCTACGGGATTAATGTTGTGTCAGCCCATGCAAAGCAGGACTAAACAGCAGAGGTAACAAAGCTGTTTTCAGAGATTCACAAGGCAGCGATACAAGATCTTACTGTCTCTATTTTTCCACATTGTCGGAACATACCTTCTTTCCTTACAGAAATGCAGGCAGAGCTGAGTCAGGCAGTCAATCTATCAAGGAACGACAATTGTGTTTCCAATTAGAGCAAACAGGTGAAGACATGCAGTATATACATTGCAAAGAAGAATGCAGTGCCTGCTGGAGGTGCTTTTCCCCACTCTAATTGCAGGCAGCTCTTTCCAGAAAATTCCTTTCAAGCACATGAAGAAGAATACGGTTTCCCAGTGTGTGCGTTTCTTTGCACAAATACCTGACAAATCTTGAAAACTAAACTCGGTGGAAGCCTGGTGAAAGCGTGATGTTGCAGAATAAAAAGATCATCTTGAATAGACAGTGTCCTCACCCAAGAGCAATTTCCAGATTTATGGACACGTTCATAGAGAGAATTTGTTTATTTTGCAGCTATATTTGTGTATTGAGTAAGTTTTATGGGAGTAATAAGTGTTTTCAACAGCTGTATCCACAAAACTCCCTTTAATTCTCACACAGGGGTCTGTTTGCATAAGACGAACAGCTCTACAAGGCAGGGTACGTTTTCATCTCATCTAGTGGCTGCAGTATCAACTCACACTTGCCAGTGGACTTTGTTGCAAGAGATTTTGGATCAAGTTTAGATCAGGATCTTTGTGAAGTACTCGACAGCTTCAGCAAATCTTAACCACGCAACTGCAGCTTTGAATGGAAACCAACACCTAAACTTTCCTGGCACCCAAATTCTGAAGAAGGACAGTTAAGTGAGAATACGAGACTAGAACTTAATCATCACATCAAACATGAAAATTCATGGATATTTACATAAACCAAAGAGAACAGGACAGCAAATCTCCCATCTCAGCTAGTCCTCTGGTAGGAAAGAGGACGTGGCTGGAAGGAGAAACCACAGCACAGCTCTGTAATGTTACAATAACAAAGAAAAATCGGGTGAGCTTTTACTGGAATGACTTCTGGATCTCCTACATGCATCTGGATTTCTTTCCTTTCAAAATTTTGACCAAAAGAAGTAGGTTTGGCACATGAGAAAAACAACTTCCTCTAGAGCGATGCCGTCACACAACCCTGTTTACACAGGGGGATGCAGAGCTGAAGTTTCCCAAGAAAGGGGAATCCATGTGTTTTGAGGGAGTGACGGTGGGAATACGTCTTTGACAAATACAGCAGAAGAAACAAACCACCTCCATATGCGTGCACCAACAACGACAGCAGCGGGGGGACCACTGACCGAGTCCTCAAGGAGCCAGCATGGCCATTCGACTCCAAACGTGCATGGCAGCATCCATCTGCACCGGGGCCGTTGCCGGATTTTGGCCCCTGTCCCACTTGGTTCCTCTCCCCTTGCTCTCCAGGGACCGCTTCAATCCTCGCACAAGCAAAAACGCGGTTCTGCTGCTATTTAACTGGTGACTGCACCTCCCCCAAACCACTACACACACCCTACACATCAACTTGCTAATAACATCCAACCACTTGGAGGAGAGGCTGAAAAGCATTTTTTCTGAAATTCTCCTGGGCTTTTTTTACTCCAAGTAAAATAAGTGACTCTTCAGTGCCCACCATCACACAGAAATGCTGCATATTTCCTACCCTGGGACACATCTACCCCACTGCAAAAAAATCATCCAAAGACACTCTTCCATGCACCAGAAGGAGTAAGGCACATGCCTGTGGGAACTACTGGACTTCCGGTTTATCTTCTATAAAGCTTAAGAGACACATAGACAACGCAGTGAACCACTCAAACAGTGAAAGAATAGATTAGGATTATGGCTAAGATCACATTTAAGGCTAAATTTTATCCCTACCCTTCCCTGTAGTAGAGTACTTTGAATTACTAAGGCTGCTAAACTGAGACCAAACATACAGGACATACAGATTGAAAGACTTATGCTATTGCACTAAATGAAACATGCATGGAAGGGACGTGTAGAAGAGACAAGCCTTCAGCTATTTCAAGTCCCAGTACACCTTCCCTTTCCTCTACAGCATCAGGACCACAACAAGCAGCTTCATGCCAAGCCGCCTTGAAAGCCTCAGGGCTTATTCTTCAGCACTTGCCAATTATTTGGCAATGCCAGCTTTGCATATGTGTGGCACAAAAGCTAGAGCTAAATTTAAGAGGACAAAGCCCAACCCCTTCCCTATATCCCACCAGACAAATTAGAGCCGAAGACAGTTTAACAAGGTAAGTTTTCCTCAAAGTCACAGGATCAGGAGCTAAAGTATACAATGCCAGAATGGATGGGGAAAAGTGGGGACTTTAAGGGCAGGACACGTGAAAATGACCCAGCCGACATTGCACAACAGCCCAGCCCAGCTGGAGAGCTGCCTGAGCTCCAGGCTCTCAGACACTTGCTCTCAAGGTAGAGACAAGGGATTCAGGTGAAAATGCTCAGGTTCAGTCGGCTGACACACAGCGGCAGCCAGTTACCGTGCCCAGCCCTCTGCACAGGCACAGGGCGAGACCCCAAGCTCCCACCCCTCAAGCGCTTCCATTTTGCCAACTCATTTTCAGTGTGAAGCAATAGTTACGAACAAAGATCGCTAACAGCTCCAGCCTCATTGCCCAATGCCGACAGGCAGTTCAGCCAGCCTAAGGATAACAGCGTGCTGTGAAAAAGTCAGCATTTCAACAAAGCAGGGCAACACCGTGCAGCAACTGATCCTCTCATAAGCCAAATCGTTCCTTCTCCTGATGAACAGCGCAGAACTGCTCCTCACTGAGTGCAGCGACCGGCTAAGGAGGCAGCAGGAAAGCTGCACAAGTGACAGCGACCCCGTGAAGGACCGGTTCAGGAACTGCAAGAGGCAAAAGGTAAGCTCACCTCTCTCTCAAAACCAGCCTACCAACTCCCACTCCCCATTTCCAGGAGGAGGTTGTTTCAGGTCGGCACAAGACAACCTCTGGGCTTGCAGGCTCGCATCGTAAAGGAACAAGATAGGGTTGGCATTGCTAATAGAAAAGCATCCATCCAAGCTAATATTCCCCACTAGCAAGAGGACAGCCCTAGCCTTACAGATGGCTCCTGGCAGTGGGAATGCATTTCTTTAACCTTAATGTATGGTGGGGGGGTAACAGTGGGCTCTGTCACCTGCATTATGCAATGGGAGACAGAAAGGATGGGTCACACGTGCATGTTACGCTACATCAAAGAATCCCTCAGAGCAGGAGGCAAAATAAATAGCTGCAGGAGAAGGAAAAAAAACAGGTCTGGTTTGAGTGCATATGCTGCCCTTTATTCTTAAAAGCATTACAGACACTCGCTCTCTGCAATCTGCTCCCATTACGGGAGCATTTCCAGCTGATTACATGCAATGGAGCAGAGTTCACCTACAACACGGGCTCTACATGCTGGCACTGACTACTGGGGCCAGATCTAAACAAAGCTTTCCTGAAAGAAGTGCAAAAAATTTCAGTCATCAAGACAGGGAAAGCCAAGCAGTGTCTCCAGGGGAGAGTGGCCAGGAGCTTTGGTTTCTGATGTGTTCGGTGTCAGGGGCTTCCCCCTCCCTACACACGGGCCAAGGGCAGCATGTTGGTAGGGGAAGAGAAGGGAAAATGGGAAGGCAACATCAAAATGGCATCACCCACTGGTCCTTCACATTTTCAGCTCACAAACACGACCATGCCTGACAACTTCGGCACTTAGTGCAACTGAAGACAAAGCTCAGAAGAGGTGAGGAAATTTCAGAAGGAAAGAGAAGGGAAAACGCTCACTGGAGTAATCTTAAAGAGAGTTTGCATTTAGCTTCTAACCCACAAAACCGACTGCGAGAGGCAGTCTCCACTGGTACCTCAATAGCGGCATCCTCAGACTGGAGTGCCTGCACTCGCCAGGGAGCAAGCCCTGACCACCCAACACACTGATGTAGGATTTTACATGAAGTTGGAAAAGCTGCCTTGCTTTTTCGAGGTGAGGAACCGACCTCTAAGAGGACAGAAATTGCACATTTGCAAAACACTTTCAAACCTCTTAATGAGATTTACTAAATATTAATTTTGCAGTGAATTCTCCTCTTTTGCATCTGACTAAATGGGGTTTGAAGGAATATGAGCAAAAGGAAGCAAAACATTCCTGCAGAAATTCAATAAACTGAGCAGCATTATGAAAGTCATATAAAACAGCCTGAAGCTGACAATATCACAGAACTGCGAACTGGAACTAGCAGCATTGCTAAGGTAAGCACTCCTCACTCTTCATTTGAAGCTGTTTCCACAGTTTCTTTCTACTGTTTCCACAGTGCCAGAGAAGATGCAACCAAGTGGGAGAAAACGTAGTATTTTAAAAAAATTAGATGCAGACACAATTAGCCGGACACATCCAGAGGGTGCAGGCTCCCGAGCTGTGCTGAAGCACAATCCCTTAGAAAGGTGCAAAGCTTTCCCTTCCCCTTCCCTCCCCCAGCACTTCCAGAGAAATGGAAGCAAGCTGCCTGGGCAACCACAAATTCCTAATCAAAAAATACAAGCATCTCACGCTGCAGCACTGAGCTGGCTACAGCTGGCAACCTCGCACTGAATCTTCCCTCCCCCTTTTCTTTTGTGAGATGATTTAACAAGCTACAGAATCCCAAGAGACACGACAAGCAAGCGGGAATAGAGCATCGTGTCTTGAACTGTACATGTCCATCTGCACTGTTCCCTTTTGACAGGCACACAAAAGGTCCGAGCTTGGAGTAAAAACGTCGCCAAAGGAACTTGTGCAAAAAAATTCTGGCAGGGTCTATTTCATTCCCGCTGCCTGTCCTTCCCCCTGCACGGGGAGAATTGATGCACCAGTTAAGTGTTTTGGGATGGCAGAAAATGTGTCGCCCTCTGCTAGCTGTCTGCTCTGCAAAACAGCTGCATGTTCATTGTCAGATGAGATCAACAGGATTAGAGCAAGTCAAGTTACTATTGTTTTCCAGCACCCATGGCGATCTGATCCAAAATGCATCTCGGTGGGAATCTGGGATTTCTAGCAGGGAACCTTCACCTTTTGTTTATGCTTCTAGGTGCGTACTTTAAACATGGACACCCTCCTCCTGGTTAAGTCTTAGATACGCTCTATAGAGAAAATAAATACACCTCCAACTCTTCCCCCATCTCTCAGTGCCAGACAGACTGCTCGGATATCTGCCCCCTCCCCGCTCCAGCCCACGACAGCCAAGCTCAGATGCCCCGTTTGGCCACCGTGCCCTCCAGCCCAGGCAAAGCTGTCCCCACTTCACACTTATCATTGTGAAACCATGCCAGTCTGCTCGTTTGCACAGCAAAGCAGGTTCTTCCTTTTCAGACTGCTTGCTGCCAAGGACTGATGCCCGAAACACTGAACAGTGGCGCTTGTGTCTGACCTGGAGCAGACGAGAAACAGGTAAATAGGCCAAGTAAAGCAGAGCCAGGGAAACAAAGACTCGGAGACTGAATTACCCCTTCCCTACATCAATTAAAAAGCAAATGCAATTATTTTGTACCAATAACTGCATCCAGAGTGCACTTTTGCCTTAGGGAGACTAAAAGAACAAACGAGACAGGGGCTCACACAACATCCTATTTCCCCTGTGACATTGCCAAGATCGGTGACGTGAAGGCTTTGAATTTCTGCTGGCATTGAAGTGCTGAATTGTTCAGACAGACGGGGAGAGGGCACTGCACATGCAGGGAGAGACCCCGCACGCCTTCGGGAGAGCCTTGCAGGGCGCCAATCCCAGTCCATCAAGACAAGCAGGGAGAAATGTTAAGCTTAAGTAAAAAGGAAATTAGTCGCTCTGATAATGAAGACCAAGTGCAATGGGATGGGAGAAGAGGCCCTCAAGGAAGGGAACACGGGACTGGAGAATTAAGAGCTGCCACAAAGCTTCCACTTAAGCATTTGGAGCAGACTTTGTCCTTCAACACAACCCACATCAGCAGTCAAGCCATTCCACCCACAAAGCTCCATTTAAGCATGTATCAAATCCCAGCACTCCGGCTTAATCAGGAGTCCCTGAAGGCTACAGAAAGACAGGGCTAAGCAAGAAATTAACTGGCAACAGTGTGGGACACAAACAAGGCAACTACATACCACGGCACTGACTCCAGACGACATTCTTGCTTGGTGAGCTTTTTAATGGACACCCAAAATGCAAGTAACAGGGAGACGAGAGCGCAGACAGCAAGGGTAGGAGGGCAAATGGAAGAGTGACCCCGCCGTGGCTCGGATGGGAACACTGACGACATACCTGAGCGGTCACGTTAACGGAGCGCTGCGATAAGCTCCTCCTCGTTCTTGGCACGCGTCAAGCACACAAAGAAAGCATCAACTTAAGACAAGACAACACAGTTCTTAAGAAAGCTTAAGAAAAGTAGGATGGAAATTAAAAAGGACATCCTTTGACTCTAGAAGCATCTGTGAAATCTGTCCTGTTAAAAAGCATGCATGAGAGTGAATGGCCAAGGCAGTAAATTATTCCCGGATCTTGAGACGGCTCCTGTAAAGTTGTCATTACTTGTCTATGCTATCTGTAGAACAGAGATAAGGTTAGAGCTGAAAAATATGAGTGTGTAAGTCAGCCAGCCAAACGATACGTATTAAATGCTAAGGTCCCTTTCCCGCTAAGCGCTTGTGAAGAGCTGTGGGGAAGGCCAGAAGGGCAGGTACCGCTTCTCGGGAGCTGGCAGAGACATCTGTTGACATCCCTAACACTGGTAAACCGAATAAATAAGGGCACAGGCAGCAAAGTGAGCTCTTTCCCACACATTTCACTGTACACCTTAAGCTTCCAGTTCTGTTTTTATCCACCTGCCAGATTTGATTTTGCCAAAGACGACAAGCCAGCCGCAGACAGCTTTTTTTTTCCCCTCTCCCTCACCAGGAAAAAAACCCCACATTTTCTCTGGGGAACACACACAACATAAGATAGTACGCTTCAAACTCCTTAAAATATTTCTGCCCACTTATTTGAAAGCATACAAAAACAGTTCTGGGCATTTTCTCTGTTAAATACAGTTCTCCCAGCCAGCAGCTGCTTTTGGTGGCAGAGCCTTTCCCAGACTAACATTTTTAATGTACAGGAGGAATGTATATATGCAAGTCAGACTACTAAATTATAAACTCATGCAGGAATAAAACTCTCCATTACCTCAACAATTTCAGGGTCATTGCAACTCTATCCCAGCAAATAATTATATCTTGGCTGTAACAGCTTATACCCATATGACTACCAGGATCCTAAGGCATTTCAGATGGCTTCAAAAGCTTAGCCACCACTGACAGCTTCTGAGATGGAAAGCACAAACTCCTTTTCTCAGAGAGCCGCTCTGCATAGCTGTCTTGAAGCAGCACTGAAGACCATTAAATTGTACCCAACTTTCCTGCGGAGTTTAGAATAAAAAGCATAAGCCAAGCATGAGTGAGTTGTAGAGAAAACCAGAATCTTTAATTACCTGAAACTGAGATGATGTCAGACACAGAAAACTCAAGTCTTGTGAAGCAGTTACAGTCAACGCACAAGAAAAAAACACAACCCAACTAACTATATATTTATGCACACACAACTGAAATGCGACATTTAACAGCCAAACTTTACTTCAAGATTTAAATTTCTTCTAATTGTTAACTCTGCCTCAAAAGCCGACATTCACCCCGTTTATCTTTGCATCTGAAAGACTCGTTCCAGATGATGCCAACAAACAAGCCGGCAGCAGAGCCCGTGCTGCACCGCCCCGCACTTCTGGACACGGGAAACCGTTAAAGCGTAATGAGAGTAGCCTGGGTTAGAGACATCGCATTCACAAGGATGAAACGCCGGGCACTATAATTGTGGCAAGAATAAGAGGAAGACCAAAGCAAACAGCGTCTTGCTTCTCTTCCAAGTCATTCTGAAGTCATACTTTGAATCTATAGCATCTTTGGGCTCTCATTTCTAGGCTTGACAGGAAAGCTGGGCTGGACTCTACAGCAGCTCCCCCGCAGCTGAGCGGTTTCCAGCACTAACCTCAGCAGAGACACCGAACACCACATTCAGATGACGTCCTTCAAGCCAGAGGATCAGAAAGACACCAGTTCGGGTTTTTTAACCAATGCTCTTTTTAAGTCTTTATTTTCATTGAAAAGGAATGTCAAGGACACATCCTGTTTCACTCTTTGTGAAATAATTCCCGTTGAGGTTAAAGGAAATATTTCCGAACTGCCAAATCCAGCACTAATTATGCATGTCCTCCAAGTTCTCTGTGTTTTCAGTTGTTTCTAACTCAATGGAGATGAGCCATAGGAGTTCAGACATACGGCTTCAGACTCCACCAGGCTGAAATGAGGCTGTAAAGAGAGCCCAATGTCACAAGGGGAACGCAAGTAATTTTAAATCACGCAAACGTAGTTACTAACAACGCCCCGAGACAACCAGAAGTCATCCCCAGGGGATCACAGGACGAATCGAGGTCATTTAAGATCTCTTACATGACGGGCAACACTTCATCAGACTTAACACCGTGCAGTGAGAAACCGTGGCCTGAAAAAACACTGGAAAGAAGTACTAGCAAAAAACCTGAAGTCCACTGGACATATAGTCCCTTCTTTAAGTCATCTGATGGACGTCACAATCCTTGCAACAGAACCAAGACCAGAACAGAAAGCTTTGAAGTCTCCAGAGTTCAAGGCTTTATCATAATCCTGTTCCTGCTTCCTAAAAAAAACTTGTGCTGACTTCTGAAAGTAAGAGCAGCAAGGAAGGGTCTGGGGAGCCCATGAGCATCATTGCACGGGGAGGGTCCAAGCCTTACCAGGCACTAGGCTTCTTTAATCAGATTACATTTTATAACCAGGCAATTTACTTTATGATGCCAAACTTGAAAGGATTTCTCATAGTGTCTTAATTAGGATGAGGCAAAAAGTCATTTCACCTAATTTGCAACCCACTACAATATTAGATTTGTAAGACCACCTATGACATATTCAGCCTTGTTTGCCCTAGGAGTCTGAAAAACAGCAGGCAATAGGATTAGATATAAATCTAATGAGATAATGTATTTACATAATATTTATGGCACTCGCTTTTAGACAAGGTTGTGTTCTTGCCTCCTTAGTATGCAGCACTCCAGACACTTCCTTTTAGTTGGAAAAAGCTTGGAGTTTATTTTTAAATTTAATTTCCCTTTAAAAGAAACCGGGTGTTTAAATAACAAGGGAAGAGCACTAATGTAATCTGGGTTTACCAAACCTAAACAACATCAAGTCAAGCTCCAACTTTCCTTAAGCTAAATAACACAGACTCTCTCAGAGAGCCCAGGAAAAGCCTTGCACAGACACTCCTGTTTTAAAAGCAGTTTCTGCAATTTCATTAACATCCTGCTAGTTTCAGATGTATTTACTGATTTTAATCTGAAACACTTAATAGCCATGCAAGGTGGGATATGTCATCAAGAACGTACGTGTACACACGTGGTCTCAGCACTTGGCGTCTTAGGGTCTCCTAAACATATAAGCGGGTCACCTTCACTAACCATGGGGGAGAACAGCCACCACTATGTACTAGTCTGCTACACCTCTTGGTTTAGGCAAAAGTGAATTAAAAACCTACAAAATCTACACGCTGGGTAGATAAAAATAGTTTTAAACTCAAGCACCTTATCCAGCAGTCTGAGTGCTTTACACAATTTTCTTCCAGGATACAAACGTTTATGGAAAACTCTGCCCTGGCACACATCGTAATGGAGCATTCAGCTCCATACTCTGTTTGAGTTAAAGGGTAATCAAGAAAATCCAGCTCAGATATTCATCCAGACTTCTCAAAGGTTGTCTCCCAATTCACGCACCAAAGAGATTCCCTGACAAACCCTGACCATTTCTCAAGCAAGCCGTGGTGATTCACTGCAGGAAAGTTATTTTAAATTCAGGTTTAAAAACATGGACCTGACGTGATGAACGCCCATGTGCTGAACGACATTAAAGCACTGCCTTACTTTAAGCAGGGCATTTCCCCACTCGTGAGAGGGTGGCAGCAAGTTCAGAAAGCAGTCCTTTGGGAACTAGGATATAAATAGCTCGGAGAACAACACGCAGGCTCTCCAGGTTTTGCACAGAAAAGAGGACACGTTCACACACTCTAGCACCAACTTCCTTCCAAACGCAGCTCACATCTTCCTGCCCTCCTTTAATTAAGGATTTTACCCTTCCATCAGTCTATCGAAGATCTTTCTTTTGCCGACAGCTACAGTCCCAGGTGGACTAACATTTCAATTTCTGTTTTTCTCCCTTCTGCAGAGAGCAGCTGTATTAGCTTCTCCAGTCTGTTGCTATAGAAACAAATCAATCCTCAACAGTTTTATTTTTACCAGTTTCTGTGAAATAGGATTTATCTCATTTCCATGACTAAGCTGTACTTCAGAGCGAGCTCTTTGGGACAGGAAGAGTGCCATCTCAGCATTGGGCAGGACCTCGTACCCAGTGTCAACGACAAGAGGAAATGGCCATCATCCCTATTTAAATGCAGCTTCTTCATTTCAAGAGGACACTTCACCTTGAAACGATTCCCATAGCCAGAGCGTTACTGAGATGCAGCTGTATCCGTGGAGTGGAAAAGAGCAGAGGAGTGGATGGCACATCCTGGAAGGCTACGGGACGTGCCGGGAAAGCTCAGCAGAGCACCCACCAGAAAGCTCACCCACCAGATGTCAAGCACTCTCTAAAATGGCAGAAGGATCATCTTCATCAAGTCCCCACAAAGAGCTGCACACAGAGGCTGAATTCAGCTCAGTGTAAGCTCTTCATGAAAGGCCAAGGGCTCACATGGGAGTTGAGGCATTAACACATGTTATCTGCTGCTGGCCAGCGAAGCAGCCCCTCTGGGCACTACGATGGAAGGAGTTCAGCCTCCAGGAACTTGTCTTAACCTTGTCCAAGTGCAGCTGGGAGAGGGCTTTCCCTTTTGGTCCGGATGAACGCAGGTGTAATCTGTATGTATTACCTCTATTCTGTGTCACATCTTTCACTTACTCTTTTATATCCTGCTTGTTTTCCTTCCATCTCAGTAAAACAATGCATTACATTAAAAAAAACCCACTGGATGAGCACTGTTTCTTGGCTCAGATGCCCCTAATATATCAAAGGCTGTTTCATACATTCATCTTTAGATAGTTCAGTTCTCTGCCAAACAGCCTTAATCAGCCAGAGTAGCGCAGGACCCACGTCACCAAGTTGAGCAGCTCCACTTCCATAAATACATGCTATTTAGGCAGCCCATATGCAGATACGAATTACTGCAGGACAACTGCTCTCCAAGGAAGAGGGAAGGGAAGGGGAGATCATGCTCCTCCGTACTGACACCTGCAGTTTTCTGCCATTTCCCTCCTATTGGATCTAGGAACTGTGCAGCCTCGCAAAACAAAAGTTTTCTGTTATATCAGCCAGCTGGAGTGATTCACTCTGGCACAGCCACACAGCAACTCGAATATCAGGGAAAGAAAACAGGGGAGGACAAGACCACCGCTCTCAGCAGCTAACTGCTGGACAAGCTTTGTTGTAACCTTCAAATTTCATTATTACGTGCCAAAACCTCTTTGTTAAACAGTCAGCATCCAGCTGAACTCTGCGTAGCTCCTGCCTTCAAAACACAGAGCGCTCTGGATGTGCTCAAATCTGCTGTGACATTTCTTCAGCTTCGGGACTGCAGAGAGAAGCAAAGGGGAACGAGGCTATGGAAATGTCAGTATCTCATCACTCAGATATCCCATATTTGTTTACATGCATAGCTGTGGTTTTGGTCCTGAAATTCCTACACACAGCTCAATGGTAGGATAATAAATTGGGGTATACAGATCAAAAAGCCATCAGGGAGTCTCACAAACATCCACTCAGTCCACTCAAGTCTCACAAACATGCACTCTGCCATCACAGTAAACACAGAGTAACCCCCTTGCATGAACATGCTGAATACCGCTGCTGATTCCAGCATCAGTAAAGTGAGCCCTGAAGTCTTCAAGATGCAAATTTGAAGACTGCACCTGGCATTTTAACCGAACCATCAGTGCCTAGCTCAAACCGCTCCTGCAGGCACCCTAAACACAAACCACCTTCTTGGTCCTCAGGCTTCTTACAGCTGTTTGGAATACTCCAGCCGGCTCTTGAGCCAGTCTTGCTCAGGCCACAGAAAACAAGTAAACCACATATCATGGATGCATTTCACTGTTCCTCCCATGACAGGGCAGAGCACAAAAGTTCCGTGAGCCCTGCAAACGCTAAGAGCTGTAAAATGATGCTCCTGGGAAGGAGCGTAACCTAGCAATCAGAAAAAGACCCTGGGAGCCCTGCTCCTGCGCCCTGTGACACAGGGGGATACTGCAACTACTTAAATCCTGGCATGCGTCAGTGGGCGATAACCGGCTTGGTTCCGACATCCTCAGCATCCTCCACGTGATCTGACCCATCTAACACTCCTCACCTAACATCCTGACCCACCTCACGCTCCTTACACCATATCTGAGCCCACAATTCAGGCTTGTATTTGAGGTAACCCACAGGAGCACATGGGTATTTCCAAAACCTGTTTGGCACTTCAAAGCACTCTGCTAAGAAACTCTCAAAGCAAAGATTAAGCTAATGCATTCTCACCCTCCATCTGACATGAACATGTCGGCACTCCCTGGAGAGCAAGTCCCAGGACACTGGAGGACTCGGCGCCCAGGCGAAGGCTGGTGGGAGGTCAGAAGCCAGAAGAATTCACCCCAGCCTGGACACCCACCCATGTTATCGGGCCAGTCACAGAGGGTTTGAGTCACTGCCTACACAGTTAAGACACTTTTACTCAGAGTTCACAGAGATATTCCTATCCAACATGCTGCCCTTGGAGCATTTTGCTCGAAGGCTGCGCCACTTCAGCCAATTCACATCTGCTCCTGACTCATTACCCATTTAATTCAGCTCTTACACACCCTCCGCAGCATCGCTGCGCCTCCCTTCAGCTTCTAACCATCTTTGCTGCCAACCAAAGCAGGCAGCACCGGGCAGCTGCCCTCTGCGTGCACAGCATGGGAACCTCAGAGCGCACACAGCGTGTCTGGAAGGAAGCAGGGCAAAACTCTCCCAAAAGAGTTCCAAAGAAAGGGAAGCCACCAACACAACAAGATTTTCATGCGTGGGCCAAGCAAGCCCTGAGTGCTACACAAAACCCAAGTCCTCCTCTATAGAGGAAAAGAGGCAGCACCCATGGCTTAGGTGAGCAAAGCAGGGCACGGCTAATGTGACTTGTCTGAGGTCCCACAGCGAGTTCACAGCACGAAAAAACCCAGACACAACCCTAATCACAGAATCACGCTGACCAACGCAAGCAAATAAAATGTTCCAAAGCTGAACTAGAAGATCACACAGATACATAAATGCTTAAGAGTCACTGCCAATAACTGCAGCCTTCCTGAATTATTTAAAAAGTGCTTAGAAAACAATTCACAGAAGAAAAGCCGGTGCACACCTAATGCCTATGGCACTAATACGCTTAGCAATAGCAGCATTCAGGTATCTAATTAGAGAGATCTGTCCTGCTTAGCTGTTTGCACGGTAGGGTGTGGAACAGAAGACAGTTTAAAAGTGGGCGAGATTATTAATCACAGCACCACGAAGAGTGAAAGACCCAGTTGTGATTTCTAACGCAGCCCGGGTTTATGCGAATGCACCAGAAGCGAGTTCCTTTTTAGGAGGGAAGGAGAAGACAGGGAAATATTTTGTTTGCACCTTTACACAACCCTGGAAGCCTGGACCTTGGAGCCGAGCCGCTGTTCCCTGCCACTATCTCAGCCAGACACTGCAGGACTTGCCACTTAATCACAAGACCTGTCTACACGTAATGCGATAACAAAACACCTGTGAACGGACAGACACACTAACAGCCTTTTCTCTGCTACATACAGGGCAATTCCTCTCTTCCCCCAGTCAGCTGCACCGTCCACGCGGGACCTCCCTTCCCAATGGAAACGCGGCGGGACGAAAGGCTGCAGCCGGACTCTCACAATACCAGAGAACATGTAGAACTAGCAAATAATTTCTTTAAATCATCCAGCTGCACAAGAACAAATATGAAACCCCACTTTTTCTTTGAAATAGAAATTATTTTTCTGACTCTAACCACTTTTGGCCTATTTGAAGCTCCTTTAAGTCTTCAGCCATTACACCATGTCATTTCCTAAACCAAACAAAATATTCACCAGTAATAACTGCTGCAAATTGACTAGAACACTTGCTGCGGCTTCTGTGAAGCAACAACCCAACCCTTTCCCACAACAGATGTATACAAAAAAGTCTTAATTCACAACAGAAGTTCCTCCTTGATACACTTACAGAAGATTACATATACAATCTGGGGCTCAACAGCAGCCTCAGTTTCCCCTCTCATCAACAAAGATCCAGTCTTTTCACATCAATAGATGAAAATAAAAAGCTTTTTCTGCAGATTTGGCTTTAACACAATTCATCCCTTACTGCTACTGGCAAAACCTCCTGAATGCAGCTTGATATTTCAGGCCACAGATTGTTTTGTTGCTTCCTGCCTTTAACTTCACAGTGAAGCAGCAAAAAAAATATATCCAAATTCTGCAGCCTCTGTGCAGAAGTGCCCCTAAAACCCAAGAAACCTCATGGATTCGCAAAGCATTTGCGATTTCTGGACTTGCTTTTGCTTATAAGCATTAAGCAGTGTTTACATTAAGTTGATACTCTCTCTAGATGCTCATCAATCTAGAAGGAAGGCTTTTGCCGGTGCTATATGAGATATGTTCTGAGAAATGGAGCAGCCAGGGTACGATCAAGGAGCAGAGATCCGCATCAGGCTCCTGGACTGGGCTTTGAGCCGATTCCCAGGCCCCAAACGGGTCCCAGCGATCACGTTACGTGAGCAGATCCCGGAGGCTGCCTGGACGGCAGCACAGAGCCAAGCCTCCCCCCAAACCCTGGCAAGCCACCACCTCTTTGTAAGCCCCACCATCTGCTTTGGCAAAAGCCAGAAACCGATCTCCCTCTCCTCTACTGCTTCCCATCCTCCCCACATCCTTCTCATTACCTCAACCTGCCAGCTACACTCCCTTATTCACATTAGCTTTCCACTGGGGTTTATTTTCCTGCCTAATTTTAGTGTTACAGAGTGGCACATCCACCCCCTAGGGAGAGGCTTTATCTCTAATTCTATCTTTGCATTTCCTTCTCCTTTGGCTTACCACATCTCGCTTCCTGCTTACCTGCAGAAATCGGTGATTTCGTTTGGAGTTTGTGCACGTCTCACACCCGGAGGGCTCAGCTCGGTGATCTGAGCAGGAAGTACAAAAGCCTCAGACCTTAACAAAGTTCACGTTTAAATTATAATAAACATGGTGGGCAGTTAAGTTTATGTGATAAAACAACACATTGCACAGAGTTTACTTGTGGGGGCATCTTCTATGACTTTATTGACCAGCATTTGCTCTCTGTTAAAAAACAGTGTGTCCCAGCTCGGACCAGTCCCACAGCTCAAGACAAACACTTACCAGGTGTAATACTGGGAATGCAGCTTCCCGCACCGGCACCGTGCCCACAAACACGCTCGTTTCTTCCAGGAAATGCCTGTTTTGTACCTAATTCAAAACTGTATTTTTTGAGCGGTCTGAAACGCTGCAGAACTGCACAGAAAAAGCTGGGACTGGCAGCTCGGAGAGGGAGGTTGTATTTTGAGAACAGAGTCCAAACAGTGAGATTGAAAGAAAAATAGGAACTAAACACCGTGCCGACATCAAAGAGACCCGAAATCAGACTGAAGAAGGAACGAGGCAGCGCTGCCAGCCCAGCCGAGCATTTACAACCCTGCTCTTGGAAGGAGTTCCAGGGGTGGAGGACAGCTTAGCAGCAACCTTATCAGGAGACACCTTTAAATACGTGAGCAGCTTCAGCAGCACCAGGGATCAAAATCACCAGGCAAAAAGAGGAAAGGTGCCAGAAGCTGAGGAAGGGAAAACCCGAGACGTGCAGAACTGACCACAGGCAGGTTTCTCCGCTACGACCGAGTGGTGAGAAACCCTTAATTAGAAAAGTTCCCACATTCTGGCACCGGTAAAGGGGAAGTTTCCCACACCACAGACAACCCTAGAATTGAAGTAGCCTGTCTCTTCCTCACAGCTGATCAGACCCCTACCCCATCAGCCCTGGGCAGCCTCTCCTCTTGCAGGCTGGCTGCAGTTTCACAAGGCTGTTGCAGCGGTGTCAGAGATGCTTTTCGCAGGTGCCCAACTAAGAAATTGCGTTTGGCTCTCAGAAAAGGCACAAGGCCATTCTGCCAGAAGCCTGCAGCAGGACCCACTTCTGAGCAAGGATAAAAGCATCCTTTCACCCTTTCCTAAGTGCTTGCAAATCTCAGTGACAAAGCTTTGTGACCTCAATTCTCTCAGATACAGCTTCATCATACATACAACTAAACTAAGTCCTTGCTTCAGATACCTATTTTGTGATTTCTTTGCCCACCAGTGCTGAAGACAGCTATTGTTTAAGCAGCTTTCCCGTACCACAGAGCCTTGATAAAGAGTTACCCACCAAGAGAAGCACCGTAGCCTTCTCCATCAACTTACTACTTCCATTAATGCTTCCACCTAATTGGCACCGTGACTTTCTCTGGGCACATGTCCAGTCAATATTTACTGTTTTCAATTTAGAAAATGCATCTAATCGTGATCAGGGGAAAAAAGACATAGGAATAAGATTTAAGAGAAACCCCTTCAACTTTGAAGTTATTCCAAAGTTGTTCTTGACCTGTTGCACACCGTGGGCTGCCGTACTCTGGAGGAGGCGGGGGTTGGCGGGCTGGACGCTGCTCAAACTCTTTCCTGTCACCTCAGCCCTTCCACCCTCCTCCCACAGCTTCAGGTCACTTCAATTTGCCAATCTTCAACTTTCCATGAAGTGTCAGGCAGACAAAATTTCATATTCCCAGTTTCCAAACCCTTGAAGTTATTTTTAAAGGAGTACAGAAAGGCAAAGTTAACTGTAATTAAATACCGTGCCTGCTGTGGAGAACTTACTGCAACATCCTCCCTGCCCCCGGGAAGCAGCGAAACCGCAGACGGAGGTGTTCGGAGGAATTGCTCACATCGAGAGGTGAGCAAAGTCAGTAATCCGGCTCGGCACCACAGGCAAGAGTTAATTTCGCACTTTGCAGAGTGAAAACAGACCACAACAGAGACAGGGTGACACACAGGCAGATGACAACTGCCCAAATTTATTCTCTGATACACTAAGGCCACTTTGAGACTTAGTCTGGCGACTGTTTTTGGAAACTCATTCCCGAAAATCCAATGTTTTGCTGCTGTACTAAGAGGACACGAGGGAGTATGTTTGCTACTACAGTAAACCTTTTAGCCGAGCTCACACACCTCAGAGCCATCTCACAGCCACACCAGGACACGAAGCAATCACTCAGCTTGAGCCCCGCGCTAGAAAACAGTTTTGTATTTGTACGTGCACTTTGTACACGTTGCACATCAAATGTACGTATATTTATTGTACATTTATTGCACAATATTGTACAATACATCAATCTGTACATTGTACAGTGCCCAGCTTGTCCCAGCTGCTCCCCAAACAATTGTCAGACTCTCCTTGCAGGTAAATTTAGCAGCTGTTTGTCATAAAGGCCTCCTCATTATAAAGCAAGTACAAGCCTTCTCACACGGAGTCATTTAACCCAAAGGAAAAGCCCAGCAAGTTGACAAGAGCACAGGAAACAATCAGAAAGCCTCCAAATCAATGAAATATCTAACGTGCATCATTCACCGCAGCGCTTAAGCCCTTGAACAATCCCCAGCTACCCCCTGCTTCCCAGTACCACAACCGCAGCCCCCTGAACTCCCACCCCACTGCCAGCTTGCGAGGGGAAGCTGCAGGTAAGGGCAGACCATCCTCACGGTCACTGCCCAGTGTTTGCAACGCTGGGATTAAGGAAGACTGCGGCCGCCGCTCGTACAAACATGGTACAGTGGTCACGACCCACTCAGGTCTGCGATCACCCTCAGAGTGAGCATCCGTGTCAGTGCGCACACAAACTCTTGTAAACCCAGGGATGCTGCAGCTGCGGATTTCACACAGCAAGGTAACGGCGCACTGCAATGACTCCCAACATGCCGGGAACACCAACACGCTTCCACAACAAGAACCGCTATCGTAAACATGCAAAAAGCCTGACTGTAACACAGAGACAGAGAAAAAAGGTCCAGGGATTGGGAGGTTTGGTGGGAGAAAGGGATCATTATAGCATCAACTGACAGACATTTAAGACAGTCGAGTTAACGAACACAAAAGCCACGAATGACAGCTGTGACATTCACCATCCCTCAGATATGCGCCTACACAGGAAACCACGTTTACATGTGAAAAAATCACACTAACTGATGAGACATCAAACAGCCTGCCCACTCCACAAACCAGCTGGTATCACAAGCAGTTGTCTTACCAGGGAAGAAATTGTTGCCGTCATCACCACACATTGTTGGAAAGTGTGGCGGAGCTGTTAGAACAACGGGCCGATAACACTCACGGTGTGTATTTAACTCACTGACCCTCTCCACTTTATCTAAACACCCTGCAAGTACATCCATCTTCTAACGCAGACAAGGCTGAAGTGGTCTGTGCGATTTCCCATTCAAAACAAGGGCTCAGAGCGTTTAATATATTAAAAGAGAAGAATAAAGCTCGACCCAAGAGCAGTTTTACATTTCATAGAAGCAAATGTATTCACCAGGAAAGCACAGGCTCTCCGTGACAGCGGGGCTCTGCCATTCAGCTCAACGTGGAACAGCAGAGTTCTGATAAGGTTATGTGAAAGGAAAAATGGATCAAACTCGGCCACAAACAGGCAAGTCATATCCTGCTTAAATAGTCCAGCCACACAGTGACAGCATCACTCAGCGCTGGACTCAGATCTCCTCCCCCTGTCCCAGTATAAACCAGCTGCTCAGGGAACAGGAACAGCAGCGTTTCCAGCAGAGAAGCTGAAACGGCAACTCAACACACCAGCAAGTGGTTTGCTTGGGAGATGCCGAAAAAAAGGGGGAGAAGAAAAAAAACTAACAAAGGTCTAAGAGCTTCAAAACAGAGCAAACCACACAGTGCGGTACTTTAGACACCAGAGCAAGTGACCATGCCCTCCATCTGCCTGTGCAGCCCCCAGCAGAGCCGACCCCCAAACCCCCTCAGCCACTGCCGATTTGAGAACCGCAGCAAAGGAGCATTACTGCAAGCCATGAAAATGACTGAGGAAAGGCGAGCGCGCATGGAGCAAGAGCAGGGAGAGGACGCCTTGCCGAACACCCGGCTGCACATCTGGCCCAGTAAATGCATCCAGCAGCTCTCACTGTGGGAGCCTACACACGTCCTGGCTTCAGTCAGCAGTCTCTGCTAGCACACTGACCCGGAGCCCTCCTCCAAAAGCATCCCATTTTCCCAGTTACACCAGTTTGCAGCTACCGACGGTAACCAGCAGGCATCAACAACGCCATAGCCTGCAGCAGTCCGAGCCCCAGGGGACACGCCACTACCAGGCAGCAGCCAGCCCTGGAAGCGCCCGCTCCAGCCAGCCTCCTCTCCTCTCCCAGCCCGCCGGCCTCTGCCACGAGCACACGAGCTCGAGGGGCTCTGCTGGCAGCCCCCTCGCACCCCTGGTCCCAAAACCTCAGGGCCCCACCAGCCCATCCTCATAGACCCTGTGCGCCCCACATCCATCTCAGCCACCCTAATGTCTCAACCCACCCCCTTGGCCCCCGGTTCCAATCCAATGTGCCTCCTCCAGCCCACACTGGCCCAGACCCCCAGGGACTGCCGTCCTCAGCCCCTCTGCGCCCGCAGCCCACACCCATGTCCCCCAGGGCTCCAGCCCACGCTGCCGAGCCCCTGGGACCTCCGAGCCCCTGGGACCTCCGACATCCCTTATCCCACGGCCTCCTCACCCACACGCTCTGCCCCAACGGTGCATCCAAACCCCTACAGCTGCCCCCTGCCCTACAACCCCTCACTCCCCACTGCCCACATCCCTCGCCCCACAGCCCCCAGCTCACACCTTCTGGCCCCCCAGCCCCGCACACCTCCTGCCTCCTCCGCCACCCCCTATCAACACGAACCCACAGCTCCACGCTCCCTACCGGTCCCACACACCCACAGCACCCCAAAATCCCATTCCTCCAACCTCACCCACAGTCCTACAGCCCCCCCAGGCTTTACAGGCCCCCCAGACCCACACACCCCACCCCTGCCCTGCGACCCCGAGACTCCCCCAGTTCCACAGCACCCCATCTCCACGCATCCCACTGCTCTAAACACCCCAGACCCCTCCCGCTGGGCCCCAACCACACTCTCCCAGCCCTCCCTGCCTCCCACCCCGTAGCCCTGCAGCCCCTCGGTCCCCCTGCCCCATATAGGCCCTCCCTCCCCCCAAGCCCCACAGAGCCTCTCCCTCAACCTAGAGGCCTGCAGCCCCCTCCCCACAGCCCCAACCTCCTCCTCCCTGGCCCTACAGCCCATCCCCAGCCCCCGCCCCCCTCCCTCACCCTACACACATACCCACCCCCCCTCACGGCCCCTCAGCCCCCCGGCCGCGCTCACCTGAGCAGACTGGACAGCGGGTGCCCCACACCGCCGCTCCCGCTGCCTCCTCCGCCGCCTCCGCCCCCGGAGCCGCTTCCTCCACCTCCTCCTCCTCCCCCCCCGGAGCCGCCGAAGCCAGAGCTGAGACGTTTCCCCGACAGCAGCTTCTCCACGGCGGGCAGGTTCCCGGTGCGGGCGGCCTCCAGCAGCTCCTGCTCCTTCCCCATGGCCCGGCCCGGCCGCCGCCGCCCGCCGCCACCGCCTCCCGCCGAGCCACGCCCCCCGAGCTGCCTTCCGGGGCGGGGCCTGCGGCGGGGGGCGGGGTCCGCGGCGAGGGGGCGGGGTCTACGGGCCTCAGGCCTGAGGCCCCGCCCTTCTCCCCACAGGCTCCGCCCCCCCGGAGGGGCTATTCTTTCAATGAACCTTTTACTCCAACTCCTATTTTAATCCATTTTAGTCAATTTTATTCGTTGGACGAGTAACTAATATAAAAGCGGGATTCCAGCAGGTGCCGCAGGGTGAAAGGGAGGGTTTCGGTCAAATCCCGTTCCTAGGTTTCTAATGCACTGGCGGAGCCGGGTGTGAAATATGCACGGGGTGTATGTACGGGCGGATACATGCAAAGAGGGAATTATATAGAGGAATATCTTTGCCAGGGTTTTGTCTCCACGTGGTTATTGGGAAGATGAATATTCAGAGGTAATTTTGCAGCTATCTATCCCCAGGGAAGCCTCCAGGGAGGCATGGTGTTTTGCATGGCACGCTGAGGATCAGTCTGCACTGGGAAGCAAGGTGGTTAGGAGCAGTTATCTGCTGTCTGACACTTTAAGCTAGCCTAAAAATATAATCCAAATGTGGCCAGATGCTTCATTTGAGCATAACGTTAACAGCACCAGCCCTAACGGACAGCTGGGGCCAATCCCTCCCTCACAGGGAATTTGCACAGGTCAGCTCCAGCAATTTTTGATCCCTGCGTTTGACGAAGCCCATGACAGCATGGTTTGCACTTGAGGGAGGCGAAGGGAGCTCATCCTCATCGCCGGTTGTGCCACGCACGCAGGAAGAGAATTACAGATCACAGCCTTGGCCTCCAGCTAAAGCCCCACTGGCCTCAGGTCACAGATGAGATGACTGAAATTTCACGTATTTGGCACCTTTTGCCAATGGCAATCCGGGACTTCGCATGCCAGAACGATTCCTGAATCCCTGGGAAGTGGGTGAACATTGTCCTGCTTCACAGCATAAAGAGCAAAGAATCAAAGCAGCGGGTTGAGGGTCCCAAGGCCGTGGGGGACTGGGGTGGACGGGGACATGGGTGCCGGGGCTCCCCCATGCCGTGCCTGACCCTTGCTCCTGCTGCCGGGGAGGGACCCGTTTGAAGGAAGCTCTGGAGAAGCTGGACTGTGTCAGCCCATCCGAACCGACCCCCACTTCCCAGGCACACAGCCAGGGGGAAGCCCACGCTGATGCCCCAGGAGGCCATGGCTGCGGGCTCCCCCCCGCCCCACTGCAACACGGCTCTGCTTTAATATCCGGCTTTTGGGCCGTTTCTGCACAAAAGACCCCCACAGTTGGGGGTGCCCCGACAGGCCTCGGCCCCCCCCCAACAGGCGCCAGCCCAGCTCCTACAGGGCTCCCCTCACCCCATGCTCGCCCCGGGCCCCCCCTTCCCCCGGGCACCCCCAGTACCCCCGCACCGGCACCTGCTCCTCCCACCTCGGGGCCCCCAGTGCCCCCAGTGCCCCCAGTTCCGTCAGCCCTTCCCACCCCAGCTCCCTCAGTCTCCCCATTGCCCCCCAGTCCCCCCAGAGCCCCCAGCCCTTCCCACCGCAGTCCCCCCAGTGCCTCCCAACCCTTCCCACTCCGGTGCCCCCAGTGACCTGAGCCCAGTGGCCCCAGCGCCCCCAGTGTCACCCAGTGCCCCCCAGCCCCTCCCACACCTCACACCCCGCCGCCGGCCCGTTGCCCTGGCGATAAGCCCCGCCCATCCGCCGGCAAGGCGCGACGCTCGGCAGCAGTCGTAGTGCTACGTCATCAGTCAGCGCCGCGGCAGCGCCCGGCCATGGCGGAGCCCGGCGAGGCGGGCCGGGAGGAGCTCGGGGTCACCGCTGAGCAGGAGCCGCCGCCCGCGGCCGCCTCCTCCTCCTCCTCCTCCTCCCCCTCGGGGGACGGGGCTGCGGCCGCAGGGGAGCCGGCGACGGCGGCGGGCGGGGGCGAGGCGGGGGAGGCCGGCGGGGGCGGCGAGGCCAAGGCGGAGGCGGCGGACGGGGAGGTGAGGCCGGGAGCGGGAGCGGGAGCGGGGTGCGGTGCCCGGGTCGCGGGTCCCGGTCCCCGCCGGTCCATGGGGCCGCCGGTCCGAGCGCCGCGCTCTCGCCCAGGTGAGGGTCGCGGAGGGGGAGGCGGCGGACGGGGAGGACCCCGGGCTGCTGCCGTCGGCGGCTAAGAAGGTGAAGCTGGAGCTGAAGGAGAGGAAGGAGAAGAAGCACAAAGTGGACGAGGACGAGATCCAGAAGATGCAGTGAGTGGCGGGCGGCGGGTGCTCGGGAGGGCGCCACAGGCGCCGGGGGTTCGCTGCTGGAAGCTGGGCAATAATCGTTTAATCCGTTTCTGAGCCCGTGGCGGGCGATGTCCGGGGCGCTGTCACGGATCCCTCCCCTCCGAACGGGCCCCGCCGTTTTGCGTTACAAACCTCAGCACCGCTGGCGCACTGCCCTTCCCTTCCCAGCTCCGTTTTGGGCACTTGGGATGGTTGGATGGCTTTGCAGGACTGTTGCAGCAGCCTGAAAAGCTTCAGGCGTTTATTTTTATTTTTGCTGTAAATGATCAATTCTCTCCACCCCAGAATCCTCGTCTCTTCCTTTTCTGAAGAACAGCTGAACCGTTATGAGATGTATCGCCGGTCTGCTTTCCCCAAAGCTGCTATTAAACGGGTATGACACAGAAGGAGCCTGAGCAGAACAAGCAGGCTGAGCCTTACTAAGCCTAGCTGTGGTCACAAATAGGCCTTGCACGACAGGAGCTGGCTTTGCCGTGCGCCCTCCGCTGTGGCCAAGACCATTGTCCTCAGACTGGCTTATCCCGTTGCATTCTAGCTCAGCACCCTTGCATGGCTTAGGCAGTTTAAAGAGGAGCTCATCTTAAATAAGGGAAGGTCTGGGGGGCCGTGAGGCAACGGGGAAAAGTCATTGCTGGTACAGGGTCTGCAGCTGAATAAGGGTAAGTGGAAACCTTGAGAGCCAGCACATGCCCGAAGCTATAGGACCTAATTCTAAAGATCAGTTACTGCTGTTCTGTGCATTTCATTAGGTGTTGGTTGATGTTTGACAGGCTCAAACTGCTAAACGTCAGGTAAAATGTTTTACCGTTGCTGCGTGTACCTCCCTCAGCTGACTGCGTGTCTCTTGTGCAGCTGATCCAGTCCATCACCGGCACCTCAGTCTCTCAGAACGTGGTGATCGCCATGTCTGGCATTTCCAAGGTCTTTGTTGGGGAGGTGGTGGAGGAAGGTGAGTGGCAGATGTTCAGTAAAGTTGAGAACACAGGGTAAGTGCACTGATTAAAGCAGACCAGAAGGATATGGAAAAGGGCCGGCTGCTTTGTGGTTCCCAGTCTTGCTGTCCTGCGGGGCCCTCTGACCTTCCAGCAGCAGCAGGCTGCTACAGCTAAGAGCTATGCCAGAGGGTGGTGAGGCCTGGTGTTGTCCACAGTCCCTTCTAATCTGGCTGGAAAGCTTCCCCAGCGGAGAAGGCCCTGGGGGTGCTGGCTGACAGCCAGCTGAGCATGAGCCAGCAGTGCCCTGGTGGCCAAGGAGGCCACCAGCCCCCGGGCTTGTGTCAGCACTGGTGTGGCCAGCAGGAGCCGGGCAGGGATGGGGCCCCTGTGCTCGGCCCTGGGGAGGCCCCACCTCGAATGCTGGGCTCAGGTTTGGGCCCCTCGGGACAAGAAGGGCCTTGAGGGGCTGGAGCGTGTCCAGAGAAGGGCAGTGGGGCTGGGGCAGGGTCTGGAGCACAAGTGTGCTGGGGGGCGGCTGAGGGGGCTGGTGGGGTTTAGCCTGGAGAAGAGGGGGCTGAGGGGAGCCCTTCTCGCTCTCTGCAGCTGCCTGAGAGGGGCTGGAGTGAGGGGGGGGGCTGGTCTCTGCTCCCAGGTCACCAGTGACAGGATGAGAGGAAACGGCCTCGAGCTGCATCAGGGGAGGTTTAGGTTGGATGTGAGGGAAAATGTCTTTACTGCGAGAGGGGTCAGGCATTAGAAGAGGCTGCCCAGAGAGGTGGGGGAGTCACCATCCCTGGGGGTGTTTAAACACCATGCAGATGTGGCCCTTGGGGCCATGGTTTAGGAGGCCTGGGGGTGTTGGGTTGGCGGTTGGACCTGATGATCCTAGAGATCTTTTCCAACTTTAATGATTCCATGATAATCCTATCGATATTGCTGCCCCATGAGTCAGCAGAGGTTGGTGGACAGCTCTCCTCCTGTTTTATCCTCTCCAAGGAGGATAACTTAGAAGTTCTTGCCCTGTAAGTTGGCCCATGAGCAGGCTGCCATGGGGCAGTTGGGATCTGTTGTTAATACTGCTGTGGATGAACTCAGCCTGGAGGGAAATGAGTTATTTAAGCCTCTTAACCCATAAGATTCTTCCTTTATGGGATGAGCGAGATTGTTTTGGGCCACTGTGTCCCCGCTCTCCTCAGGCTAGAGGAGGCGGAAGTACTGGTTTTGATGCCAACTAGTTCATATGGGCTTGTCATGCAGAACGTGGCCTAAGTGTGCTGGGCTCGGCGTTACCGGGCTGATGCGGCGTTACCCCGCTGTCTCTGCAGCACTGAGTTTTGCCCGAGGCAGTTCAGAGAAGCAGCTTCACTGCTGTCGGTAATTGCTCTGTGTCCTTGGCAGGAGGCATGAATGGTACTTACTGTAAGTGATGGAAAAGAAACTGGCCTGTAAATCCAGTGTAGGTTGTACCTTCCTCTCGCTGCTACCCCCAACAACTCCAAAGCACAGCACCCAACCTAGGGGCAGCTTTAGAGCAGAAGGTTTAAGATCATACGTTCTTGTACAACTCAAACCAGCACTTTCCATAGGAGCTGGAGTGGTTTAAAAAGCCATTTATTCTGGTCTGGTATTGATGCCCCTAGGATTGACTTTCAGACAGAAAGCAGCACACAAAACAGTTTCACTCTTGTGTGTTAACAAGATGTGAGCTGTTGAACCCTGTATGAGTGTTCCCTGGTCCTTTTAAAATTGAAGCTCAAACAGGAAGAGAGTGGCTAAGCTCAGCTGTCCTGCTCATGTGAACGCTGTGGTTTGTGTTTAGCACTGGATGTGTGCGAGAAGTGGGGGGAGCTGCCACCTCTGCAGCCCAAGCACATGCGAGAGGCCGTCAGGAGGCTCAAGTCACGAGGACAGATCCCCAATTCCAAATACAAAAAGATCATCTTCCACTGAAACATCCCAAGAGCAGCAAGAGAAGACAGAAATTAAAACAAGGTTCCTGTTGCGAACCTCGCAACCGCTGCAGCAGAGCTACGAGACTGAAGCTCCCTCAGGAGTGTTGTGTATAGACTAAGTGACTGCCAGGAGGGCTCCTGCCATGCCTGCTGAGGTCTGCCTTGACACCCGAGCGCTCTGCAGCAGTGGGCAGGAGCCAAACCTCCGACCAGAGCCTTGAGCTCCTCTGCTCCAACAGAGCAGGGATGGGAATGTTCAAGGTCCTCAGCGTATTGACCCACAGGGGTCATACTTTCTGCTGGCACAGATGGGGTTGTGTCTATGTACAGAGTGTCTCTTTTTTGTATATTAAACATCTTATTGTATTCCTAATCTTGCTGGGAAGTACTAATTGTGTAATGGTGTTTATGTGATTCAAAGTAGGAGGAGTGCAACACGATGATGTGTCTCAACCAACCCGGACATGTTCCTGAAGCTTCGCCTTGCCTGGGGCATGTATTGTTCCACTCGGATAAGCAAGGGCTTATAACTTCTGAAGTCATTGCTCAGCTGTTCTTCCCAAAGCCAGTTTTATGGAGCTGTCTAGAAAACAGTACGATGAGGAAGATGAAGGGGGAGGGAAAAGGTGGGGAAAGAAAACGCATGAGCCTGTAGGAGGTTAACAAGTTTAATTTATTTTCATGGTTCATAGAACCAATAAATGCATGAGTGGAAATATACTGCAACGAAGTTCCAATACTGCCTAAAACTCCAGTTCAAGTTCAGACTTGCACATGACCCACCTGTACATACAGTAGTCCCCTGTGAGCACGCTTCTCCTAACTAAACGTAATGGGTGCTGAGGCCATGTGCTCTTCCTAGGGTAACTGCGGTGTAGTTACACAAAGGATTAAGTTGGCTCTCATCATAACATGGAAAGAATCCTTAAATAAAAGGCTCTACAAAGTAAACTTTGCTAATCATCATCAGTGGAGATACAGGAGGTTTTGTCCTCCCAGCCCCTGCCTCGTACAAAGGAAGTGGATTTTGTTTTGCAGTACTTCTTACTGGTACTTAACAAAACAATGGAAGTGCTTTAATTCTTAAACAAAACCAGTTGACTTTGAGTTGCTGGAGCAAGAATTTGCTGTAAACAACTTGACCCCAGCTCTGTTCAGTCTGCACACGTGGGAGGGAGTGGTGAGGAGCTGTGTGATGGGGCAAGTAGGCACCGCCTCTGAGGAAACACTTTGCACCCTACTCATTTCCCAAGGCGGCTGGAGATGAAGCTGGACACCTACTCAAACTATAATTCATGAAAATTTGAAAGCAAAGAAAGAAACCTCCCATTTTCAAGCAGTTAGTGAATAAGTAAGAATACCATTGCATTCCACCAAGGCAAGCATTCTTATATTTCTTGCTTCACGCAGGAAGAGGGAGCGGGCACAGAAGCACGTAGGTTTGACTAAATGAAGTTCAGCTTCTGCGTGTGTGGGCTTTGTGCAGTTCGCACTGGTACTTACAGTGAGCTGTCCTGTCCGCACATAGGTTTGTTCCACAGCAAGTCTAGTTACAGAGGTGCTTTGTTAGCTCCTTTCTCTCTCGCTGTGAGAGCTGCCCGCAGCAAGAGTCTGTCTTACCATGGAAGATAACTTGCATTTCAGAACCCCTGATTTTACTTCTCAATTCCACGAGGCAGTATTGGTGAAGGAAATGCCCGCTGACTCTTAAAAAGTTAAAGTGCATTTTCCTCTCGAGAACAGGCCTGGCAGGCTGCTCTCGTACATTTTCCATCACAGGCAGCACCACAGATCTGTCCTGTCAAAAGCTGCGTTAAGCCAGGGACGGGTCACGGAACGTGCTCCAGAGAAAACAGCCAGGTTGTCTAACAGGAATGAGGAGGGGTGATCCTCTCCCATGGAGGAGAAAAAGCAACTGGCAGAAGTCACAGCATCCGAGCAGCAGAGCTTGCCCCGGCTAAGCGGGTGGTGAGCGTGAAGCCTCCTGCAGCTCAGCTCCCGTGCTTCTGCCAAAGGCAAGTACTCCTCCGGTTTGTTCGCTTGGGGCTGTCTGCTTCCAGAGGTTCTGGAAGGAAGGGCAGGCTCTCACTGCCACTGTCATACCTGGTTGTAGGCACTGCTCAGTCAGATCTTGGCAGAAATGCTGGACGCCAGCAGTACAGCCTGCCCCGAGGCTGCCTGTTCAACCCTAGCACACAAGGACTAATTCCAACAAGCGTTATTCAAAACTACCTCAGCCTGGTGGAGTCAAACACAGAACTAAGAAGATGATCTTGAGAGTGACAGTTGTTTTAATCACTGTCCCTCTCTTACATACCCTCTTCTTTCAAAGTGAAAGCTAACAACCACAAAGAATTCACTCCTGGCTCCCCGCAAACCACAGACAGCAGTGCCTCCCCGTCCAGCCTAACGCTCTAAATATGCCCATTTCCCCTAGGGCTAAAGAAGAACTCAAATGATCTCAGGAGTGCCTGTTAGGGGGAAGTGTTCAACAGCTCCAGAGTTGCACAAAGGGACAAGTATATAAGAGCACGGTAGGAAAAACAAACAACTCCCAAGTTATTTGCTTGCTTTTGCGTAGTTTCCAGGCCTCAACTCATCATGGCTTGTAAATCAGAGGCTGCTCCTTGCATAGTGAGCAGGATTAAACTCATATATCACTTTAGCTAAAGTAATTTCAGTGGAATAATGCTTACGTAGAAAAAAAAAATAGAAAAATCCATTAGATTAAAGTTTTGGGGAGTGTGTTCAGCTGAAAAACACAATAAGGGTTACCTAACCTTTATAGGAAGTGAAGTTTTCATCTGATTAATAAAGGAGAATCACACAGAATCTGTCACCATTCCTAGCACTTAGTGTGTGGCAATCGCTGCCTGTTTTACATGCACTAAAAAGCCTGTGCATCAGAAATGGAACATTTACACAAACACAAAAGGTATCTGGAAAAACTCCAACTCAAAGTTTGAAGTAAGATAAAAATCCATCAAATGCTGCAGTAAAGGTGCTGTATATAACGGGAGGGAACAGGCGTTCCTCCATAACACAGAGGGGCTGAAAGGCACACCCTGCTGTGTCAGGGCACAGAGCAAGTTCCCCACAGCAGCCCCTCCCCTCACAACCGCCCCTTACGGCTGTTTCCTTCTTCAGCGCATTGACCACGTACTGCCCAGACCAGCAGAGCAAAGAAACCACGTAAGAGTTGGCCTACAGGAGTGAACTGGATTCTTACAGCTCATAAATTATTTTTTTTCTTAACCTCTTAAGAAATCAGTGTTTACTTCATATTTTACTTCATATTTTTTCCCCTCCACACTTATAGAGACTATTCCTTTATAAACTAAGTTAGTCACTGACCACAGAGACTTCTTCCTCTGCAGGGAAGCAGCTCCAGAAAAGGTGAGAACACAAACCACGCTCAACCCAACAGCTACTGTTTCATCTCCACCCCAGTGGAGCAGTTAACAGTGTCAGCATCCACCCACGGGGGCCTGGTCAGCACCCTTCTCCTGACCCACACCCCCACATCCCTGTTAAAAGACATGTAAGACCAGGCAATAGCTCAGTGCTAATAAAAATCAGCACAGTGCTAATAAAAACACATGACCGTGTAGGAACACTGACAGCTATTTTCTTGCGCGGCCAGTACTGCTCTCCCTCCCTCCACCGGTGAAACTCCGGCATGTGGTGGTTTGAGGACTGCGTGCGTCCCAAAGAAAACACATAGGTAATCTCATTCTGTGACCTAAGCAACTTCCTTCACCCCTGTTCTCTGACAGTAAAATTAAAGAAAGTTTAAAAAGTGCTTTGTAATGAAATAAATTAATTCCTTTGTGTTTCTGCATCGATAAAGCCAAACATTGCAGGGTTAAGCAAGAATGAACTAGACTAAGTCTAATACGCTACTGATGCTGTCTTGACACAACAAATTTCTAGTGGAAAAATAAGTCTGAAGGAATTTCTTTACTACCCTGACCCTGTTCTTGAGGCAAGAGTGAGCTGTAGCCCCCTTACTCCGCAGGGGGGAAATCCCTCCTGCATCTCCCACAGCCACCAGCCTCCTCTGTTTCTGGTCTCCGTGTGGTAGATGCAAGCTTTCACATCAGAGCTCCGAGCAATGTTTTCTGCCATACCTATTCTCTGTCACTCCTGATGCAGTGAAGTAACTACACTCCTTTTTCTGTGAGCTTTGGCATGCATGAGCGGGCAAGAACACAACAGGGAAGGCTGAAAGAAGCAGAAACCCCAACGTGGCCCATCTCTAGATGTTACCGTGAAAGGCAAAGGCTGAAACCACACTGTCACTACCACCCGTGGATGAAGAGACGTGGGGTGTCACCCCCAACTTCTGACCTTTGGTTTGTGGGCTGACCACTGCCCCGGTCCTGCAACAGAGGCAGCACCGTGCTGCCAGGTCGGAGGAAAGCTGCTGCAAACAGGTAACTCCTTCTTCCTTCCCTGCTGTTCAGCCAGGCCTTCCTTCCTTTATCCCTCTTTCAAGTTCACTTTGCAATCACATGAGGCAATCAGTCTCCAGGAGGTTGACCCATTTAGCAGCAATATAATCAAACTAGCCGCCTTAGTGCTGGTGGTGGTCTCCGCTCCTCCTGAGCAGCTGCAGCCTGTGCCTTCGCTGTCAAAGCTGGAAGAGGGGACTGTATTTCCTAATTTCCTGCAGAAGGCGAGCCTTGTCCATGTTGGCTTCTGCAAGGGCTATTTTCATGGTCTGAAGTTCCCTTTGCAGCTCTGGCACTTCCTTTAACTGCAAGAGACAGAGGGGAAAAGAACAAACCAGGAGTCCCCAAAGGTAAGCAGCAGGGCAGATCTGACTACACTGGTATGTTCAAAGAGGAAAACCAAAGCAGGAGCTTTTGAGATGAATTACACTATGTGACACAGCCACACAAAGCTCACTGACATGACCCACTTCGATTTGCAGGAGTAAGTACTTGCCAACTGGTGCCTGCTGACTTCCGTACCTGTCATTAGAGTCAGCTCAGGCTGCCAGGGATGGCTGTCTAATGACCATTTTCTCCCTTCACATTTCTAGGCATAGGAACAAGACTTGCAGTGGGCAAGGTTTTCTCCTGCCAAGCAACTAGTTGATTCTGGCTCAAGGAATCTATACAAAGAAAGCAGGGAAAAAAGGCATTTGGCTCCAATCTGCATTCTTCTTTTATAAGGGGTCCTGATACACCTCTAAATATATATTTTTAATTAAGATGATAGCTGGAGCGAGCAGATGCCTGACATTCCTATTTCTTGTCTCCACGAACAAAGTTAATTCTGTCCTCAGACATTGCCAGTGAGATCCCACTACAGTGTCATGGCACAGGACAGTTTTTATCCTTGGTGTCTCAGAAATATTTTTACCCAAGCATTTAGCCTTTGCATTTGTTCCTATTAAGAAAGCCTCTGCACTAAATAGGAAAGAGAAAGATGAGACGTGAAGAGACGTGTCACCAACTAACAAACAGAATCCAAAGTCCCAGTTCAGTTCTGTATTAGTCAGCCACGTTGCTCCCTTAATATGTATTTTTCCATAGCAAGTGATCAATTTACCAAGTAGACCTGGTATCACACAGGAAGTATGATTAGAGAATACGATGTATTTAAAAATAAACCAGTCATCTGAATTCCAGATATAGGGATCAAAATGAAAAGAAAGTTCAAACTGAATAGCAGAAACTTTAAGCAACCCGAAACTCCCTGCCTGTAAGACTTACTCTACTTTGACAAAGCAGCTCTCTCTTTGTGGGAACCTTGCGATTCCTGTTTTTCTAACAAGGAACTGGACACGGTGGGGAGATTGAGCCAATCAGGAAAAAAAAAACAAAACCAAAAAAACCCAACCCCTCACAAACAGATTTCTGGAAGTGAAGAAGAGAGTTTATGCTTGGCAAGGTATCCTTACTTCTCAGTATGCCTGTGAAAGGAGGTACAGGCTGCTTTTGTGTGTGCTCCCTGTCTGCAACACACCACACCTACCAGTAGCTGCAAACACACGAAGGCAAAAGACTTAGTTTTCCAGCCTACTGCCAGCTATGCAGTTGTCCAGACAGCACCAGGCAGCAGTGACTCACCTGCAGTCCACGTGTTCCTGCTGCTGGGGCTGCCAAGACACACTCTGCTGGGGCCTTCTGTTCCTGAAGAACTGACACAGGTTTTTCCTGTTTTGGTGAGCCCTCGCCTTGCGGAGCTGGAAAGAAGCATAGAAGACATTCAGGTGTGGACATTTATATAAAGGGTTCTCAGGACAAAAAGAATAACTTTAATTGTCTTTCTTTCTTCCCCCACCCCCTTTTTAAACAGGGGGCGGGGGGGTTGGAATCTCATTCCCATTTTAAAATGGAGAAACTAGAGCAAGGGAGGAAGCAGTAATCTGTCCTGACTGTGTGAGCTCAAGGAAACATCAGGCATGAATTCAGGCTGCCAGTTTGTTGTTTTAGGTATTAACTTGTTCTGCCTCAGGTATCAAATTTGCTGTCCAAACCAACCAACAAAGGCAGCAAGAACTAGAGAGGCAGGAATGCATCCATCCAGAGATTAACATGGCAGAGCAGCCAAAGGACCTGGGTGCTTGCACTGAAGACAGAAGATTATTTGCCCATTCTGGTAGAAGAGACTGCAGGGAACAGAAGCAGGGACGACTCGCACACCAGAGCCCATCCTTCCCAGCAGCAACCACCACATTTCAGTTCCAGACTGCTCCAGCACCAGGCACAGCAGAGCACGCTACCTCCAGCAGAGCCTGGGGGGTGCTGGGGGAGAATAAAACAAGTTTCCCACTGTTGCTGACCTGTTAGATAGAACACCCCATCATCTCTGCGCTTCACAATGATGTGATCTACTGCCAAGGTGATAGGAACGGGGCCAGGGGAGGTGGGGTATACCTGGGGGCTGTCATCCTGGAAGAAAAACAAAGCAGAGAAGAGATTAACTGCTGTGACAGCTCTGGCAACTCTGCAAAGGATTCCCCTTGCCCCCAGCCGTCACAGGGGCAGCGTTACTGACTGGCAGCACTGCCAGAGCTCACCAAGGTCACCCACCATATGGAAAAGCCTGGCTTTATATACAAGGCTGCATGTGAGTCTTAATCTGCATAGAAAACACTCCCACAGATCAGAACCATGGTCTGTCACATCCATCATAAAGGCTGATATGAGGCCTACAACTGTCACCCTGAAGGCTGCTCTCACAGTTGTCATCCTACAAATTCCTGACTGAAACCCCCAGCCAATATTCCTTAGCCAAAAAAAAGCCAATATCCTTTAGTCTGGAGATTTTCATGCTGCTGTGCAGCAACACAGGTTCTTGCTTGTCAGTGGAGCCAAAGCACTGCTTTCAAAGAGGTTTAATCAAAAACTTCTGTCAGTGACCCCCTCCTAAATATCAGCCGGCTCTTACATAATGTTTTTAATCCATAATTATGTCAATGTTTACAGAAAAGGTCAATTATTTCCCACTTCACACAAGCACTTGGGGGAAGAGGTATTTCATTCTTTCCCTTGAGTCTGCAAAGCAGGTCATCAACAAAGCTGGGGAGAGAAGCCGAATGTCAGGCTCCCATTTCTCTACAGTCTGATCACTCAACAATTCCATTGTGTTACTCGTTCATCCCTAAGGCGGTTTTTAGAAGCAAAATAAAACAGTATCAGGAAAACAGGACGACTACAAAGGCCCATAGCAAGCCCACAGCATCCTCCCCGAGCAGGATCTTGCAAGTGAGCTCTGTCCAAGCTGCCATCCTGGGGGGAATCTCCAGTTCCCCACACACTTACCTTCAATGTGATTTTGGCATCCACAATTTCTATCTCCATGGGGATCACCTCTGGAATTATTTCATCCTCAAGAAAAGGGCCAAGGTTGGTAAGGAAGGACATTAAGAGCTCTGCTGTGTAACTGTGTACCAGCATACGAAGGAAGCCATTCTGCACAGCGAGTGGTGAATGCACAGCAGCATTAGGTCCTACTTCAAGACGTAAGCACACTTCTGGTTGGGTCCTACTAGCTTCAGGGACTGAAGGCTTCTCTATACCTGGATCTCCTAGAGCTGGAGCAGAAAGATCTTGCTGCAGAAGATGGCATCAGTAATAAGGAATAAACTCCAAATAGGTACCTTGAAAAGCCATTTACTGACCAGATGCAGAATGGAGTCAAGTTGGCAATGACAGCAGTCTGAAGTCATCCTTCATATGAAATTAATCTGAATCTCAAGCGTCTAAGAGTCCATGTCACAGGAACTAACACCAGAACTCGACCATTTAAGCCCCAGACGCAACCCTCTCTCTCACCATCTCAGCATACTTTGAAACTAGTCTTCGTTTTGCATATGCACGAGTTGAACAAACTCATGCCACTCGGATCTGCGGAGCTCATCAGCCTTTCCCTTGTCCTCGACACTGCCTCACCTTGTACCGCGCTTTGCCCCCTCGTGGCCACAGGCAGTGCTGGTGAGGGAAGGATCAACGGTCCAAGAACTGCTCATGCTTCCACTTGAAATTTTTGTTTGGTTTTGGTGTTTTGTTGTGGGGTTTTTTTTGTTTGTGTGGCGTTTTGGGTTTTTTTTGAGTTGGGTCGGTTTTGTTTTATTTTATTTTTTTATTAATCCGAATTTAGCCCTGGAGAAATACCCTAGCCTCAAAGCATTATTCCCAGGGCAGGAATAACTTCAGGGTTTCCCTAGATTGATTCACTCTTTAATTAATTTCATGCATCCTAGCAGCAATTTAAAATATCGCAGTCAATGATTACTAGGCAGCATAGAGCTTGACTGTGTAGGCACTTTGGAAACATCTTTCAAGTACCAGATTTGAACCACTGATTCTTAGCCTTCACATTCCCTCACACACAAGTTGTTTTCAATCCTAAATACACTAAATGTTAATATTGAAGCACCAGTTAAAATGCAATATTCCCTGATGTATTGGCTGGTATAAGAGCCAGTTATAACAGCAGAGCTATAAAAGCAGCAGACTCCAAGAGCCAGTGACTTACCCAGATAGCCACGCAGATACTGCCACATTCCAACGTTGTTCAGTTGCTCTGGAACCACGTTCGTGACTTGCAAAGCAACAGACAAGTCATCACCTCGTGCCTCTACTCCGCAGTTCACCTCGTTCATTTTCAACACGAGGACAGACACCTGAAACAGCAGGGAACAAGCTCACTTACTAAATCAAACACCACCTCATGGTTCACTTCCAGATTCACTTAGAGACAAAATTACAGTGAGAAGGAACAGAACTCTGACCAGCTGAAGGCTGGGGTCTTCGCTCTGTGAAGTCGAGCTGTTTATTTCAGGAGACACTCCACCCTCGTCCTCTGCCATCAGGCTTGCTCTACTGCCTGTGTCATTGTGGACCTGAGGAAGATGCCCTGAGGGAAGAGGGTCCAGGCTGGGTTCTGAAATGGAAGTAATAATAACAACTCGTTTCTGTTTCTTTTTCTGGTGTTAAGTCCTGATCTCAGTATCTGCCTGAATCTCGCGGCCTATCAGCCTATACCATCCTCTAGGGAATTCTCTCCCGCTCCTCAGATTAATTTAAGTAATACAGAGCTGAAGCGAAAGATGTCCACTGAAATGCGCAGTGTACCCTACTTCCAACCAGCCCTTACTAAACCCTTCCTAAATGCTATGTACCATCCACCCACCTGCACGCATTTACAGCCCTTGGCCTAGTATGGGCAAATGCCTTAAAACACCACTGTGATGTGCAGGGATCACCCTCCTCACTCAGTTATACTCATCTCAAAGAAAAGGTACCTATAAAAGCAGAAAGAACCATTGTGGGTGAACTACTCACAACCTTCAAAAAGAAAGACAGGCGTAAGTGAATTCCATACAAACGCAGCATGACTCAGTTGCCCGTGGCAGAAAACTGTTCACCAGTGTGAAATAAGAGTGGGGAAGAGGATAAAGCCAAGCGCTTGTTACCAGAGTCCATGAGCATCACAAAGCCGTCACTGCCATCGCTGTCCACAGACAGCCCGTCCTCAGGGCCGCTCCCATCCACAGATGTGGCGTCAAAGGAATGCTGGGATGCTGTCCTCTTCATGGAGAAGAAACGCATTCGGCTGCTGCTGCCCCCACCTGGAGTCACTGCTCCCTCTTCTGCTTTGGGCACAGAATCCCTACGAAAAAAAAATGGAAAAGCAATAAAGGCAAACAGCTTAACCTCCAGATTATGCAGATATTGGGCTGGACGCTGAACACCTGCAAGTCAGACTTTAGTACACTTAGACCAACCCCAAGAGATTAAGATCTAACCTATCTCTAATCCAAATGATACAGAAAGAAAGAGAACAGTCGACCTACAGTTCCCCCCTTCCCTGCAGCCTTGCTGCTGCTACTGCGAAGCACAGGAGGATGGCCCACTCACTTGGCTGGGGGGAGAGAGAGCATTTTCTGCATGGTGGAGGTCATTTTCTCCCGGCTCAGGCTCAGAGCGTCTTTTGTTATAGACATGGCTTCTTTGGTCAAGTCCATAGTCACGTGCAGAGCTTCCTTCGTGGCATCCTTTGTGATATGCAGTGCACTAGACAACTCCACCTCTATGTTCTTCAAAGGGATGAGTTCTGCCTGGCCATTGAGAGTGGCGTTTCCTCTCCCCAAGGGCTGCGTGTCCGAGGCTGGACTAGAAGGGAGGGCAGGAGGGCTCTGCGGATGGCTGCTGGTCTCTGCTGGCCTTTCTGCAGCCAGGGCTTCCACAGCTTCACGTGCTTCCTCTATCAAACCTTTCTCCTCTATGCTCTTACTATGTGGAGCTGTACTCAGAGCTCCATCACTTGCAGATCTTGGGAGTCTCTCCAGGGGTACACTGGTTACACTGGTACCTGTATTTTCAACCCCACCATCCTCTGGGACCTCCGAGGTACTACATACTCCCCTCTCCGAACTGGTCTCCGATTTCAGCTCCTTCTCTTCGGCCACCAGCCCCTCCTTGCTGTCTGAAGGCGAGAGCTCAGACTCAATCAGGCTTGTTGTGTCAGAGTCAAGGGATCTGGGTTCCAAGACAGCGCCTGGTGCGGGGTTCATGAGTAGGGCCACTTCAGCGCTGTGGAACATAACTCCTACACAAGCAGACATGGAATCTAGGGGAGACCCAGTCACTTCCTGGGTATCTTGGGCCAACTGCTCCTGTAGTGTTTGTAGAACTTCTTTCATCCTGAGCAGCACCAAGTATTGGTAGTGGTTGAGCCGAACTTTGACATGAACAGATGAGGACACAAGCACATGGATATCAGCAGAGGCTTCCAGCTCTTTGTCATCTACTCCGTCATCAATTTCACAGTCAGATTCTCCCAAGACATCCATGGTCTCTGGGACCTTGTAGATGTTCTTCAGATCCTGGTCAGTCTTTGATCTTTGACAAACCCCATGTTCTCTGGAAAGGTTCTCATTCTTGGAGTGACTGCTAAAGCTGGCAGAAGGCTTGATTTTCAACTCAGAGGCAGCCAATTCCTGTCGTTTAGATATCTGAGCTTGCCCCCATCTCTTGGGAAGGCAGGCCCAAATGGAAAGAGGAAAAGGGTCAATAAAGCTAAGGGCTCTGCCCTTTGAGCTTTCAGCACCCTCGAAGTCCAGGGAAAGCTCAGTGAAATTCATAGACCACAGATCTTCAGAGGCAGAGGTTTTGTGTAGTAGCTGGGGAAAGCTTGGATGCTTCTGAGGCCTATTATCCACCTCATACGCATGGCGCAAGAAAAGGGTGTGGAGGAGGCTGAAATTCTCCTGAGACCTCGGGAACTTAGTGTAGCTGGAGTGGAAGAATTCCGAACTGGCAAATTTACGGAAGATGCTCTGGAGGTCCTGGCAGCTGCAGAAGGGAGCGTGGCGGGTGTTGGTGGCAGTCATCTCCGATGTGCAAATGCAGAGTGTCTGTGGACGATCCTGGTGGTCAGTGACTTTCTTCTCCACGGGGATGTTAAGCTACACAGAGGAGAAACATGTTAAAAGTGAAGTGGTGAGAAGGGAAATTAAGAGGCTTATCCTGGCCACTTACACGGAAGGTCAGCTGTGGAATATATAAACAACTGAGAAGTCCTGGTCTCTACTAACATCCCAAGAGCTGGACTAGACTTTCAATTTATCCCTATCTGAAAAATTAAGTAAAATTTATGAATCGGGGAAGAGGAATCAAACACAACAGAATTTAAAATTAGTTTTATTTTAGCTTCTTTTATCATCTGTGGCTTACGTAGCAGCTCAACTTACAACATTCACTTTGATCTTTCTCTGCAAGGACTTACTGTACTTTCAGGCCTTTAAACCTCCTCACAAAACTGCTAACAGGGGTATTCAATGACAAACACCATAGGATGCCAGTGCAGCAGATGTAGGCCCACAGGGAACAGTATGAGAGTCAAAGTGACTGCCAAAGGCCAGAAAACAACTTTTGACTGCTTGAACCATCAATTTCTCCTTGAAACTGTTTTCATAAATACTGACTTGCCTGCCTACTCTGGTCTAGAACACAAACACCTGTTTCACTGCCCATAGATCAAAACAAAACTAACACAAGTGGTAAGCAGAAGAAAAAGAAAGGCAGAGGTTTTGTTTTCTTATTCTGGACTCCAGCAATGTCCTGGTCTCATGTTCCTTCCTCAACAGGGAGGGAGAGAACATTGAAGACTGGGAAGGGAAGGAAATGAATGGTACCTTCAGCCGGAAGCCATCCAGTCGAACATCAACATGCTCATCATGCTTGCCTGAGTCCTCCAGCTTGTAGATGGCTTTGAACTGCTCCAAGCTGCGGTAAAGATCCAGACAGAAGAGGTTTATCCAGAGCACACTTGCTGTATCCAGGGTAAGCATCAGGCCATTCAGCTGTATATACAGGTTTGGGCATGGAACTACAATGAAACAGAATCGAGACAGGTTTATTATAGCAGAAAAGGCACTTCAGGTGATCTGCAGCTCAGTGTATAACCTGCACTGACAAAACCAACACAGAGGGCTTCAACACCCACTGGAAGACAGATCTCTTGATGAAAGGGAGAAGCTGTGATGCACCACAGAAACGAGGTGTTCCAGATTTCACATCAAGCCACCTGCAGAGTACCCAAAGCACCCCACAGTCCTGCTTCAGTGCTACTTAATAAGGCAGAATGCCAAGAGCTGGGCAGGCAGAGCAGCTCCTTAATAGATTCCTGGATATGTTATTTTGCAAACACAGCTTTGCCTCCACATTTTGCACCAGGCAAACTCTAACCCACTTTTCCACAGGCAAAAAAAAAAAAGAAAAGGCAAATATCAGAAAACTAAACAAAAAAAGGACGTCTGGAGAATACATAACAGGGTTAACACACCTAAAGAATTGACTGATTCGCTAAGGAACTTATGAAAGAAGGTGCTAACCTTGCTATATTACCTGGAAAGTCTTGATTGTCTGGGAAGTAATACTCTGTGAATTCAATATGGATTGCAGAGACCTGATCAGGAAGTTTGAAGAATTTTCGACTACATGAAAGCAAGGTGGAAGGTTTCTTACTTTGTTGACCAGCTGTAGAAACCTGGAAACACAATGGTATGCAGTTGTACAGGATTCAGATTTGACAAAATAAAGCGTCCCAGTAACCCTGCAGTCTTCCTTTTCTGGAATTCCAGGATAGATTCCAATCCACCTTGTTTACATATCAAACATACTCTGCTTTCGAGCAAAAACAGAACTTTTTTCTACCTGCAAATATTGTCAACTCCTCTCCTTTGAGGGGATTTAGTTCTTTGCGTCTCCTGTCACTGCTAGCCAGAGCTGTGACAATTAGAATTAGGTGATGTGAATAAACAGAACTGAAATCTATTCTAGCTTTCTTCAAGATAAACAGCATGTTGATAAGTCTGTTATAGTACCTAGTACTGATTATGCTCCTGCAATGGTTACAGGGTATAAGGGTGTAGGGACTGATCCAGTCCAGTGATGCTTTCTGGGTCAGAAAGCATGAGGGGGAGACTTATTCCCCTCCTCTGTCAAAAATCCATATCCTCACTATCTTCTCAAATGCATGAAATGTTTTACCTTGGGCCTACCTAATTGTTAATGCAAGTTCAGATGTGAACAGACACGGAGTGCAGACACTGTGGTTGCATGCGCATGCAATTTCCTCTGAACATGAAAATTATCAGCAGTTCATGCTTAGTTTAAAAGTCTTACAGACAAGATAATAATGGCATTTGGGTTCTTTGGGCAGAGTTTTGATTCTCTTAGATGACATTCTGTGTGGTTTATTTGAATCATATCAAATTAAATTTCATTTTTTAAAAATGACATGAACATCTCCAGACACTGCTCAAATCCCTACCTGGTGGACATCCAAGTCATCCACTCGAACCACCACGCAGCTGGATCGAAGCCGGTTCCAGGGAGGGTGCCGCAGTCGTGGCAGACTCGTGGGAGGTACACGGCCTTTCTCTGAGGGACTTTTATGAGGACTCAACGAAGTCTCTGTGGGGATGGAAAAGCAGCAGGGTTTTTCTCTTCTCCTTTGCAGCAAACTTCACCATCGACACCAACACATATGTGCTTACAGAGCAGAATTAACAGCCCCAAAATTAGAAACAGATGGGCACAGTTAGGCAGGAAAAAAATGCTGGGACTTCTGAAATAAGAACACTGTGGAAGATGAGTGTGCTCTGTAGCGAGAGAACACAGCCTTCAGCCAGGCTTTAAGTATTTAATTTACTCCTTATACACTCACTTATGGAGAAACTCAATAAATAAGCTAGGAAAGTTGCCACTGCTGTCTGTCCGTTCTTGCTGCAGTGTTATTCCAGTATAATAGTCACTTTCCTTTGCCGTTATATTTCTGATTTTTAGTGTGCTATGAATTTCTGCGCCAACAAACTAGCCTGCTAAACTGGGGAGAAGTAACTAGAGATGTTGCTGGATGGAGCAAAGTTGTTACCATCTCCTGCTTTACTAGGAGTTTTATCAAATACCATTACCTGGTTTCCTTTTGAAGGGGGAAAGTGGAGTCCTGGCAAATGCAGGGTCCATTTCTTCATGAAGTTTCTCTATCTTGCTTTGAAATTCACTGACCAGCTTCTTTGCCCACTGTCCCCGTGTTTCCATTGCTTCACTGTACCTCACCCAATGCTTGCAGGCATCTCCTGCATGAAAGCAAACAATCTGGCTTTAAAAGTGAGCTTCTTGGATGCACACAACCCTTCCATGCCACTCAGATGCATGCCAGTCTGTACAGCCTTCCTCTTTATTGATATCACGTCTGGAATACGAAATATGGGGCATACTAAGTGCTTGTGAAACAAGTGCAGGCTGTCACACAACAGAGCTGGTTCTACCTGCAAGTGTTCCAAATTGAAGTGTTGGGATGAATGCCAAGGTCACTTTTTCCTTGATTCTTCCCTCCTGGGAGACATCCTATAACCCCTCCAAACTGATTAGGCACATGTAAGAACTAGATCCATAGCTTAAGCAACTGCAAACGAATCCAAAGATTCAACTTTATGTCTTTACAACAGACAGCAGCTTATTCCTCTCTTTGTACTCTGCTCTGCCAGCCACTTGTCAGCCATCCACCAACAGGTAAATTAGTTTAACCCTGCCCATGAGGATTTAAGTCCCAAGTCCTTTGTGTAGTCTGTCTTCCAGTCATGCCCGAAGCCATATAGCATCACTGTTCTTCAAGTTCTTTTTTCATCCCCTTTCTCAAGTCTGGAGGCCACACACTCCCCTACCTGCCCTGTGGAAAGGGTAGTAGTCAAAAGCCATCCTCCTGAAGGTCAGCTGTATGGCTCCTCCCAGCATCCCATGCTTCAAAGCACCTGTGGAAAACAGAACAAAGGAAACCATGATCAGTTCTGCAATCTACATCCTGACCCAGGAGAATTCAGAACAACATCGCTTTGATTGCCACCACTGATTAATTGTCACCATGGACAGCATTAGGGTATCATCCTTTAGAAAGTTGTATCAAAATCTTGTCCTACGCAAGGAAAAGGACAACTGAATGTAACGGGCCACCAATTCATACCATAAGAACCAGGCCAAGAATCCCAAACACCAAAGCGCAAGATCCCATCGCTTCCCAGGTTCCTGCCAATTACACCTCCCACTACAATAACCAACACTTCTGTTGTGAACACTTGCTGGTAGGGCCAGCAAAATGATGACAAAACTGTGCTGAGATGTCGATAACAGCAGCTCAGGAGACAGCGATACACAGATCGGTTCAAAAAAATCTGGAATAGCAATGGATGTGGGTAGTAGAAATTTGTTTTCCCCTTTTTTAAAGGGAAGATGTGTAGAAACAAACAGCACAACTTGGATCAGAGATGGCTGTGCAAAGTGGGGAGAGGAGTACATTTGCCTCAAAAGAGAAAAAAGTACCAAGAAATATATCTCAGTAGGGGGAATCTAGGAGTAAACCACCTACTAATTAGCAAAGCCTTGCTTGAAAAGAATGTGGTAGGCAGTGGAATGGCCTGTCAAAGAAGGCAAAGAATCCTCATGGTTATGTGAATGTCCTGCACACTGCCAAAACAAACATTTTCTCACCAAGTGGAGTTATCACTCTTTATTCCCGTTGCTCAATACCAGACTGTTCTAGAGCATATCCTCTATCACTTCAGCTAGGTCGCTGGCAACCACGTCCACTGACGGACCTCCCCATGTTTGTCCCATGGAGCCAAGAAAGATTTTCTAATGCCTAGTTCAGGCATACAGAACTGATCCCTCCATCAGCCTGAACAACTGCCTGTTGCCTCATTGGGAAAGAGTAACATAGAAGATGCTTGTTTTCAAGGGGAAAATCCTCCTTCAGGAGAGAATATTGATGACCAGATGAATGTTTTCCTCCTGCGGTGTCTCTCCGATGCTGCTCTTAGTTACCTGACTCTCGAGTTTGGCTGTCATCGCAGATATGCAGATCCAAGCGCGAGATGAGGAGGTGGTACGATGACTCTTTCATGTCATGCTTATCAAAGTATTGACCAATGCTGCTTGCATTTGGGCTGACTCCAAATGGCTGAGACCAGGACTGCTGGGTACTTGGAGGAGGTGGTGTGATCTATTAGAGAGAAAAAAGCTTGGTAAGAACTAATAGAAAGAAAAAGATGTTATAATGTAATTAAAAATTTAAAACAACTTATGCAATCTTCCAGACTGCAAGGCATCAATTTACAGAAACTGAATTGGGAGTCCAGGAATCTGGATCCTTTCCTATGTTCTCATGAGCAAAATTCTTTGCCTGTTGTTCTGCCTCCTCTCCGTCTTGGAATATGCTTTAAGACTCCTGGATAAAAACTACTAAGAATTCCTGATCCCCCTTCTATGTAATCCCACTGCACTAGGTGCATGGCCCTCCTTCCCCAGGGCTTCCACCACCAGCAGCAATATTCATCTTCCCTCATCCTTGCCTCTGAAAACATCTTTTGTCCTCTGCCCTATGTATTTATTCTGTGACATTCATCAAACAATTACTCAGCACAGTGTTTTGGAAACAAAGAAAGTGGTAAGGGAAGTTCAAGGTTACTGGCAGGAGCAGCTGTACTAAGGGTCTGATACACCGTTAAGCTATATGCAAACCGAAGAACAACTGCAAAAATCAAGAGCTCTCTCTAGAGTATTAGGAAGAAACCAAGAAACCCGACCAACAACACTGAAATTGGACACCAATGTTTTCCCTTGAGCATCACAGCTCACTATAGTTTTGTGTCACAATATATTATACCAGAGCCCCTTTCCCCAGGCCTACGCAGACTGTCATTCAGAGGCAGAAAATATTATTTCTAGAACATATTTACTACTTGTTACCAAATCAAGTCTTCGTGGCACCCTCTGCAGCTTTCCATGTGCCGGCCTAATCCAGAAACCTATGCAGCTTAACACCACTTTTTCCCCACCATCAGACACAATCTAGCCTGTGACTACATATGAACATTCTCAAACATTTACTGGCAACAAATCCAACTCCTTTGGTCGCTTCATTACCCAACAACAGTCCACCATCCACACGATGCTGGCCTGGCACCAGGTAAGCCTACCGGTTCCCATCAGGGAGATGCTCTGTGAGCAAGGGCGATGCCACAGAAACAGAAATAGCCTCTTTCACCTTGTCTTTTCCTTTTTCCTGGCAGACCAACATCCAAATTGTGACTCACTCACCTGTACAGACTCTGGTGCCAAGCTTTTCCTCTGCTGTGCGGACTTCTCCATGGCTTCACTCAGAGACTCTGCATATTTCATCATTGCTTTCAGCTGTGAGTCTGTCAGCACCCAGAGCAGGTCGTCAAGGAGGAACATCAGCTTAGATGCCATCACATTGCAATCTTTGGTCTGGAAGAGCAAGGAGGAGTCGGGGGCTTTAGGAATGGCAACCATATACATACATTTTTCATAACACAGAATCTGTAGCAGAAGAGAGATGTTGCTCTGAAACTCATCTGAAAGAGAAGGTAACTCACCTGGTGGATGTCCACAGTACCTCCTCTGAGAATGAAAGTAGTCAAAGCTACCTCCTCTTTAGGAGGCAAATTGCTCACAGGTTTAAAAAATAAACAAAAAAGATGGTTTCTTTTTTTTTTTAATCTACTCTTCCTCGTATTTCTATTGACAGCTAAAAATACGGCTACTAGGCTTTAATCTGCCGATAAGAGATGACAGCTCTCCTTGGGATGTTGAAATGAATTTCAAAACTTGCTCCATACACGTTATCCCCCCCGGGAGATAAACTGCTTTGACATTTGGTAAGAACACAGCTGTTTCCAACAGAAAACACAGAGCGATACAGCAGCTTGGACTCAACATTTGTCAAGGAAAAGAACGGTTGCTGAGGAACGTGGGAGGAAACATGCATCATCACTGCACCAGGCAGTGAGACTGTATCCTGCAAAGTATGGAGGAAACTCTCACCCTTCTCTTGAGAGAGATCTGGATCCTCCCCTGGTTGGTAATGAGTCTCAGAGGAGTAGTCACAGGATCCTGATCGCCATTGTCCGTGGCATCTGCTTCTATCCGAAGTGTCTGCCAGGTGAGCTCTTTGAATGTCAAAACCTACCCAGAAGGAGAAAAATAGGAAAGTGCTGAGATTTTCAACATCTTCAAGGATTAAACTAAATGTTTAGAAGACGTGGGATGAAACAAGGCCACAGAAAAATCATTCAATGCATTTTTCTTCTGTGATCCCAGCACAAAACCGAAATCATGCCCCAGGTAACATCTAACCGACTCTCCCTCACACTGAGTTTAAGACCAGACAAACCACAAGGGCATTCAGAGCTTCTCCAGTTTCATTCTCCCAGAGGAGAAGAGCTCAGAGAAAGCCCTGAGCAGAAGTCAGCTCTCAGCCAGCCTGTTCCAGCAAACAGTAGGCAAGCTCACCAAAGCTCCCTACCAACACTGTATAAGAATTCAGACAACAGCCCGATCACCCCAGAGGGCTGGGGCAGCACAAGTGCCGCTCTTCTGTGTGCATTATGACAGGCAACGTAAGGCAACCCTGTACCTCTCCTCTCTGCGGATCAGTAATGCGGGTGAGTCGCAAGTCGCTCTGTTGCCAGTTTGGGTTGACACTGTAGCCTTGGAGCTGCCATAGCTCAAAAGAAGCATGAAAGGCCTTGGAGTGAATCTTGATGGTGATGGAATTGACAACAATAAACATCCCCTCCACGACCTTTTCAGCAAAGCCATATTCACTGCAAAGAGAAGATTCCTCAAAGTCATCACCTGTTACAATAAAAGGCCTGGTAGGTGTAGACCACATACAGAGAGACTCCAAGGTTTCTAAGCAATACTAGAACCACTTAAACCTGAGTGCAGAGAGGCCAATGGTTAACCATTGAGGACAACGGCCACCCATACCCCAGTAACATGTCAGAAAGAAACCACAGGGCTCATGGTCTGACCTTTGACCTGCAGCAAGAGCAATGGGAGACTGTCCGTTGGGTGGCCGAGGCTCCTCGCATGTTCGCATCTCTACCTCCACTTTATCCAGGTACTGTAAAGACAGTGCAAGGGAGCGATAAATACCAGACCAAGACTCAAGCTCAGCCTATCAGCCTTAGGCCTGAGACTCTAGGGCAGGGATAAACAAGCTCTGGAGTCTCTTGCCTCTCCAAGAGTCTCATGTGCTAAAGCTCTCATGCCACCAGTGCCAGGATCATTGGGTAATCTGAATCTCCAGAAGTGGGAGAAAACAACAGAAAAACAGGCACAAGGCTGCCCTGGACTTCACTGAGAGCTCAGCCCAGCTCCACCCTGCAGTGAAATGTGGGTCTCGTGGGAGGTCATGCATCGCCAAACAGGACTATTCTCAGAACTCCCCTTCCCCTAAGGGGAAAGGTCTAGAGGATTTAGGTCAAATAGAAAATTTGAGCATGTGCTTCACAGTTTCCCTTCGCAGACCTTTTCTCAAGTAGGAGAGATTAAAAAGAGGGAGGAAGAAAAAAAAGGAATGGACAAAAGAGGAAACATTACCAGGCAGATTGGGTGTGTTTTCAGCTTTGTCCACTGGATCTGAAACAATAAAGTTGAGGTTACAAGAGCTATCTTTGCATTGGAAAGTTTGAGAAATCACACAGAACCATTTGAGTGGAAAGCTCTTCTCTGAGAAATGACCACAGCGACAATCCATCATGTCTCACCGAATGCAGGTCAAAGAGGCTCACACAGACAAGGGAAAAGGAAAAGACATCCCAGCCACCAGGCCTATAAATCCAGCTTAGCTTTTGGCTCTCACATATCATCACGAGTAACAGATACTCTGCAGGTCAAATTCTGATTTTTCATATTCCTTTATGGAGAATGTTCTTGTCCTTAAAAAGTTTACAGTTAATTGCTGCTATTACTGGAAGTCAGTAATTCTTTTGAAGACTGCACACAAACGAAAAAGATTCACTTTATTTTCTTACGGCAACACTTATTCTGCAGTTCTCGTAGGAGGGAGAACAAATGTTTGTTACTAAATTAAGCAGATCTGACTCTAAAAACAGAGCGGATCAGATGAGCAAGACGGGCTCATTTTTATTGTCACTTGGCAGAGTAGAACCATATTTCTTTTATAGCACATCTCTTTGACATACTAAGAACTTTTGCATTCATATAATGCAATAACGGTTAGTACCAACTGAGATTAAACAATCTGGCATTTCATAGCAGCTGAAAAAAAAAAAAATCAACTTTTTGCTCTAAAAAGCACAAAGAGGAAGAATTTGTAAGAGGAGCTCAGTGTGCAAAAGTGCAACTGCAAGTGCATGCACAATTTCAGCAATTATTCATGTAAATGGGTAACTGTGGGCTAAAGGCTGGCTGAGTGCAGAGGGTGCAGCCTGTCACATGCACTACTGATGCATTTCTGATGAATTGCATTTTCAACAATTAAGACTTAAGTTCAATTTATTTTTACAATACCTCGCAGCATAATTAGGCTTTCAGAGAACTGCACTCCATTTCTCTCTCCTTCCTATTCCTGTCGGAGGTTTGTCTTACTTCTTTAGCATTAAAAAGAAAAATATCAGCAGGAATGAGGGAAGACACAGAAAACTCCTCTGCTGACAAAACAGCAGGGGAATGGGAGGGAAGGAGCAAACAGAGAGGTCTGCAAAATCCCAAGTGATATGGAGGTGATGAACAGGGAATGATTGTTCGCTATTTCTTCCAATAACAGTACCAGGAGGTTGTCAACTAAAACTAGCATAGGCAGACTCAATACAAGCAGAAGCAGATGCAGTTAAGCTATGAAATTCTTTGCCACACCACACTCTGGATGTTAAACAAGTGGGTCCAGAAAGCATCTGGGCAAATTCCTAGAAATTCATCAGAGGCTATTAAATACAAAGCCCTCACTGCTGGCTTAACAAGTCACCTGAAGGTGAGGAAGGGCCACACCACACTCTTCCTGTGCTTCTCTCAGCATCCTCCACCACCCACTGCCGGCCACCACCGGGGGGGGCAGAGCGCTCAGCAAAGGTGGCCTTTGGTGAAACCTGCTGTGGCTACCTCACAGCATGCAATTAGCACATCTCACATCTAAAGCACAGGGTTTGAGATGTGTGGATCAAATCACATCGTGATTCTTCATCAGAAATTCCCGAGTGACAAGCAGAAGCTGCCACTGGAAGGCCTCAGCCATGTCTGGGGAGGCGAGCGTGGCTGCCTCTGCTCACCCTGATAGATGCCTTGTTGCAGTAGACCCGAGTGATGGCAAGCCAGGTGGGCAGCTCCAGCACATTCTGCAGCACCTCTTCATCCAGCTCCAGGTTGGTCAGCTGCCCCTGCCCTTTCAGTGTGCTCAGGTTGATTTTGTCTGGAGAGAGATTCTTGGTAAACCTGCAAGAGAAGGAAGAGGAGGCTCTAAAAACAACCCCCAGCAAAGCTGCCAAGACCAGAGGAGCCTTTGACAGCACTATTTTAAGTATAAGAATCCGCTTGCTGTTTTGTTAAACCTTTTCTGACATTTTTAAACCCAGGGCATGTTGGTTGCTCGAGAAAAAAAAAAGTATGTCTTTACGCTTTGACATTTGAAGGGCTTTGTTTGTTTGTGTTTTGGTTTAAATCAAATTCAAGTTTGAGAAACTGAAAATTCCTTCTAAAGCACTGGGAACCTGGAAACCAGCAAAATTGCCCTTGGACAAAACCAATGAAAACCAAAGCCAAACTGCAACAAGTCAGCAATTTTACTAGCCCCAGAACTGCCACATCAGTGGTAAAAAGTTTAATTATCTAGATTCTTTTTGAAGCTTGTGACACAGGAAAGTAAAAGATCATTAGTAAATTACTTTTTTCGGCTGTCTCTTTAAACACCAGTCTCGTAATCCAGCCTGCGCTTTGGTCAGCAGGTCCAAGCATGCAACCTAACTCCCTCCCCAGTGACCAGCCCAAGCTCCCATCCTCCTTTTGGCAACCAGCAGCTGCTGCTCCCTCTGGTTGTAATTCCTCCTCCCAAGGGCCTCTGTTGTTTCCACCTCCCTTGTATGCAGCCTAGTACCTTCAGATCCCTAATGTGTCTGAGATTTAAACGCTATGGATGAAACTATTTCAGCAGGAATGCCCAAGAGCAGTCTGTTCCGGGGCAAATCTGAAAACATCTGACTTCATTAAAACCACTGTGGCCCCTAAGGAACCAGAAGAGCCAGTTCAGAGGGCGCTAGGCCACAGAGGCTGTATGCATGTCAGCAATACCTCACCAGGATGCCTGTCTCCATTGAGCAACCCTTCTGTGCAGGAGCCACCACCAAGGGAGCGCGGCAGCTTACACTGGGACACTCCGCAGTCACAGAATTCAAAGTTGAAGACTTCCTGCCAAACAACTTACCCACTACTGAAGCCAGGGCTTATTGCACACATTCCTCCACGCTAATTCTAATTCTGTACAGTGGTCCAGAAAGCAGAAGAGAAAGAAAGACCCTATTGTCAGCATAAGCAGGATTAGGTTCAGTTAGTCACACGCTACCATTCTCCCTCCTTTCCCCACACCAGCAGCGTGGGCTATTTCTCTGTGAAAGGCACAAAGGGCATCTTGATCAAAGTCATTACTCGGAGACGGTAGGAGGGACCAGAGCAACACTGCTGGGACAGCGGCCGATGTGCCAGGAGGAGCACACCGCAGGAGCACCAGGTGTAGCACAAACCCAGCGGAGACACCAGAGCACCTGCTAGTCAGTCAGCCCAGGGCTTCCTGGAGGAAAAATGCCCTTCCAAAGCACGCCTTTTGTTAGGAGAAAGTCTGACAGACAGTGAAGAGCCACAGATGTCAACTCTGTGGTACTGATGCAGCAACTCCTGGAAGAGGAGGGTGGCACAAACAGCTGTGAATTTTCCTACTACTGCTTTTTACCTTGACCCCTGCTACTGTCGAGTCTTCTGCTGCCACAGAAGCCTGAGTCAGACATTTACCATGTCATGCCGTCACCTCCCTCTCCTGAGCTGAAGGTACACACTGACAGCTTAATTAAAGACCGAGTTCATAACACACCTGCCAGCATCTCAGGCTGACACATTCACTTTAAACTCATTACTCCCTTTACCAGAGGCCCTCTTGTTTAAACACACCCAGGAAGGCAGCCAAGTTCAACACTGCTCCTCAGCATCCGTACAAAGAAGTAACATATTCCAGAGCGTGCTGCAGCGGCTGCTCCACTGGAGGGGAGATGCAGGGACAGGCTGAGCGTCTGTAAGGTCTGTGCTTGGAAGCCTCGTTGTGAGCACTCAATCTCAAACGCTGTTGCAATTAGACCAAATACCTTGAGGGCAATACATGAGCATCCTTGTCTTGCGTTAGTGAATCAGCTCTGTTGAAAGCTGCTGTAATCATGTCCACTGGAATTGGATACTAAGAATAAAACAAATAAAACCTGAACAGGTAGGTAATAAAAAGCACTTGGCACTGCTGAGCTCACAGGCTGCTGTGGGTAGTGATCAGCTTACAGGTGGGGAGAGGCTGAGGCGCAGAGCAGCTTTCTCACACCTGTAAAGCAAGGATCAAACCCTGGTGTCTCAAAACCTCATCCCAAGCTAAGCATGCTTAGACAGGGAAGCTGCTTTCAGCTGGTAATGAAGAAGCAAAATATGAGGACATGTCTAAACGGGGGAATTACTTTTATTTAGTGTGTACGTGTATCAAAAACACAGTAACAGAGTGAAAGGATGCTAAAGCTGTGAAACAGGACACTGGTGGAAAGGGTGCTATGAAACATGATCTAGCTAAAAACAAATAACTGTATCAGCTACAGAGGAAGGCTGCAGAAATCCTGCTGAACGGCTATGAAAGCTACCGTGAGTACTACCAGACTTTACACTAGAATCCTTTTCATGAGACATTCCAGATGCACCAAAATGTGCCATTCCATCCCACAAGAGAGAGTACAGACCCCACCGATGATGGGATAACAGAAGCTACAAGTTTTGTAAACAAAAATCTAGAACTGAAAACAATTCTCTTTTAAACCACAGAGTCAAAATTCCCGAAAGTATGCTTATTGCCAAGTCCCTGATTCTCAGGTTCTCTCCCTGTAAAGGAATCCCAGATCTTCAAATGGAATAATCTTCAAATTTAGAGACATTTTGATACATATAGTGCACGTTAGATGGGGCGTACAAGAGGAAAACTGATGAAGTGTGCCTATGAACTTGGGAGTCCATAGATGCCAAATCTTCATTACTTGAAAGGAACTGCTTTGGTCACCGTCAGGGGAAGGAAAAAGCAGTGAGAGCCGGCAATTTTAGATATTTGTTGGCAGACTCGCTCCATTCATACCGATCAACAGTAACATTTTTGGCAGCATGAATTGCTGGCTTAGAGAAAAGTGAATGAAAATGGTAGCTATTAGGAAAACTGACAGTGTGGGATATTTGCACTTTTTTTTGTTTTGCAACTCTAACAAAAGTCGGTAGTACTAGCCAGTAAACTCACAGGACAGCACTCCTTTTGAGCTTGCCAGGATTACCATGACAAAAGTCAAACCAGAAAACCTTTTCCTGTCTTCTATGGAATTGTCACTGCAGAGCCACAAGGGCATTTTGCATCTGTGTACACTTACACCAGCGTGCAGGCATCCACAATAACAACACCCGGAGCAACCTTTTGTCTCAAAGTGTCTGCCAGCCAGAAGCTGATCTGCTGCACAATAGCCGAATGGACCATCGCAGCCACCAGCATCCTGAGAAAGCCTTCCAGGGAATAAAAAGGTCTTGCTGCATTCACAGTCAAGGCAGTGGGAAATACAAGCTCCAAGCTTACAGCTATAGCCAGGGAAGTCCTGCTAGGTCAAGCCTCTTACTCAGCCCAGTGGTTTGCAGATTTTCCCTACAGTGTTTCCCACTGTTTCTTTCCACTACAGATGACAGGAGCATTAGGGCTCAATCAACGCTCGTAAGAAGCAGGCAGACACAGTCATTAACAACGCTATCCTAATTTCATAGCAGCCTGAAGGTCTCACTCTTTCCTAAGAGGCTAACAACACCCAGATGATTTAAACCTCAATACCTTCTTGGGATTGTGCCTCAAAAAATGATGTTCTTCACAGAAACCCTCAGCTCTCTTAGGCAGTTTCTGAGATCATTACTTGATTTGCTCTGAAGCCTCATTTCATGTTTTAGATGGGAAAAGCACATGAGTGTCAGTCTATTTGCTCAATCATCAGCTTGAATACTCAACAAAAAATGATGTCACTACTAAAAGAAGGACTGCCCAATTCATCAGCTTGCATATCCAGGGGCCACAAACTCACTGATTGCAAGAGGGAGTTTGGCCAAATCTGATTGCTGGCCCGAAGCCAGGCCATAATCATAAACAATAAATGTATGTTCACATTTGTAGCTGTCTGGCCACACTGTCTCCAACTGAGGAAATATGCAGACAACGTCGGGAGAAGACATCTGAAATCATAAAACAACTCTTCAGAACCATCTCTCTCATTATCTGCTGCCACATGGTACAGGAACACTCTCGTCAGTAGCTTCATACACTCAAAGTACATTTTCTGCCTCAGCCTCTTCTGCAGTTATTCAGTAATCATTGTCTATTGTATGTAACCCCTACCTACAGCTAAACACATTTATTTCTATTAATATCTTTGTTACTATGGTTATTATATGTGAGAACTAATTAGCAATACATCATTGACCTTGATTTTACTTAATGACAAGCATCATCCACTGGCAGAAGCACGCAACCGTATGGCTTGCAACCCTAGCCACAGTTGCAGAAAGCAAATGGTAAAATACTCAGAACACAAGAGACCCAGGAAAGGGGTAACTTGTCAGCTGCAATCTGAAAACACAGTGCCTTCATAAGGGAAACAAAACAGCAAGGGAAGCGATGAAGATTTTCTGCTTTAATTTGTAACACAAATACATAATCTAAGGAACTATGGCAGAAGGACAGAAATTAGACTTGGGAAAAACCCCTATATTCTGGCCAATGCAGATTTGCTCCTTGCCCAAAATCTTTCCCAGAGCCTTGTCTGTTTAGGTTTTGGATGGGCCATTTGATGGGATTTCCATCTTCCGCAGGAAGATCTTCCACAATCCAAAAACCTCTGTGATAGGACATTTCCCCTCATACTAAACCTTCTTATCGCATGTTTACTTGGAAAAATAGGTTCATCACTAATAAAAGACAAGGTTAGTGACTTCCAGATACAGGAAAACTTTCAAGGAAGACAGCAGCATAAGCTTTAACTGCAAGACACATGTCTGAGAATGAACTGAAAAATAATATTGGAGGAAATAAAACAGGGACAAGTGATCAAAACTTCTGTAAAAAGGAAAAATAGCTGCTTTGAAGACACATAGGAAGAAGTAGTAAAAGCCCTTTTACTTACTTAAGCTTTTGGTAAAACTGTGGAGCAATTTGTCTGGTGAGCACACGCAGCTCAAAATGGAGAGATTCAGAGTTGCAGACAAGGAAGAGAAACACGCTGAATTAGCAGAAGGCAAGACTAATTTACAGCAGCATTAGATGGTATCTAGCACTAATCCAGCTGGTATCATCCCAACTTAGCATAAAGCCATTTAGAATTTAACGGAATCTGATCAATACCAAAATAACCAGTTGTTTAGAAGATGGAAAGCACCACATCTTAATAATTAATGAACGTGATCTCTGTAACTCCAGCTCTACACTGAGTGCAGTAGGGCTGTACCCTAGATGTTGCCTAGGTAGGCAATACCATTTTCCTGTGTGGACAAAGAGGCCCCAATGCAATAAGCCTCATGACTTCACCCTGCTTAGGTCACACAACAAACTCCGTACATGTTACCATGTAACCCACTAACAGCCTTTGGCACCGTACTGGTGGGCTCCTTACCAGGGTGGATTTAAGTGCGTTGACGTGCCTGTATACACACACCTCTGGTGGCTTTAAATTATCAGCTTTCTGGTTTTCCAAGCTTCAGCTACATTGAATGAAAAAGGCTGGGCCACTCAACCACCCAAAGCCAAATGCAGTTTCACATGGGCCACAAAACATCTTTATAAGTAACCAGTTGTCTTGGCTCCAAGTAATCTATTGTAATATAACATGGCTAAGGTAAAAAGACTTCGAAATTCAATTCAAAGTTAAACCTGCAGCAGAAAGAAAAAAAAAAAAGAAAAAGAAAAAAATCAATGTTTCCAAACAGATTGGGAACCAGACTCAATTACACAAAGAAAAAATGTCACCTCAATCCTCCCTGAAGTCTGCATCCTCACTTAGGCCCCTGAGGGCACTTTCTTGCCCCAAACAGAAATGGCTCCTAAGCATTCTGAATACTGGAAAACTGCAAAGGCTCCAGACCAGGTGCCCTTCCTGCGCCACACCCAGCTAATTTGGTACTAGGAGACCTGTAAAGCAAACCATAAACTAATCTGAAAGGTAAAGAGGCCGGGGTTTTGGCAGGGGCTGAACTCCATCTCGCTGAGGAACTGTTTTACTATTTCTAGCTCATCGGCTGGAAGCTCAGTAAAGTTTAAATGCCAGCTGCCCCATGCTCTGAAATCTGGAATGCAAACTCTTGTCAGCTGCCAGGGAATTTCCCAAGACTAAACCTCAAGCAAATAATAATAGCACATGAAAGAATACTAGGAAGAAACATAAATAAACACACTAGTCAGGAGCCCCACTTCTCAGATTTTAAGAAATTATTCACCCTGCAATGCAATCTGCATTTTTGTTTCCAGCCTGCAGAAAATAACAGGTTATTACATAAATCAGACTCAGCTGAGCAGCTGCAGAGGAGGTAAGAGCTCAAGGAGCCTAGGAGGAATACGACAAGGGGAGAAGAATCATATTTAAGAGCCCCTTTTCCTGACCCACCACTTAGTCCAAAGAGTAGCAGTGGCGTGGAGAGGTTCCACGCAGCCAGTGCAAGGCTCTGCAAAACCCAGCGGCTGATGCAAGGATAAATCCAGCCACATTTTCCTCCTGAGCTACTGAAGCACAATTTATTTTTGCAGCAACAAGAGCCTATTTAGCATTCCACAAAACGCACACACTTCTCCCTCAAGCCCAGTGGAAGTGATTGGAAACACCTTTCATCCAGCAGCTGACACATGCTTTGTAAAACTGACAATTTGGTTCTTCTGATAAACTGCAGCACAGCAACCCTGATTTTAGAGATTATTCTCTCTGAAAGGAAAATGCCATGTCCTGTTATGGGCACAATCTCTTTTCCCACCCTTGTCTTGAAAAAAATAAGTGATAACTGGAGTATTATGGTGGAGTATGGAGTAAAGTACCACTTTGCTCCATAATAGCCTAGGGTTCCACCTTTCCATCAAGAATTTCTCAATATTAAAACTTTAAAAAAGCCTTCAAAATGTACACAGAAATTTCCAAATTACAACATTAAAGGGTTTGCATCCAGCCTTAAATGCTTTGCTAGATGCAGCATGTAAGAACTTAAGAGATGATTATTACCGGCGGTTCAATGCCGGATACCTCAGGAGCTCTGCCTGATGGCCTGAGAAAGAGCAGCCACTGCTGGAAAGGAGCCTTGACAAAGCTTCTTTCTTATAAATTGGCTCAGGGCTTCACGCTACCAACCGTTTCCATCCCACTCCCAAAACTGCTTTTATTTGCTAGTGTTCCCAGGACTATTTTCAAAGCAAGGTACAAACTGGCTTGTTAGTATTCTCTCTGCTTAACTGCTGGGGAAACTATGACACCAAATGATTAAGCGACTTCCCCATCGCCACACGAAGCACCGTGCTACCGACTGCCCTCCAGAGCCAACCGCACGCCCTACCCAACACAGCCCCTGGCGGGGGAGCTGCGAGCCTCTCCCATCCGTCCCCAAACCCTCCCACTTTGAGACATGTGCCCTGCTGCTCTCAGCCGCATGAAGATCAAGATGCAGAACTGAAAAATTCAGGGAGGCTATCCACACTTGGGTTACCCGCTCTCTGTAACACACTTGTGTTGCTCAAGTCCTCTTCAGCCACACCAAAATGTGTGCAAGCCCCTTGCAGGTATGAGAACACAAATGCATCCCTCCTCTGCTCTTCTCTGCTGTTGTCAGTCTGAGTGCTGGCTGCAGGAGCGGGTTATTTTGGGCTTTTGCTACCAGATTTGTTTTTCAAGCCGTCATGCTTTGGATTCCAATTTGTGTGCCTTGTGGCACCTGGGCACCAAAGAAATTATTACCTGGCTGAACAGAATGCTTTGCAGATGGAAAAGTAATGGGGTTTTTTACCATCAATTTTTAACTGCTAGCATCTTTGTGGTTTCCCGTATTTCCCGTAGCTGCAACAGCTATTTTAGGCAAATTACCATCTTCAGCAGTAGACATCTCCCTGATCACTGAAGAAGGATATTAAAGCAGCTAAAGCCAGAATTGCAATGTTGGTCTCAATTCTAGCAAAGAGACTGTCTCAGGCAAAGGTTCTCCAGAGATCTCTTCTGCCTAAATCACTCTGAGATCCTGTTGCTTCATCAGGCCTTTCCCAGACACAATTTCCTTGCTTCCCCCCCTCTGCCACTTTAAACTTCTTCCAGTTAATTTAGAATCAAGGTCAGGAAACTCAGAGAAACCCCAAAGTGGTAAGCACACACCTTATACTGACGGTAGGTGTTCCTAAATCAGAGGGTTTCCAACACATTTACTGAATGTGCCACCACTTTGGCTGTCACTGCAAGGGCACAGCTGCACCTCAGCGTTTAAGTATGCAGCAATGCTGCAAAACACTTCAGGACAAGTGAGAAGTAAATAGACCAGAGAATTCAAGCTGCATTTTCTTATAGTGATTTCCAGATTGCAGCATTTAGCCAAGAAATCTAAGCACTGAGGGGAAAGAAGTGCTCTTTGGGCTTCGGGAATTCCCCAACCCCTCCGTGTTGGACAAATGATTCATATCTGATAACTTGACCCGACCTTCTGCCCAGCCCCAGGGCCCATCTCAATGATTCCTGAACAGCAGAGACTGAATCGCATTTTCTTGGCTGAAGAACAACTGCTTCTGCCTCTTGTCCCCATCTTTTCTGAAGAGAAGGAAGGGTCTCCTTAGGATAACACATCTCGCTTCTGCCATCCTGACATCAGAGAGCATCATACCACCAAACAGCAGGATGGCCATCAGCTGCAGTGGCCTTTCTTTGTCCCATCTTAGCTTGACAGCATGTCTTTGACTGTGTGGGTTGATAGAGGCCAGGCAAGGAGGTCACATACCTTTGAGCATAGAGGCACACAACCAGCTCCACAACTAACTTTAGAGCTGATGCACTAACGCTACAGAACAGGCAGGGCTCACACAGCAGCGAGCAGTTCTACATCTTGGAGCCAGCTCTGAATTCCTTGCGTGTGGCACAAAAGTAGCACAACTGCGTGGAAGGGGTATTACCAAATGAACTTTTACGGCCAGGAAGGGATTCTGAGACTCTTACATCCAAGTTATGAAACAACAGCCCACAAAAGCCCACGCATTCCTAGCTCAGCACACTCTGCAACACCCACATATTCCTAACCGCTAAATTGGTCTAGAAGAAACTAAAGATACACTATCGGCTTTCCTGATATTTTCACTTATCAGCTAGCAGTGGGTTTACCTGTTGCAAGGACTAGATGCAATTGCAAATGGGAGAGGGGAGGAGTCAAGGCAACCTTGTCTGGAAAACCGGATATATGGCCTAAATGCTGGGAAATGAGAAGAAAGGCTCTGCTCAGATGCAATACAATTTATGAGGAGTTACATGATGCTGTTTCTTCTGGCTGTGTACTTGACCTACATCTACAAGCATCAAAGTATTACATCCTGCACATGCTACTCAGTTGTTTTGTTTCTAGGTTTTTTTAATACACTGTTTCTAAAGCCCATCTATTTATCTGGAAAGGTGGCTCCAATACTATGCTGTGCAAGACACTTCTGCCACACCTCATCTTCCTCTGCATGACATCAGGATGGATGGTGAGTGACAACTGATGGCACCATCGATAAAAGTAGCTGTGCAGCCTTGCACCTGCCAAAGATAACTTGGCTTCAGCCTGCATTGGAAAGGTTGCACTGTCCAAAATGTTACCCGTCAGTCAGCAACCTCCAAAACCCGGGAAAGGAGGAAAGAAACCAACCAACAGGAGCAAAGCACAGTATAAGATGACACAGAAGACCTTGCTACAAGCACCATCTTAATCCCTTCCACAGTTCCCAGTCCTGCTCCACAGCAACATAGCACCCTGCAGATACTGTCCCGAGCATCACGTGAAACAGCAGCTGAGATCCTGCGTGCCCAGTAATGCGATGTAACAGACTGGGAATAAAACAGAGGAAAAATCGCAGCGGCACTCAAGTACTTCATACGCTCAGGGACGAAGGGCCTCCATGAGCGTTAGGCCCTGTTTACCAGCATGGCTCCAGCAAAGACAAAGCCGCCAGCCCAGTACCACCTACATTTCTGTTGTGCACGTCTTATCACCTGGGCCAGCTGCTTGGACTGGTGGCTCAAGCACCGCACTCTTCCCTCTGCAAACAGGTCTCATTCCCCTTGCTGGCTTTCCTCTGTATTTTCTCAGCAACAGTGCTGGTGTTACCTCACCCAACTTCTCTCTCTCATTTCTCCTCTGCTTCCTTCTCACGGTGCTTTCAGAGATTCCTGAAGTTCCTCCATGGTTCCTGTCAAAGCTGAATACACTTGTGGTCTCCTTCCCCTGCATTCAAACCTGCTCCTGAAACCCCAGCCCAGCTCCTCCACTGCCATCAGCTTTTCTTTCTTTCAGAGGCTTCTGGCTCAGTGGCTCTTTCACATCAGTCCTCTGGAACTGGAACAAGCAAAGCTATTATCTGTTTATTTTCTCCACCTAACTTATATTCTTTTCTTCCAAACAGAAGGATTACATGTTGCATTTCCTCTGCAACCCATGTAACACACACAATTAGGTGGTCTGTTAGGGCTGATCACGCCACAAGCTCGCATATTTGTAACAAAAGATGTTACAAAGCAGCCTTCAAATGCATCGGTGGATAAAAGCTTCCTAATGAAATTACATAAAAATAGTTTTGATAAGGATTTCCACTGCAGTGCTGAGAACTCAAATCCCAGAGTGTTATGTTAAGTAAGTTTGGACAGTTGGCCTTGGCTCAGTTTCCCTGTTTGGGGATAAACGGGGATAAATACCACTTTTATTTATACCACTCTGAGATCAAGCATCTACTACAGCTGTCCTGAGCACCATTTTAAAAAAAAGACAATCAAAAAGGGTACTTTCAAACAAAACCAGGAAGAGGTAAAGGCAAATCACTGTTTTACTTTAAAGCCATAGATGTGCTTCCATAAATAATTACAGACTGGTGAGGCCAACTGAAGTACTGCTCTTGCTGTCCAGCCTGGGAGCAGTTCAAACCACACCAAAATTCACACACACAGCAAGCAGCTGGTGCTTCAGACAGCTCGTAGGAAGAGCCCTTTGTCCCAGCTATAGTGGTTTGATGTTTGGTTATAAACATGCTCCTGCAGAATCTGCCGCCCCAGGACTGCAGCCACGTGCCAGAACCAAAAAGTGAAACCACCTAATCTGTTTTCTTTTCCAAGCTAAATATAGGACAAAAGAGTGAAAAGCACAGATGGTGAAAGCACTGCAAGTTTTCACATTCTTCTGCTCTAGGAATTTAAGCTGCTAGAGCACAACACAGGCTAAGCCTTCTAAAATACATTCATAACTCAGCTCTGTCACCGACGGCAAAGCCCAGCTTTACAGATCACCACAAGTGACCACTGTCATCCTATTTGACATGTGATTCACTTAATCTGAACAGTTGGTGTGAAGTAACTCTTTCGTATTTTCCTGTGAAATATTTCCATAGCGACCCTTCCTTGTAAATTTCCACACAGAAAAGGAACGAAAACACACCCCATGCAGAAATGACTTCAAATGACATAACAAGAAGAACAAGGAATTATTTCATATGCAAACAGAAAGCAGAAAATAAAAGTAGATTAAAGATTCAGTAGCAAAATTCTTCTGGGCAAATGAGCATAGCTGAAAGACAGACCCGAAGGGAGTGTGAAGCTGAGGTATTTAGAGGAAATAAAACTGGAATGGAAGAACATTCTTTTTTATAAAAAATTAAACTGTTCAAAAGGCTCTTCTGAATAACGTTCACAATAACTATGCAAGAGAAGGGCAGGATCAGACCAACCACCCCAAGTGACAGAGCAAGTCCAGTTAGTAGGAAAACAGGTAAACCTCCAGATTTTTCTTAACTCCCTGTTCTCCCTTAGACTGCACAAAGCAAAACACTGGTGAACGGTGCCAACCGGCCCCATCGGAGGGGAAAAAGGGGGCACTTTGAGCAGGAACGTGTATGTAACAGCGCAACGTAGGGGAGGCTGAAAAGCAAAATTAAGTAAAAGCACCAGCAAGAAAAGTGTTATTTCCTAAAGAAAGAGAATAATCCATTAGAACAACACACACTGTTTCATCCTGGGAGGAGAGGTACCTAGGAATAAAGCCCAGCTCTATTTCAGCCTCCATTAATAACTGTTCTCATCCACCTCTCCTTGTTATAAATACTTCAGTGCCTCCTGACAAGAAGGCTGAATCCATAATGGGCACGACATGCCGATTTGAGGTGGAATGAGACAGAAAGCTCGGAGATCTGTGATGTCAGGTCTAGCAGAAATTCATTTAAATTAGTGCACTGTTCAGAGCAAGCAGCAGGCTCTGTAACACTCCTTTCTGGTACACTGCCTGGAAAGCTGGAGTACTGAGCAACTAGTGACTCAGAACCGCCGCAGACAGACACTTTGTTGAGGAGACTGCTCGCCTGAAGTTTGCAGGGACTCTTCTGAGGTTCCAGAAACTCTCAGGATTTACCACCAGCCTCAGAAAGCTAGGATTCCCCGGTCTTAACTCCTTGCTCCAGCACTGACACCATGTAACCCTGCACAAGTCACTTCAAGACCCTGTTTTTGTATCTGAGCTTTTCCAGCAGTAAAAACGGAAAGGACTTGATCACCTGCAGCTCATTAAGCACAGAAAGGAAAAGCTCTGTGCAATGCCCTGCCTTCATCAGTATCCTCCAAGATATGCTACCTTTATATTTCATCATATTATGCTGATCTTTCAGCAATGCAGAGGGAGGACATGCCTGTGACGATGAGATAACACAAGAACCACTAGCTCTCACGCAGGTCTTTTCTTTCAAAGGGCAGGGAAACCGAGGCACCACAATTTGCCCAAGGTCAGCCCTCCCAGCCAGCAGCAAGGCTGCACCTGAAGCTGTATTTACTGCCTTGCAGTCTTACACGCGAAGCACCAGACGATGGTCAGTGCACCTTTTAGTGCCTCTAATGAACTTCATTGCAAAATGACAGAACATCCATGAAAATTACAACCAAGCGCCTGAGCGTGTGCTACACGTACCAGGTGTTACGGCATCCCTTCCCCCCCTCAGTACCTTTCGCTCTTTATATTCTCCTCCGGTATCCTGAGCCTCTATTCCCCCTCTCCTGCTCCCAGCCGAGCGGGAGCTGCTGCTGGAAGCAGCCCAGGCCTGCAGCTACCCCGGGGGGTCAGCAAAGGCAGCCCCCCAGGAACAGCCACCCGCCCAGCTGTTTCCCCGCACCGCCGGCACACGGGAGGGCACCCCGGCCCCCGCACCCCGGGGGCACCCACCGGGGGGGGATCTGGGGGGCCGGACCCCGGCAGGACGCGGCCCTGAGGGGACCTGAGGCAGGACCCACTCCTGACAAGCCGGGCCCGCTCCCGCCGGGCCCTCAGATCCCCCACAGCCCCTACAGCTCCCCCCTGGGCCCTCAGAGCTCCCACAGGCCCCACCAGCCCCCGGCCCTCAGACAACCCCCCAGCCCCCGGAGCCCCCATTGCAGGCCCGGGGCCCTCAGAGACAACCCCCCCCCCCCGACCCAACAGCCCCTGGCCCTCAGACTCCCCCCCAAGACCCCACAGCCCCCGGCCCTCAGACCCCCCCCTCTGGCCCCGGGGCCCTCAGAGACCCCACAACCCCCGGCCCTCAGAGACCCCCCCTCAGGTCCCCTGAGCCCCCCCCTCCGTCAAGCCCCCAGCCCCTCAGACCCTCCCCGGGCCCCACAGCCCACCCCGCCCGCCCGCCCGCCCGCCCCGGCAGCTCCAGAGCGGAGCCGCCAGCCGGGCCCTGCGGTCCCCAAGCCCCACAGCGGCCCCACAGCGGCCCCACAGGCCCGGGCCCTCCCGCACCCGCCGCCCCTCGGGAGGAGGAAGAGGAGGGGGCCGGGTGGGGGTGCCTCACCTGGAGAGGTGCTTCAGGATCTGCTTCTTGATGATGCCGGCCATGCCGCGGGGCTCAGGGCCGCGGGCGGCGGGACCCCATCGCGGCGCCGCCGCCCCGCCCCGCCGCGCCCCCTGGCGGCCCCCGCGCGCGCCGCAGCCGCACTCCCCGCGTGTGCGCGCAGAGGGCGGCCGCACGGCCCCCCCCTCCCCCCGCCACGGGCAGGGCCGCGGCGCGAATCGGCCTGCCCCGGCCGTGCGCGCTCCCCCCCGGCCCCCAGAGCCCCGAAGCCCCCACAGCCCCCTGGGCCCTCAGATCCCCCAGCCCCCGGCCCTCAGAGCCCCCCAGGCCTCAGACCCCCCTCTCCAAGCCCAACAGCCCCTGGCCCTCAGAACCCCCACGGCCCTCAGCCCCCCCCCCCCCCAACCCCGCAGCACTCAGAACCCCCCCCAAGCCCCTCAGCCCCCAGAGCCCCCTGGGCCCTCAGACCCCCCAGGTCCCTCAGCCCCCAGTGCCCCTTGGCCCTCAGACCATCCCCCCCCCCCCTTACCCTCAGCCCCCCCTGCCCTCAAACCCCACCCCAGGCCCTCTGAGCCCCCAAGGGGAAGCCCATAAGCGAGGGCACCAGCCACTTTGGGCAGCTTTTAACGACGTGCTTTTGCCTCTATTAAAATGTTGATTCTTCACACCCCTGGAGCTACAGGAGAAAATCACCAAGACACAAACCAGCTCGGTCTCACCCCTCTTCCTTGCGCTGCTCCCTGCCTCCCAGGTCAGCCGAAAGTAAGTTTTTCTAGAAGAGGCACTCATTACAAAAATAAAATTTTCAACAGAAAGCAACGCAACCAGTGAGGCTGCTTGGAAGGAAAAAAAGAAAATTAATCGTCCTTTCAGGCAGTTTCTGTGCTGCTTAGCTTATGTTTGCACTGTAACGCCTTGGTGGACAACAATGAAGACTGTTTCACATATTGTGCTGGATTTCAGCTTGGATGACAAGGGAGTGTTTTGCTTTCAAGGCTACGCTGAGCAAAGGGAACCCCACATAAATGGTTACGCCGTTGTGCGAGGACAGCCTGCCCACCAGGGCCTTACAGCGATCAGTCATGCCACTAACAGCTCCATGGCAAAAAAACCACGTTTGTACTTTACCGAGTACATTCTGTTTTAACCTGATAGCAGGTTGGGGAACTCAAGTGGCATACAAGGCTTGAACTTTTATGGAAGCCCCAGCGCTCATTGTCGCTAGTTCCGATTTTTTTCCCCAGGAGAAAGTCATTAGCATGCCTTGACAGGGCACATTGTGCGTGCGATGTAAAAGCAACCCAGCTTCAACGCAAAGCTGAAAAACGCTCAGGTTATTGATCAGGGAGACATGTCCCCAGTCAGCAGTTTCACCTTCCGCGACACACGCTGGTACAATCATTTCAGCTCCTTGCCACCTACTTGGCGCCTGCCGCGGGAGATGCAGCTGCACCACGATCCCTTCGCTGTCGGACGCAGGGAACGTGGGAGCAGCAGGATCCCCTCCACCCGTGCTGCAGCACTGCCACACGGCTCGAGGCCCGCGCGCTGCAGAAGTCCACTCCGAGTATGGTTTATTGTAGAAACATGCTTTAACCTTTGCCTCGTCTCAGTGTTTGTTGAACACAGCTATTAAGTATTGAGGTATGAAATATTTGGTGCCTCAACTACACCACGTTACTTACAGGAGAGTGTGAAAAGCACATGAGCTCCTAAAAATATCATCTCCTCTAACTGACTGGACTGTCCTGTCCCATAGCGGAGTGCAACTTGGAAAAGCAGCCCTCGCAGTCCTGCTAACCAAACACTTTCTTCTGTGATGCAAATCACCCCCATGCTTTCATATTGGATGCAAATATGCCACGAATGAGTTGGACAGTTCTGCAGACTGAAGTAGATGACAAAGGTTAGGCAGCCAGAATAAATTCTTTTAATTCAATCACAGTTGTGCACCTGCACTACTCGTCAAAAGCAAAATCCTTTTCATAAACTAAAGGGCCTGAGATATGTCTTCAACCCCACATCCCTTTATGCTGAGAAGGGCACTGAGGGTTAATAACTACTGATGCAACAACTCCAATAATGTAATTAGATGTGTCCAGACAAGAGCCGCAGTAGCAATAGAAGAGCAGAGAGGTACATTCAGCAGCATCAAAACAATTTCTGCGAGAAGTAGCCTTTTAACAGCATCTCTCTGCTTCTGTCAGTAGAGGATCAACATTTTATGAAATTCAACCTATTCTGTGCCAGTAAAGTCACTTAATGTTGCAGTTTCCCCAGCCACGGATACCACTGCAGTCTTTTCTGATGCCACCTTTTCTGCTCTGAATTAAAGCCACGCATACTTGTTTTGAAACAAGAATTCAAAATGCAGATAGTAATACATCTCTCGAGGGGTATGACATGCAAAAAGAGAGACTACCTAAGGACTCAGGAGAAAAAGAAACCCTGACAAATTCTGTGCAAGACAGGTAGCGAGAGAACAAAGAACTGACATCTCTTTCTGCCAGGCAGAGAAACCACACACAGAGTAAGGCTCAGATTCTCCGTACGTAAACCAGCATCAATGATTTATTGTTGTGTTTTACAATTCAGTGGGAGGGGAAAAAAAACAACCAAACAAAAAATCCACCAAAAAAACTCAGATCAGGTACAAGAGCATCAGTCCAGTGTGTATCTAGGTCAAACCGTCTGCAGTCTGGAATAACAGCAGATTTCCTCTACACACTGTTTTAATATAAAATCCTAGGGAAACAGGTCTATGGTATTTTATCATACGGAAGATCGTAACATGACAAAGAAAAGGCAGCTCCGTTTCCACCTTTATCTGTCTGGACGGGTCATTCCCGGCCTGGTTGGCACCATCATGGGTCTGGAGGGCGGCCTCATCATTGGGGGCCCTGGCATCATCGGCATGTGTCCTCCCATCGGCGGCCTCATCCCTGGCGCTATGAGGGGAAAGGGAGGGTGTTAGAGAAGAGGTCTCAGGAGCAGCGACTGGCGAGTCACAGCAGCACAGCCTGCAGGTTCTCTCCCCCACCCGCCAGGGAACTTCCATTTACAAGTGCATAAGCTTTGATCTGGAAGCTGCCTGAGCTGGACTGCATTTCCCTGAAGGACATCAGCAATCAGCAGAGGAAGAACCACGTTCCTGGGTTATACGCCCACTGTTGACAATATTCACTGACAAATTATTTTCAACTGCTGCAGATAGACACTCGCTTAATTACTGAATTAGAAAGTTCATTTTGAAAACAGTGCGAAATGCTCCAGTTAAGTGTGTTTGAAAAAAAAAAAAAACAAAACCAGACTGGTGTACTTCTGACAGCTGGGCAACAGCATGGCCAAAGAAAAGCAGGTGCTCTACTAAAAAGCACTGGCATAATGGTTCCCATCCAACTTCTCCATTTCCTTTCCAGCAGCCACTACGCTGCCCAACATCGCAGATTACACACGTATTTTGTGCCTTTAAAAACCCTTCAAGAACATTTTCTACCAGCAAGATAACTGCAAAGACACTTCGCTACTTGTAGTGTGCGTGTTCCTTTACATTGGTCCCAGTCAGTGCTTCAGTAAGACACCCCCTGAGAATTCTTCAAATGCCAGTAAGCCCAAAAGCGGAATGGACCAAGACATTTTACTTTGCCTTTACAGTTCTGGAAACAACTTTTTTAAGGCACGTCGTCTCTCTGGAACACATCATCTTGAGATATTTTAAACAACAAAAATCGTTTAGTGCTGAAATGTCCCCCTTGTGCAAAAATGGGAGCACTACCAACACAGAATTCCTAAACAATTAAAGATGGTGCTGTGAAGACTAGAGGTAGAAAAGCTACAATTTACCAGAGCAAGTTTCAGCTGTACTAGTAAGTACCCTCAACAAGTACCAAAGGAACTTTGATCAGCACTTAAGGCTGTTTTACATCTCACCGCGCAGGTAACGGATCAGCAAACGTGTCTACAGAGCACACAAACTGAAATACAGCTCGACACGCGGGGCTGTCCATCCATGCTGCACCTAATGCAGTGTCTGAAGTGATGCGAGCTGTGAACTCGAGCTCATCCCCACAGCTACACCCAACACGGCAGCTGCTTTGCATTTTCCACTGAGCTCCTTTCGTAACTCTCTTGTTGCTCAGCGGGACAGAAAACACAACCCATGCATCCTGCAGAGCAGACCAGAAAGTACCTCGGTTACAGAGATTTACCTCTCTCCAGACTTACCGGGTCCAACCGGCATCATTCCAGGCGGGGGGGGCCCCATCATCGGCATCATTGGGGGTCCACCCATGTGAGGGGCCGGCATCATGCCGGGCCGCGGGGGGCCAGCTGGGGACAGACAGACTCATTACACACCGGACTGCTTTCACATTCACCGACTATGTGCAGTGCAAAGCAGTTAATAACTTTACAGGACATTTTAGTACTTAAGGTGTCTCAGATGACTTTATAACTGCCTGTCTTCACTTTCAGTTTCAACTGTGACTTCAGGTGCCAAAAAGTGAACCGGAGAAAGAATATTCTAGCCGTTATTTCCAACTTCACACACCTAACGCAGATGACTACCACGGCCAACAGCAGGACTCCAGCCAGAAAGGGCTCTCAGCTGTTTGCCAGCTGAAGTGCAAAAGGTTATCAATCCTGTTCTATTTAAAAAATAAAAAAACCCCAAACCCCATGCTGGAAGTTTTAATGAAGCTATCTACACAGCAGCTAGCAAGTAGTGAGGAGGCACACACTTCCATTCATGTACTCAACATTGCTAAAATAAGACAAGCTAATGATAAGATGGTTGCTGAGACACTCTTACAAAACATTCCCTTACATTTTGCTCCTCACAAGGTCAAAACATCTTGGTTCGATTTTAAGCTAAAAGGGCTTTTCTTTACAAGTCCAGGAAACATGCAACACAGCTGAAGAGGGCTCCCGTCCCAGACAAAAACTGTCCGGTTCAGACTTACGGATGCTGGGAGGAGGTGGTATCATGGCTCCTGCGGGAGGTGGCGCCGAGAATGGTGTCGGTGGGATTTTCCCTTGCTGAAATGCAGCCGCTACATTGGGGGGGAAAAGAAAAAAAAAAAAAAGGAAAGAAAGAATCCCAGGAAAAAAACCAGTTACTAGGCTGAGGAAGCTCCTGCGCCAATCCTCCTTGTCATGCCACGCGGTCAGAGCATACTTCACGTCATGCTGCACGCTCAGTTGTTCTAACTCTGGAACAAATCCCTGGTTTATGCTGCTTGTCATGGCGGAAGCACCTGATATTCTTGGAGACAATTATTATATTAATTACTCCAGCTGAGACTAGAGAGCTCCTTGATGAATCTCACACACCTAACAGGAAGGCGGACGGTAGAGAAAACACATCACGTGGTTTGCAGCTGCGGCTTTCACCTGGGATCATTTGGTAAAAACATGCTGCCTTGGAAATGGTAACAAGGCAGCGGCTGAGGTAGGTGACAAAAAGCTTGAAAAACCCGCGAAAGGGAAGAGGAGAAATTCAAAAGACTGGAATCAATGAGAAGGCAACAGGAGTGAAAGGTGGACTCATCATGAGGAAAACGGACACAAGGAAATGGAACAAAGCTGCGTCAGGGGAAGCCCAGACTGGACATTAGGAAATGGCTGAGCGGGCGGGCGCTGGAACAGGCGCCCCAGGGTGCCGGGGGCCACAGCACCCAGCCTGCCAGGGTTCAGCGAGCGCCTGGGCGACGCTCTTGAGTCACACAGTTTAGTTTTAGGGAGTCCTGTGAGGAGCAGGGAGTAGGACTGGATGATCCTTATGGGTCCCTTCCGACCTGACATGCTCTATGATCTAAAAAAAGCTGCCACAAAGTTAACCTGGCTCTTGTATTTTTTCTGACAAAGGAAAGAACCGTTATTCAGAGGGGAGGCAAGAGGAAAAGAACCGTATAAACTGTGAGAGGAAATGCCTCACACTTTATTTGAGCCTTTGGGGGGGTGGGGGGGGGGCCAACCAATATCCCTAGGGAATCGAGGGCAAGTACGGCATTTTGTTTTAAAAAAAAAAAAAGTAAAAATCCATACATTTCAATGTCTATTTTCCTCTCTTCTGCATTCCTTATTCACACTCTCTATGTAACCATGCTACTACCCAAAAGTAAAAACACATTACATGACCCTGTGTGACGTCACCGGCAGCACTAAGGGCAGCGGTACCTACAACCCCCTCAGCCACAGTAAGGCAGCAAACGCCTCCTTACAACAACCCCCGGGGCAGAGCCCGCCGCCTCGCAGGCAGAAGCCCCCGCTGTGGTGAGTTCAAGGCTGAGATTCCCAGCGATGTTTTCGCTCATGACTCGCAGGGCAAGGGCTCACCAGGGAAGCGAGGAAGAATCAAGGTGGAAGGACAGAAGAAAAGCAGGTAGAGGAAAGACAGCGGAAGTAAAGGGGAAGAGGCGCAGGGTCAGGGAAGGATTAGCCTTACTTGTTTTGTCAATCAGGCTCTGAGCTTGTTCCTCCATCCATTTCTGATAGTAGTCTTTCACGTTCTCTTTGTGCTTTCGGCCACTGCAGTGGGTTTTTCTCACGGAGGGCTGAAAAAATTCACATAAACCCAAAGTTAACAGGGAAACGTTGTATAATTTTAAACATTTACAAATTAGCGGTATAAAATAGGTCGGTTTCAGCACCCAGCCAGAGGGCGGGTGACGTGCAAAACCCTAAATGGTAATTGTTGAGCGTCGGCCACCGACCGCCAGCGAGGCTCGAAGCCCTCCCGCTCCCGAGTGGCTTTTGCAAAGGAGCAGGAAAAAGAGATCAAACGAGCGGGACGCCGCTATGGAGCAAACACGCCGGCTTTAGCCTGGGTAAGCCCTGGTTTAAGGCGTCTGGTGGGGGTTTGGTACTCACCGAGTCGTGGGTGAGGTACGTGTCGCAGTAATCGCAATAAAACCTGAGGAGGGAAAACTCTCGTTACTCCAACGAGCACGAACCGACGGCCGGGGCCGCCGCAGCCTGCCCGGGGACGGACGGACGGACGGACCGACCCCTCTCCCCAGACCCCCACCCCAGCGCTCACTTGGGCATGGTGCTCCCCGCTCCCCACCGCCGCCAGGAAGTGACGCACTACCACAGCGACAGCTTCCGTCGCGTGACGCCCGAACAGCGGCGGCGGGGGGGCGGGGCTCAGCGCTCGACGGCGGCCCGAGGGGGACCAGAGAGGCCAGGGGGGAGGTTTCGCTTTTCCCGCCTTGCAGGCGGGCTCCCGCCGCTCCCCGCAGTCGCTTCTGACGTCACGCCGCCGTTCAGCCACCCGCAAACCCGCATCAGAGCGGGGCCTTCGCCGCTCCCCGCCGAGGGGTTCTGCTCCCTGTTCCCGCCGGAGCGGGGCCCGCGGCTGGTGTTTGGGAGGGAAAATCCGTGACGTAACGCGCAGGGTTGCGTCAAAAAACAGCAAGAGGTTTATTTACGTTCAAAAGATTAACATAGAGCAGGGGTCGGGCCCGGCCGCGCCCCCCGGCGCTGGCGGGGCGGGACCCGCGGCCCGTTACCGCGCTCGGGGGTGACGCTCTGTCTTGCCGTCACGAGGCCGCGCCCCGAGGGGCCTCGCGGGTCTGCAAACTGCGGGGAAAGCGTCATTTTTTTGCGGGGGGAGGGGTTGAGGGGGGAAATCCCGCCGTCCGCGAGACCCCGCCCTGGCGGGCTTTGCGCCGCCTCGTTTGTGTAGCGCCACGTGACGTCACAGTGATTTGCATACATCAACACGCGCCCGCGCCACCCCCGTACATGGCAGCGCGCGGCCGGGGTGGGAGGGCCACGCAAATTTCTCCCGCCTTGTGACGCAGTTCCTCCCCCCCGCCCAAAGATGGCGAGGGCGCCGTATGCAAATGACGTTTTACATGCGAGGGCCACGCCCCGTCGCCCTTGCCAATCTCCTTCCGCCGGGCGGAGGGGCGGGGCACCGATGCACCCGCACCCGCGCGTGGGGTGACGTCCGCCGCGGTGGCGTCATAGGCTGCGTGCCCCTGGCGCGAGGCGGGGCGGCGCTTGCGCAGTGCCGGGAGCGGCTGGCGTCGCCCGCGCCCCCTCTTCCCCCCCCCTCCCCTCCCCCCCGCCGTGCCCGCGCTCCCCCCGCCCCCACCCGGCCCTGAGGCGGCGGCGGCGGCAGCGGCGGGAGCGGGAGCGGGGCGGCCCCGGGGCGGCGGCGGGGAGAGCCCCGCCGGGCGCCATGGAGGGCATGGACGTGGACCTGGACGCGGAGCTGATGCAGAAGTTCAGCTGCCTGGGCACCACCGACAAGGACGTGCTGATCGGCGAGTTCCAGCGGCTCCTCGGGTTCCAGCTCAGCCCCGCCGGCTGCGCCTTCTTCCTCGACATGACCAACTGGTGCGGGGGGCCGGGGCCGGGCGGGGAGCGGGGCCGACCGAGGGCGGCCCTGAGGCGGCCGAGCGGGCCCTGAGGGGAGCCGGGGAGCGCGGCCGGCCCTGAGGGGCCGCCTCCCCCGCCGCCTCAGGGCCCGTCCCGCCGCCCTCAGGGCTGGGGGTGCCGGGGGAGGGGGGCGCTCACCGCCGGTCCCCATCGCCGCCCCCGGGCCGGTGATGGCGGTGGGCCGGCTGTGTGTGTGTGGGGAGGGAGCTATCATGGCAGCGCGGCGGCGGAGAGGAGCAGGACGGGGGCGAGGAGGCAGCCGGGCTCGCCTCCCCTCCCCACCTCGGGGTTGTGATTTTTTTTTGGCCACTTCGCGGAGCCCGTCGGTCAAAGGGCTGTAGAGCTGTTAAAGAGTGACTAATTGATGGGAAGGAAGGGGGCATGTGATCCGCGGACCCAGGAGCTCTTAAAGGGCGCTTTCCCTGAGGATGGGCTGAACCTAGGGATGGATTGCGGTGCCCGGGACCCCATAGCGGGGTCAGAAGGAGGGAGAACCGGGGCAGAAAGGCTGCGTGGGAGCCTTGGAGCCACCACGGCCCCACGCAAAAGTTACCTAGGTGTTTGGTAAAAACTTAGTACCTGCTTGCAAACTATGGATCACTCTCTAAATACTCTGGTTTTCGGCGTATATTTTGGCTTTATAGACTCTCTGTCGCTGCCCTACGAAAAACAAAAGCAGGTACAGGTTATCAGGGAAGCCGCAGCTTGAGGAAAAACGTGTGGAAATGTGCAATACAATGGTGAAAAACAGAATCCAGGAGTCTTAGTGGTGCAGTGAGCCCAGCGACTGCGAAAGAATGTTGTGAAATTGCTGCTGTCTGAATTGTGGACTCCTTGCCACCACTTGCATCTTTTAAACCATCTCTAATAGCTTTGGTGTTGTATAGGACAGGAACCAAAATGTGACCCTCTTAGGAGGTTCGCTTCCCTCCACTGTGATGGATGTAGGAGAGCAACAACATGTTTTCTGTTTCAGATATTGTTAACAGGGATTACTTAGTGAAGTTATAGTTGTTATTTTTTGTTAGTGGTATAATATCGAATCCAGAAACCTGAGGTTCGAAACTTGAAATCCGAGAGGTCTCAATATCAACAGTTGGGGGAAAAAACTTGTGCGGAATTGTTGAACTAGTAAACAGTAGTAAGACTTTGTCACCTTTTTCCTTTCATCTTTCCCTCCTCCTGCAGCTCTGTATTGAATTATATTGGCAAATTTGCATCTGCAGAGGGAGTCAGGGAATAGCAAATAAAACCATGTGTTTTGTAAGCTGATACAATGCGAAAGAAGGTCTTTCTCGAGGAGTTTGAGAGTTTGCTTTGGAGAAGCGGTTCACGGCAGAAGATGCTTTCCCACTTAATTCACATGTTCATGATATGAATAAAACAGCCAAATACCAGGGTTTTTGCTGTGCTCATAGATCATAGACTGTCGTGATGTTCCTTGGGAGAACAGAGAGCTTAGAGACGAGCCTGGAAGTTACTTGTGAAGATACTATGTATAACTGTAGTATTCCTGGTCAGTGTTGAAGCAGCTCTTTCTTTTTCAGGAGTATTTAATTTCTTTTTGGAGTAACAGTATCTCAATTACAGCCTTATAACCAGCGGCTTTTTTTTAAAAAAAAAAATTTTTTCATTACAGTTGAAGAAAATTATTAAGTGGTGAAAACTTCACAACTTCAGTGGCTCGGTCGGTACCAAAAACATATGTTTTCAATTTTTTAAGTATTAGTTGATAAGCCTTGTAGATGGATGGGGACGTGCGAAAAGGAAATCTGTGAAGTTGGTATAATGTGTACAAGAGTGTACGAAAATTAGCACGGGCTGTAGCGAGATTGCTCTTAGAGTGGGCTTGAAGCCTGTGAGAGTTTAACCTTTCAACAGCAGGGAGCTGAGTTAGGTATGCTGGCAGGTGCTGCTCGTTTTTCTCGTGTGCTTGCCAGGGCGCTGCTTTCCTGACCTGCGGTATCATTTGTTGTGCCTGGTTTTGTGCAGTTTGCAGTTCTGCTGCTGTGTTTCTGTCCCGTTCTCCAGCTCCCACCTCTCCTTAGTATGGCCTTTGGGTTATTGGCCTGACCGTGCTACACCTGCTCTCAGTCGTTATGAAAAGGTGCAATTAAGACATGCATCCCCTTTCTGGAAACACCTTTCTATTGTCACGTTGAAGGACCCTGTGCAAGTTAACTCTGTAATCCACGCTGCCCCAGGTGATGTTAGGCAGTGGCCTACTAGGTTTGGGTTTTGTGGCCTAGAATTAGGGTCAGAATCTTCTATTGCGGGTCTGTCCTGCAAATAATTTGTCTCAAGGAAGTTGTCACGTCACTTTTCCTTTTGTTAGAGATGTGGCACTTTTCTGCAGTGATGGTCCCTCCGCTCTCTTTCTGCATCAGGATTAGTGTTCATCTGCAGGAAATGGTGAGGGAGTTCATGGCACGGGTGACAGAAGGGCACTTACTTGGTGGGCTGGGTTCTCTTTAGCAATGTTCATGGATGGGTTAATTAACAAAGACATAAATAATTTTCACTAGAACCCTTTTTTTTCCCTCCACAAATGTGGTGAGCTGCTCTGGCGATAATTATGTACTCTCCAGACCTGAAGTTATTTCCCTGTTGTACGCCCTTCCCATATTGTGTAGTAAACAATGTGAGATGTAATGTGTTTTGAAAGAGTATTTCCAATAGGATTGGTAATGGTATTTAACGTATTTAAAGTGAATTTGCAGTTCTGCTGAAATAGAGGTATTATTTAAAAATAGCTTATTCAGCCAATTTGGAGGGGAAAAAATAGTGGTTGATTCTGGAGCAATATAGATATTTGTAAGTAGCCTTTAAAAGTGTCCACTTCTCCCTGGAATTGCTCGATGTGCTTTCAAAGTTCTGGCAGACTTGGGACAGCGCTAAGAAACTGCCAGCTGGTTTTATTCACCATATTGCAAAAATGCTTCAGGTAGAACATAAGCATCTGAAGTTTCTGCGACTGTTCCTTGATCTTCAAGAAATACAGGTTAAACACTTTGAGTTGTCTTTTTCCCCTGTTATTTATTAAACACTTTCCTAGAGATCTGCCTCTTTTTAATTATGTGTTGAGTTCTGGTTGTGGGCTGTTATAACTTCTTAGCTTTCTGCTACACAAATCCAACTTTGCCCTTGTCGAGAGTCCTGGCTGTACGTTCCTTAAGGGCAGTGCGCATTGTCCCTCTTCAATATTTACTTATTTATTTTTCATTAGAAGTTGTGAGGCTTTTGAGAGGTTGGGCTTTCCCTTCTGGCCTCAAACCAAAAGTGAACTTCTCCAAAAGATGTTTTGGCATCAAAATATTTCTTCCTTGGGAGGAAAACCCAGGCAGCGGAGTTGGGAGGGCATTTTTCTGCCATTGCATCCAGGATAAAAATCCACCCTCCATTAAATGGCATGCTTAACTCTCCCTGCTCCCTTCCCCCCTCCAGATGTTATGCAATGCAGAGCCCGGCTGCCGGCACACTGAAGCACATCCAAGGCTGCAGGTTTGAGGGAGGGGGCTCAGTGGGATGGTAGGAGTGATTTTTGTGGTAAAGTGAAGTTCCAGGTGTCTCCAGCTCCTCTCTGTTATGTGATAGTATGGCCAGGAACGTGTCTGGACTTGTCGAGACTCAGTCTACCTGCATAAGAAACTCCTTTTGAAAACTGTTTGCGCTGTTTTAAAACTAGGGATTGTTTAGGTCAGAGAATTGGTGCTGAGCGAGTCTGTGCCAAGATACCTACTCATAGTCTTCCTCAGGCCAGACGGTCGTAGGTCCCTGGATAGGTGGTACTGTGGCAGATGGGCCTTCCGGAAAACACTTGCAAAACAAAAGTTCCAAGGTGCCAGCCCAGCCGCGTCTGCTCTTCAGCAATACGGATTAGTGTAGATGTAAGAGCAGAGGAAACTTTGCACAGAAGGTGCATTGTATTTTTTTGTTGACACTCAGTTAAGGCCTGTTTCATAAAAGTCATTAGATTCCTCTAATGATGGTATGGAAATTGTATTGTGACAGGGAAGAGGAATTTTATTTTAATTGGAGAGTATAGCAACTTGAGGGCAAGAGGCTGCAGCGTCAGGCTTGGAGCTTCTTTAGTTCTGTGAGAAAGTAAATTAATTTGACTTCAAGTAGCTAGTGGTGCTGGATTGAAAATCCATATTTCAGCACAGTTGGCTGTGAAGGGAGTGCTAATTTGGAAGCCTTAATGTATGTATATTTCAGTAATTTACATGTATTATTTCTTTACATTCTCTTTTTAGCTTTTGTTTAGAAAGCTGAATTTTTTAGTCTTGTAGGTGTGATATTTAATTGAAATGTGTCAGATAATGATGGCTTCCATTGTGTGTGGGGGAAAAAGTTTTATTGTTGCAAGCCCCAGACTTTTTTGATCTAGCTTTCTGGTGAAAAAAGGTCTTGTTAAGGTCATTATTTGTAAGGTAGTCAGATCTCTTCTGGAAGACCTAATTTTTTTTCATATGATTAGAAGAATTTGTAGCTGTATCCCAGTTTACCTAGTACTCTAAAGATGATGTTTTGTATGAAAACATAAGTTTATCCCTGAAAATACGACATAAATCTGCTTTAAAACCTCTTTCTGTATTGTGAGATGTAGGGCATTTCTGTACGTGTGAGTGAGGGAGCCAGGGTGAGGTAGGAATTAGCTATCGGTGATACCAATTTTTTACATCAGAGATCCAAAATTTTCAAGCATGGCAAGGAAAATGTATCCTAACATTTCTCTGCAAGTGTTTTATTGGTCTTGGAGAACAGACAGAATATTGGCTTTTAACAAAATTAAAATTGCCTTTTAAATACATGTTTTTATCCCTGTGGGTGGGCTATTTAAATTCATTAAATCAAATGAACCACCTCTATTGCCCAGAAGTTGATGTACTTGATTAGGGGTCTAAAGACATGTTTTAGCTTAATGGGGGGGGGGGGTTTATTGCTTTTACTCTGACTTTGTGTAAGTGTTTAATTTTTGCTTTCTAGCAAAGATGATAGGATGCTACTTTAAGGAAAAGTGGGTGAAAGTGTATCTGTTAACATTAGTGCTGGACTGTAGGTACTATTCAGAGAAATACTCAAAGTATATTTAGCTAAAACATGAGGACATATGGAATTTAACAGAACAGATTCATATCAACAGGATTTACTCACACAGGATGCATTTCCCATAAGGGGTAATGCTAGTACACCTGATTTTTAACCTTGCAGGTGTCTGCAGAACTGCCATTTAAAAAAAAAGCATGTGGATGTCCTATGTTAATAGATTTTTTTTGTTTCCTTGTCAAAAGCAGCTCTCCAAGTGTGTGTCAGGAAACGCTCAGGGTTGAAATGCTCCTTCTCTGAGAGCTCATATGCGGACAGGTTACCACATGTCAGCCAAAGGATGGTCCTGGTGCGCGGGCAGGCGCTGTCCCCAGCCTTCCTGCGCCTATTTAAAGGGTTGCTGGTACAATATATCCAGTCATCATGTGGTAAATCCATTTTCTTTTTCCAGTCTTCAAATAGTTTCATGTTCTCTTTCAAAGATCGGTGGAAGCAGCATATTTAGAAAGCAAATAACAAGGACATGCAAAGTCAGACTGTGCAGCCGTGAAGTTTTTAGGCATTACCTATCAGGATATGAGTGTCGAGGTGGAATGTGTGGCCTTAGCTGCTCCCGCACTGTGAAACCTTTGATCGTGTAGTTAAAGCAAAAGCCATTTTTATTGATTACAGAATGGCTCTACATGATTGCTCTGGTGGAGGACTTCACTACAACTAATCGCTGCCATTAAAACACCTGCATTTTTTATTCCAACCCTTGCTTAAACACCAGCAGCCCCCCAAGAATTTAGTTGATCTCTTAAATCAAAACACTGTTGTTATATCATTCTTCAGATGCAAATATGCATCTCTTATTACTGATCAAATACATCTGATTGTCAATCTAATATTTTGTTAGATTTGAGAAAAAGATGTCTATTCTTGTCTGGTCTTATATCAAGATCTCTTCTCTAGCTTTTATTTGGAGATCCTGACTGAAGGGTGAACAAACTAATTTGGTTTCCTCAGCTCTTTGAAGGCAAGGTTTTTGTTAGTGTCCAGTGAACTAATCCACTGCTATCGGAGAACTCCATCTGGTTTTCAACAGATGTTCTGTCTTGCTACATTTACTGAGTTCCTCTTTTTTTCCCCTCGATGTGGGAAGTCAAAGGAAGGTAGGATAAAGCAACAAATGGTAGGATTTTCTCTTTCCCTGAACTAAGAAATATAAAACCTTCTTTTCTATTCACATTGGCATTGTTGGATTTGCCACAGAGGTTATTATGGCACTGCAAGTGTGGAGTTGTGCTATGTGTGCTTTACCTGAAAGAGCTCGGGGTCCCTGCCGTCCATGTTTTGTCTACTCCTCATCTCAGTCCATGGGACTCCTCTCACTTCCCATTTGCTAATCCACATTCAGATATATCTGAGGAAAACTTCCCCAGTGCTCTCTACAAATCTCAAGCTTGGTCTTGATACTGCTTTCCTTTTGACAGGGCAGCAGGAGGAATCCTCGTGTCACGGCAGAGGCAGGAAACCTGAGCTCTCAAGTCAGTCCTCCTCCTTCCCTGGAAACTTCTTTGGGTTGGTTCAGTGCTCCTCCAGGCCTTTGGTGGGGAAGTAACAGTGGTGGGTGGGAGTCATACTGCATTGCTTCTCTTCTTCCTAAATCAGGTGATAAGAACAAAAAATCTTGTATTCATATGTGTCTCGGTACATGGGAATTGTTTTAAGTGACCTAGGTCTTAATGTGATTCTAGTTATATTGGTAGGTGGTGACCAGTTGAACTGAATGTGGTGAGAAGGGTGAAGCGCTGGGTTTAAAGGATCATTTGGGTTTTGATAAAGTTTAGTAGTAGGGAAGAGGGAAGGCGAGGATTTAAACTTGATGGCATTCTTTCTTTCAAACATTTGGTGGAGTGCTGTCCTTGGAGGCAGAAAAGACACCATGGACATGTGTCTAGTAGCTCCTGAGGTACCATTGCCAAAATGCCAGAACGGGCGGGTGATCTCCAGGCTGTGGCCGCTGCTGAGCAGTGCACGCATGCACAGGGCCATCCACACCCTGTGGCTGGCGAGCAGAAAATCGGTTTTAAACTGCCTAGTCCATCATGGCTAACTTAGAGCGTAGCAGATGTCTTCTTAGTACATGTGAACTCTTGTAGACTCTTGCACCTCTGGTGTCCATAACTGTACCCTGATGCTACTAAAAATAACAGAATTGTAGAATTAAACAATCAAAAAATATTTTCTTGGGCAGCTTTTATTTAGTGCACTAAATAAAAAAGCAAACATGCACCCCTTCTCCAGAATAACTCTAATATTAGACCTGATTATTTTGAATGAAAGCTAGACTTTAATTACAATATATTTTTAACTGTAGAACACACTATAATTGTGCTGTGCTCAGTTACAAAACATTTAAAAACTGGGTGCATGTGAAATGGAAATGTAAGCAGACAACTGCAGCAGAAGGAATTGGGTACAATATAATTTTAGTCCAGCTGGACTGCCTTACATGCCTGAACTTGTTCTCAGACAGTTTCTGTAGCTTAATCCCCCCTTTACTTTAATGCAGACAATTATAGATTGGTGACATAGTTTATACTGAGGAATTAGCAGTTACAGAATCATCTCCACGCTGGCAGCTCTTGATTACCTTCCACGGGGAAGAGCTGCTGCCTGTTTCCAATGGCAGCAAGCAGAGAGCAGCTCCTGCTGTGACATTCTCAAAATATTTTACCCCCCCGCTTAAAGCTCCTGACCACCTGCTTTAGGGGAGGGTTCAGCTGCTGGTGGTGGCTGCATGGACTTGTGCTTGTAGCAGCATCGTAGTATCGATTCTGTCACTGAGACCGCTTGCTGTTGGTTGGCAAGGTACAGCGCCCGGCCAAGCGCAGGCACCAGGATAATGGTTAAACTGCCGACGCGTGTGTTTGTTAACAGCCTGGTAAAGGAAAGTGATTTCCTTTGGTGGTTTGGGGTGCGCCGAGAACGGTGTGCCTCTCCTGTGGCCTCCCAGTCTCTTCCTTGCGCTGCCCCTGTAAAGAGCGCAGTGTTGCTGCTGGTTGCTGCAGGTTTCTCTCGTCTTCCTGGAACGTCCTGAAAATGGCTGTTTACAGCTAAGACAATGAAATGTTTTTCTGTGGCTTCATGTGAGAAAATACATAAGCTTTGAATTAGCTGGTTCCTCCAAACCCCCCCCCCCCAGCTGTGTAAGTTCAACTAAAAGCTTTCGCCTTCCCTCAGTGGCCATCTTCAATATAACATTTTCTAAGGTAGTTTCCCAACCTTGTGGTTTAGTGTAGGAGAGGTCAAGAATGAAGATAACTGATAACGCAGATTTTGCTTTGTGAAATGATGTCTGGTAAAAGCCATTCACTGATTAAAATTCCAGTCCTTGAAAACATCTTGAGACTTCCCACTTAATTGCCACGTGTCATCTCTATTGAAAATGTTTGAATTGAAAACTCCAGGTAAAAGTGCTTCCCTGTGGTGTCGCAAGTGCATCTCTTTCCCCCGCCTCCTGCAGCTTTCTCTGAGGCTTTGAGTGCGGCATCTCCTACTTCAGGAGCAGCAGGGTAGCGATGTCCTAGCTTGTAGTGTTGTCAGTACAGCTCCCCAGTAGCTGGGGTAAATGAAATCCAAAGAAGGTACTGGAGACTAAGAGACAAAAAGCGTGGCCTTAGGATTGCCTCATTTGGATGTCCTCCATGTACATTTTTAGTCTCTCCCACCTGTATCATGTAGAGATGTTCCATTGTTTAGGAGCGAGAAATTATCCATCTGCTGCACTATTTCTTTTGCACATTTCCTTCTGCTTTTAACAATAGACACCTTATGGGGTATTATGGTGCCTGGTTACATATTGCATTGGGAGAAGGAGAGAAAGGCCTGTAAAGGTTGAGGGTTCTGTTATGGAAAGAGCACAGAGTGTTCTACGTAACACGTGATGTTCTTGAGATTTCATTGTACTTTTATATATTGCTGCTCAGTTTTTGCATTGCATGTTTCCAGGATAATCACACCTGAGTTGCTTCTCTCATGACAAAATATTGCGCCATACGTGGGCGCTGAGGACATACAATGAACATACATTATAGATTGGACACTTGCCTGGCTTTCCTCTTCCTCCACACAGGGAGAGAGATGTAACTTGGCATTTACTTTTATTACAGTTGCTCTGCACGATGAAGTGGCTGAGTCCATTTGTCAAAGTGCTTTCTACTTGACTTAATAAATGTCTACTTTCTGCGTATGATCTAACAGCTACATCCTGTGTGAAAGTCTAAATTGAAGGCTAACTTGGAATTGCACTGAGAAGTCTCTACCCTTTGCTTTTTCTGGCAGCTCAGAAGAGTCAGCTCTGGAAACTTTCACCTGTCACTGGTGTGGCTGTAGGAGTGGGCAGGAGTAATAAGAGCAAAATTTGGATTTTGAGCCTATGCTTTGACTTGATTTGGATTTTTACCCCCCAAAAAACTTTTAAAAAATATTTTTCTTTGGGTCTTTCATCAAAGAATTTGACAACAAATGAAAACTTACTGATTCCTATAACATTTATTGTTAAAATTGCAAAGTTGTTGCTTTCTACTGTAAATGTTATTTTGGAGAGGAATTCTCATGTGTCACCACATACATTGACCTGCACATCATAAGGGATTTTTTTTCGAGTTCAGACCTTTAAGCTGCTAGATTGAAAACAAAACCAGAATACCGTTCCTGGTGTCAGCCCAGCAGGATGGCTGGTGGGAGAGCTCAGTGGGAGGGTTACAGCTGCTCGATGGTAGCCAATTCCTCCAGTTCACTTTTCCCTACCTGTTTGAGAGTCCCTGTTTGCTGGGACTCTGATGTCCCTTGTCTGGGGTGTTAGGATGACCTGGTTGTATTGCTTTACTTCCAAGATGCTTAACCCGTGTATGTTGAAAGGATCATATGCTTTATTGCTAACAGAAGGATTAGGTATTGTGCATATGCCCTGCCTTGCATAAGACCGCAGTGAGTAAGCCTTGGTGCTTCGGTTCCTTCAGTTCTCCTAAAAAAGAATCTGATTGAATCAATAATAAAAATATTTCCAATTATCTGTATATTGCTTTTTGTTTGCACAACAGTTAGGTTGTATAAGGAGGCCTCTAGTTTGTGAATTGATTTGGAAGAATTCCTTTTATTTTTGAATACTGCGTGGTGACCTAGTTAATTGGGAGTAATTACTGTCTAAATATATTGGTTTAACATAACAAAAGGCCGTCTGGAAAAAAAAAAACTGGGAAGGGGAGGAATGGCTCAAGATAAACCACCTCTTCGCAAAACACTTAAGAGTTGTTAAGGGACATCTCCAGAGCTATTAGCAGAGAAGGTTTTAACTTCACTATTGTAATTTAGCTCCTGAGGCTTGAAACAAAGCAGCAGAGCAAAAGAATTGATCTGAAAAGAAACACTTTCTCTGGTTCTGCGGGTAGAATTTTGTCGGGTAAAAGCACTTGACATGTGAGAGTCATGGGATGCCCTTGGAGAGGAAGGAGTGGGATATCCACAGTTAGACTGGATTTGGTTGATAATATGGAGCTATAACCTTTATTTGCTGCCCTCTGCCCTCTCTCTTTCCAGAATCTTGCTCTTAGGACTGACAGTGAGCACTGTGGTGACTGTAAGTAGGCTCACCTGGTCTGTGGGGTGTCTGCTGCTTGCAGGCTTTTTTCAGGGGTTTGAGCCTAAATCCTGTTGGACCTGCTCTGTAAGTATGGCAGAGCTACAAACTCTCGCAGTGCAGGACTGCTCTAAAAATGGAAAAATTGCTTCATTTAGGAAAGGTGAGGAGGGCCTGACACCTGAAGGGCTTTGTTAAGACAGACATGTATGGCCATCCCTGTAATTAGCAGAGATCAGTCATGGAAATCACACTGGCTAGATTTGGCACGCTCATCTTCATTTCGAAGTTGTTTGGCTTATAATAATTCATCTCATATGGTAGAGAGAAAAGGGGTAGTGGGGTGCAAGTCATACCTAGGAGGAGTAAAATACAACAGGCGTGGATGTGTAAGCGGGACATTTATATTATAACCCCTTCCTCTCTGAGGTCTGACTCTGTTCCTGTCCCTGAAGTATCTGCAGTTGGCGCTATGCAATTACAGCTGGGGCACAAGAGTAAAGTCCAAGTACACAAGTATGACGGTAAAATATGTATCTATAAAAACAAATATATAAAACATAAGTTTCAGGGCCTTGAATGTGTTTGACCTTGAAGCCACTTCTCTCATTGAATGCTTGCATTTGCTTGTAAAGTCCACTAATACTGTGCCTATAGTAGAAAGGCAGAGCGGTAGGGTGTACTACTTAGTCTCCAGAACCTGCAAATAATCAGGATGCAAATAGTTTGCCTCTGCAAATGGCACTCATTTTTCCCAAGCAAGATGCTGCATTCAAACTGATACTTGGGATTTTTGGGGGTAGGGAAGGCGGGGAGCACCGTCTCCTTGGAAAGAGTGGAGATGAAGCCAGCAGTGCCACGTTGCTGGCTTTGCTGGTTGGGTAAGCGGGTGACACGACTAAAGCGTGATCGCTGTATCTCTTGCAGCAGAGCGGTGCCATACGGCCTCTCAGTGGCTATCTCTTAGGTTGTCTGTGTCAAAGAGCTTGAACTTAAGTCAGATTTGCTTTGTCATCCTGACTCTGGCTCTCGCCACTTTCAATTTCTCTTTAGTTTCTGGAAGCTTCTTTTTAATTCTCTAGTGGGAAGGCCAAGACGTATCCGAACGTGCAAAAGGGCCCACCCCAAACAAAACCCGCTGCACGTTGATCAAAACAATGGGAGTGGGAAGGTGGGTTTGTGAATGTCCGATTGCAAAAGGGTGGCAAATCTGTTTTTCTGCATGTGCTCTTTAGTTAGTTTTTAACTAAATGCTGCAGAGGACTAGAGTTGTTTCCCAATGGCAAAGCAAGCAATGAAATATGACACAGGGAGGGGAAGGGAGTTGGCAGGGGGCCTATGTGCACAAATAGCCCACTACCTTTTGAAGCGTGTTTGCAGCCAAGCAAACAAAAAACAGTGCAGGCTGCCTTACAAAGAATTACAGTAGAAATCTTCCCCTTTGAACTCTTATTTTTTCCTCTCAGTGTCAATAAAATATCATTACTGGGTCCAGAATCATAACTCACAAGGCATTGTAGTATGTCTGAAAATGTCTTCATGTAGTAGTGGATTAGGAAGAAAAGGAGCTGTATTGCTGTCTTTTGTAGCTCTTGGAATACCTTTTGCCTTGGATTTCTGTAATATGGGAAGAAATAGTAGTGAAAACTATACTCCAGATCATAGTGTTAGCTGTTTGAGCGAACAGGAGTCTCTTGGCACAGCCCAGTTGTGAGTTATGTAAATCTTGTGTAGTGTATAAGCAACAGGCGGTTGGTGACGTAAAACCGAGCATTTGTCTCTATTTATTGGCTAATGTGACATGCACCCTTCCTGTAGCATTTGACTGAGCTGGCTGTATTAAATATAGCCGACGCTCCTAAGTAGAAAACGCTTCAAGCTGAATAATGGCTTCTGGTCTGAAATTCATTGTTCTAAACGTGGTAATCTTACACGGTGGCTCTTTTGTCTCCATATCAAAGTCCGTTTGGTGTGGATGGCGAAAGGTCTCGCTGTAAGCCTTGGTTTGCTAAACTTGCCAATCGATCACTGTGGCCATGTTGAGCGGAACATTCCTCCAGTGCCTCCGAACATGCTGGCTGTGCTCTGGGAGACATAGTGGGATGTCAGTAACTCCTGCGGTGATTATCTTCTGTCATTTGTGGTGGATTACCAAACTGATACATCTGTTGTGTAGGTCCTCTCCCACTCGCTCCTTCGTGGGTGGCTGGCAGAGCTGCCTAATACTGCTGTTACCCCTTTGACCAAAGCTCCAGTGTTATTAGCTACTTTGCTTTGGGCCCTCTGTGTTCTCTGTGAGGAGAAAGCAGTCCCATGCAGCTCTGAATTTATCCAGAATGTCTGATTTTATTTTTTTTCCCTTGAATGCTGTAGGAATTGAACAGGAGGCAGTTTCTTTGCTCACCGTTTCGAGCCTCTTTCCAGCTGGCAAGCAGTCTGAAAAGCCCTATGTTTGCTCTTTCTCAGGGTCATGCTCAAATGTTTCTCTTGCTTTTCACCTTGGCTTTCTGGCTTTGGTTTAGACACATGACACTCCACCACAATACAAACCCTCAATGTATCATTGTACCCATACAGTGCAGCTTCTGACTGGCCTTCTGCATGGCTTTCTTTTAGGTGGTGGGGTTTTTTCCTATCCTGCTCAAAAAAAGCAGCAGAGATTTTTGTAATCGTGAATAAAAGGCAGCTGTTATGCCCATTGCTTTTGGTGAGATTTTGCTCATCTCCATTCTTACAGCACCTACTCACAACATGTAAATTAGGGCCACAACCTCAGACATGCGTAAACAGAGGAATTACATGACTTGCCAAGCACTTACATAATAACTTAATAGTATATCGTGGAACGGCAGCTAAGGCTCATGAATCCTCTTCCTGTTTTACTTTGAAAAGGGGAGCAGTCATTATCATACGAGTTCCAGCTACACCACGACTCAGGAATTGAGAGCATTTCTGGCTTTCTGAGTGTCCTTAATATATCACAGACTTCCACTGCCATTTGTCTTTATTCAGTAAGAATTTTGAGTCAGATGGTTTATAAGTTCCTTTGAGCTGTGACTACCCAGAGCTCAGCAGGCACTTTAATGATTAATAAATAGTCTTAGAGTTCTTGTGGCTCATACATGACCATATGTTTCAAAAGCAGCAAGGCTTGAGTTATTATCCGTAGCTACTGATGCCCTTTGGCCCTGAGAGTTATCATGAGAGCGTTCTTTGTGTTTTGTTCATCTTGTGCTCCTTTGGACCTTTCGTGCCAAAATAAAATGGAGAGGTTCAGTCCTTCTGAAATTAGCTCAGGAAACAGGGCTGGTGTAAAGAAACCACCTGGTTGTTTATGTGCTGCCTTGTGGCACTTCCCTCAGTATCTCTTGAACTTTTTGGCAAATTTAATAAAGAGCTAGTGGGGTAGAAGTCTCCAAGACTCTTAAGTTCCAATATTTCTAGTGAAAATAAGAGGTAGAGTAGAAAAGTGGTCTAAAATGGTGTCCCTGGCAAGTAAAATGCTATATTTTGAGTTCTATTATCTTGGAGGATCAATGTGTGATAGAGAGAAAAGCTTTAAAAAAAGATGAGCAGCAGAGCTAATATAGTCTGGATAATATTTTTGCTTAACTGTTTAGGATGACATATAAAGTTGTGAACAGGGCCTGAGCCACCTGTACTTCAGGTTGTAATCTGCTTCTTTGCTTTCTAGGAATCTACAAGCCGCCATTGGAGCCTACTATGATTTTGAGAGTCCAAATATCAACGTACCCTCCATGTCCTTTGTTGAAGATGTCACCATAGGTGAAGGAGAGTCCATCCCTCCTGATACCCAGTTTACAAAAACATGGAGGATACAAAACACAGGTAAGGCTTTCAGGCTGTAGCAAAACCCATGTAGCCTGTATTACGTGACAGGATGGCAGATCTGATGGAAGAGATGCTGGCTTGAGGCAGTGGGTTTGTGCGCACTTAACTCGGAGTCGAGCTGCCCTGTCACTGGAGGAGGTAGCCTGCCAGCCTGTGCGTATTCCCCGCCTTATTGGCACAAACGTTTTGTGGCGAGATGCGCAGCTCAGATGGTTTCCCAGTCTTGTTCCTTGTGCCACCGCAGAAACAAAAGCTCTAGGAATCCTCTGTAGGAAGAGGCAGGTGAAAGAAATTAAGTGCAAGGGTTTGGGGTTTTTGAGTTTTGTTTGTTTTTAATGGAAGTAGTTAGATCTGAAAATAGATACTTCTGATCGCTTGATGCAAACAAGTGGAACACATTTTTAAGTCAATGAAGAGATCCCTTTTAATCTCAAAGCCTTTTAGCTCGTGACCAGCTTGTATATTACTGCTACCTTCATCACACCGTTTTGCCAACTGCCCCTGTCGTTTGGCGCTCTATAGAACTGTGTTCTCTGGAGGCAGTGATGCAACGATCTAACTCTGAGGTAGCTGTGCAAGGGTAACGAGGCAGGTACCCTTTACTTCTTAATACACTTTTGACAGAATTGCGTTTTCATGCTCTGAGAGGAGGATGCAAGGCTGGAGAGATCACATTCCAGTATGAAATACGTCTAAATAGCAACTGGAATCCAGGAAGTGAGACTAGGCAAAACACATTCTCAGTGCTTGATCTGTTGGGATGCAGTCAGAGAGGAAAATGAGATCCATGGATGCAAAGCGGAATACCTTGTTTAGTTCTAGTGTAGCAATGACAGGATGTTGCATGAGTGTTTAAGCTGTGTGTCTGACTTTAATTGACCTGCTTGCACTTTTGTGAAGAAGAATGATAGCACAACAAGGTATAATATCATGAATCATCATGAGTAAAGTTCAGCTGTGTTAGTATTTGTCCTTGTAAATAACTGCAGTGCTCGACTGCTGTACAGATTTGTGCTGAGTATCGAAGTATAACAGAGACTAAAACCATGCTAAAAAAAAATCTAGGAGTGTTTCATCAGGACATAAGGTGAGAAGAGGGGGTGTGTGTGTTTAAGAACACTAATTTATAAAGACTAGTCTAGAGAAAGGGCTTAATTATTTCAGTCTACTTTTTCTGCCTGTATTTGCTTGACTTAGTACAATGGAAAGGTGACACAACTCCAGTAATGTGAAAAATTTTTTATAACTGTGTCTCAAATACAAGTCTTACAAATACAGTAAGTTTAACAGATCTTGTTTCTCCACTATTAGTAACTTAATTTGCGTGTGTTATGACTACATCCCTATCTTGCTCCTTTCAGACTCCTTCCTCTCTTGTTCCTCTGATGTACTCTTTCCTGCATGCCAATTCAGCCTTACTTTAACATCCTAATTCAAGCAATGTTTCATTGTTCTTGGAACATTTGACTTTCTGAAATCCATGTGTCTTCTAAAATGAGGAAAGGGAGTTAGTCTTGACTTATGAGTTCCTGGCAAGGCCAACATTTGTTTTGGCTTCTGTGTGGGTTAAAGCCTGACTTCTTAAAAAGTACATCTGTACTCTAGCGGTGGTGCTGGAGGCCAGATCTTGTTAAAACCATGCTGTTGAGGCATGTTTTAGTTAAATGCAACTTCACAAACTGTGTTATAACGCTGCAGTTTAAGGAGGACCATAGCGCTTTAAAGCCATTTTATGGTTTAATTAGGGTACTATATCAAAGGACTATAGTGTTTCCAGATAATATCTGCTTGTTAGGTAGATAACTGAAGCAAAGCCAAGGTTTTTAACAGCTGTACAGCAACCCTTGATTAAATTGCTTCAGTTCTAAAACACAAAATACCTGAGGCATGTGTCACCGAAGTGTTCAGTGTCTTGACGAGTGTGACAAGCACAGCTCTGAGAGATTGTCAGTTTTAAGCGTGCAAGCAGTAAGCTAGGTTCAGTCAGGTTTTCCTATGTGTTATTAAAAACCAATACCCTGCTCTGACACCATCCAGGATGGTGCTTGGCATGTCTGCCAAGCGGCCAGTTTGTATAGTAGACCCATTGCTGAAAGAGCAGCAGGGTTTAACACAATTATTTCCTCTTCCCCCTCTACCCCCAGCTGCTGCTGGCTCTGCAGGACAGTTACTACAATTTATCATCTCCTGAGAGATGAGTGTACTGAAATAGAATGACATAATCATCGTTTCATTTTATGGGGCTTATCAGTTGCAGCGTTCTAGGCACCTTGCAAGCCTAAAGCCATTAAAACCGATAAAAATCACATAAATTATTTAAACTGAACCATGTTGCTGGGCTGCCAACCTTTTCAGATGAGACTTCATACTCAACTCCCACACGCCGTAGTCTGAGGTCAGCTAGTCACCCGACTCCTCTTTCAGGGATCTTCCTGTCTCAGCACTGTTTCCAGCTGTAGTGATATATCCCACATTACTTGTTCACATCACGCTTTCCCTGCTAGATTGTGAATTCCACAGATAAGGACTTGACTAGAAAACCAGTCCCTGCCACGTCTTCACTGAAGTATCCACAGGGATTAGAGGAGCAGGCGAGCTGTTGCAAAGGATGCTCTTTGGGGTAATCTGAGGTCAGATCAGCACCCACTGAGAGTGGTTCCACGCTTCTTGGTGGTTCAGGCTTTCCTTAGCCATTTCCATCAACCTCAAACAAGCGGAAGGTATTCTCAAAGTCATTGGCTTGGTCACATTACTGGGGAAGAAGCAAAAGAAAATTCTACTAAAATAATTTTTCACGAGTCTCCAAGGCACATTTCTCTTTGTCTGCCCCAATACTTATCTTTGGAGATGGCTGTGCTTGCGTGTGGTAACTGTTTTCTGTATCTCTACAGATTGTCAGGTCATGCTGTCAGTCCTGGTATCTGCAGTCTAAACACAGATCTCCACAAATAAATCATATGTTTGCAATCCTTTCCACCTTTGCACAAGGCTGAGAGAAGGGTTGGTGCAAGAAGGGCAATAAATCAATAGAAAATAAAACTAGCTTTTCAATTATAGTTCAAACTATTAGTTCCTCCTGAGACTACTAACAGGCTTAAAAAAGAATGGATCCCTGAAAGAAAATGTTTCCAGCGCTTAATATTAATAACATGTGTTTTGATGTCACAAGGCTCAGGAGCTGCATGTAGGGAGGCAGAAAGAAATGGGGGGGGGGGGAACCCTACCTTGGTCTGAGCTCATCTTTGTCTCTAGCATTGGTAAAATAGATGTGCATGTCCCTTGTGTTGATATCCCCCCCCCCCAGCTGTTACACTGTGACTTTGAGAATTTTTCTGTGTAAAGAAGACCTAGAGATTATTCAAATAGAAATACAAATTGTCCTGCTGGTCTCTAAACGGACCAGTTAAGCCTTGTCTGAAAACTCTATCCTTCAGCATCCATTGCTGGCTGTATTATGAGTATCTTGGTATTCCTTTGACTGTTCGACAATTGCACAACTGTTTTAATTAAGCATGTTTCATCCAGTCTTAGACATGAAGCTTTTTCCTGGTGCACCGTCAGTAATTTTTCCTTCTGTTTTAATCCCAGGGACAGAGGCGTGGCCCCCGGGGGTTTGTCTGAAGTATGTCGGGGGAGACCAATTTGGCCACGTAAACATGGTGATGGTCAGGTCCCTGGAGCCCCAGGAGATCGCAGACGTCAGCGTTCAGATGTGCAGCCCCAGCACAGCAGGAATGTATCAGGGACAGTGGCGAATGTGCACTGCCACGGGACTCTATTACGGAGGTGAGTGATCCCTTTTCCAGCGCTTCAGGCTCTTCTTCGTGACATTCCTATCACTGAGAAACTGGATGCTCCTGGCCCCTTGCAGGCGCTCTCCTGATAACCAAATGGTGATTGTAGAGGTCTGCCAGCTCCGAGACTAAATATAGAAAATAGAGAAAACATCAAGTGAGCTGCTTTGCTGTCTTAGCACGCAACTGTTTTCTAAACACTGGAACAAATAGCATTTTACAGAAGGCTCTAAAACACAAAGGGATTTGTACAGTTCTCCTGGAGACCCTTTCCCAGTCAGACCTTGTCAGGATTTTTTTCCCCAGTTCTCCAGCACTGACCGCTGTCAACTACATATGGGTGTAAAATCTATTTAAGTGGTGAAAACCTCGTCTGAGAAGTGTAGTTAAGGCCCAGGTTTTAATAGTGTAACTTGCTGCATCTACTGGGAACCATACTTCTGTGTTTAAAAACCACTTTTTGATATTACGCCCAGTGCCTTAGCCAGAGCCACCAACACTTTCTTCCATTTGGAGTCATTCAGTCATTTTCAGCCAGCTTTAGTTTATACCCAGAACATCTTTGTGTCTGTTCTGGCAGTTGGGAGTATCCCAAGTTACATGGGTTTGAGTGAGAGGTGTTGGCACTCCGAGTCAAAAATGACAATTTGCTCAGAATTACAGTGATTTTTTTGTGGAACTGTCAGCAAACGTATGACTCTGGTGTCAAAAGTGGATGTAACTTGTCCCTGAGGGAAGGGCATAAACTCCTCTGCGCAGGTTGAAAGGCCTGTTGGGCTCTGCCTGCCACGGGCCTGCGTGTTCCTAAAGCCAAGGCTTTCCCGGCTGCTGACAGTTTAAAATCTCATTAAAATTACCAAAGTTGTGCATTTTAAAAGAAAACAATCTACAAATTAAAATCCCTTTTGGCTACTGAACTTTGAGTCAAAGCAGCCCTTCCCCTGCCGTACAATTAAGGGCTCTCATGGTAGTCATCCCCCAGAGGTTAGGCCTAACAGCTGCGTGAGGGCCTGGCGGGCGGCCGGGGCTGGCTGCGGGGCGGGGGGGGGGCGGCCGCGGGGCCGGGGCTGGCGGCGGGGCGGGGGGCGGCCGCGGGGCCGGGGCTGGCGGCGGGGGGGGGGAGGCCGGGGCTGGCCGCGGGGCGGGGGGCGGCGGCCGGGGCTGGCTGCGGGGCGGGGGCGGCCGTGGGGCCGCGGGCGGGCAGCAGGGGGCGCCGCGGTGCTGCGGGCGGCGCGGCCCGGCCCGGCCGCGGCGAGGGGCCGGTGGGGGGGCCTCGGGGCGGGCGGGGGTCCCGGGCCGGTGGGGGTACCTCGGTGGTGCTCGTAAGGGGGTTACAGCCCTGGTAGGGCGCTGGGGGCCCTTGAGTGCGTCGTATTTTTGTAAGGTATGATCCGACTGTCTTTAATTGAGTCATAAAATGCAAAGTAACGAGTCCAGCCCTGCTAAACGTGGGGAGGGACGGGAAGGAGAGCTTCAGTGAATTAATGCTGCTCGAGGAGCCGTGCTGGTAAAACCGAACAGCAAAAGGCCCTGCTGTCTCCTCCCCCAGGCCACCAGTGGCAGCACCAAAGAGGTTAACACTTGACTGCAAAAAAACCTGGAAGCAATTATGTGTGACATGAGGTGCTGTTATTAGATCTGCTGAGATGTGATAAGGTATTGCTGCTGTTCTTTTTAATTCTCCCTCTCCGTGCAGCAAAACCGGAGCACATTTGATGGAGAGGTTGGGGGGGAAAAAAAACCAACCCAGTAAAACTGAATTTGGATACATACCAAGAAATGCATTTATGTAACTAGGCCATAATGTTTGCATGAAGTGTAAATGAAACGGTAAGTAAAGTAACAACCTTATCTATGTACAAGAGACAGACACGCATTAGGTAAGAACTGTGAATACGTGTCTTATTCTAACCCATAGTTTGCAAACTTGTGTTATAGTCTGCCGAGCCTGGGTATCTTATCCACCTACTGTGAGTGTTTTGGAACTGGCTTGGAGATATCTTGCAGTGGATTGTCATAAATATAATTACCTTCTAGTCACTCTTTTGCTTTATTTTAACAGTCAAGCCTTTCAAAGCTAAACAAAAAACATTGCCTTTACTTTACCATTGGAGTAGAAGATTGGCAGTGATATCTCCTGGCTCTTGTTTCAGTCTTGCTGCGTAGCCTTGAATAAAGTCACTTAAGGTTTTCTTTTTTCAGCACATCCTATTGGTGATCTGAAGTACGGAGCTTCTCGTTGTCATGTCAGTTTATTTTTATGTATTCTTAGCTGGTTCGTATAGGTTTAGTAGGAGTAAAACTAGCCTGGCTTTCTTGAAAGATTGGACACTAAATTAGTGTTTAACCATTACTTACGATGCTTCATAAAAATATATTTTAAACAGTGAATCTTTTTCCCTTGCTATTGTAAAGGATGGAATTCATGTTCTGTTTTTCTCCTTCTGCCCCCTTCCTCTCAAACTCCCATCTAGTGACAACCCGAGTGTCTGTCTTTTCCCACAGATGTCATCTGGGTGATCCTCAGCGTGGAAGTTGGAGGACTTCTAGGTGTAACACAGCAGCTGTCATCCTTTGAAACAGAGTTCAACACGCAACCGCATCGCAAGGTAGAAGGAAACTTTAACCCATTCGCCTCTCCACAGAAGAACAGGCAACCAGATGAAAACAACCTAAAAGACCCTGGGGGTTCCGAGCTAGGCACAATCAGCAAAAACACATGGGGGCCTGCTCCCGACCAAATCGAACAAGATCAGAATGGACTGTCACAAAACTCTGTAAATCTCTCCCCCAGCAGTCACTCGAACAACTTGTCGGTAGTGACATACAGTAAGGTAGGTGCCCTGGGAGAACAGGAGAATGGGTAGGTGATGAGACTGTGATGTATGTAATAGTTCTTCGTTACAAACTGCAAAGCCCTTCCCTTCTGCTTCTGCCAGACCTGCTAAGGAAGGTTTTGAATTTGACTGTCTGACTCTGCCAACTCCTCATGTTATATTAAAATATTTTTTGCCTCTGATAGACTCTACCAGATCCACCTTTTTGTTTTTGCTTCAAGTCCTTAAAATTTATATAATCTTGTCTGGGTGCTGTAACTATTAGTGGCTGGAGCCTGCTCCGGTTGCGTGTGCAAATAAGTCAAAATATCTCTCTAGATGTGCTCCAGTTCTACATAATTTTGAAAAGAGAAAAAATAACCACACCCCCAAAACCTAAGGTTAACCAGATAACTTCTTTTTAGCTGGTGTGGGGAGACTACAGAGCTCAACATTTTGATCCCAGAAGCTACCTGTCAGGAACAGTCAATCAAAGGACTATTCCTGTCTGTGTCCTTGTCTTGTTCATGATTGTAGGTGACTTTTAAATTATCTTTACTTTTACTCTCTCTCAAGAGCTTGCTTGGTGGATGCTATATGAGTCTGAGTGATATTTTGACTGTTTTTATTTGCTTGTGTGTGAAAAATGAATTGCAGGATTATTTACAATTCAGAACCCACCTGTTAATGCAGCCAGTATGTGTAGGTGTGTACTGTCGTATGTCAAACTAGTTTGATTTTTAAAATCCTTTAAAAATGCTTTACTGTACTTTAAGCAGGCTGTGTAGGACAATAACACTTGGTTGCTGAATGACTTAATAAAGCCCTAATGTTAGTTCACCTACAGCACTTTAGTTCCTAACTGGATGAACTGCCTGTCCTCTACCAGTGGATCATATTTTAGTGACCTACTTTGCACCAGGGCTATGCATTTTTTATTTTACTGATGGCATGCGCGGGATTAACTGTTTGACAGAGTACCGATCCCCCTTTTTGTGTTTTGCACCCCAAACATAAATTGCTGTAAGCTGTATTGGCTCCTGCTTCAAGATTCTCGCTCACTAAAAGTGAAATGGATGGCTTAGGAAATTATTAAAAAATAAAGCCTTTCACCTATCAGTCCAAATACAGCCTGGATTAGCAGTGACTGAAAGTCACTGCCTTTTGGTTGCTTGGTGGATAGCGGTGTTCCCTGAGGAGACAGGCCACTGCCTGACTGCAGAGGCCGTCTGTGTACTGATAGAGCTCTGCAGAAACGTTATCTCGGGTGCTGCAGGTGGGGAGCACTGCTCTGCGGCTGGCCTACGTACATACCCCTGCAAAGATTGGTAACGGCTCTGTGTATCGGTTGACAAAAAACCAAAAATCAGTTACTAAGTACCGCTTTGAGATAGTGGGCTTACCTAAGCCTTTCATAGCTAAAATACAAAGTTTAAGTGGGAAACTCAGTTCTACTTTTGGTGGTCAGCTTTAGTCTGGAGGTGGCTTTTTTTTTCTCTTGTCTATTTTTTCTGAGTGCAGAGCTTGGCATTTGCTTCGTACTTGATTTGCACTTGCAGGTGGAAAGATGTGGAACTGCTAATATCTGCACTTCTGAGAAAGTTGCTGTGTAGTAATTCTGGTTGTGGGGGTTTGGCAGTAACGTGGCCCTCTGTTTTCACTAGGTCTGTCCCTGTGGTATGTATCCTTACCCTGCCTAGCAAGAGGAGAGTGGTGTGGGCCCCAGGAGGTAAAGTGTACCGCAGGCTCTCTTGGCTGAGGAGTAGATACTTTATCTTTTCTAAGAACGTAGGTGTAAGGAACCACTACCAATCAGAGGTGCAGAGGACAGAGCAGAGGCCAGCTATACTACGGAAGAGAACAGCCAAAAAGGAGAGTGAAGCACTACCAGAGAGGATTTAATGAAATTTAAGTAAGCTGGTTTAGCTAGTAACCCAAAGGTCACAATCAGTACTCTGACAAGATGTGAGCCATTATAATCTAACCTCAGATATAGGGTGGGTGGCCTTTCTCCCTTTTGTTGTTGTTTTGGGGTTTTTAGTTTCTTTTTGTATTTACAGAATATTCTTGGGTGGATTTGAGGTGGATTATCTGAGATAAAAGCAGAAATTTTTTCTTGCTTGCTTCAGAAGGGATAACTTCATTGTCCTTTTTGGAGATGGTGTGGGATATGTGAAAGTTCATTGATTTTTTTTTTTTGAGGTTTTTGTTGTCTCTACTACAGTGTTTCTATTTATGACATAATAAAACAAGTTAGCTTTTCCTTTGGAGGCCATTATTAAGGTAGGTCTGAAGATCAGAGTCCTGTTCCAGCCTTGCCCTTCCTGTCCAGGGCAGGAGGCTTTCTGCTACAGACTTGAATGTTCATATTGGTACAACATGAATATTGATACAAAATTGGTTTCTCTAGTGAACAAGTTTGAGTAGGTTTGACATCCTAGATCCTTGGTCTTGTTTGAAATTACCAGGTGAACATGCTTACCTCCCCTGGTTTAGGTTTAGCACCATTGCATGCTGCCTTCCTACAATCCGGAAAAGAAGATACTTTTTTCTAAAAAGGGGTAACGTGTCAGCAGTATCCCCAGCTGGGGTCACCGCTTAAGCAGGAAAGGGCTTATTGGAGGTGATATCAGAAGTATTAAACCACTTGATCAGCAGATGGTGTTCTGGTACCTGTTAGGAAGAATATCTGGCCCATCTTCCCCACTTCCCTGGGGGCTTGACCTGTGCTCCGCTGCTTGAGAGGAGGGAAGGAAAACTATATTTGGAGCCATTCTCTTGTGATTGAATATTCACGTGAAAGGCTTTATTTCAAGTTCTAGGAGCAGACAAAAAAGTACTGTGGGTTGGGTACGCAGTTGCACATTAAGATTCCTGGATTTTATTTTATCTTGGGCAGGACCTCTAATATTTTTGTCTGCTTTCATGTACCCAGAGGATGGAGTGAATTCCTAGTCATGTTTGACACACCATCTGGTACGATACAGCAAAGGGGATGGGTGAGGTCTAGTTAAGGTGTTCTGAAGGGCCTGTGTCCCTTATTTAGAAGTAATATAAGCCCTTAAATATTTCTCAGATGACTCTGGAGGCTTCCCCTCTGCTAAGAGATTATGGAGAACCCCAGTCATGTAGTTGCATGAGACCATGAAATGTTTGAGGTAAAACTAGCAGTTTCTGGCATCTGCAGCTGTAAAACATACTAGTAGTTGCCAGACCTTGTCTGTATTAGTTCTCCCTCTGGTGCAACTGAGCAGGTGTGACTTGTCCTCTGAAATTCCCCATTGGAGTCAGGATCTCAGTGACACTGACGTGCCATCTGCTGCTGGATTAGACAAGTATATCAATGTTTCACGCATGGAAACATTCAAAATGCTCTTATACAGCAGTGTAGAGTACGTGGGTTGGATGCTCTGCTCGGTGAAGCAAACTTTCCTCGGAAAAAAACAGACCAAACAAAACAAGGCACTGAATTCCCTATAAGCAGATAAGATGAAACCTATGATATGGCTGAAACAAACTGATTTGTTGTCTTTATTCCTGCTGTAGCGTATGCCTTCCCTGGGTCCGCCCTGCTCACCTTATCAAATAAACTGCTGGAAGGTTGTGGATCAGGGCCTCTGTTCGGGGCGTTGCTTTAAGCATGTTGTTGTTATATCTATTCCCAGTAGAGTTTTTGCATGGTCTTAGAATGAAGGATGTGCTTAAAGTGCAGGATAGGTTGCTTATCTCAGGATAGGGATGAGCTGTATTAGAGTCCCGATATACCCATGCATGGGTATTTTATTCTCCTCTTTGGCAATTGCCTTCACTCTGTATTCTCAAGAGAGATGAGGCTAATATAGCTTCCTTCTATTTACTGGCTCAGTCTCATAGCAACACTGTCGAGGTCATTGCTGCTCTCTTGTGACAGTCTTTTACATTAAAAGCGCAAGATGCGGTCTTACAGTGCCTGGGGAATTAGGGTTAAATTTCTTAACTAAGGAAAGAAGCATACAGGTTTAAATGTCTAAAGAGATCTGAAGTGGATAGCCATATACTGACATTCAGATTGTACTTGCCACCTATATATAAAATATATATATGTGTATCTCGCCCATATGAATTGGGGAATTGCTGCTTTCTGTGTGATGCAGAAAACTGCATGTAGAAGTTTTGATTCTGCAGAGATTTGCCAGTACAGAACAATTTGCATAGTTGCCACCATAGCAAAGGGCGTTGTACAGCTTGCCTGGTATTAATCTGTTCTGTGCATTACTCATGCTACTCTTAAAAGCCCAATGAAATATAAGCATATTTGGTGTTCACAAAATCAAAATCTTAACACCTTTTTTCCTGCTGTCTTTATGCTCCCCATCTTCGTTCTGTGTGGAGCTGAACTCTGATCCATGTTACTTGACAGCTTTCTATACATAAGGGGAAACCAAACCTCTCTGTATCCTTGGAGCCCTGAACTGGCTTCCCCTCTCTGAGTTTAAAAGTTGCTGCTGCTTCTAGGTGCGTCCTTCATTGAAACCAGGGCACTCCAATTTGTGTGTTTTTGGAGCACCTCTGTAAACTTTAAACAGAAATTTTCTTTCACTGGAAACTATTTGGGTACTAAACTATACTTGCGGGTAAGGAGGATGCCCCAGAAACGTTTGCATCCATGTACAAGAGAGGCTCCTTCCATCCTGGCATCTGGGCTTTAAAATGGGCTAGTTCCCACATGGTTAAATTCATTTAGAACAAAGTGAGAGAAGGCTGGACTCAAAACTACAGTAGCTACTCTTTGACAGCCACACTGCTGCATAGCATCTGCAGGCTAAACTGATGTTGCATGAGCTGGTTTGCTTATCTGGTGAAAGACTAATGTGTTTGGATGCTGCATGTTAGCTCATCCATGAAAACCGACAGTCCGTGTGCTTTTTGGACTGTGGGAAATGTGAGATAATCTGATTTTAGCTTAACTTTGCTCCATTGCAGGCCAACAGAGTTTCCCTGTTTTTTTTATCTCTGCAGACTAAAAGCACGCCGTTGATTAAGTTACAAGAGCTAAGTTGTTGCATGGTAACTTAATCATGTACCTGAGCCCTCATGTACTTTGTCAGCTATGTGCATCTAAACCAGCCCTACCAGTGGCTGCACTGTGAGAAGGTTCTTAACTTCCTGGTGGTCTTAACTGCCACGCCATGTTTGCACAGCATGCATGGAATAAAAAAAAAGTGCTCAATACTTTGTTCTTCTGTTTGTGTTCAGTTCATGTAAGTTAGTCAAGAGAACTCTGCATAGTTTGGAGAAGCACTGGCTAGGAGCGGCCCAGGAGGTGACGAGGAAACGGGGACTTGTAGCGTTGTCTGATGCTACTGTCAGTGTACACTGGGAGACTCCTGTATTGCTTTGCAGCTGTGCATCAGAAACTCCTGTCTCTCTTGAAGTGTACCTTTTATTGATCTTGACTCAGTCACAAAGGTGAAATAAAGATAGCTATTTGAAAGCCTGTGTTGTGATGGTTTATGAAAGATTAACTTAATTTTCATTTTATTTCTAGCACAGGTGCCTTCATTTAAAGGGCTCAGTATTTACAGAGGCCTTTAACTTTCCAAAAGGTCTCAATTCCCTTCTAGATACAGAAGTCAAATGAGAATTTATACCAATAATTTTCACATAGAGTCTTTTCTCGGAAAGACACAGTCCTCTGCTCTCACGTGTTTGTACGAATAGCAAGTACGCTTTCACTAGCAAGTTAGCAGTAGCTTCTGTGGAAGATACTGGAAAAACTGAAAGTAAACTTGCAAAGCTGCAGCTGAGCTTTTCATACAGGTAGCGATCTCATTTGGAGAGTAGAAGGGAATTCGCCAAAAACAGCGTGAATAATTCATCAGCTGAAATAACTCAGAAAAAATGCAGTTGTGCAAAAGTTATTCTGCGTACGTTTATGATGTAAAACATTGCATACAAGGGATAATTATTCTTGAAAATGGCATATGATGGAGTTCGGTATTTGTGTTGCAGCTGTAACTGAAGTTTTCAGGTGTCAAGACTCTATTACACTGTGCGTGTGGCATAAATGTAAACCAAGTCTACGCTCGATCTTAAAAGAAACAAGTGTTCTTCAATTTTGTAAGTTCTTGTGTCCATTAATAAAGCACATGGGTAAGTGAAATGCAGCGAAGAGTGGCAATCCCAAAGGAAAGATTTTTGGGCTTTTTCTTCTTGGTGAAATTCGTTGCATCAGGAGAAGCTAACCTTGGTCACAGAGTCTGGGACTGTTCTTGGAATTGCTCGTGAGTGGATCCCATCTGGAGATGGCAGCCTGTTAAGTGCAGTGTAGTAAGTGGTACGAGGCTGTATAGACTTAGTAATCTGACACTCTGAAGGTGAGCTGAATTCTGGTTTTAATTAACACATGATTAGCATAATTGTGTAGCTTTAAATTAGATGCCACAGAAAACAGTATCTGAAGATCCAGAGGGTTTCCCTGAAAATAAGGTTAATAGCCTCTTCGCAGGGTCTCCCTCTGCATACAAAAAGAGCTACTGAACTGTTCTCATGTCTGCCTGAAGCTGAGGACTCTGGGCTGTGTGCTGAACTGTGTTAATTCTTTTATGTCATGGAGTGGTGCAGATGTCTCTGCTTACAGCGTGCACAAATTAAACCAACAAGGTTTTGCCGGTGTCGTATCCGCCGTGCAGGCGGTAGCCCCCGGCAGAGGGAGCAGGCAGCTGGAGGAGTTGATGTTTAGAGCCTCACGAGGCCTGTGAGTGCTTGCCAGTCAGTATCGGCAAACAAAGCCTTACATGCAGGTAACTGAAAGATGAAGCAAAGTCTGGCAAATGGGTCTGTACAGGTAATGGGCAACAAATCCTGTTTTTCCTTCTGTAAAGCAGTAATGCGTACAACAGCTTAACCTGTTCGAGGTGAGACTGCCTAGGATCTTCCTTGTAACGTTGTTTTCCTTCTGTGTCCCTTGGGGGTGGTTTTGTGCACCTATTCACATTATTTTAATGTTTTGCTGCTGCTCTTCCCCTTCCTCCTGTTTCAGTGACTGTATTTTTCGGAAATGTTGAATATCTCACTCTTGATTTTGGTGGGAGCGCCTCCTTTCGGAGCTGAACTGTTGTGCTGGAATCTGCTGGGCGTTATCCTCTGAAAAGCTTGCTTTACAAACTGGGAGTGCGGCATATTCCTAGGGTAGAAGCGTGTTTGTTTTTCCATCACTTGTATGTATTTCTGTCTGCAAACAGCAATTTCCAAGTTTCCAGTCTTCCATATTTCCCACGCAGCTCATGAGATGTCCCGTTTAATTGTCTCCTAATCCTCCTCCTCAGCTGAATTTTGAGAGCTGCTGATAGATGCTTCATTTTACCATTGTCTTGTATTTTGCCGCTTGATTTATCCTAAAGAATTAACTTTTTCTCACCAGCCGTAGCAAGATTATAGGCTTCTTACAGCGCTTCCTTTAGAACATAGGTGTACAACAGAGCTCTTGAACTTGGGTTTTTGCAATTGGGCTTAAGCTAATGAAGTTGGTACTTCATACGAGTCATATTAAAGGCTCATTGCTTCATGGCTCTGTGGCTCATGCAGCGAGGTGGTTATAGACTTGTAGGAGGACACGCACGAAACAGTGCTTGCTTTGAGATTTGCCCCGTTAAGGCAAAATGGTGAAAACTGAAGCCAGAGCTTCACTTAAAGACCAAGAAGGGCTTTGTGCTAATCGGGCTCTCGGCTGCCTCACCCATCAGCGTGCTGGAAAGAAGCTGGACTGTGGTAAAGCATTTGCGTAATGGTCTTCCACCTTCGACAGTGAAATATAATGAGCTTTTCTCCCTCGTCTCACTTCTGACCCGGGTATGTGTCTGGATCCTACAGGAGGATTTGGTGTGTGGTTTGTATCTTCGTCATTGTGACAAACTTTATATCCCTGTGACTTGAGAGATCTCTTGCCTGCCTGTTGGTCACTTTCTTTTGCTTCCTGATGAAACCTGGGTGGCTGATTTGAACAGCAGAAATTACAGAAAGGAGTTCCTGTTAATATGAGGCCTGTTACTAGATCTGTCATTTAGGCAACTCGCTTCAGGACGTAAAGGAGGGAAAATGGAGTCTGTAGTAAGCATTTTGAGATTTTTTTTTTTTTTCCTGTTAAATGTTGTGGTTGATTTTTTTACTTGAGGAAAATGAATATTGTTATTGTGAGAGCAAAAGTGGCAGTTGTAGGAACGTGGACTTCCAAATCCTGGGTTTTTTTCTAAAACAGACTCTTCTACCAGTTACGGACCCTTACTGTTTGCTGTAATCTTTAGAATAGACTTGTGACGCTGCGGTTACTTGGCCTCGCAGGTATTGTAGCACCTATTTTCACTCTGGTGTAGAAAATAACCACAAGTTGCTTTGTGGCCTGGTAACACCTGGCTATTACCTGCCTTAAGTAGCACCTGAAAACGGTAAGTAGATGGCATCCGACATCTCTGGGGAAACCAGCTACAAACACCAAAACCTGCGTTTTAAGAGTGTTTCGTAAGGCTGGACAGCAAAGGTCGCACTGGGGGGCAGAGGGTTGCGTTTGGCGTAGAAGCGTGGGGGGGGGGGGGGGGGTCAGTATTTGTAGGCATACGCTCATCAATTTTATTTCTTGCCTATTGAAATTGATTATGTCTCCAACTTTCTTTCAGGGTTTCCACGGTCCTTATCCCTTCGGACAGTCTTAAAACACAAAAATACAAAACGGGTATCGACAAGAGGAGAATTTAACAGAGAACTGACTTTTGGGGGACGGGAGGGGGATTCATGTGGCAGACAGACACAACGTGGAGCCCCCCTTCTCTGCCTCCGTGTTCTGGATAAAGAAGAGAAAAAAAAGCCCAGTAACTTAAGACTAGCTGTTTCCAGAGGAAAATATGAAATCTAAGTATGCATGTGTGAATGCTGGATTTCAGAGTGTTGTTTAATGCTATGAGGAAGAAAATATACCAACACCATGGTTTTTTTTAGAAATCATTCTCTCACATAATTAGGTAGCTTAAAAAGAAGTTTAAGAAATGAAAATGAAAAAGCCATCTTCTAAAAAAATATTTGCCTACAGAGCGGTTGTAGTTTGAGCAAATGTTTAATTTCTGTTTGTTTCTTGTTCATATTTTTTTTAATAAGGGACAGCGTGCATTTTTATGGAACTGTTGTGTTTTGCTTGCTACGAATGGGAATTTGCTTAGCATCTTCTGGGGTTTGTGCAGTGACTTCTTTTTGTCGAACATTTTTTAATGACAGGGTGGGTCTGCACCCAGCTCTGCATTTTTAATATAATCTACTGGGTTTCGTTACCAACTTTTTAATCTTTTTTTTTTATATTATTTCTTCCCTGCCCCTACTCCCTTCCCTTTTGTTTAACTGTTGCTGTTAGTTGTCCTGCATGTCATTGGAAACCCTGCTGAAGACCAGGTTTCAGTATCAAAGGTAGAGAGAGAGACTCTGACTTCTAGGGTAACATGGAGGGCTCGTTCCCCTTCCCTGTGTACGTGAAGTACACACAGATACACACCCATATTAATAAGAAACAGATTTATTAAACTTTCAGAGCTGTCCTATGTGGTTAGCATTTTAAAATACCTTTTTGTTAACTCCTGATGTACAGTAGCTGTGCCTAGAGCAACCAAGCAAGCGCGTCAGTCTTGTGCCAAGAGGAAACTCTCTTTCTGTAGCTGTAATTCACTTCGTAGTAGTTGCAGAGCTTTATGAAATCATGTCCTTTTAATTTTGAATCTCCCACCTCTCTTATAGAGTATAAGTTTGAATTCATTTCTCCTGCGATATTAGCTTAGAGGCTAATTGTTTTTTGAAGGCAGAGCAAGAGTTAGCATCATCAGCTGGATTCCACTCTGTCGCCTTGTATTCATTTGCCTTTATCGTCTTGGCTTGTAGCTTCATTGAGGTTCTTACCTTCTAAATGGGCTCTCCACAGCTTGGTATTGGAGAAAGAATTGCTCCTCTAAAGATTCAGGTTGCTCTGCTGTTCCTTCAGTGTATTTTCCGCCAGTTATGCATTAGGAAGTCCAGTGTGAGGGGAGGGAGAACGGCCTCAAGTGCTGTGGTGGATTTCTAAAGTGCTGTGTCGGCACAGATCCCGCTGAAGGGGGGAGCGAGGTGAGGGGACGCGGTCTTACTCAGAAACGTGACCAAGGCTGGCACAGCCGTCTGCCAAAAATACAGTAATACGCAAAGCTCCCACTACCTTCTTCCACATCTTTCCAGTGAAGACCCTTGCTCTCCTTGTTGGAGCAGAGCGCAGGCTTGCTGCACAGTGCCTGGCTTTACGCTGATTGCTCTTGACTAGTTGTATTTTCCTGGTTGGTTTTGAACAGGGGATTCATTGTCATTGCAGCCACCAGGGACTGTCTTGTCTTGGTGCGTACAGATGGATCTGTGGAGGACGGTGTGAGTCCCTTGTATCCAACGGAGGAAGGACGGGGCGATAGATTTTGTTTGTATTCCAGAGGTTCAGTTGTTGAAGGCCACTGTTAGCTGACGTTTCCCTTCAAAAATCTATTTGCTGGGAGAAACAGGTATAATATAAGAAATTATCTGCATAAAAGAGGCACTACAGGATTTGGACTGGTAGTCATTTGCCCTTGGTGAGCACCTGGGCCTGCCTTGGCAGCTTGCTAGAGCTGGGTGAGTGTAAAGATCCAGAGCAACCCCGTGGAAGGTGGTGCTGCGCTGCTCAGCGCAGCTGTGGCGTTTGGTTCTTGTCCTGTAAGGTCATTTTGCCTTGGATTAGTTATCTTCTCCTAGCATTCAGTGCAGGGGATGATTTGCATTGCTGTAGTGTAGCGTGGGCAAGTGGATTCTTTCCTCGCTCCCTCCTTTCTGAGCAGGTGGCTTGTGCGACACGCTCTGAGGGCATGAACACGTACCTGACCATCGCAGCGCTTGCAACACTGCCGCTTCCCTTCTGAAGGTGTCTAAATCACTGGAGACTGCTGTTTGTCCAAGTGATGAGGTGATTCCTTATCTTATTAGCTGCTTTCATCAGCTGCATAGTGGAAGGGGGGGGAAACATTAAGATCTGAGTCCGTATGTTACAGCTGGTGCTGCAGCCTTTGCCTTGTGTCAGTTGAGGCATCTGGTGGGAGACCCTTGAACCTGGATACCCCCACGCTGGCTTTCTTCTCCCAGCCATGTACGCTCCTCCCATATATAAAGGCTGCCACATTCGTGTTCCTGCGCTCCTCCTAAGACAGAATTTTCCCTTTTCCTGAGGAAAAAAAAAAACAACTTGCATGCACCCCATGTAGCTGTGTGCTTTCCCACTCAGAAGCCACGCTTGTTCTGCACAGGCTTGAATTCTCTCTCCTCTCGAGTGTTTTTGGTCTGTGCTGTCCTTGTGACAAGGTTCACTTACTCCAGGGCGTGAAGAAAGGCGGGGCCGGATCCGAGTTGCTGCTGAAATCCGCAACCTCTTGCTGCTCACGTCGCCCCTCTTCCCCAGGTAGCTGAGTGTGAGCGCTCTTGTCTGCGGGAATGATCTCTGCAAACAGTCGCACAGAGCTCTGGACGCTTAGAGGGTTGGGGTTGTAACCCTGGCTGTGACAGTAGAAGAATGTTTAAATTAGCGGTTGCGCTACCTCTGGGTTTTTCCTCTAATATAAACTGTTTCACTGATGCCAAAGGTGGTTTTATTTCCTCTGGTTCCTTGGAGCTTAGTGGTGCAGCCAGCCCTCAAATTGCTCTTGCTGTCAGGTTTCCAGCTTTTAAGTAGGGGGATTTGAGATGTATTCAGCAAAGCTCTTTCCAGGTGATGTCAGGGCGCTGTGATTGTACTGGTTTCCGCAGGGCTGATGGATTCAAACTCGCAGAGTTTTAACATCAGATACATGAAACAAATGGCCTGATGTTTCGGGAGTACTGAATGCCAGATATTTTGGTGAGCCTGAAGCGTGTGCGGTGGCTCAGATGACCCGATCCAGGTGAGTTACACACACCAAACTCAGGCCTGTTAGAAACGGGAGGAAATCCTTACTGGGTTGAGACTGGTGAAACCAGTAAAGAGGCTGTTACCCCAGTGAGGCTGGTGTTCCTGTCTGGGGGAGGGATGGGGCTGGTACCCACTAGTATGGGAGGATGCAGTGACAGAGAGGCTGCAGGTGGCTCCGGTCTGATTAACCCCCATCTGTCTTGAAGTCCGGAGGAGGAGGAGGGAGAGAGATCTTCCTTATCCCCGCCCCTCCGGAGGAAAAAAAAAAGGTCATGCAGAACATCTCTGATGGTGTCTAAAATGGATCCCTGTGTCAAGCACGAGCCACTTGGGATGCGGAACCATACTGCTAATACAACTTGAGCGATGGCAGCCCAGGCACCCTCTCTCAGCCGAGGCAATCTGGAGCACGCTGTCCCTAGGACTAGCCCAAAACTGGCAGTGCCACGCGAGGAGGTGGGGGGAGCTGGAGTCTGCCGCCCGCATCTCGGGAGCGTTGGATTTAGACCTCTCCGAGGTTTGGAAGATGCAGCTCCCCCACGGAGGGGCAAAGCTGTCAGGGAGCATGTGGGCGTGAGAGCGGCCGGAGCCTGCGGGGTTGGGAAATGCACGCTGTCCCACGTCTGGGTTTCTGTTGTGTGTTTAATTTTTTGTGTGTGTGTGAGTGCGTGGGTGGTTCTGCAGCCTGTCTATTCTCTCCGGGGGGAGTGCATGTGTAGAACAGGATGGTGTGTTGCCTCATTGAGTCTGGGAGAAGTCCTATGATAGCACATTGGGGGTAAAAAAATAAAGGAAGCTTTTTCCTTAATGTATAAATGAATATTTGTATGATTAAATTAACACAGAAAAAAAATGTTCTGTACCTGTTGAGAGTTTTATTGAAGCTGCAAAAACTTCTGAATCTGTCATCTTGTAGTTAAATGTACCCAGCTTGCTGCTACCTCCAGGGTGTTTCCAGACACTACGGCACAGTGTCTTTAAGCCCAGTTCTAGCCCTGTCTTTACCCCAAATCACTTTAAAAAAAAAAAAAAAGACCAGAAAACCACCAAAACCCAGACAAAACCCACCAAACAAATTCAGTGCATATTGAATATGAAACAGCCTTTCCAGTGCAGGCGGATGGGTACAAGGACGGCCGAGAGGCCCGCACAGATGTTTTTTGTGTGAAGGGCGATGGGGCAGGAGAGCCTGCGAAGAAGGGAGGGGGTCACGGCAGCATCCCTTTCTGGAGGAGGAGGAGGATTCCCGCCAGGGCTGCACTGGGCGCACGGTGCCGGTACGGACCGTTACCGCGTGCGGTTGTACCTGTTCACCGGTGCCGGCTGTGGATGTCCCTTGTTGCAAGGTCAGGTATTTCCTCCACAACAAAGCTGCGTCTCCTGCCCGGGCCAGTCCTCAGCCGGTGTGGGCGAGGGGGTGGCTGGGGCTCAGCACCGTGCAGGTGCCCCGGCGGGGGGATGGAGGGGGTGGAGGTAAGCACCAGCCCCGCACCGTGCTGCCCGCGCCTCCCGGCTCTAATCGGGACCGAAGCACTGAGAGGTCCGGGCGCAGGTGTGAGGAGGAGCAGAAATCTGGTTTTAGTGGTCTTAGTACAGGGGTCACCAGCGCAAAGCGGCGCTGCAGCCGCCTTGGGTTTTATGGTCCTTATGGTTACGGTCTTTAAATGCTCCTCATGTGGCTTAGTTACATCTCGGCGCTTTACTCGGAGCCTTGGCGCAGTAAGTGGTGATGCTTCAGACTTCAAACAGCCGCGTGTCAGAACTGCTGTTTCATGAGCCTCTTGGCGAGGCAGGAGAGGAATTTGGAATGAAGGAAGTTTGGGTTTCTTCTCTTTTCTTACTATCACTAAAGGAATATCAAGTGTTCCTGTATATCAGGACGGGGCATGTGAAGGTCTGTGCTTTGGTGGGCACTTGCATGGGCATCTCGGGCTGATCCTGTTTCCCAAGCGAGGCCTTTCCACTCAGGGCACCCAGCCCAAACCTTTGCGTATATAAACTACATCGTGGAGCAGCTTAGCTGAAGCCGTTCTTTTGCTTACATGTGATTTTGTTACTAATCCCTGCAAGATGCCTCAGTATGTGTGCGCTGGGTTTGCTTTTTAACATTTGAGTAAATGCCTGGAGCTTTTATGTGCTGTTTAAGCTTGACTGAAAGCCTTACTGGCTTTCAGAGATCCTGCTACCTGTGCCTACGGGTATTTATTTTGTGCCTTGAAAAGAACGCACCCCTTGAGCTCTTGGCGCTCGCGGGTGTCTTTCAGACTGATCTCTTTGGGTAGGTTAGGATTGCCTCCCCTAAACTCTGCCCAGCTTTTTATTTACTAGTGTTTTGCTTGAATGAATCTGTTTGTCTTTAGGGTTGCAACCTGTCAAAGTTTGCCAGTACAGGACAATACCATCACACCTTCTAACGCTGTCTCCTGAGCAGGCAAATAACTTGAGGGATTGCTACAACGGAGGTCATCCTACTACGGTGATCCCTGCACGGAGCCTGGGCGTGGTGCAGGGTGGAAAGGCAGGAGGCCAAGTCAAACGGCTGCCGCAGTCACCTACGAACTACTTGGGTTTGCTTTTTCTGCTTGCTTATTGTTTTAAGGCAACCAGATCATTGTCTATTAAAAGTTATAAAAATAATTCTGGGTTTATGCAGCTTTTCTTTTTGGTCCCTGAAGCGATGCTGCGGTAGGCAGGAGGATGTTCTCCGCTCTGTGGGCTGCATGCGATGAATTGCAGCGAGGAAGGTGTGCTCAGCGCGCTGGGCAGCGTCCAGGACCAAATGGCACCGTCCCATGGGCCTCATCGCGTGCCTGAGCTCCTCCTTGCCAGTGCCTCTGGCTGGAGGTGCCCTGCTTGCCCGGCTGACCGCGGAGCGAAGTGCGGGCCGTGCTCCATCACTGCGTGTCCTCGCACCTGCAGGCGTGGGCTCGAGGGCTCCAGCAAGCGCCCTGCCTTCCAGGAGCAGCAGCTCTAACTGCAGCAGAGAAGAAAAGGACAGGTTTTTATGACTTCCCCCGCCACACGCACCCCTGTGATGTCGGCTAAAGCACGCGGCCGGCAGCCCGCAGCAAGATGCTTCACCTCTTCTTCCCTCGGCTCTTGCTTCTCTGCAGATCCTTCGGGGACGTGCGGTGAAATATTAACAGGCCAAGTGGGAAACCAGGCCGTGCTGGTGAAGGGGGTGCTGCGAGGGAGTCCGTGGGGAAGGAGTATGGGAGCTGCGCGTACGTACGCGGGGTCAGGAGGACCTTTTTAGTGTAGGCTTTCTCTGGAAGCGTTCTGTAACCTGTAATCTGCCGTTTGTGTGCTCTGCCTGTGTGTTAGTTGGAAAATGCCCAGATAAACGGAAATTATTTAAGGAAATCTAATCTCAAATGTTTCCTACCCCATTCATAAAACAGCTGAGTAGTAAAAGCACGCAGCAGAGACCAAGCGAGGAAGCAGATGGCACGCGCAGGTAAGGACCAGCCTTGTTTGCCCCGTGGAATGCTGTGGGCTCAGCTTTACAGAGCAGCATGGAGCAGGGCTGGCTTAAGAGCTGTCTCCGTTGTAGTATTTCCTTATTTTGATTATCTCTTCCCTGCAGAAGTGATACCTTCACAAGAGCTTAAAGGGTTTCAATGGAGGGAGGGGGAGTACATTTTTCACCTATTTAGGAATGGAGTAACTGGTGCAGCATCCTGCGAGGCAGCTCGGCTGTGCTGTGAGTCGGTGCCACTGTGGAAATCATGGCTCCATCTTCTGCCACAGTGACGGTGTTGGGAAAAGGGTGATGCTGGGACCTGTGTGGAGGGGTTGACCTGGGCGGGGTATCCTCCAGACAGAGGGAGAGTTCTCTGCTTGGCTTTTACACATCACAAGTGTCCCCACAGGCAGCAGTCCTGGCTCCTACGTAAAATCTACGTAAAACCAACTGTATAACCAGCTTCCCAGGGGCTCTCATGGGCTGCTTGGGCTCTTCTCCCAGCTGAGGTGTGCTACCATTCAAACTGAGTGTGTTTGAACGAGCCGGAGGCTGGAGATAGGATGTAATTATTTTCCTTCACCAAGCGGTGTGGGTTTTCCAGCAGCCAGGTGCCAACTCTTCATCTCTGGGGCTGTGCTAGACCGGCTGTTCATGGGAATTCATAAGGATCTCTACAAACAAGATAGCGTGTGCTAGCTTGCTTGGCTGACTCCAGGTGCTGGTTAGGGTGTGCGTACTGTCCTGGGAGAGCTGCGTGCCGGCAGGAATGAGCTGAGTGATGCTGATGCACCTCCTAAGGCACTGTAAAACTCTCCAAGCCACCGATCTCTTGTAGGCACCTGCTGAAAATACTGTTGAAGTGTCCATAAAATCCAAGCAAACCCCAAATTTGGGTGGCTGAGAGGAGAGTAGGTGTGGGGCGGGGAAGGCCATATAGGACGTTTTGCAGAGGTGCTTGTGCCAGCGGCTGCAGTGGCTCCATAGCAATCTCCCTTTATTGACTTAAAACCCAGGCTCCTGCTTCCCAGCTGCTGCTCTGGAGTGCTGTGGGTCAAGCAGGGCGGGTCGGGGCTGAGCACTGTGCCCGTACACTTTCTCTTCCGCCCCACTAAAGCGTGGGCAACGACGTGCGTTACTGGCGGGGTGGTGACGGCCAGGGATGCTTTGCCCCACAGCCAGTGAAAGATGCCTGGCCAGGAGGTTGGGCTGCTTCGTACCCAGGTCTGTTCCCAGCAAGGTCAGCGCTCGCTGTGTTTTATAGGTGAGAGAGGCTGAGGTCCTGAGTCCCCAGCCAGCTCTCCAGCTGTGAGACCATCCCCTGACCCACAGGACTCATTTAATACCAGAAAGAGAGCTTTGTGGGTGTCTTGTCTTTGCTCCCCAGCTCTGCACAGGCATGCAGTGGGGCTGTGGCTCATCCCTGCTGCCCCCAGCTCTGCTGCTGCCCCAGCTGACCCTCACCAAGCGGTTTCCTCATTTGTAAGACGGGAATAAATACCCTGAGCAGGCTGGATGGATCCTGCTGTGTGTTCTGCTAACAGGCTGCTTGTGCTTGGTCACAGCATGTGGCAGGAGCTGGGGAGCCTCTTCCCTGGCTTTGGGCTGGGGGGGTGGCACTGTGTCCTGTGGGAAGGTGCTTGGAGATGTTAGTTATAACCAGGGTTTGCCAGGGAAGGGCCTGGCCTGCAGCAGGTGCCAGCAGAGGGAGCTGAGGTTGTTCCTTATCTGCAAAAGCCTCCAGAGCATCTGGATGTGGCTTTTCCAGGCTTTGGGACGCACTGGTGACAGCAGCGAGTCAAGCAAGAGCCGTGTCCCCATGCTCCGCAGTGGCTGCTGTCCTGCGCCAAGCACGGTGCTACACTAGGGAGGGGGTTGCACGTTTCTGGGTGTGTGGTCCCACTGGTCCCACTAGGCAGTGGGGTGGCATGTGTCACCTGGCCTGTCAGCACCACTGTGGGGCTGGGGTGATGCTGCTGAGCCAGGCAGGACCGTGTGCTGGGCAGGGATGGTGTGGGCAGGACCTCCACCGGGCTGAGATGCCCTAAAGGCAGAGATGTCCTGTCAGTGGGGAGAGGAAGGTGTCTGAACGCCAGTGGGTCGGGTTTGTGTCCAAGTTTAGAGGGTGATGTGCTGCTGGGGAGCAAAGCGGGTCTGCGTAACACAACCTGGAGCCAAACATTGCTCTGATGGGGAGGCTCGGATGTGGCCAGCTGGGAAGGGGGGAGGGTTTGCCCTTTGTTAGGACCCTGTGCCTGTTACGGTGCAGTGGGGACAGTAATTCTGCTGGCCAGGACCCTGCCCTGCCCCTCTCTCTACCAGGACGAAGCAGCAGGTCCTGCCCTCCATGCCCCCTCGTAGCAGTTGCTCCCACCTACCCGTGTCTCCTCTGGTGGTGATGGGGAGCGGGGGACTGTGCTCTGCTCTCGCTGCCTGTCCCCGGGCAATGCATGGCTCTGTGGGTGGGGGGGGACACCCAAACCTCTGGCCTGGGGTAAGCCAAACACGTTTTTAGGAAAGCCATCCTGCAGAAGAGGGATTTCAGCCTCTCCTGGGGCCGAGCTCCCTGAGCTGCTGGCAAGGAGCAGCCCAGGCTTGGCAGGGTCTGTGCCCGAGCGAGCAGGCAAGGCTTGCCGTCCAGGAGGAAAATACAGCAAGAACCTCACATTCCTTGTTATCTAATCTGCCCCGTTTTCCCTCCTCATTGTTTACCATGGCTGGGTTTCCTCAATTAATTCTGACAGCTGCAGGCTGGGCTGTGACGTCAACCTGCGGTAGCGAAGCTCAAAACCCCAGGGTGGCGTTGGATGGGACCCCGGGGACGAGCCCCTCGCACCCTTAGCCGAGCAGGACGTCTCTAGTAGGTGACAGCGACAGATGCCTGTGGACAGACACTACTGAGTTCGACAGCAGAGAGGCTCTCTGTCCACAGCAAGGCTGCAGGGACGTCTCCCGCCCGTGCTTGTGGGACCTGAACCTGTCCTGCCTTTGCCTCGGCAGCTCGAGGTGCTGCTCTAATTGGTGCTGTTAATAGCCAAGAGCGGTGCTTGGCTGGACTTTGCACAGAGGAGTGTTGGGCAACTGCGGCCAGCTGCTGCTGCTGCCTTTCTGGCTACCTGGGCGAGCGCCCATCGCTTCACCTGCCCAGGGCACCGCACGCAGCGAACGGCGGAGCGGAGGAGGGCGCCTTGGTTGGCACCAGGCTCATCCTCGCTCCCTCCGGTCCCCGGCAAAGGCCTCATGCAGCAGCTCCAAGACTGGTGTGGTGGGCAGTGAATGTGCAATGCCATCCCCCCCTCTTTGCTCCCTGAGCTTGGCAGGACTTAGCAGCAGCCCCAAATCATCTGTGTCTGCTGTGGCGGTCTGTGGTAGGATGGGGAGAGGAGGGTGAGCTCCCCAGACCACGGCTTTGGAGCATCCCAGTTTGTGCATCTTGGAAAGGAGGGACTAAGGGGGGGCTCGATGGTCCACACGTGCCTCCCCGAGCATGGGACCTCAGCCCAGGACCAGCCGTGCTGTGGCCGTGCAGCCCGGCTGCTCTGCCTTGCCTGCAGGCAGTGCAGGGAGCAGGGTGGGAGGAAGCAGGTGACGGTGCCTGAGAAGCAGGTTTGTCAGAATTTTAAAGGGATCTAAATAAATAGTGATAAGGAAACAATTATTTAAAGAGCAAACAAATGGCAACTACTAAATGTACTTTTATTTTTTTGTTGTTTTTGCGGGTGAAGGGTGCAGGGCTGATGCCGTCAAGTGCTGGGAGCGGGTACCTGTAGGGGCTGGATCTTGTGGCTGGTGCTGGCTGGGGTCAGTGGCCGGGCTGGGCTGGAGCAGCCGCCCTGGGGTGTGCAGCAAGGGGAAGTGCTGCTCGCTCAGCCTGCAGCCCCAGCCAACCTGGAAATGAGCCTCTCCATGGCAAAGTTTCATTTCATCCCACCAGGAAAAAAGGTTTTATGGGTCATCTGAAACTGCTAATGCTCAGGTGAGCCCATTCACGATGGGCTCATGGTGTCGCAGCTGAGTGCCGGGTCAGTGGGGACGTGGGACAGGGATGTCCCAGGGTGCGGAGGGGAGGTTTGCTGCATGGACACTGCGCTGCATTGTCCGCTTGTTGGCCTTTGGTTTGCTTAAAGGGGGAGAGAGGAGCCTTGCCTTGCTGCTGATGCCAGGCAATGGCTTCAGAGCAAGGATGTGTTTCTTGCACCTTCTACATAGTGCTCGAGGTCCTGCTTGGGTTTAAGAAGATGCACTGATTTGTGGCAGGGCCAGGCTGGAGCTGGAGAGCCGCTCCCCACTCTTACCCCCGCTGCAGGGTGCCTGCAGGGACTGGGGTGCCAGTGGGGGGAACCCACGCCCCTCGTCTCCCCAGCTGCACGAGCGCCGCGTGCCCCAGAGAAGCCATCCCCACCTTTGGGGCTGCGGCTCTCACCGTCAGTACTTTGTTTCAAAGGGCAGCTTATTCCCATCCTTCCCCCCTATGGCTTTTTTCATCAGCTTTTGGTTGGGGATTAGGCACGTGTTGACAGAACAAACATTTTGCTGCCCTCAAAATCCACCACTGAGGAGAGAAGCGATGTCCTCACTCTGCCGGTGGCCTGAGCCAAAGCCGGGATGGGGAGAGCCGGGCTTGCAGCTGGGGCTGCTCTTCAAGGGGAAAGCGGAGCCATTTCGGGTCACGCCCTGCACTGGGGCTGGAGCCTGGCTCCGGCTCTCTGCTCCCTTGCAGAGCATTAATCGCTTTCTGCTTTAATATCCTGTCCTGTGAAACCAGGGATGCCACCGAGAAATGCTGCCCGTCTCTGCCAGGGCTTTGGCGTGTGCTGGTGGCCCAGGGCTGTGGAGAGCTCTGCATCTCCCCAACCGTCTCCAAGTATTGGTCACAGCTTCGTTCTCCCCAGGCCAGGCTCTGGGAACTGAGGCTCCTTGTGGTGTCAGGGCAGCTGACGAGGCCAAGGATGCCCATGAACTGCCCCCAAGAGCTTGTGTTTCCCAGGAAAAAGCAAATTCCTCCAAGCTTCAAGGCCAGCCCAGTGCCTGGGGATGGGGTGAAGGCAAGATATACTGCTGTGCCTCCCCGGCGCCAGGCACGGGACCTCATTTGGGGTCCTGCCCCCCTCCTGTACCCCTTTTGCCTTTGCCAGGTCCTGGCTCCTTGCTGAGCCCCCAGGACAAGGGTGCCTGACCTGGGCGATGCTCACTGGGAACAACACGTTTCCTTCGGAGCCGGGTGACTCATCGCTGAGTCACGTCTCGCTCTGCTGCAGCTCAGCGTGGTCTTCGTCCCCAGCCTTCCCCGCAGGTTCTTCCCTGTCCCTGCCCCTGCTGGGGGACCGGGAGTGCGGTGCCTTCACCCCAGACCCACTGCTCCACGCGATGCTGCGCGACATGGAGCAGCCTGGTCCCTCGTGGGGTCCCTGCCCTGTGCGCATGGGGGATGTGGAGGGGTCCTCCCTGCCACTGCTCCCCTGGGAGCTGCAGACCTGGCTCAGCGGGGTTGGGGCTTTCTGAGCCCAAGAGTGACAAGAACGGGGGTGGCTCTGGTGCCTTCCCTGCTCCATCCAGCGCTGCCAGCTCTTACTTTGAGCTGAGACAGGGCTGAGTGTGGGTTTTGGGGTTATTTTTAGGGATCTCCCCACTAGGGCAAAACCTTCTGCAGGCCCTCCTGGGATGGATAGCGCAGGACTGAAGGGGAAACAGCAGCCAAGAGCCTCTCCTGCTCTCTGGGGCATTGCGTGCTGCCCTGGCCCTCGTTGGCTTTGAGACCATTGGAGCTGCTCGTGCTGCTTGCTCCCACCCGGGAGGTGTTTCCCTGCCCCAGTGGCTCCCACGGTCTCCAGAGCTGCCACTCCATGGGGCCGTTATGCCCAAGGATCGTTTTGCATGTGGGGAGAAACAGCAGCAGAAGAAGAATGAATTTGCATTTCTTGATGGCAACCAGTGTGGGAAACAAAGCCCCAAGGGTTTTGCTGCCACTTGGCCCTGCACCGGTGCTGTGTGAAAAGACAACATCCCGTCTGCTGGCATGGGGCCCTGTCCGTCTCACCTGGCTGCCTGTGTGTTCCTGGGAACGGCTGCCACCAAACAGCCCCGAGCCCGTGGCATGGGGAGGGGGTGCTGGCCCCGCCGCCCCATCGCCCAGCCGTGGCTGTGGGATGAACAGACGACAGTGAGGAAATGGGGGTACGGTGCTTGTGTGGGTTCTCCTGGGGGGTTTCCCTCATCCTGGGTGGGATTTGGGGTCTGCATGCTGATGCAGCAGCTGTGGGGCTGGTGCACGGAGAGCCAAGACCAGGAGCCATCCCTGTACGTGAGTTTTCCCCCCTCTGCACCCCAAATGGCTGGTGATGGGGTTGGGGGCTGTGACCTTTCCTCATCCTCCCTCTGCCAGGGTTCACCCCACCGCTGAGCTGGATGTGCCCACACCACCCTGAGCCCTCTCTTCCTGGCACCACCAGGCAGCCCACAGTTAGTTCCAGGCTTTTAATCCCAAGAGAAAAAAAACAGGAGTTTAATGCGACCTGAGGAAGAAAAGAGCAGGGCTTTGAGCAGGGAACAGCAAACACGCCGGTGGATCCCACAGCTCGCAGCCCTGCTGGGCGCCCTGCGACCTCCCCACCTGTGTCGCCCAGGGTTTGTGCTGGCAAACGCTCAGCCTGGCCTGGGAGAACCATCCCCGGGGGGTGTCTGGGGAGGGGAGTGAGGAACTGGTGATGTGGGCAGGGGGAAGGCAGCGGGGTGGGAAGGGTGCTGTGAGCAGGCAGCGGAGGCAGGGCCCTGTGTTTGGGTAGGATGATGGTGGTCCAAGGGCTGGGCTTTGGGTAGGAGGCCAGGGTCATGCTGGCATCACCTTGAGGTCTTCATCCCCCACCAGCTTGTCCTTCCCCTGCCACCCTCCCAGGCACGGCCAGCCTGAAGAAGTGGGGCTGTGGCACCCCAGAGCCGAACCTCGGCACCTCGTGCTGCTGCAGGGTGTGAAGAAGCCTTTGCATGGGGCCAGGTGAGCACCGACACCTCTGCGTTCAGCCAAGGCATGACTCTGGGACCTCCTGTGCCACCCGTGCAGAGCAGACACCCACCCTGCACCCCTGGGTGAAGCTGTGTTCTCTAGCACCCCCCATTTGCACCCCTGAGGGCTGCCTTGAAACGCAGGTGATGCCATTGGCGTCGTGGTGCCACTAACTCTCCTGCTGCTGCTTTTTTTTTTAAATTTTTTTGCTGAGCCTCCGTGCCGCAGCGCAGGAATGCCGGGAGCTGCCTCGTGCAGCAGGGACTGAGCGCCGGAGCAGCGGCTGCGGCCGGGAGCCTTGGTGCTTTTATCAGGGTGGGCCCCGCAGCCAGGTGCCAGCAGCAATGATCACGGCTGTTTGCGTCGAGCATACACGCATCCCCCGTAAATAGGATTTATGGCAGCATCTGGGAGATGGGGAAGCCACCAAAGGCTGCCTGGGGAGGTAATAAAGAGGAGCGGCCCCTCTTGGCCCTGGGTCTGCTCGGGAAATGGGTATGTTTGACTGGGGTGAGGAGGAATTTAAAGGAAATCGGTTGGTCTCTGCTCTGGAGAGATCTTAGTGGTTTGAGAGGTCGGAAGATGTTCACTGGAAGATCTGCACAGAGCTATTCCACAAATAAAAAGCTGGCTTTTCTGTGCAAGCCTGTGAGTTATTTCTCTTACACTCTCTGGCCCTTTGGTTAACTTTGGGGTTGCAGCTCTGCTGGAAAGCCCTTTTCCCCTCCCAGGTTCCCTCCGAGGGTAGTGGAACCCCGGCCGATCCCCAGCTCAGGAGGGTGTGCTCAGCCCCGCTTTGCAGCGGGGCACCCAGCGCTAGTGGGTGCCGGAGCCCCTCACTCCCCTTCCCCGCAGTGGTGGCTGTTCAGACCCCTTGCAGGGGGCTTTTGGGGAGGTCCCAGGGGAGCACGAGCAGCAGCTCAGCTGGATGACAATGTCACGCTTCCTGCTCTTTGCTCTAGTTTGGTGGCACAGGGACACTGTGCAGATGCGCCGGCTGTGGGAACTGTGACCAGAGGGTGCTGCTCTGCGCTGGCACCTCCTGCCAGAGCATCTCCAAAGCTCATCTGCAACAACCAGCCTGCCTGGAGCACCTTCCTGGAGAGCAGGACACACAGTTTGACCGGTGAGCTGTGCAGAAGCAAGGGGACGTCTCTGAGGGTGGGCACTGAGTCGGGACTGCAAAGACAACGGGAGCTGGGATGGAAAATGTGGCCGGTATTCCCACCCTCCGCCAAGCCCGCGGCCCTGTTTGGGGAAAGAGGAGCTTGTGGGCAGTGGGCGAGATGTGTCTGAGCCCTGCTGGCTCCCGGGCCCTCTGCCTGCTCCTCCCTGCTCTGCTCCTGCCATTGAGACTCTCCAGGAGCTCAGGGAGCACTCCAGGCTCTGACCTTCCATACATGCATTAGCCTGAAATAACACGAGTGAGGGCGATAAACCCTCTCTCGGTGGAAATGAATTGCTGTTAGCAAACAGCCAGTGAAAAGCAATTAAGATTACAGGCAGCAGGAGGGGAGTGAGCAGCCGCTGCTTCCCATTGGGACCTTCTTCCTGCAGGGTGGCTTCAGCCCCTGGATCCCGGGCAGCCCCTCACCCTCAGCAAGGATTCCTTATGTCCTGGTGCTTTCCCGATAGTTACTGGTTAATTTGAAAGCTGGTTTCTGCCTTGGTCTCAGCCCAGCATTGGGAGCATCCCCCTGCACCTGGAGCCCTGTGGGTACTTGGGCAGGGGCAATGGTGCTGGGGAGGTGGAAGCCCAAAGGGTGCTCGGTTCGGCGGCAGCCTGGGAGCATCCCTCCTCATCACGCGGCTGGCCTGGAGCTGTGGTGTGTGTCTCAGGACAAAAATACCCACCAGATCTGGGGCTGGCGTGGGCTGAGGCGCTGAGCGCTGCAGGCGTGGTTCCTGTGGGTTTGGACCCGCAGAGCAGAACTGAGCCGAGGGTTGCGTTAAAGGCATTTCAACCACTTTGAGTCTGCTTGGGATGCAGAAAAGCCTGAGAGCGCCCATCCTGCAGCCTGGGAGCCGGGATTTGTCTCCTCTGAGCATCACCTTTGTGCAGCCCAGAGGCACGAGATGCAGGATGAGGCCTCTCGGAGGGACCCAAGCTTGAGTTTGCTTTGCACAGGGACCACCACTGTCTCCAAACGCTGTGCAGGAGCTGAAGCAGAGGAAACCCTGATGCTGCGGGAGACCAGGAAACACTGCTCAGCTCAGGGACAAATCAGGCTCAATGGCTTCTGTGGTTTTTGCAGTGACATCAAGTGCTTTCAATAGTTTTATTATATATTATATGGCTGCTTATCTATTATTCTTGTGATGGAGCCAGAGATTAGCTTCAGGCAGGTAGGCAGAGAGATTCTTCCAGGCTGATTCACGAGTCGTTTCTCTAGCCCTCCCCTCCGGCCGTGTTCCCAAGCATTGAAGTTTGAGCTGTGGCAAAAGGCACTGGAATTGGAGCTGATGGGTTGACAGGGAGGACAAGGAAAAAAGCATTGAAAACTGCACACATGAGGCAGAAAAACCAGGGTTTATTTCCCCTCTTTTGTTGTTCCTCAGGTGTTGCAACCTCTTCTTTTCCTGGTTTGCATATGCAAGCAGAGCTGTGCCGAACCACCGATTGCGAAAGGCGGCGGCGGTGAGAGCATGGCATGGCCAGTGACGCTGGGCAGCTGCAGTCACCAAACCTGCTTTGGGGAGGTAAGCAGAGAGCTAATTTTGGGGCCTTTTGCCTGTTTTCACAGCTCTGTGTCGCGCTGCCCAGCTGGCCAGCTCTCCCCAAGCACAGCAAAGCAAATGTTTTCCCCTTTAATCTCTTTTGCTTATCGAAATCTCCAGTGCTACCGATAAAAGGAGCAGGGAGAGCTTTTTCAGACCCAGATGTGAGTCAGGTGACAGGGTCCCAGACAGACCGGGATAACCCAAGTCTGGGATGCTCCGGAGCAGGGACCCGGCACTGCCAGCACATCCCCTCTGCCTGGTGACATCCTGCTCCCACCCGCTGTCCCCGATTGCTGTCTCCTCCGCTTTGCTCCTGGCTCCTTCGGCTGCACTGTTCTGATGTTTGCTCTGGTAACAAGTAATTATTAAACCTAATAAAAGAGGGAGACCCGGGGGTGATGTCACAGCAAGGAGGTACAAATCCAGCTCGCACAACCTGTGCAAAACATAACCTGCTCAGCAAACTTTCCCTGAGCTGGCAGCCTGGCCGCGGGGCAGCAGCACGGAGCTGCCGCAGGAAGGTGTGGGGTGGCCACACCGAGTCCCAGCAGGGCTCATGCATGCATGGGTGTATTTATACTTGGTTTTACTTGTATCTTCAGCTTCCACAGTTGAGACACCAGCATTTCCATGCTGTGATAAGATATCCGTGTAGGGAAGGCTACAGCCTCAGCCCCAAGCTGTGCTGGGATGCTCCTACCCCTGGTTCCCATGTGGGGATGCCAGGGTGGGACACGGGAGCAGGTTTGGGTGCTGTGCACCAGCCCCTGAGCTGGGCAGAGCTCTGGCGTGGTGCCCACTGCCCCCGGCTTCCTGCAGCGGCTCTGGTCAGGACCCGGCATCGTGGGTCAAAAAAAGGCAAGAGCGAGCTGGGGGAGCAGAACCCCCCAGCCCAACCTGCTGCAGCTGGCTGGAGCTTTGCAAGGGGCTTCGAGGGATGCAGGCTTGGGGCTGCTGCTGAGGGGCAGCAGTGCTGGGTTGTGCTCATGGTGCCTTGCCCAAAGCAGAGTAGATGCTCCCTCTGAGCAGTGCGGGGGGCTGTGCTGTGGCTGCTGTGAGCCAGCAGCTCTGGGGGGCACTGGGTGGCCGGGACCACCCCTCCTGGCTGTGCCACAACCCCATCCTATGCACCTACCCCATGGCAAAGCCCAGCTGGGTGCTTCCCCACCTCAGCCACTGTCCCCCCGTGTCCTCCCCAGCCCACATCTCCCCCCACCCACCACCATGTCTTACGGGCCTGGTTGTGTTTACCAAAACAGGGGAGAAAAGCTCCCCTCAGACAGACGCAGGAGCCCTAATCTGGGGGGAACATTTTCCCCACTGATAAGATAACATTGAGCCATTTCGAAAGGGAGGCAGAAACTCCTGGCGCTGGCGATAGCGTGGTGAAGCCCTTGCCAGCGCAGCTGTAATGCAGGGGTCGCCTTCCTACAGGGTTTTATTTTCCTTCCAGCAAACAGCTCCGATGGGCGGCTTATCGGCTGTGCCGCGCCGTCGCCACGCACCGGCCCCGGGGTCAGGGCGGCTGAGGGATGCTGGCTCTGTCGTGGCACTTCCCATGGGCTGGGGATGCAAAGCCCACCTGTGACGGTCTCTCAGCTGTGAAGACATGGTGACGTGGGTCCAACCTGGGTTGCACCGCGGGTGTTTGTGGCTGGGCTCTTGGGTCATGGGGGAGTTTGGTTTCAGCAGTGCTACGTGCATGGGAGAACCGCCTGAACTGCCCTGCGTTCTTCATGTGTTAAAAAAAGACAATAAATACCAACTTTGTCTGTCTCAGTCAAAACAGCTTTTTCCTGCTTATGCCGGTGAGGACAATCCGGGCCTGGAGTGTTGCACGTTCCTGCCTTGCCCCCGGCGCCCTGTCGCACCCGCAGGCAGCAGCAGCAGCGCGGACCCCCAGGGAGGAGACGGTGCCATATCCCTGGTGTGTGGGATGGTTTGGTTGGTGTGAGGGGCTCCTTTTAGCCCAGTCACTCTGAGCATCCTCAGTCGCAGCTTGTTGCCTCCATCACAAGTCCCACGTAGCTGCGCTTGCACGAATATCTGCCAGGGATGCTCCTGGGGTATCGGTTGGGGATGCTCCTGGCCCCAGAATTGCCCAGCCTGTGCTGGAGGAGCAATGCTATGCTGCAGGGTCCAACAGGGACTGTCATGTGTCCAGCAGGTCTCTGTGCTGCAGAGACCAGGAGGAGCCTTTGGACTTGCCTCCTGCGGGATCCCCATCTCCTGGGTGGGTGTCCCAGATGAGGTTGGGAAGGGGTTAACGGTGCCCACGTTTGCCCCGCTCACCTCCCAGGGCCCTTGCGGGTCTGAGCCCGGTGCTTTGACGTACCCTCAAGGGTTAACCCCGGCTTGCGCTAGTCAAACACCTCCAGCTGAGGTAAGCGCCCAGCTTGTTTGTTCAGGTAAATAAGGAAGGAATTAGATATAATGGGCAAAGGAGGCATTTGCTGAGCACCTTGCACTTGGCTCTTGGCTTCTCCCTCACATACCTCGGCTCGGCCGCCAGCTGGCTGCATCCCTCTGCCGCCCGCGGAGCCGCTCGGGGTGCCCTGTCCTCGTCTCTGTCCCCGTCCCCATCCCGCCGGTGCCGGCCGAGAGCCGATGCGGCTCAGCCCGGCCATCCTGCCGCCACGGGGCCGGCGTTGAGCCGGACAGGGTGCTGCTGGCCACCCCCCCTGCTGGTGCTGGGGCACCCCGCTTCAGGCTATGCCCACCCCGGCCGCCGTGCCGAGCGCCACGGGGATGGCTCTTCCCACCCTACACCGGGACCCATGCGGTTTCTGAGCTGCCCGCGCACCCTCGAGGTAAGCCCCACGCTGCTGCCGTGACCCACACTGGCTGCCCAGTGCTCCACCAGCACCCACCTTCCCTCCCTCCGGGGGCTCCTACAGCCCTTTCAGCACTGGTTCAGGGAGGACACGGTGCCGTCCCACGTGAGCATCCCGTCCCACCGATCCTTGCCCCTCCAGGTGCTGTTAGGGCTAAACAGGGACAGGTTGTCCCCTGGCATGAGGTTCCTGGCACTTCTTGGGCTACTGACACCCAAAATACAATGGGATTTGTCAGCCTTGTGTCTTTGTAACCCCCTCCCACTCAGGTGAGGAGGGTGGGATGGGAGCCAGGGCTCCTGGTCCTGGCTCCTCCTGAGCCCACCCAGTATCAGCTGGGACACTGAGGGTCCCACGATCCCCTGTGCCCACGGGAGGCAGGGGACAATGTGCTTTGGGGCACTGTGTCACCGATAACCAGCCAGGGCCCTTTATAGAGCATCCCAGGTCCTGGGCAGCCATCGAGGAGCTGCCAGCTCCAGGGTGTCTCAATAAAGCGCTTTGAACCCCTTTACCAGACCTGCACTGTCTCAGCGCTGCTCTGCTTTTCTGCTGGGTATTTTTTTTTGTCAGTGCTAAAGGCACATTGGCTCTAGGTTTGATTTTTATGGTTCTGCTCAGTTAGTGAAACACAAACGCCACTCGGCTGCCAAATCCCCCACAATACAGGCTTTCTCATCGACAGGGAGCTCGCGGGGGAGGAAGGTGCTGCTATAAATAGGGGCTCCTTGGCCCTGCATGGGGAACACCAAGCTCTGCTGCTCACCTGGGGGACACCGAGCACCGGGGCTTTGCTCAGGCCGCCAGCGGGCCGTGCCTGTCCCGCCTCCCCCTGTGCCGATGGAGAGTGCAGCCTGACCTGGGGCGTGAGGACGCCCGGTCCCTGTGGCAGCACCCGTGCAGGTAACGGCAGGAGGAGCCGGGGGGAACATTGGTGGTGTTGGAGAAGGCTGGAGGTGAGCTGGGGGTCCAGAACTCCCAGGACGGGCTGCATCCCTCCTGTACATACATCCAACATGAGTCCTGGGCTTGCCCTAGCCCAACCCCGTCACTAAGCGGGGTACCAGAGCGAGGACCCCACGCTGTCACATCCCCAGCCCCCTGAGTGCTGTCCAAAGCCCCTGCCCCGGCTGCGGGGTGATTTTGGCCAATCCCTCTTCCCTCCACCCAGAGATAAAAGGGGTGTGTGGCACAGGCAGGCAGGGTTTGGCAGCCGGGAGGGACGTGGCACAGCCTGCGTGGTGAGGCTGGCAGGGTGGGTGGGACACGCTGGCAGGACCCCAAATTGCCAGCAGCCTCTGTGCACCTGGGTGTCTACTGCAGCCCCTGCTCGTGCAGGCACCCCAGGTCCCTTCGCTTCCTTAATCTGGGCCGATAAAATGGCTCATGTCTCCTCCTCGCTGGCAGCTGTCTGGCAGAGCCAACAGGCTCCATCGCCTTGCCGTGCCCCGGTGTGGTTATCCTTGGGGTGTGCATTGTGGCATGGGCTGCCCCTTCTTTGGGGACTGAGGTGGAGAGCTGAGCCCATGGAAGTGCTGAGTCAGACCAGAAAACAAGGGAAAAAACAACCCAGATCGCAGCCCCAGATGGGCTTTTGGGCAAAGAGAGGATTGCTGGGTCTGTGGGGTCCCTGTCGTCTGCCACCCCCAGGGTCCTGGCTTGCTGTGCTGAGGCAGTCGGGGTGGGCGAAGCTGAAAGGATTGGTTAAAGACAAATCCCACCGCCCGGGGGGCTGTTCCAGGCAGTCTGGGACAGCTCTGGATCCCACACATCTTGGGTTCCTTCCCCAGATGGCACAGTGCATCCCTGTCCCCATCCCTCTGCCTGGGGGCTGGAGGTGACTCCAGAGCCTGGCCCACTGCCCTGGCCGCTCCCGAGCCTGACTGCCTGGGAAGGGCTTTTGGAAGTGCCCAGGGATTTGGGAAACATCCTGGGTGCCGCGGGCAGCACCTCCTCCCGCAGCAGGCCCACCTCTGCAGGTCCCACGGGGCTTCCTGAGCCGTGCTCTGGCACAACCTGTTTAACCACAGATTTAATTTTAATTAACGGACCCATTGTTTGAGGGTGGTGGTTGAGTGGATTTCTTTTTTTTTTTTTTTGGTTGGTTTTTTTTTTTTCTCCCAAGGGCTGATCCCAGCTCTCCTCTGTCACTGGTGCCGGTGTCGCTACCCTGAGTGATGGTGGGTTGCGTTTGCCAGGAGAGCTCAGGGCAGCACAGGAGCTCCTTGTCCCCATCCTCATCCCCCTCGGCTGCGGCATCGCTGCTTCCCTCAGCTCCAGGCAGGTCTGAGTCCCTGCAACCCTGTGGAGCTAAGCTGTGACCACCCAAAACCCCGGGCTTGCTGCTGACCCTGCCACCCCGGGCTTTCTGCATTCGTTTTCTCACCTGCTGTAGGAGCAGTTCGGGGCTGGGCTGTCACGGGGCCCTTTGGAATCAGCTGCTGCCTTTTCTTCCTCGCCCTGCTCCGTGCCGCCGTGGGGAACGAGCCCTGGCACCTGCAGCTCAGCCCTTTGCCGCAGCATCCCCGCTGTGCCGGTGACAGCGGGGAGCAGGGGCACCTCACCCCCGTCCCAGCTGGTCAGGGTGTCCTCTCCGTATCTGTGGGTAGCACTGGGGGGTGATGCAGGGTCACTCATCATCTTGGGGCTCGGGGATGGCAGGTACCTCCTGGCTGCGTCCCTGTGGTGAAGCTTTGTTGTGGGCACAGAGAAACACTCAGGACACTCGATGGCTCCGTTCTGGTTTGGGGTCTGCTCTACACCAGAGCCTCGCCTGCCCATGATGGGGTTGCAGCCAGCACCGGCACACAGGGAGGGCTGGGTGAGGGTGCCGAGGCAGGGGTGGGTGTCCTGCAGGCTGCACACCGCTTGGCCTGGCACCCCAAGGTCGGTACTGCTCGCACTCGGAGCCTCCCCATGTGCTGCTGAGCCCCCAGCACCGCATCTTGGCTCCTGTGTGCCCACGGAGGCAAAACCTTGGGGGCCTGGTGGGCTTTTATATCTCGGTGGCTGACGTTTAAACTGCTGTGGGAGCTAATTCCCTGGTTGCTTCCCCTCTTGCCTGCAGTGGGGGGATAAGCACACTGCTGCACTGGTGTGGCTTTGCCCCAGGTGAGCTCTGGTGCGAAGCCCACAGGACCCGGGGAGCCACACTCACCGCCGGCACAAGCTGGCGAGTGTTTGCCAGGGCTGATGCAATTACCAGCCCAGCCCCATTTAGCTCAGGCAGGAAACATGAAGGTTTTTGGTGTGCCATGCTGGTCAGTGCTCCATGTGAGCATCTTGCTGCACCCACGGCTGTTCCTCCAGCTCTTCTTTTCCAAGGAAAAGCAAAAAAGGGAGAGGAGAGGGAAACGGCTGCCCAAAGCGGTTTCTTAGAGCAAACAGGTCCCCACCCAGCCCGGCTGCCTGCGTGCCAGAGCGGGAGAAAGTCAAACAAAGGCCCCCACCCTGAGACTACAGCACCATTTGGCGGGTGATTGCTCAGGTTTTTGGGGCCGCTTGCCGAAGGAATCGGGTCCTTCTGGTCCAAACCAGGAGGAGGGGAATGGGGATGGAGGCAGCCATCCCACCGTGTGCCCAGGGACGGCTCCACAGCCGTCCTGCTCCTCGTGTGTCTGGCTGGTGGCCATGGGAGCGGAGCCTGGCGAGGCGGGGTGGGCGGAGGATGCACCACAACCCCGGAGCATCCCAGAGGCCTTGGGGACGAGACCCCTGTCCGCTCCCCAGAAAGCGCCCGCAGCCGGTGCTGTGCAGTGGGCTGGAGCCATGCAAGCTGTTACCGCTTCCCTTTTGTGCTGGGAGCAGCGTGAGGCTGGATTTAAGGCTGATCTGCTAAAGCTCTTCTTTTAATCCAGAACAAATCAAGGAGAGGTTTGAAAGCCAGCGCCATCTCTCAGGGAAACTGTTTGGGCAGTGGGGGCAGCTTGGTGGCACAGAGACCCCTTCTCCCTCCTCCTCCTCACTGCGGTGCTATCAAAACCCCTCGGGGACATGAGCTCTAGCGTCCAAACCCATGTCCCCTCCCTGGGTCCCCGTGGGGTCAGGCTGGCGCAGGTGCTGTTTGGGCAGCCACAGTTCCTCCGTGCATTTTTCCAAGTCTTTTTGGGCTTTGCCAAGGGTGAAATGACAGGCAGAGCTTCCTCATGAACAGGTGATGCAGAGCTTCAAAAACCATACTTCTGGGGGCATTAATATGGCCAGGGAGAGCATTAAATTCATCCTCACCAGTACCTCTGCGGTTAATGGGGCCGTGGCACGTGGCTATTAATGATGTTTAATTAACGCCTAGGGAGCAGATCTGGGCCCAGCAGCAGGGAGCCGAGCAGCGTTTGGCATGGCAGCGCTGCAGGGACCGTAACGTGCCATCCTGGGTGCTTGGTCACTAGCATCCCTCCTACGCCAAGCAGCCGGCTGCTCGGCTCCCCGCTCCCAAGGGATGCGCTCTGCCCAGAGGAACCTGATGGCGTCTTTTCCCCTTTAGTATTTGAAACCCTTTTTCCCCCCAGCTGCAATTCAGAGCAAGCATGGACCCCCTCGCCCTGGCCACTGAGTCCCATTCCCCTTTGGGGGCTGCCTTGTTTCTTTAGGTGGGCTTCAGGGTTGGTTCAGGCATTGCACACTCCTTTTTTATTACAGGCTCTGTTGCAAAAGCTGCTACTTTTTTCTGCTTTTAAATAACCTATTTGGGGTGGGGGTTTTTTTCTTCTTGTATCAAGCAATGCAGGAAGCAGGCAAGGGTCTCAGCGGTGCCCTGCCTGTGCCCATCACCAGCCTCTCCCCTGGCAGGGGCTTTCTTGCCCCAAAGCCTCAGGATGGCTCGTGGGGAGGTTTCTCCACGGATGGAACCGTTCCCTGGTGTTGCCATGGAAATTCAGCAGGCTCATCCTCTTCTCAACAGCCTCCAGGACTCCCCGCGTACCCAAGACAGATGGGGCCTGGGGATGGGCTGATTTGGGGTAGTTTTTCTTGCAAGAGGGTAAAAGGAAGGTTCTCATCCAAGGTTTGGCAGCAGTGGCTCAGAGAGGGGTGCTGTGGTGCTGAGCTCAGTCCCTGGCCCAGGACAGCCAGGTTTGGGTGCTGTCGCTGCTGGGGCATCCTCAGGTGAAAGCAGCAGGTGATGGTTTCCATGCACAGAAACGTGCCTGTGTGGTTTAGGCATCTTGCAGCCCTTGATGCCCACGGGCCACCCTGCATAGGTGCCTTGGAGTCCCTCCAGCATGTCCTGCTGCCTCCTGCAAGGAGTGTTCAGCCCCAGCTGGGACTGACCTGCTTCCAACCCAGCGTGCAATCTGGGGGAAGACCCTAAAAGCCTGCGGCGGCCAGGACCTGCTCGCTCCCCAGCCGCCTTCTCCCTGCTGGCTGCTGTGGCTGGTCCTCCCAAAATCAGGAGAACCCCCCCAGCCCCATGGCTGACCCCGAGCCTGCATTCATCTGAGGCTTCACAGGACGCTGTGGGTCTCTTTGGAGGTTTTTTTCCCCTCTAACAGGCTTAGTTCCTCCCTTTGTGCCTGGCTGCTGGGCGGGAAGGCAGGAATCGGTGCTGGGGTGAGCCTCTCCTCTCCTCCTCTCCCGGCAGGTTTGGAGCCAGTGCTGAGTGGAGGGATGGGCAGCGCCAGCCCCGGGCTGACCACTCTGCCCCCCAGCCGCCTTGCCCGGCCAGACACTGCCTTGCTGCCGCCGCCGCAGGACCCCGACACCCGGAGCTGGGGCTGCCCAGATAGCCCCAGCCCCCCCGCCACCCCCGAGCAGCCCCTGCCCGCTTTCTGCCTGCACTACTTCGACATGCTCTACTCCGAGGACATCGCCTGGGCCACCAAGGGCATGGGGGAACCGTCCCAATGCAATGCCCAGGGTGGGCGAGGGGAGGTGCAGAAGGAGCCGGAGCAATGTCCCATCATTGACAGCCAAGGCTTGGGGCTGGGGGCCGAGGGGGATCTGCAGGCCAGCCTGCACCTGGAGGAGCACTCGCTGGAGCAGGTGCAGAGCATGGTGGTGGGCGAAGTGCTGAAGGACATCGAGACGGCCTGCAAGCTCCTCAACATCGCCGCAGGTGGGTGCCCCTGCAGCGCTGCCCGGGGGGCTGCGGGCAGGGTCGGCCCTGCCGCAGGGTGCAGCGAGGGAGGGATGTGCCGGTGCAGGAACTAAAGCCATGCTGCAGCTCGGGGCTTTGCAACCAGGTGCTGGGGTTTGGGGGAGGGTGGCTGCTGCCTGGCTCCCCCGGCCATTGCTCCAGGGCAGGGCTGTTTGCTAAAGCCCAGAGATGCCAGCAAAATACCCCCCCCAGCCTCGCTGGCTTGGAGTTAAGCTGAGGCAGGGGTTAGCAGAGCTTTAGGCAGAGCCCTGTGCTGGATGTGGGGTGCCAGTGTGACCCAACCAGTGCCGCAGAGCCAGAGAGGTGCTGAGCCCGTCTCCTCCCGTGAGCTGGGGGTCCTTTCCCCTCCCATAGCATCGCTATCGAGGTGCTCTTCAGCCTTGCACACATCTTGGGGGGGGTGCGCAGTAGAAAGGAGCAAATAATGCTACTTTTATTATCCTTTTCTCTCTCCCATTTTCCCTGGGCCATTAGGAACAGGCGGATCAGCTTGTGGGGCTGGGGTCAGCCTGAGCCAGCTGATGTTAGCAGAGCTGGGCATGGGGTTGGGTGCGAGGGGACAAGGACAGCCCAGCACCGAGGTCGCTGGGGTATTGCTGCCATGGGGCATCACTGGCGTATTCTCCTTGGGGCATCGCTGCCGCGACACAAGCAGTCACGGGATGTGCTTAGGTTTATGCAGGCTCTGCCACCCACTCCCTTGAAGAATTTGGTGCCACCTGGTATTGTGCAGGAAGCAAGTGGGGCTCCAAATGGCTGGATGAGGCTTCCCAAAGAAAAGGAGGTGGCAATGGGACAGTCTTGTCCCTGGAGACCAGAGCAGGCTGGGAGCGGGTTGCTCTCACCCTGGTGCTGCAGCAGGGCAGGAGGGGCAGGGTTCCCGAGGCCGTTGTGGGGTGAGCTGAGTTTCCCCGGGCTTTGCCCAGGCTGTGACTGGCCATGCTCACCCTCTGCCTCCAGACCCTGTGGACTGGAGCCCCAGCAATGTGCAGAAGTGGATCCTGTGGACGGAGCACCAGTACCGGCTGCCACAGATCGGGAAGTCCTTCCAGGAGCTGTCGGGCAAGGACCTGTGTGCCATGTCTGAGGAGCAGTTCTGCCAGCGCTCACCTGCCTGCGGTGATATCCTGCATGCCCACCTCGACATCTGGAAGTCTGGTAGGTGCCAGGGACCAGGAGGGAGCTAGGGGAGGGCAGGCGATGCTGTACAGCAGGAGATGCCCCTCTGACTGCCTGCTCCTCCCTTCCAGCTGCCTGGATGAAAGAAAAAGCCGCCCCAGGAGATGTGAGATGCTGCGGTGAGTTCTGCACAGGCTCAGCTCCACTGGCCTCACTTCTGCCTCAGGGCAGGTCTGGGGTATTTGAGAGGTCGCTCCCTGCTTAATTGCAGTTATCTTGTGCGTTGGAGCGGCGGCTGCAGCAGCATCCTTGTGGTTGCACTCCCTCTGCCCCAGAGCAGCCCCTGGGCTGTCTGCAAGGTGTGGTAAAGGGGAAATGGCCACAAGACCCTCACCGGCCCTGTCCCACACTCTGTGCCTCCCCGTGGGGCTGCCCAAGGGCAGGACCAAGCTGTTTTCCCTGCTCCAAGATGGGGGGGAGAAAGTGGTGCTTTCAGACCCAGTGCCTGGAATAAGTCTCCAGAGACCCACAGGCATCGAGCCGGGTTTTCCTGGATGAGGACTCATGCACATCCCGGGGGCAGTGCAAAGCAGAGAGGTCTCTCCTCACCCCCATCTCACCCATCCCGATCCCTTCCTGCAGCAGGAGGTGATGCCAGCTGGGCGGACAGCGAGGTGGACTCATCCTGCGCCGGCCAACCCATCCACCTCTGGCAGTTCCTCAAAGAGCTGCTGCTGAAACCCCACAACTACGGCCGCTTCATCCGCTGGCTCAACAAGGAGAAAGGTGGGTGTTGCTCTGGTGGCCCTGGGGAGGGTGCAGGGGGGTCAGGCGAGGCTGTAACCCTCTGTGCCCCGCTTCCCTCCCAGGCATCTTCAAGATTGAGGACTCAGCACAAGTGGCCCGTCTGTGGGGCATCCGGAAGAACCGCCCGGCCATGAACTACGACAAGCTGAGCCGCTCCATCCGGCAGTATTACAAGAAAGGCATCATCCGGAAACCCGACATCTCCCAGCGCCTCGTCTACCAGTTTGTCCACCCAGTCTGAGTGGTGGCGGCGGGACAGGCTGAGTCCTGGGAGGGATGGGGACTTTTGCCGCCTCCCTCTGCTTCCCAGCCACAGAAACCGTCTTCCAGCACTAAGGACCACGGCTGGGGTGCGAGAGGCTCGACGCCCTCTGGGGCCACCAACGGCAGACCATAGGACTCCTCTGGCCCCGCAGCCTTGGAGGGGACAGATGAGCCCCCAGCTTAGGGACCACCACCAAAGTGCCCAGGTGCAGGGCAAGGACTGTGCAGAGCCCTCGTCTCCCGCGAGTGCTCCCGGGGCGGGGTGGGCATGGAATTCAGGGCCGGCGGAGGAGACATGGGGTTGATTGGGGTAAGATAAAGGCAGATGAATCTGTGGCTGACGCAGGGCTCCCCACAGCCTTGGTGCCCTTTGGGAGGGATTGAAGGTGGGAGAGGGCTGGGGCCACCCAGGGGAGGAGCTGAGGGGATGCAGGAGTCCTGCCCCCAGGTCTCTTGCCCCCAGCACGTTGTCCTCACACTCTGCAGCCCCAGGGCATCATCAGGACACAGAGGCCAAGGGCACATCTCAGCAGGAGACCTCAATATCCCTGTGACATCATGCCCCAGGGCTGCTTTTGGGGGGACATGACCCCATTGGGGCCACACTCCCCTCCAGCCAGATCCTGTCCCCATGCCACCACCGGGCCAGCCGTGGGACCGGCTGCCCTCGGTGCCCATCAGGAGTGACCTGGTGTGCTGCAGCAGCTGGGCTGCTCCGGATTCACCCCAGCAATCAGCTCCCAGCCCTCATCCCTGTTCGGGGTGGGCAGCAGCGTGGCCAAGGGCTCTGTCCTCCGCTGCATCTCAATCCTCAGCTGCAAAGAAAGGGGCTGCCTGAATTCTGGGGGGTTGGCGGCTGGGCTCTTCCCTCCCCCCCTCCCTCCTGGGTGCTGGCTGTGGGTGGCTTTGCCCTGGCCATTGTTTGGGGAGGACAAAGCCCTGGCATGAGCCGGGACAATGGCACCCACAGCTGCCCTTGGCTGGGCCTGCGCTGACCCGACCCGCGCAGGAGCAGCCTGGCACCGGCAGCACTGCAGCACCCAGGGATGCTGCCGGCCACGGGAGCTGGGTGCAGGGTAACTGTACCCGGGGGACCACGGGCACCCCCTCGGGACAGGCGCATCCCCCCTTCACTTCCCACTCTGGGACATGCTTGGCTTCTCCCCTCCGCAGGGCTTTGGGGCTGAAAAATGGGTGTTTTGCAAAGGCAGTAGCTGTAAAACGCAGGTGTGGGGCCGTGCGTGCCAGGGCATCCCTGCAGGCTCCCCTGAGCCAGGGCACCATCCTTGGGCACGGAGACACCCAGAGACCCCTGGAGCCCCCAGGTCCTTGTCCCTGGCACAGGGCTCCTCCCTTGATTTGGATGTTATTTGGACTGCCTGATTCCCGTGTTTGGGAAAAGGGAGCTGGCAGCTCTGCCATTTCCCTCTGGACAGTAAAACTGAAACGCACCCTGCTGAGCCCACGCTGGGACGGAAAACGGGGTTGCTTAAACTACACATTTCATGAGAGTCTAAGTTACCTGGTGACGTTGATCTTTTATATGACAATTTTTTTATTTGTTTATTTGCTTTTTGGTTTTGGCTGGCAGCAAGTTGTGGTTTAGGTTCAAATAACAAGGGTAGACAGGAGGCCTGGGTACCTACGAGATGTTTTGTGGGAGGAAAGGAAAAAAACACCTGGTTGTTGACCTTTTTGTTTTTAACTTAAAATAGCTGCCTGTAACACCTTTTTCTTTTTGTTCTGCCTGTTTCATACTGTTTACATGGCAGAGGAGCGGATGTGCTTCGGCCGGCCTTGCAAGTGCGGCGGCTGGAGGGATGGAGGGTGGCTGGAGAGAGGAGCGGAGCAGGGGAAGGAGGAAAACTGCCTTGGTCTCTGGAAAAGGGGAAAAAAAAAAAAAGAAATGGAGGGGGAAAAAAAGCAAAACATGTCTTGTGATTTCCTGTGTGTGACTGATGCTCTTGCAGCCAGCGTGGGGAGTACCGGGAGGATGGGCTGGGGGTACAGGTGCCCTAAATCCCATGTCCCTCTCGCAAGCCCTTTGGCAGGGTGGGCGAAGGTGCAGGGGGTTTGCACGTCCCTGAGGAGAAGGTGGGATGGAAAGGGGTTAAACGGTGAGGAAAGCTGCTGCCAGCTGGGGAGGGTGCCCCCAGGGACATGGTGTCCCCAGGGACGTGGGGACCTCGCCTAGCAGATGCCCACTGCTGCAGAATGGGCAGCCAGTGCTGCTGGGCTCACAGCCAGGGTCTCTCCCAAACCCCTTGCAGCTCCATCCCTTAAATAAGGGAAAATAACTCCCTTTGCTCTGTCCTCTCCCCATCATGAGCACAGGGAGTGCCCCCATGCCCCAGGTCCTGCTTCCTCCTGTCCCCCTCAGCCTCTGCCCTGTCCTGGGGCTGCCCCAGCTCTCCCGGGAGAGGAGGGGGTGGGTGACCTGCAAATCATTTTCCCCAAGGTTTCAAGGCTCGTAGGGAGCCCGGGAGGCTCTGTCGCCTCTGTCAGCATCACCTCACTGTGCTGGAGCTTTCCCGTCTGCCCCTGCCCAGGGTAGGGGGGAGCACCAGGTTGGGGGCGGCTGCTTTTGCTGGCACTGCTTTATCTTGAATCCCCGCCGTGGGCTTCACCAGGCTTTGCCTGGCAGGTTGGTATGGGGGGCCCCCAAAGGCAGTGGCTCCTCCCCACCTCCTGCAGCCCCCTTGTCCCCCAGGACCCCAGCAATGTATCTGAGTGCCCCCATCTCACTGCACCCCAAAGCCTCAGGGTCGGGGCATCCCTACCTGGGGGTGCAGCAGCTGTGACTGTACCTCCCCATGGCACGGGGGGCTCAAGCACCCACCCTGGGCAGGGCGTTCATAACCCCAACAGCCGCCTCCACGGGGGGCAAGACCGGCGCACGGAGGCAAACGAGGACCCAGACCCAGAGGACGCTTACAGAGCTCAGTTATTTTCACTTGCTGCTTTTTGTTGTTGTATCCACGGTAATACAATCACGATAGATATATATATATTATATATATACTTCTTAAATTACACAATCAATGTACAAAAAACCGGGGTGCATTGCTGAGACAGGTGGTTGGTTGGGTTTTTTTCTGACTTTTTTTGTGGTTTTTTTTCCTGTTTGCATACCTGGCAGGGGACGCGGGGCCGGGCGGCTCTCGCCCACCGTGCCCAGCACATGGTGCATCTCCTGCCTCTGCGAGAACACTTGATCCCTGGGGCCAAAAAATTCACGAAACAATGGAGCGGTCAGGAGAGGAGCGTGCAGGAAGATGATGGCATCGATGCTGCTGAGGGTGATGGTGTGGAAAAAGAAATGAGATGATCTGGAGGGAAGAGCTTGGGATGGCAGATGTGTGCGGGGGTTGGGTGACCATGCTGGGTGGCAGTGGACGTGCGTGCTGAGGGGGTCCTGTCCATGCCATGGCTGGTTGCAGAGCCCAAGTGCGGGAGGGGTAGAGCCCCTTGGGGAAAAGCGATGGGGAAAGCCTGCAGCATTCCCCCGCTTTGGCGTGTCTTGTTTTCAGCCATCTTCACCCGGCAGCTGCTTTGCTGCCGGGGCTGGGGTCTGCTGCATGCACTGAGCCCTCCTCGCCCTCCGGCGGGCTGCAGCTCCTGCCGGCACCCTGCAAGGCTGGATGTTGCTTATCCCCTAGCCCTGGTCTGCTCCTGCCTCTCTTAAGGAAGGGGGCGGATGGGGACCATCCCCAGCGGGACCCAAGCTGGTCCCCGCTATCCCAGGCTGGGTGTGAAGGTGCTTCCAGCAGCATCGGGCTGTGGCGGGTCCTCCTGGGAGCAGCGGTGGATTTTAGGGCCATCTCACCCTGGATCTGGTGTGTGCTGGATAACTGCCCTGGCGAAGGGCGATGCTGCTCCCTGCAGCACACACAGGGCATCGGCTTGGGAGCCTCCGCCTGCTCCAGACATGTTGGCAGCTCAGGAGTGAGGAGGAAGCTGAAGAGCAGGCCATCTGCCAAGCTCCATGGCAGGGCTGGTCCCACCTCCCCTGGGCCTCTCAATGTGCCACCAGGGACCTGCTCGCGGCTGGAGCTGGGTGGCTGCGGGGCAGGAGGGGACGTCCATCCCTCTCCTTCGGGGAGGGAGGGTGAACTGGGGAGAAGAACATGGAAACACCAAAAAAAAAAATGGAGCTAAACTCCATTCCCTCTCGTTTTTGGGGTGAATTTGATCAGTCCCAGGAGCTTCAGCGCCGTGCATTTCAGAACAGTTCTAGCCAATCAGAGGGCGGCTCATGATTTCAGTATCTTTAAAAACCAACCAATCAGGAGCTCTCACTGGTTGGGCTTTAAGATCTTGAGGTATCGGCTTTTCTCTCGGAAAAAAATCAACTAATGTAGACGAACGGACAACGTCATCTTTCGCTTCACGTTATCTTAGAAGAAGAAGAAGAAAGCGACTATGCAAAATACTCTTCGGAGACAACTCTTAAAAAAATAAAAGCTTGGTCGGAAAATATGTCTGAATCTCTAACTGTGAGGAGTGAAGGACCAGACGGCAAAATGGCTGGTTGGCTGGTGGAGAGATGGAGACAACGGAGGGTGGATTTATCTGCTGACGGCGATAAGGAGCACACCACAAGACTTAGATTGCCTCCACGTAGTTGGCAGGGTAGAGACCTAGCTGCCCGTTGTCCAAGCGCCCTTTGCACCATCCTTGCTCATCTTCTTCACCGAGTTTGGTTAGTTCATCACCTGCAGAGGACGGTGGGAAGGGGAGAGTTTATTGCAGGTGTTGGAGCCTCTTCTGCCTCCCATTTCTCCCCTGGAGGGAGCTGGTGGGGGTTTCTGGGCCTGATCCTGAACACGCAGGTTCATAGGGTAGAAAGGCAAGGGGTGATCCATAAGACCTCACGTGCCCCATCCCACCACCTCTCCAGTCCCACCTGGGTTTGGGCTTAGCTTATGCCTTCCTCTTTTTGTCAGTTCAATATTTTGAAGGGCTGGGATAACCCAGAAATTATTTGGGGGATTTTACACCAAAAAGCGGAGCAGTGTGGGACCCACAACTCCAGCAGGCAAACCCCAGCCGACCAGCACCGGTGACGGACCGTACCTGCTTTGAAGCTGAGCTCATCCTGCTCCTGCCCATCGTAGTCGTACAGAGCCCGCACCCGCACGCCCTTCCCTGCCGACTCCTCGTCGAAGGGGTTGGTGCCGCCGTTGGCCTCGCTGGTGTTGAAGGAGTTGCTGCCTTCGTCGTCGGACCACTCGGCGCTGTAGGTCTGCCCACGGTCGTGGCTGCTCACGCTGGGGTGGGGGGGAAGGAGGGAGAGGGGCCATCAGAGCGGGTGGGGGGACGGTGGGGTGAGCAGGCACCGTGTGCCACGGACATCTGGGGGGATGCTGTGGCTTTCCCGAGGTTACAGGGGAGCAGGGGCTGCCATTGAGCAGGAACCCCAGCTAATGACAAGTCCAGCAAGACACAGAGGGAGGACAGAGAAGAGTGGTGGCCATCACTGAGGACAACCCACACCCCTTGTCTGTCCCCACAGCACTGAGAATGTTTGCCCAGGCAAAAGTCCATGCTTTCCCGTGACGTCTCTCCTCCACGCCGGCCCTCACCTCCCACGCTCGCCTGCTGGTGCCCCCGTCTCGCCCGTGCTGCTGGCGTTGGTCAGGGTCACTCCCTCGCCCTTCTTCTGCTTCTCCTTCCGCGTTATCGTGTGCGTCAGGTCTGGGTTCCACTCCTGCAAGCACAGAGCAACCGGCCCCTGAGCACCTGGCTGCCCCACGGGGCTGCCAGCACCCCGGGTGGGGTGCACAGCCTCACCTCAAACTGGGGCCAGTTCATGGGCATCCCGGGACCACTGGTGCTGCGGAACCACCGGAGATCCTCCTGCGCGTCCGAGAGGCGGATGGTCTGCTCCAGCTCCCGGTAGACGTTGGCATAGCTGCGAGGAGAGACGTGGGTCAGGGTGCTGCGGGTGGGGGTGGGGTGGAACTGGGACATGCCCAGTTTGTGTCACGTCCTACAAGGCACTGGGAGGCACCAGGCTCCTGCACAGTCCTCCTGCCACTCTGGTACCTCTTAGTGATCATCGTGTTGGCCAGAAATCCCTCTCCCTTGAATTGCAGGGGATGGGTTGTTCTGGAAACACTCGGTCCCTGCAGGGCTTGGTTTACTTTCCAGGCAGCACGAGGAGACCTTGCATGGGCACTTTCTGCCCAGCCAGCACAGGAGGCACCTACCTGCTGTTCTCAGCCAGGTTCAGGTGCCTCTTGATGTCCAGGAGCACTTCCTTGAGGAAGTTGAGCCTCTTCTCCTCAAACTGCTGGCACTGCTCAAAGACCTGCTCCATGCTCTCAATATACTGCGGGGTGCACTTGTTCAGCTCATCCAGTACCTTCTCGTACTTCTCCTGAGTCTGCAAAGATGTGGGAGGGTACCTTGGTTATACCTCAAGCACCTCAGGGGCTCCTTTTGGGTGCTGAGAGGGTCTGGCTTGTAGGTCACCATGCTGGGGGAGTCCAGATTGAGCCAAGAGCCTCTGTGGGTGAAAGCAGCCTTGTTGCCGGAGAGATTTTGCCCCAATAAGCAGGGTAAATCTCTGCCCTGCTCACACTCCCCTAAGCACTGCCTGCAAATCCTCACCCTTCTACAGAAGCATAGGGATGGGAAAAGGGGAATGAATGGGGGGAAAAAGGGCCTGGTGGCCATTTCCACTGGTGTTCCCTGCCTGATGCCTGGTGAGCCCAGAGCAGGTCAGCAGCTCACACCTTTTGCACATCTTGCTTGCACTTTTCCACTTTGTCCTGGAGCTTCTTCTGCTGCTCGGGGGTGTTGGACTGCTCCGCCTTGCTGTTGGCTTCCCGGGTCATTGCCAGCTTCTCCTCCTTGCATGCCAGGTGGTAGGCTTTCTTGGCTGTCTCCAGCTGTGGAGAGGCGAGAGAAGGGACATCAGGGTAACAGTCACAGCCCCCTGCCCATCCCTCTGCCTGCAGGGAGGTGCCACCCAGTTTCCCAGCCTGGACCAGGAATCCAGAGCCAGAGCTGGAAGACAGCATGGGTGCCCCAGGACACGCTGCACTTCTCCTCTCACCTCCTTAAGCTTCTTGGCCCAGGGCTTCTGGGCTTTCCGGAAGCCATCCTCAGCCTCCTTGGCCTCCTTGAAGCCTCCCATGATCTGCTTGTGGTAGGCATCCTTCTGCCAGTTCTTGACCTTCTCGAAGTCATCATTCAGCAGGCTGTTCTTAACCTCCTGGTGCAGCTCACTCACCTTGTCCGCTTCCGTCATGATGGCACCCCACGCCTTCTCCAGGCTGCCGTACTGGGGACCTGGGGGGCAGAGGGGACAGCTGAGCATCACTCCACTGCCCTTACCCTTGCCACCTCCACCAGGTGAAGTTGTGATGGTGCACAGAGACCCATGGAACCCAGCTGTCCTGGGGAAAGTCTCCCCCTGGGGAAGCCATGGTACCTTTCTCGATGAGCTGCCTCCACCGCTTGGACCAGTCGGTGAGCTGCTGGGCGTAGGACTTCTCGATCTTGGCCCGCTCATGCATGCAGTTCATGAGGTCATTGCAGAGCCGGTGCCCGTCGTCGATCCGCTTCACCGTGCGCTTGTAGTTCCCCACCTGGGAGGGGGGTGGAGATGGGGATGGGGACAGGCAGGCGTGGGAGCTGTGGCACTTTGGGGGTGCAGGAATGGAGCTTTTGCTTTGGGGGTGTTCAAACCCAGCTCCTTTCAGTTCCCTCAGTCACTCTGTGCCCCTTGGGAGCAGCTAAGGTCGAGACCTGGCTGGGACCCCCAAGCCACTGTGGCAGGGATGCCTGCAGGCAGGGCTTGCTGTGGGAGAGAGCGCAGCGCCATCCCCGCCAGCCCGGGGGACACCCTGGGATGCGGTGACGGCAGCGGGGGCCCCGCAGGAGGAGAGGGCAGCTGGGACTCACCTCCCAGAAGCTGTCGGTTGTTTCCTCTGCGGCCGCCGCCGACTCGTCGTAGGAACCCGACATGGCTCCCGGTGCTGCCTCAGGCGTCAGTGCGGGTGCTGGGTGGCTCTTGGGCAAGCACCAGCCTCATGCACTGAGGGGAGAAGAGGAGGAAATCATGGGGGGGAGAGCAGGGGACGCCCATCCCTCCTGTCCGCAGCACCACGGGACAAGCCTGAGGCTGCAGGGGATAGGAATGGGCATGGGGACGGTGCCTCTTCCAGCTCTGGACCCACAGACACCTCCAGTGTCCCCCACGCATCACCCCAAGGTGCCATCCAAATCCCCCTGAAGCCAGCTGAGCTGGGAGGGAGAATCGCGGGGAGCAGCACAGCAGGGAGCTCACCGGCCGGGGGCCTGGCTCGGCACCGCGCGTCCCTGGGGAGCCGCAGCGTGGGGCGAGAGGCCGTGGCAGGGCCGGGGAAGGGATGCGCCGCCTGAAGAAATTCTCGTCCTGATATTCCACCCTAATCCGTCAGAAAAACGGCATCCCCGGAGCATCACGTGGCCTCACTGCACGGCTTAACCCTTTGCCGCTTTGCCAAGAGCCACGGCTGGGGCTGGGGTCTGGTGGGTGGCATCACATAGGAACAGAGAGGGGACCGCAGTGGCCATGGGCATCCTCGTCATCCCCATCCTGCCCAGGTCCTGTCAGTGCTCCTGCGGGGAAGCGCTGGGCCTGTCCCACACGGCATCTGCCACCAGGTTGGGGACAAAGTCGCCATGAAGTGCCCCAGTTTCCTCCCGCCCCATGCCCAAAAGGGCTGCGGGAGCGGGATGTGGCTGTGATCCCTGTGCACCATCAATTCTCCCAGGGAGGTGGAGCAGGCAAAGGGAGACCTGGCTGCCTGCATCCTACCCTGCACCTGGGAGAGGGCGATGGGGTGGCAGGGAAGAGCTGGGGGGCGCGGGGTCCGGGTGCCCACCCATGGGGAGCAGTTGGTGGGTGCATGCACGCTCCAGCTGTGCGCACAGCCGGCCCTGAGGAGCCCATGAGCCAGGGCAGGGAGGCTGCAGGGCACAGCCCCGGGAGGATGGGGGGCCGAAACGGTTACTGGAGCAAGGCGCAGGGCTCGCTGTGCTGGAACTAACAGGGCCTGGCAGGGATTTAGTGATATAACCAGAGAGGCACCAATCCCCGCCGCCCTCCCCAGCCGGTTAAAAATAAACGCGTGACTGTCCCTTGCTCAGCCGCTGAGACGCAGATGGATGGGGGACCGTGGTGGTGCGCAGCGCCGCCAGCACCGTCTCCCCACAGCCGGCAACACGCAGCGCCCACACCCGCCTGGCACCCACGGCACAACCACAGCCCTCCCCATCTGTGAAAGCACCCAACCCAAACACCCACAGGCTGCCCTGGTGCACCCGCAGCGGTGGCACAACCCCCAGGGTGCCACGTGTGGCCACCTCTCCTGCAAACCCCAGGCACGGTGCGGGGCTCAGCACGGGGGTCTTTGCTTGTGCCTCTGGTCTCTGGCTCTTTGTTTTGTTGCAGAGGCTGTGCTGGCATGGCAAGGGCATCCATGGGGTGACAGACCCAGCCTTGCTCCAGGGCAGGGACACCAGGGAGGGAGAACACCCGTGGCTGGGAGTACACCGGGACCCACAGGCACACAAGCCAGCCCCAGCTGCCCCCACCAAACTGCCAGCAGCCGAGGCCGTGGGGCACTGCGGGACATGGCTGCCGCAGCTCCCACTCCTCGCCTTTACCTGGTCGGAGCTGCAGCCTGGGGGTTATTTTTGGCTCTGCATCACTTCCCAGCTAACGCTACCGCCTTGTTGCCACACTCCTGCCACGCACCCCCACGCATGCCCACCCTCGCATGCCCACGCACGCGTGTGTGCCCCCCGCCATGCTGGGCCGCCCTGGCTGCCAGCGCAGCATGCGGCAGCCCCGCGCCCGCCGCCCCGGCCCCGCCAGCGCAGCCCATCGCTTCGCATCAAGGCGGCTGGCGGTGATGCCCGGCGCCCGCAGTGCCGGCGGCTGAACCGAGCCGCGGCGTGGCGAGCTGCCAGCGCCAGCCACGTGCTGCCACTCGGGCACCCTCAGCTGAGGGGGCTCTGCTTTGCACCCCCCAGCCTCAAATTTCGACAAAGCTGCTGGAGAGGAGCCACAGAGCGTTTGGCATCAAGTGACGGTGAAATTTGTCCCAGCTCCTGCCCCCGCGTGCCCTTGGGTTGCTCCCGCAGCAGCCTCCCCCCTGCATCTCTCCCCATCAGCCCGCTTGGTGCTGAGCACTGCTGCAGCTCATCTCACCCACCGGGCATCTCCTGCCGGTGCCGGCATTGCAAGGGGGTCTCTGCCTTCCGTGGGGGCCGGGGACACGGTCACCGACCCTGCGCAGGCAGGAGGCTGCTGCAATGCAGAGGGCTGGTGCTGCTGCCACTGTGGGCATGGGCAGCTGCCTCTCCTCCCGCAGCCGGCAGCCCTTGCCGGCAGTGCCCTGTCACCACACAGGCAGGGACAGCCCAGTTTTGCTGTCTCCTGCCCCTGGCAGAAGACCCTGGGCAGCCGGGGCACACAGGGGCTGCAGAGCTTTGGGCCAGCATCCACACTGCCTGCCTGCCTCCCTCCTGCAGTCCCCCAGGGCGAGAGGGACAAGCTGGGTCTTCTGAGGGGGACAGCTGCGCCCCTGACCCTCCCCACTCTCTTTGCCTTTGCCATAACACTGCCATTAAATGTGCAACCTCTGGTGCGGCAGCCTTGGGGTGTGCTGTCGGATGGGGGTGCCCTATCCTGGGCTCTGGGGTCCCCGGTAAGGTGCCAAGCACCAGCCCCAGCCCCGGGGAGAGGCTGTGTCCGGGAAGGAGGTTGCTCTGCCTCTCGGTGTTTTGGCTGCCCTGGCCCCAGCACCTCTGCTGCAGCCAAAAAGCAGGTGATGGGGACGTGACACAGGGAACAAGCAGCTGCCTGCACGTGTCCCCATCCTGCCTGATGGCACATCAGCTGAGCCCAGTGGGGACCAAGAGCCAGGAGGGGCTGCAGAGCTTCCCGGTGTGGGTTCTCCTGCTGCAGAGAGCCCTTTGTCAAGGCAGGATGGTGGTGAATGTGCTGCAAGGAGGGGAGCAGAGCACGGAGTGAGCCTGTCTCCCCGACCCTGCTCCCATCTTTGTCCCCATCCTGTCCCAGGACAGGAGGTTCACACTCATGGCGAACAGGAGAGGGCTGGGTGCGAGCCCTGCTGTGGGATTGTGAGCGCTGACGGGGCTCGGAGGGGAGTCAGCGATTAATTATTGGTGAAAGCATCCAGGGAAGAGGGAAGCCATGCTAGCACCTGGGCTCGATCTGCGGGAATCAGAGCGAGTGGGGAGCTCCCCTACACCAACCCCGAGCACAAACCGATGCAACGCATGATGTTTCCCTGCTGCAAACCCCTCCTGCAATCACAGCGTCCCAACACGGAGCCAAGCCCAGCCCAGCCCAAGTGCCGCCCAAGCCGAGGGCACTGGGGACCCCTGTTTGCCCGTGCACATGAGCTGGGGACAGGATGGTAATTTGCTGCACACTGTTGCCTTGTAGCTACCCGGGGCCTCCCGGCAGTGAAGCCGAAGCTCAGCAGTTGGAAAGGACCCAATGGTCTGAGCCAGTTTTATTGCAGTTAAATGCTGGGACTGACCTGGTCTGTCAACCAAAAAGTCTGTGGGGCTGCAGTGTGAAATAGTTGCTACATTTTGGCTTCTTTTGTAAGCACACGAGGCTGAGGATGAGCGGGTTTAGCGGAAGGGAGTCAGGCTGGGGTTTGGGATTTTGGCCGCAGGGAAGGTCATCTGCTCTCCCTTATCTTGGCACGGGGCTGGCTGAGGCTCTGTCGGGGGGGGCGTAGCACCAAATGCTACCATGACGCACCGCTGCTATCGCCACATGAAAACCACTCGCGGCAAAGACAAACGGTGTAGCAATGGCTGAGGAAGCCCAGGGCAGCGCCACAAGCAGAGCCCAACTGCCCGCAAACCCTCCGGGGAGCCCGGCAGCAGTGTCTCCCACCGCACCGCAACGGCTCCAAGGCTGCCACGCTGCTGCATCGGCCGCTGGCAGCACCCGACCTCAGCGCCACATCCAGCACGGGCACCGATGCTCACGTGCTGCTCCTGCTATGGTCAAGTATGGGGGGGAGATGCCCCTGGCACGATGGCAGCTTCTCAGGCAAAGCCAGTGATGCCCACGTGCTTTGCAAGAGGCTGGTTTGCTGCTGGTTTGCTGCTCAGCTTTGACCCAGCCGGGTGGCTGCTGGTTTCCCACCGGTGCAGAGCTGATCTGTGCAATCCCTGGGGCTGGGGCAGGGAAACGCTCCCGTGGGGCTGGTGAGGGTCACAGCCTAGGGAGCGAGGGGGTGCAGAGGGGTTTGGCTGTGGCGTGGCTGAACCATCCCCCCTCTCCAGAGCCGACGTGGACCCTGCAAGGAAACAGTTAAGCGGGTGCTGCTGATTCACGCTGGCAGAGGCTCTGCACCAGGCACTGGGTGAGGAGGCAGGAGCCGAGCTGGGGCGAGGGGCTGAGCAGCCTGGAGGGGCGTGAGCAGCCTGAACACGCATCCTCTCCACTCATTATCAAATGGAGCCCAGGGCCAGGCGGGAGGTGAGCCTGGGCCCTTCCCAAGCCACCGGGTCCATGCAAGCAGGCTCCAAACAGCTCATGCCAGGACCCCATCCTGCATCCCCTGGCAAAACCCCTCCGGCTGCAACTCGAGTCGAGTTGGAGCCTCGGGGCAAAGAGCCGAACTGTGACCAGGTGGGAGGGGACGGATGTTCCCTGTATACCGGGTGCTCCGCCATGGGATTTGGGCCAGGGCAGCACTGTGGGGCTGGCTGGGACCTGGTGCATGTGTTTGCTCGAGCAATGCACGAGGTAGCTGCGAGGACAGCAGGTCCCTGGAGGTGGCACGTAGGTAATGGTGGGAAACTTCTTCTGGGAGCCACTTTTCCAATGAATCCTGTGTGGGACGCGCCTGCGGCAGCCGCCTTGCTTCAATTAAAGTTGCCTGCATCGACTGGGGGCAGCGGCTGCAATACGGGCTCGCTGGACCCTGCCAGGTCAGGGCTTGGAGGCTCACTAAAACCAGAGCATTTGCAAACACGGTTCAATGATCCAGGAACGTTACCGGGAGCCCCATGTCCCACATGCAGATGGGAGGACGCCCACCTCGCTGGCTGGGATGGGGGCCACGTGCTGTAGGTGTTGCCAGGTTGCAGTAGCCAGGGGAGACGTGTTTGCTCCAAGCCTTGGCAGCAAATGGCTTTGCATTTCGAGTGTGCTCTGCAGAAACCCTCACATTCCTCCTGCGCTCCCCAAAGTTACACTGCTCAGAGCGCAGGACACCCATCAAAGTCTTCTAGGGATTTTACAAGCCTTATGCAAAGATTTCTGGAAATATGCAAGGCATTTGCAGGTAACACAAGTGTTTTTCTCCAGGGGAGCTTGCAGTCCAGCTCAGGTACAGTGGATGTGCCAGGAATGTGGATAGGCACCACAGCGGGGTGCAGAGGCAAGATTGTCAACCCCATGCATGTGCTCAGGCCTGGGGAAGGGAGACGGGGGCTAAGCCTCAGCTTGTGGGGTTTTGAGTCGCCTTCCAGCTCTGCAGCTTTCCTCAGCCTGCTGCCTTCGCTTGCCACTGTAAACAAGGATGCTCGGACTCTCAAGCAGGGATATTTGTGGTCCCAGGAGTGGGGTTTAGGCAGAAATCCAAATATGAGGTTTGCAATTAAACCAAGAAGTAGCAAACAACAGTGGTGGAGGATACGGCGGTGCCATCCCCTCGCTTCCGCATCAGGGAGGGGGGAAACCAGAGAGACCGTCACATGCTGGCACGGGGGGTCCCATCCCCTGTATCTTGGTGGGATGGACCCGGGGCTGGCAGTGACAGGAGGCAAATGGGGCTGCTGGGAGCAGGGTGATGTGGAGGGACAGCAGTATTTTATCTGTCCATGGTGGTAGAAGGCGATTTGGGGGCTCAGAGAGGGGCTAGGAAAGCACAGGGATTGTGGGGGGGATCAAGGGGGAAGCTGGGGTGACAATGGCAAAAGGAGGGGCTTAAGTGATGGTGTGAGGCACTCATTTGGGCAGGGGGACAGCGATGATGGGGACAGCACAGGTTCCCCCTCACATTTGCAGATGGGGAAACTGAGGCACAAACCCGGGAGCATGGCAGCGTCGCAGATGGGGTGTCCTTTGCTCCGGCACCCCATCAGACACACGGGGGGGTGAAGGTCATGTCCCCCCTGGCCTCCCTGGCTTGCAGAAGGGTTCAGGGGACACCGTGTCCTGCCATAGCGGGGAGGTGCAAGCCCATGCCGTACTGCCTGGTCCTTGCATAGCAGGTCCCCCCCACACCCTCCCCATCGCTGCAAGGCACCCGGGCGTCCCGCACCCCCATCCCCATCCGCACCCCCATCCCCACCCGCGCAAAGGGACCACGCAGCCCCATCCCCACGGGTGACCCGGGCACCCACTGCCCCGTCCCAGGCAGAGTCCCGCAGCGGCTGGCGCTTACCTGGGCCGGGCGGCGGGGGCCCGGGGGCCCGGGGGCTCCGGCGGGCCGGGCGGGCAGCGCTGCGCTCCGCTCCGCACCAGCCGTGCAGCAGCGGCGGCGCGCACGGCCGCGGGAGCGCGCCCTGCCTGCAGCCTCCCGTTGCCATGGCAACAGGGGATGGAGCCGCTGCCTGCAAAGGTTGCAAAAATCATCCGGGGAGGGGGGAAGGGGGGAGGGATGGAGGGGGTGGTGGACACCCCTCACCACCACCCTGGGCCTGCTGCCCGCAGGGTCTGCACCCACCGCGGGGTGCTACGCTGCTGCCAGCCCCTGCCAGCCCCCCGCTGCCGTCCCCTCGGGGCCATGCCGAGACCCTTGCCCAGGGCACTGTCCCCAGGGACCTGCCCTCGCTGCCAGGTGGGTGCTCAGCACCCACCGGCCACGGCTACCCCACTGCATGGGGTGCTGCGGCCCAGGGATGGGGGAGGTGGTGGGGTGCCAGGAGCCTGCAGCCAGGGGCATGTGGGCGTCTGGCCTCGGTGGCACTGCCTGTCGCTGCAGGGCTCTGTTGGGGCCACAAATGGGCTCCTTCCCCCTTAGGCTGTGCTGCTGGGAGGCTCTTTGGGGAGCTGAGTGAGGATACCCCGGGGGCCCTCGTCCCGCTGCTCTTTGGGACAGGACAGAGCAATGTGCTCCCTCCTCCTCCGGGCTCTCTGCCACCTCCGTGGGCCACGGGAAGCGGCTGCAGGGAGGATTTTAGGGCTGAACGCAGCTTTTGCAGAAACAAACACCCCAAAGCGCCCTTGGAGACGCAGCCGGTGCCGCCTCCTTGCCAAATGTGCCAGCTGGGAACAGGCTGGCGGGAGAAGCCGAAACAGTCCTTCCCACCCGGCAGGTCTGGGCTGGGGAAAGCGAGCTGGGAAAAGGGGTGATGAGGGCTGCTCCCGGCAAGGCTTTTTTGAGGCCAGGGAGCTGGGCAGCTTCCTCCCCGCTGCCATCTGCCTCCCCCCAAGCCCCAGGGCTTGTGCCTGGTGTCACTGGGGCATATCACAGGATGGGGGTCCCAGGGGGGAGCAGGAGGCTGGAGCCCTCCCACCCCAATGGCTGGGGCTGTCAGGGAGCTGGGTGGATGTGGGTGGGGGTGGAGACAGGGTCTCCCCCTCTCAACTGCCCGAATGCCCCGTGCCTGCATCTTCCCCAGCTCATGGGTGATGTCAGGGAAATTAAAAGCCAGCAGGAGATGAGCGCTTCCAGCCGAGTAACCGAAGCCGCCTGCAGAAGCTGCGGTAATGAGGCTGCCGGGCCGCTGCCGCCTGGATCGGGTTGCCCAGAGAATGCGACCCGGTCCCGGGAGGCTCTGCTGGCCTCTGACGCCGGCTCAGCTTTCCCCTAACGAGCGCCTTCGACTGCTTAATGTAGCTCAGCGGCACTCTCCGTCCTGCTTGCCTTCTGGCTCCCTCCAGCTTCATGCCATCTCAGCGTGTCTTCCCACTTCATGGCCAGACAGAAACGCCCCCGAAATGTTTCGTGCCTGGCTGGCAGCAGCATGCAAGACCCAAGCGATCTAATGGACTGTGGCTCCTGCAGGTGCCAGGGGATCTTTGCCCATTGGCGTTTAAGGGCGAGGAAATGGAGGGCTCTGATTAAGAGGGTATCATCATCCTTGTATGCAATGAGTTGTCAGTTCTCAGCACAAGGTCGCTGCAGATGCTGCTGGGCTGCCCAGGCTGCCTTCTGCCCTGACAGCATCTGTGCTGCAGACGAGCAAGTGTTCTCGGCATTAAGCATTGGGTGACAAACTCTCTCCGTGAGGGTGATGGGGCCGACCTTAGTGACTTGGGGGAGTTTCCCAGTGCTGACAGCCTGCTGCCACCAGCTTTGTGGCAGATGTGGTCCACGCAGGTAGGAACGACCCACATCTCCTTCCCCAGCAGCTCAGGCTGCTCAGTGCTGGTAGAAGGAGACTCCAGCAATGAGCGTCAGTCAGTTCCTTCACCAAAAACTTGGCCAGAACAAACTTTTCCCTGGCTCTCGCCATCCCACTGCTTACTATTTCCCATGGTAAGTCATTTCCTCTCCTGTAAAATGAGCTTCCTTGTGGGAAGCAGCAGCCAGCATTGGCAGGAAATAAGCCCTGATTTATCAGGCCACTTGCCGCTCTGAAATTATGGCTCTTCGAGCGCCACGGCAAACTGAGAAGCAAAGCAAATTAGCCCACACCGTGCTCTCATGGCTGCCAGCAGCCTGCCTGCGCAGCCAGCCGGTGTGGGCAGGAGAGGAGAGAAATGCCACCAGCTATCAGCCGCTCTGCCCATCATTCGGTTGTGAGTGCCAGCCTTTGCAAGAATAAGGGGGGGATTTTCAAGCATGGTCTGCTCCCGTCTGCCTCCCTAGCAAGGAAAGGAGAATGCATTTCCTAAATCACGGCAGACCCCCCAGTTATGGTGCTCTCTGCTGAGCTGGTTGTCTCTGGGAGCAATGGGAGAGCCCCTGACTCCATGGGTGCTTGGGGATGGGGACAGAGAGGGGTCTCAGCATGCTGCTCATCCCGAGCCCATCCCTGGCCTCCTGCTGCCTGTTCCCACTCAATGCCGGGGCAGAGAGGAGCGTGAGATGGGGCCTGTGGGGCCGGATGGGGCCAGTGTCCCCATTCTCGCCCCTTGCCCAGGCTGCGCCCCCGCCACAGATGTGCTGCTGGTCCCAGGAGCCCTCTCAGGCTTGCTGGGAGAATGCAAGCACAGGGCTATTTTGCATCTCTAATTAGCAGCAGAGGATAATTGGCTGCTCTGAAGCAATTACGCAAAAAGGCAGCCATTGTGGAGGGCCCCGCTGCAGGGCAGGTGCTGCCAGAAGCCCAGCTCCCACCAAAACAATCCCCTTCTTGTCTGCTCATAACTGGCCCTGGGGGCATCCTCCGAGCCCTTCCGGGGAAGGGGCTGGGGATGGGACATAAAGGCTCCATTTTTCCTGGGAAACTGCGCAGAGCTTGGTGCAGGCAGCTGCCTGGGAGGAGCCCGTACGTATTGCCCATGGCCACAGCAAGGGCAGTGCTGGGGCTTCGCTGCCTCCTTCCCCCTGTGCTGTGCTGCGCCAAGGGCAGCTGGATGCTGGCTCAGGCCGTCTGGGAAGCTGCTGGCTGGATGCAGCCTCTCCTTCTACAAGGGTCACCTGCAGAGGCACGTCAGGGTCCTGTGTTTGCCTTCAAGGTGTTGCACAAACACCAGCGGGGCTGGCTGCTCTGTAGGGACAAAGTCTGTCCCTGGGCAGGGAGCCACTCGCCGAGAGAGCCACTCCTCCTGCTGAGCTGTGCTGGAGGAGCCCAGCTCTATCCCAACTCCATCCTGGCCCTGCTAGCATCACCTCCCAGCATGGCCAGGGGGACCAGCAGGGTTGGGGACACAGGATTTCCAGCAAGGGGGATCCCACATAAAGCCAAACCCAGGCTTTGGCTCGCTGCAGGACATGGCCCCGGTGCAGGTGCTGATGTCCCCTTCCCTTTCTCACCCAGCCCCTGTGCACATCACTAATCAATGCCTACCAGCTGCCGGACTTGCCTTCCTCAATCCTTTTACAGTTAAATCCAGCTCCCGACTTGCTGCAGCCCCTTCAGTGGCCACACACCCTGGGGAGAGGTGGGAGAGCAGGGTGCCAGCGCCGGCCGGGGAGGCTGATGGATCAGTGCGGACCCCCGGGTCAGCACCGCCAGCTGTTACCGAGGTGGTGGCTGATGGATTCTCCAGTTTTCTCTGGGATCTTGCAAAAGGAACACAAAATCCCAGGAGGTGGGAAGGACCCTCAGGGCTTCAGCCAAGGTTTTGGGGTCAGGCGTGATGGGAGCCGCAGTGTGGCACCAAGTCCTTGTTCGGGGCCGATGGTGCAGTCCCCCAGCCATGCCAGCTGTGCTGCGGCAGTGGCTTTGCCCTGAATATTTGGCTTAGGAATGGGGTTTGTCCGGGGAAGGCGGCGCAGGGGCTGAGGGAAGCGGGAGCAGACCGAGAGGCTGCCGGGGAATCTCTAATCCGTTTAGCAAAGCGTTTGCTTTGCTATTTCCAAGGCAGGCGCAAGAGCGGCAAAGAGGAGATACAGGCAGAGGCAGCAGCGTGGCAGGACAAGGCAGGCAAGGGCAGCTCTCCTGCTCCTTGGGATGAGCCAGGAGATGCATTTCTCCCAGGGGTTGCTGCAATTGTTGCAGCATCCCGGGGGCTGCCCTGCAGAGAGGGGGGTTCCTCCCCCCAGCTCCATCCCTGCTTTCCTGGAGAGGAAGAAATGAGGCAATAAAATGGTAGCAAAGCCCTAGGATGGCACCAGGCAGCTCCAGGCACCTCGGGGTGTGCCACATCCCTCAGCCCCTCCTGCCCTGGAGCTGCACCAGCCTCCAGCTCTGCCCTGGCAGCCCGAAACATGCAGGCACGATCCCTGGGTGGGTATAAGCCTCCCCCAGCCCCGTGCACCCTGCAGGGACCCCACTGCTCCCTCCGGCTTCCTGGAGCAGGCAGTGGGTCCCACCCTGCTCACCCTCGCAGAGCTCCAAAATCACAGCTCTAGTGCCCCGTGTGCCTCCAGAGCTCACACCCTGGGGGCGAATGTGGGCTGGGGTGGGGGGCACAGAGCCCCCTGGCAGCGCCTGGGCTCAGCCTAAGCCGCCTTGCAGAGCCTCAACTCCCTGCCAGCTGCCCAGGCGTCATGGTGCCCGGCTGTGCCCCTGCAGCTGACGGGATTAGGGAGTTTTGGGGGGGCTCTGCTGCGAGCTCAGCCCCAGAGCACCCATGAGCTGGGCAAGGGCTGCTGGTGCAGGCTGAACCCTTTTGACTGCAGGGTTTGGAGCAGGAGCCTGTGATGTTCACTGGGTAAGATGGCGCCAAATGTGTCCCAGGGAGCCCTGGGTGCGGTGGGTGCCTGGGTGGGCTATGGGGGAGATGGACACAGCACGCAGAGAGGGGCCGTGCGAGGGTTGACACATGCTGCATCCCACCAGCCCCATGTCTTGTGAGCCCCCAGAAGCTCTGCCCTTGCCAGACCCCTGCCAGTCCCCTGCCCCTCACTGCCACTACACAGCAGACTCCAGCTCCAACGGGAGGTGCAGGCAGCTGGGCAGGGACCTGCAGGACCCACACTGCCTTCCCACCCTGCCAGAGACACCATGAGGCCAGGAAAAACAGGTGAACCCGAAATCTGGGGGGGAACCTGAGGCAGATGGCAAGCCTCGCATGGCAAAATCCGGCAGAAGTTGGAAATTGCTTAAAATGGGTCAGAGAGCTGCTCTGCTGAAGCGGATTTCATTTCCCAGCAAGCAACCACCGGTGCAGAGTGGGGACCCATTTCAAACCCACCAACGGCTGGGGACCACCGGAGGGGACTTGGGGTGACAGCACTGTCGTGGAGCACTGAGCCCCAGCATCCCATCCGCCTCCTGGGGACACCGCCACCGTCACCTGCCATATGCCAGCAACCCTCGCCGCAGCAAGCCCCGGCCAACCCACCAACGACAACCTCCCGCCTCGCCAGGAGCCAGGCCAGCCCCAAATCTGCCGGGAGGTGCATGGCGGTACCTTTGGGACGTGGGGACGCTGGTGGAGCGGGGCCGGCTGCCTCTCGCTGGGGCTGGCTCCGTACATCGGCAGGAAGGTCACGGCAGATGGGGAGGAGTGGGGTAAAGATCAGCATGGAGATTAAGGAGGCATTTTTAGCCAACCAATCGCTGTCCCGGCATAACGACTCCTTGGCTGCACAAGGTGAAAACACAACTGCAGAGACGGATAGGAATAAGCAGGGAGCCCCGGGTGGCCTGGCCAGTGGTGGTGGCGGTGGCGGGGGATCCCCAACCTCCCTGTGCTCCTCTGTGCACTTTCGTCCCCTCCCACTCTTCTCTTCCCATCCCCTGCAAGCGTTTGCTCACAGCCTCCCTTCCCCTCTCCTCTCCCCATCCAAAGCGGCGCGGGGGGGTGCCATGTGGCAAAGCCCCCCTGGGTCCAGGGTGTTTGTGGGGCGCAGTGGGGATGTCTCCCCTCCACCAGCTGCAGGAGCCCACCCCTGCCGCTTTTGGGGTGTTCAAACCTCCAAACAGGGCAGGAGCAGCCCTGCTTTGTGGGGGGACATTGCACAGGGTGGCCCTAAGGTACGTGGCTCCAGTCCCCCCGTGCACCCTGCCTGGGGCCACCATGTCCCGCCCCAGACCACGAGCCTGGCTGGGGGTGCTGCAGGCTGGGGGGCTGCAGGTGGTCCCCATCTCCTGGCTGGGCAATTTGGGGTGCAAAGGGGACTTGGGGCACCTCCAGTGAGCCCCGAGTCCTTTGCTTGGGTGTGTGAGCCCAGCGGGGAGCAGCCTGGGGTGGCACCTGCGGCTCCCCCAGGACCCCAGCCAGGGCATCACAGCCTGGCTCCAAAGGGTGCTGTCGGCAGGACGGGCTGCGGTGACGGGCTGTGATGACTGACGGGCTGCGGTGATGGCCGGGGTGCCATGGCAGAGCACCAGGCACTGGCAGCCCCAGGCTCCCTGCCATGCTCCTGTGCTGGGGGGGAAGGAGGCAATGCGTGGGGGAGCCGCGGGGGGCTCTTTGCACTGGTATCCCCTGGAGTGGGATCAGAAAGTGTCCCATGGCAGAGCCAAAATGGGGGGTGACATCAGGGTCAGTGCTGGGGCCATGCTGGGGTGGGGATGAGGGCCTGAGTGACATGAGTGGGGACATGGAGGAGGTGACATGAGTAGGGACATGGAGGTGGTGACACCAGTGGAGACGTGGAGGGGGTGACACGAGTGGGGACATGGAGGTGGTGACACGAGTGGGGGCATGGAGGGGGATGTCAGTGGTGGGGACATGGATGAGGTGACATGAATGGGGGACGTGGAGGGTGTGACACAAATGAGGACATGGAGGAAGTGAGATGGGTGGGGATGTGGAGGGGGTGACATGAGTGGGGAAGTGGAGGATGATGTCACGAGTGGGGACATGGAGTAAGTGATTTGATTGGGGATATGGAGGGGGTGACACTAGTGACATGGAGGGGATGTCTGTGGTGGGGACATGGAGGAGGTGACATGAGTGGGGACATGGAAGGGATGTCACTAGTGGGGACACGGCAGAGACGGATGTCGGTGGTGTCGAGCTGGAGGGGGCGGCACTGGGTGGGACACGGAGCGGGTCTCGGGGTCCGGGTCCCACCAGACCCCGCGGCCGGCGCTGGCCGGGGCGGCCGTGACAGTTCTCGTCAGGCACCGTCGCGGACAGCCCCACGTCCCGGCAGGCGGGGGCCTGCGTGCCCCGGTCAGGCAGCCCCGCGGGGGCCTTCGGAAGACCGGAAGCGGGCGCGCGGCGCATGCGTACTCCTTTCCGCTCTTGGGCCCGCCGCTGCCGCCACGGTGAGGCCGCGCTCTCGGCTCGTATCGGCCTCGCATCGGCGCCATCCCGGGGCGGTGTCGTGGGGCCGCTGCTTGGCCGTGCTGGGGAGCCCTAGCGCGGGTCCCCCGCGGCGGGATTTCCGGGATCCGGGGGGGCGGATCTAGGCCCGAGTTTGCAGGGCGGGAGGGACCGGGGGCGGTAGGCCGCGGGGAGGACCAGGCCTGGGGCTGGGGTTCCCTGGGCTGGGGCGGCTGGTCCCGGCTTCCCCCCAAGCCGCGGGGACGAGCCGGGGCGGGAGCCCCGTTGAGTTGCCAGCGGTGGCACCGGGGCAGGGCTCAGCCCTGCTCGGAGCCGGCACGGGGAGGGCGACATGACCCGCGGGGACCGGCAGCGCTGCGGTTTCTCGGTGCTCGGGTCGGAGTGTGCCGGGCCCAGTAGGTCAGGAAACACCTCCCGGAATCGTGTGTCTCCTCGCTGGGCTGTGGCGGCCGCAGCGCGGGCTGGGGTGGGCTCCGAGAGGGGATAGTGAGAGGCTTCCTCTGCTCCCCACTTAAGCGTAGATTAACAGCAGCACAAGCGTCCCCCGGAACCATGGCAGAGCCGAAACACACCTTACCCTGAGCTGTGGCTCTGCCCTACCTGCCCCCACCCTCATCTCCTGAGTTGACTGACATTATGCAGCCTACAGTCGTTAATATGGTGGTGTAATTTAATGTTAAGTATCACAAATTTGGACTGCTCTGTTTTCCTTCACAGGAAGACAATGGGGAGGGGTGCCTAGCAGCTCAGGTGTTGAGAAGTAGTTCAGAAAGTTCTTACAGGAGACAGTAATCTGGGGGAGTGTTAGTTAAGCGTTAAGCTTCTCATGCAAACTAGCACTGTTATTATTTTATTACTTCCATTAGACTCCTGAATGCTTTTATTTTAGATCAGCAGTATTTACTGTCTACTGCTTATCTCTTATTCAGATGTTGATGCCCAAGAAGAACCGTATTGCCATTTACGAACTCCTTTTTAAGGAGGGAGTGATGGTGGCCAAGAAAGATGTCCACATGCCGAAGCACCCTGAGCTCGTTGACAAGAACGTGCCCAACCTCCACGTCATGAAAGCCATGCAGGTACGGAGGCGAGGGTGGACTGGGAGGGCTGGGCTGCTGGGATCAGGGCACAGGAGATTGTTGTGTACCTGCGAATAAACATCGTCAGCCGTTATGAAATAAACACTGTCAGACCTTGCTTTGCATTTGCTGTTTCTTTCCTGTTACAGTTATTTCCCTGTTTTTTGTTATTTTCCTGGTTTTTGCTGTTTCCTCCTTGATTTATTGTTCCCCACAGACTGTAGAATTGTAGAATCACAGAATGGTGGGGGTTGGAAGGGACCTCTGGAGATCATCTTGTCCACCCCCCCTGCTTGAGCAGGCACACCCAGAGCAGGGGGCACAGGACCGCGTCCAGGCGGGGTTTGAATGTCTCCAGGGAAGGTTGTTATTTTGTGGATCCACATCTCTAGCTCCATTCTTTTAGCTACAATACCTCTGTGTGTGGTAGCTCCTTGTATTTTCTCACAGAATGGGAATGATGCTGTCATTTTGTCTTGTGCGCGTGAACTTTTATCTGTTTCTAAACTTTTATTCCCCGTGTACCCCTGTTAAGCTCTTCTGTTCATAAAAACATCTGGTGAGGGTCTCGATCATATGTGAAGTAACTGAGAATTCTCTCTCTAGTCTCTGAAATCCCGTGGTTATGTGAAAGAGCAGTTTGCGTGGAGGCATTTCTACTGGTACCTGACGAACGAGGGCATCCAGTACCTGCGTGATTACCTTCACCTGCCCCCCGAGATCGTCCCCGCAACCTTGCGCCGGAGCCGCCCAGAGACCGGCAGACCGCGGCCCAAAGGTAAGGGGTGGCCAAGAGCTGATGGCTGAGTCAGCAGGAGGAAGCGGGGAATGAGGTTAAGCGTGTGGGACGGCACAGGTGTGGTGGATGGACAGCTGAAGGTCAGTGTCCGGAGCAGCCTGCTGTGAGCTGCTGTGATTTTTGGTGTATAGACATCAGTAGATCAAGGAGTCATGTATAGGTTTTGTTGCTTTTGTATTTGGCACTAGGCTGATGGCCACTGGCCTACTGAGAAGCTGGGAGAGGGCTAAAGCAAGCTGTGAGACTGACCGGGAGGAATGCTTTGAGTGTGGGATTTGGCCTTCTCTGGTGACACAAGTGACTGGAATCGCTGAGAGTGGGCGCGCTGAAACCGCGGGCTGTGGATTGAGGTACCGGTTGGTGCCCAGACACGGCTGAGGTCCAAAGTGAGGGATTTCTCTGGCTGCCAGGGCTTTCCGACAGCTGTTCTTGTGTTTTGGGAAGAGCCTGCAGCAATCACTGCAATTCTTCCCCAAGAAGATGGTGTGTGTCTGTCTGGACATGACTGCCTGTCTTGTCCAGCAGGTACAGAGAACCTTGTCCCTGGGTGAGTTATCCACAGAAGAACCACCTGGGAGGCTGTTGTGTGAAAGCACAGTGGCCTTGGCGAGGATTGCTGAGATAGGGAACAAACTTGAATTTGGGTGTAGCACATGGGCACGGGATTCGATGGCTGAAAGCAAAAGCTAAGCCTGGGCGCTGGATGTGCTTCACATGGGGGTTCAGCTGAGGCACCTGTGGTTCAGGTGGATACCCACAGTTCTGGCCTTTATCGCGTACACTTAACAAGCCGTTAGGCAAGGCAGATTGTTGACAATGCCATCACTTTTAAAAAGATTTACAACAAATACGTGCAGTGTATTGGTCTTGCAGCTCTGATTTTTTCCTTGGTGGGTTTTTCGTACCCCACAGTGAAGGAGATGCTAGTCATGCAAACAGACGTGTTGCTGATGCTGACTGCTCAGACTGCCCGCAGCTGACTCCCTACAAAATGTGTTGTAGACCGCCTTGCAGGTGGCTGAAACGTATTTCCAGAGGTATTCTCTAGTTGTAGAAAGCAGTATTAAACAATAAAGTTTGGGTTGCAGACCTCCCTATTTAGTCCACACAAGGCAGAAGCTATGCTTTTTCCTTGCAGATGCTTGGTATTGGCCTGTGAATGGCTTGTGAACCATTTTGGTGTCAGCTATGGTGAGCAATGTCATATTGTGTGCAGTATACACAAATGTGAGGTGAATGTGCTGAAGCCACTGTGCCTCTCAGTACAGTTCTGAAAAGGCGACTGTGTTCCAAGGTAGTAGTTCAGGACAGGAGGGATGGTTATGTTGCTTGTGCATTTCAAAATGCTTTGCAAAATCCCTTCTGCTTGGTTTTCCTGGTTTCTTGTCCAGTAGTAGAGAAATGCCACAGTTCAGAATGTGGATTGTGAAATTGCCCAGAAGATCTCTGGGGAGATAAAACCTTCTGGAAACTTAGAGAAAGGAGAGGGAAAATTATCGCAGCCATGGTTTGTGGTAATGCAGAATAGCACTGGCAGAAGCAATGTTTCTTCTTCCTCAAGGCAGGAGGCGGTGGGTCTGTCTGCCTTGTGTGGAGTTGCCTCTTGTGTTTACCAAGAATGCCGTAAGATGTCATCCTGTCCGTAAAGGAGGACTCACTCTGTCAAAGGGGAGTCCTGCATGACAAAGCTCTTTCTTGTAGATGGTAGGAGTCTGCTCTTCCTGCTTCTGAGCTACATCGTGTCCTGTCAGCAAGGACTGGACATTGCCATGAGGACGGAGGCACCTGTGGGTGTGGGGTGCTGAGGAGTTCACCTACATCTCTGGCAACTTGTTTTTTAGCCTAACAAAACTGTAGCATCATCTGCTTCAAAGGAAACAATTGCATTGAAACTAGGAAGATGATGGTTTCTTTGATCTCTTGAGTAGCTTTGGATGTTACCAAATTTATTCTTTAGATGCTGTGTTTATCTAGCAAGCTAAAGAAGCTGCATATCTAACAGGAGGGTGGGGCTTACAGTTCCTGGCTAAAATTTACTTGGTGTTTCTGTGGCGAGGAGGCTTTACTTTGCAGCATCACAGCCCTTCTACTGCAGTGCCAGTGACCCCGTTCAGTCTGCGCCGTGGCAGGGTTAGCTGGTAGGGCTGCACAGATTGTCTGGTTCTGTGCTGTTTCCCTGGGGATTTCCTGCCTTAGGCTGCAGCAGACCTGGAGCTGCAGAGGTATGCGTGGATGGTGATGTAGAATCCACCCTTATGGGTCTTGCTTGGCCTCTTGGGGATTTGGGGCCTTTTCTGGTACTTCCATGCAGTGCTACTGACTTCCTCAAGTAAGGTTTGGTACAAAAGCTGGAACAGTTAGTCTAAAGCAGATTTTAGACTACTGTGTATTTGATATTTGCAATTTGTGTCTCTGTTACAGATGTTGTTGAACTGTTAGAAATCCAGGATGGGCAGACCTGAAGTTTGGGAAAAAAAAAAATCCATTGGCTAGGGGATGTGCTGTAATGGTTTAACTGGGCAGAAAGGAAGGATGTAGAAGCACCTGTAGGATAAGTTAGTGTCTGCACATCAGTGGGTTGTGTTTCTCTTTGTAATAAAAGCACTTATGATAAGAGCTAGGTTTTGTATGGAGTAACTAGTGCCCATAGTATAAATCAAGCCTGGAGAAGTGCGTGATTTTGTGTTACTTGCAGCACGCTTTGAACACTAGTACACTGTGGTGTGCCAGGCAGCAACTGCCTGAGCATGAGGACCTCAGCCCGGTGCTGTGGGAGCATGTGTCATCCTCGACACTCAGGTCAAAGCCCGTAGGAGTGGCACAGAGGCTGGCGGTTCCACCGCATCTGTTTCTTTCCTGCAAGTGTTCCGTCTGATATTAATCTGATGTTACATAGATAATCTGCTCTTAGTTTCATTAATCTATTCCATGGTGGAGGATTTGTGATACTGATAGTGTAGCTGTATTTTAGGTAGGGATCAGAATGTCACGCAGTTTGTGACTTAGCTACAAACAACCTTGTCGGATGTGACAGATTCCCTGTATTTCTGGGTTTTTTATTGTCATTAATTTTTGGCCCTTGTTTGAAGGCCAGAAGACTGTTGAGATGATGCTGTAAATTTTTCACATTATTTAACTTCAACCCAAGCACAAGCTGGTGCATTTCAGCAGATTTTGCCCTTAAAGTGAAGTTTTGCATATTACATCACTTCTTTGTTGAGGTTTATATACACTGAGCTGTCTAAGGAGCAGCTCTGCTGGTAGACCTAATGTTTAACTGGAGGGCTTTTTTCTGCCTCAAGATGCAGGGTCACCCGTGGAATGAGTTGTTTGTGTCCTGGGTCAGCGGGGTATTTGACGTTGCTGTTTGCACTTTCAGGTCTGGAAGGTGAACGTCCTGCACGTCTTACTCGGGGAGAAGCCGACAGGGATACGTACAGACGCAGTGTCGTTCCACGTGAGTGTCCGTCATGTCACTGTATGAATATCAGGCTGACCTTGCTTTTGGTGCAGGTTTTCTCTTTGGGAAAATTGTCTTCCGGTTTGGCCTCCTTTCGAGAAGAAAAGGGGAAAATTAGACTCTTGGCACAGCTTAGGCATTTCTGCAGCAGAGTTAGTCTGTATCTGCTTATGGATATGATTCTTTTCTTGAACTTTGTCAGGCTGGACTGTGGGATTTTCTCTGGGGTGGTTTCAGTAAGTCTTTAACAGTCTCAATAACAGCTTATTTTACTTTGCTATATTTTGCCTTGGTTTAGTCGTCTTTGATTGTAAACATTTGATTTGAAGCAGGAGTGCTGTACATGGAGAGCGTGTTCTTTGGTTAGTAACTCATTCATCTCTCTCTTCAGCTGGCGCTGACAAGAAGGCTGAGGCTGGTGCTGGAGCAGCCACTGAATTCCAGTTTGTGAGTATTTGCATTCAAGTTTTGCTTCCTTTATTGAGGCTTTGATTAGGAGAAACTGGATAGGCCATATCTGCATGCTCCTCAGTGTGGTGCTTCTCAGGTATGCCAGCTGGGGTTAGGTATTTGGCTCTGATTGTGCAAGAGAGGCTGGCAGCTGTTACCCTTTATGCCCAGCTCGCTCGCTGCGTTCCTGTCGAGGAAGCTACGTGATGGCCTCGCTGCTGCGAAGGGAAGCCAGTGACGCATTTGAGAAGCGAGCCAAGCTCTCTGGAGGAAACGCATGATTTTATACTTCAGCGGTGGAAGAGTTTGGGACACGATCCACAGAGCTGGCTAGGATGGGTTGATTTTCTTCTTAGACTCACTCATCTGGTTAACCTGTGTCAGGTAGCTGCTCTCAGACAGATCAGAGTTAGGCTATGCTTGGAGCAGGGGATGCTTAGCAAAGCGGTGCAAAGTTGAGGAAAGACAGCCAGCTCTTTCATGACATTGTTGGTTCTTGCTGCTGTCACTTGCTTAATACGGTGACTTCTAATGCTTTTCCTTTTCTGTTGCAGAGAGGTGGATTTGGTCGTGGACGTGGTCAGCCTCCTCAGTAGAACTTCCTCCTCATGTTTTGTGTATAATAAAATAGGTGAAAATGCCACCTGGGTCGCATCACTGTGTCTTATTTAAGTGCATCAATCAATCGTGTAGCAGAGAAGTGACTCAAATCTTTGGCATGTGTAACAACAGCAGTGGACTAACTTGTGATTAGAAGGCAGGTTTTAGGAAGGAACTTCGTAGGCCTGGTGGTTACTGGTGTAGGGTTTTGCTGGTGTGTAGAGGTGATGCTTATGGAGGAATGAGCATTGGTTCATGGCAGCGCAGAAGCGCTGCAGGCGGTTTTTCTGCTCTGCCCAGGAAGACACTCATTTCTTGTAATTCCCAGCGATGCAGTAAATCTGGGATGAGGGACAGTTCTAGTCTGCAGACAAAATTCAGCAAGTTCAGCTGTGTTGGCCTCAGGCGCTCTGTGGATTGGACACACCAGTGAGGCAGGTGAGGGTTTCCTGTATCCTGGTTCTGAAATCACCAGGTTAATTAACTGGCTTAGGAAAGACGTGACAGCACCTGCTCTCTGGAGCCGAGCAGAGCTGGGGCAGGGAGGCGCAGCTCGGGGTCCCCTGCAATGTGCAGCCTACCAGTAGATGTCACCCGCCAACTAATAACGGGTGGTGCTAATTGGGAATGGGTTTCTGTGGCCTGGTAAAAGGTGTCTTGTTCAGGGCAGCCTTAATATCACAGAAGTGCCAGGCACTAACCCGAGGGGAAAAGGGGTTTGTTCCAGTCCTAGTTTGGGGTGAGGGAAATTGTGGGCTCTTTGTTTTAACTGATCCATCTGCCTCTGTTCCAGTCTGCAGGTTGTGGCTGAGCTAAACCTAATCCAGACTAACCTGCTGAGTCCCAGGTGACTGGATTTAGCCAAGGTGCACTTCACAGTCTTATTCTTAATGGGGAATGTGCATTAAAGCTGCTCTTCTTCAACTTGGGTAGTGATGTTCTTGAGCTTCTGGGTTGTCTGCACCTACTGGGGCTCTTTGTTGAGGTTTCTGCTTATTTCGTGCTACAGTCTAGCAGTAAAGTGCACTTGCTGCTATGCGCTTATAGTTGTGATTCTGCCTGGGAAGTGGTGTTGTGTTGAGCAAAACGTTGAGCCTTGTGAAGTTAAGCAACTATTTAAAATCACTTGGAGTATGTAAGTGTGTGGCAATTGGTATGAAGCGCCAACTGTTTTCTTCTAAAAGAACATTTGACTCGATTTAAAGGGAAGATCCACATGAGCAAGTAAAAATTGCTTTGGTTTTGGGGTGAAGAACCCCAGTCTACTTAGACTCTTCCACCAGGGAAGTATTACCTCCACATTTTAATCTCATCCTAGCCTCCTAACCCACCAGTCTGTCCAGCCAGGGACAGGAGCGCTGTGCAGCGGAGAACGGGTTCCATCCCCGTCCTCTCAAAGCTTTTTAGCCTAGAGCTGCCTGAGCTGAACAGGGGTCTGAGGCACGGCTGTTATCTGTGTCTCCTCTCTGGGTGGTGCCTCCACTGGGTGCTCTGGTGGAATCCGCACCTGGCACAGGAGCCTTTTACTCTACCAGTGCACAGAGTTGGAAGATGTTAAAGGCTTTTCCACTTACCCTCCATTTTTGACCCTCTCCTGTTGCAGAGCGGAGGCCAGGCTGCTAAAGCCAAACCAACACTGGGCAAATACAGCTCAGAGAAGTACTGGACCCTTTGCCTGGGTTTTCCTCCCCGGGGAGCACACAATGTCAGGGCTGGTGAGCCTGTGGGGGGCTGCAGCATATGGCAGCACCCCTCAAGCCAAGCCCTGGGTGTGGGTGCCTGCAGCGGGGTGGTGCTCACAGTAGCCACTCACGGGGTGCAATTTTTGGGGTGTACAGGGTGCCTCATGGAATCGCGCCCTTAGCCTGAAGCCTAAAAATGCCTGCGGGAGGCCCGTGAGGAGCAAGGAGTGTGTGCAATAGTGAGTGAGGGGACCTGCAAGTGCCCCTGTGAGGCAGCTTGGTGCTGCTGCCTCCCGGGCTGAGGCCAGCCGGTGTGCAGAAGACCCCTCTCTACCCACCCCGGGGTGCAGAGCCCCCCCTTTGTTCCGTTCCCGCCCGTGGGGTACAATGGGACCCCCGCAACGGCGCTCCGCCACTGGCGTAAGCCACCCCCTCCCGCCTTGCGCAAGACGGGCATTCTTCCCTGCCCGGCGTCTGCGCGCTTTGCGTACAGCCGCTGTCAAAGCGGAGCCATGTGCGCGGCGGGGGCCGGCTCCGCTCCAGCGCCTTTTGCGTAACTGCCAGGGCGCCCCGGCACGGCTTACGAACAGCCGCCTTATTCTCGAAGGCGGCCTGCGCCGCTGGCGCAGAGGGCTCGCGTCGTGGTGGAGGGAGGAGGCGGGGGCGTGGTGGCGCCGTCTCCGCGAGGCGGGGCGGGGGGGGGGGCAGAGCGATTCTGGAAGCCGGGTTGCGCCGTTTGCGTGGCGGACGCGCCGTGGAGCGGCAGGGGTCAGCCGCCGCCTCCCCCGCCCGGCGGCTCTACGCCGTTTGCGTAGCGTGCCCCAAGATGGCGTCGCGGTCGTCGTCGTCGGCGGTGGCCGGAGCGCTGGCAGCGGCAACGGAGTGGCTGGAAGTGAAGGGAGGGATGAGGCGGGCGAAAGGCGGCAGCGCGTAGCGGGCGGCTCCCGGCCTGCGGGAGACAGAGCGAGACCGAGAAAGAGACTGTCGCGGGCAGGCGGCCCCCCTCCGTCCCCCCCTCCCCGTCCTTCCCCGCCCGCCCCTCACGGGAGCCCCGGCGGGTCCTTCCCGGCGCCGCCGCCCTCTAGGCCGCGGGCTCCGCCGTCCTCCGGCCTGTCCCCCCGCCCCGGGCCGCTCCCCCCACCCCTCGGAGCGGAGGATGATGAAGCTCAAGTCCAACCAGACGCGCACCTACGACGGGGACGGCTACAAGAAGCGGGCGGCCTGTCTCTGCTTCCGCAGCGAGAGCGAGGAGGAGGTGAGGGCCGGGGGGCCGCGGGCGGCCGGGGGTGGCTCGTCCACCTCCCTGGGGGGGACACGGGTAGGGGCGAAGCGGGGACCCCCGCGCAGCTCCCCGCACCCCCGGAGCTGCTCGGGCGTCACTTGGTTGCAGCGGGATTTTTTTTTTTCCTAGGTGCAATTAAGTGTCGTTGGGAAAGTTGGTGTTCTCCCCCGCCTCCCCCCCCCACCCCCCTTTTTTTTTTTTTTTCTCTCAACTAAACATGATTAAAAATGCCCAGAATGAAACGCCTGTGGGGTGGTGGAAGCGTCTGGTAAGGAGTGTTGTGGCACGGGATGGGATTTGGCAGTTGAGTGGACCCACCACGCTGGCAGAACTTCAGTCCAGCACATCACATGAGATGGGAGAGGAAACCTGACCTTGGATTTATAAAAAGAAACTGGGATAAAAGGGGGATGATGGAGTGCCAGAAGTTGCTGTCCAGAGAGGCTTGGGAGGAAGTGGGAATTAAAGGTAGATGGGTTGGTTTAAGAACGGCCGTGTTGCTAAGCGGCTGTATTGTCTGTGAAGTTAAAAAGAGAAACTTTACTTAGATATGCGATTTTTTCACTATTCTTTTTTAAGATCTTCTCAACGTGGGCTTGGGGTACTTGGGACGAGCTAGGCTGCGAGTCATCTCTTGCTTCTCCTGGAGTCGGGCATACTTCATTTCATTTACTGGTTCCTGAGCAGCTGTGCTAAAGTCTTTGTTCTCCTGATTATCATATTTGTAGCTACAGGAAATCGGAAGGGAATGCAGACAGTTCACTGGAGGAAAATAAATTAGCATACTGTTCAGTTATTATTTAACGTGGTGAAGGAGGCTTGACAAACCGTTTGTAGCTGTGCTGTCATGGTGAAGAGTGTCAACATTTCAAGTGTAAATGGTCTGAAATGAAAACAATATGTTTTGGTGAGGCGTTCGTCGTAGCTGGTCCTTCCCACTGACTTTCAGGAAGTCTATGATACTTTGAGCTAACTATGAAGAATGTATTTGTATCATGTAGTGAGACTGGGGCTAATCGGCATGGGTGGTTGAAGGCATCCGAGTTTCCTGATGCGATTTTACACAATTTGTGAGGCAAGCCTGGCAGTTCTTATCAAGAGTTAGATGCTTGACCATGTTTGATTACAGTACGGTTAAAGATAGAAATGTAATTTTAACAGCTACCTGATGCGATCAGATTTTGACTGGTTGTTAGTCTTTATTTTCCAACACCTCAATTTGCAGTGTCGCACGGGCTCCCGCTTGCCTCACGGCGGTGGTCTGTTACGTGTTCTGGCCAGCGGGAACTGGGGTCCAGAGCTCTTACTGTGCTGAAGACACAAAGGTTGGTTATCATGGCAGTTTCACCATACTGACCCAAGGTGGTTGAAGAAGAAAAAGTAAACTCATTCTAGAGGCGTGCTAACTTGTGACAAATTCCTTTCAGTGTAGTTTAAGCTGGTTAAGGTTGAGCTTTAAAGCTATTTTTGTGTCAAAGTTGTGTCTGTGTTGTGGCTTGCAACAACTTTCAGTAGACTGAAGAATCTTGTTTAAACTGGTACAATTTCAGGCCTTAGTTCCTAGGTAAGACCTAGAGTAGAAAAAAATCTGTTTCTAATGTCAGAGGCAGGAGCTGAGGTAGCTGTCTCCCTGTGCTAATTGTGCTTTGTCATTTCCCTGGGTCTGCTAGGGAAGCTGGAAATGAAGCTCTGGAAAACTTTTTGTGTATCAGGGCAATAGAGGCTCTGACATGAGCACCATTTTCTCACTTGAGCTTTGGTCACTGTTGGTGTTTGGCCTTGTCTCTGATCTCCCCAGTAAAATCAGGTGGTGTATTTTACTGTTCTGTGGCACATTGAGGAGCACTAATTGCTTTGTAAAATGATGCAGCATGGGATGTAGATTGATTTCCTCAGGTACCTGCATGTGTGCGGTTTTTTTTGTAAGTGAGCCACAGAAATAGCAAATCAATGAACTACAGTTTTGTTTCATTCTGAAGCGGCCTCCTGAGGACACAGCCTTTCAAACACCATATTTGTATTTAACATGGAGCTGAAACGGCATCCTGCGTTCTCACGTATGACATACCCTGCTGCAATAGCTGGTCATGAGGTGGACTTTTCCAACAAATGCATTTAGAAAAGTTATTGCCAAGTCGCAGCGTACTAAGCACCCCCCGCCCCAGGATGGGCTCCTGTCACAGGCACTGCTCTTCATCTCAGTCAAAAGGCCTCAAAGCCATTTAAATTATGCTTGTATTGATTACTGAAATCAGCAAGCAGGAAACATTGATTTTTATTAATTTCTCTTTCTAAGTATTTCTTAGGTTAGTTGTCATTTGTTGGTGTTCGTTTAAACTTTGAGAGAAGTCTACTTGTCTAACATTATTGCTGCGTGCCCTTTTTCAAGAACAAGAAAGGTGTTATCTGTACACATTTAATTATATAATTTAACATGTCTGAAATATTTCTTGTTTTTCTTTTGGAGAATAATACATTTTTTTACACTACTGGCATAATTTATTATTGATTACTTCTATTTAAATGGAAATTGAAATCTGTTTAAGAGGCATCTCCTGGGAGGCGAGTGGGGGAAACAGAACCAAAGTATGTTAGTCAAAGATCTATTAAAAGCTTACTCTTTAAAAAGAAAAGGGGGGAAAAAACGCCATGTTTTGATAAATAATTTAAACTTGCTGTATTAAAGTATTTTTTTTTCCTAGGAGTGGCTGTTTCTGGTTACTGTTTCTTTTAAGTGCTTAAGAAATAGTAGATCTTAGCTCTTGCATTTCTTCATTTCCTGCTATGAATTTAAAAACCCCAAGTTTTCTCCCTTTTTGAACCCCTTATTAGTTCCAGTTTTGTCAATGAACAAGAATAAATAAGAAAAATTCTGTTTACATTTACAGAGGAGGCTGCCTTTTTTTCCTTTTAGGTGTTTAACCCCAACTCTTCAGTTAAGTGATTTGATTTTCTTTAAAATCTTACCAATCAATAAAGATCACTCAAACAGTGTGTCTTTGGTTAGGCATTAAATTTTCAGATAGAGAGTCTTAACATGATGATACTTACTTTGTTTCTTTAAGTGATTTATTTTTTCCTTATGCTGCTTGAGGTTGCACGTTTTCTCTGTAATGCGTTTGGAAGCTACTACTTTTGGACATGAAAGAAGCTCTGGAACGTTTTTGGAAGACCAAACTGGCTGAAAAGATGTCTTTGTTACATATTGCTTTAAAAAACAGTACAGGGAGAATTCATTTAAACGTGAATCGCAAATGAAGCAAAGAATACACTTCTTAATTGGACTGTGTGGAAAAAAATCTGTATCTGTGTTGTCTCATAAACAGTAAGGCACCGCAGAGCAGTGTCTCTTTGGGCAGGAGGGAGAACGGGGGAATCAACAGGATTAATTCAAAGAGATTGTGAACAGACTTCAAAGGACCTGTCGGCAACCGAACGCCAGGACTGCTGTTTTCATCTTTTCAAATGGAGTAAAATCCCTCGATATTTGCTGCTTCTGCAGAAGCGGTGAAGGAGGGTGCAGAGCAAGAGATCCCGAGTCTTGCGTTACCTCCAAAATCACTCAATTTATTGCTTCTGATGTCAGTGCCTCTCAGGATTGCTATTATGGTGTTATTTTTAAATAACACAGTATTTTTTGTGTAGACCAGCTGTTTCAATGAGGAAATGTTCCAGAAAATTTCACTAACGACTTACTATTTTGAAGCAGATGGAAGCCTGCTCCATGGCAGCATTTGTGTTATATTTTAACAGAAATAAAACAGTTTGGCTTTAAGTCCCGCACTGGTGTAGCTACAGGTTTAAGCATGCCTGCATTGTATCTGGTGAAAGGACAAGCTGCTCATTAACAACTGGTATTTTTAAAGACTTTTTGGAGGAAATGCTTCAGATAGAATAGGATCCAGGATTGGTCGTCTTTTCTTAATCGTGAATGAAGTCTAAATTGAGATGAGAAAACAGAACTTTCACACAGCGTCTGGTAAGCGCCCTGGCTCTGCAGCTCTGTGAGCGCGCCAAGCCAATACGGTCACCAGAAGCTACGTTTGTGTAGCCCCACAACAGCCTCAGTTGGGGAAAGTAATTTGAATGCAAACTAACCTTTTTCTTCTTGCTTCTCCGGGGTCAGTTTTAAACCAAGCTATGATGTAATACAGCAGTTCTCAAATTTTAACTGTAGACTACATTGGTGATCACAGAGTGTTCCTGGGCCATCCTTTGTGCATTTGCTTCAATACAAAAATAATAACAGCTAAAAACACTTTGAGTACTTCACTGTTGGGACATAAAGGGAGCCTGGCATCATATGGTCATCATACTTGCCATGGAATATAGCCTCAGAATCTCTGTTCCAAGGGCTTGGTTTGACTCTGTTCCCTTCAGCTACATAAAAGGATTGTGGTTGAAACCAAATAAAGTTCTCCCTGTCTGTTGCTCACACATTACCACATCTCCAGTAGGATAGAGGCCAGTTTAGAAATAGTCCTCTTGCTTGTGCTTCTTCTGTCCCTCTCCGTCATGCTTGTAGCTAGCTTTCTCCAAGGTCAAGAGTATAAACCTCTGTAAAACCTAGCTTTCGTCTTAAAAAATGTTTTCTAGCCTTTTCGTAAAGGCAGCTTTCACAAACAGTTTTATAAGTAATTCCCTGGTCTCTTGTCCATTCCCAAACTACACAAGAATGAAAATTGTTAAATTTTCACTTAATTTACTGGAAGCTCTGTAAGCTGTTTTGAAACTGAAGAATTGAGTCAGTTTTGTTTTGCTGCAACTCAGGGAGAGTGATGAATATGGAAAGAGGAGAGAGCGTACTCCACCCCTTGGTTTGTTGAGAAGGTCCCAACAGCGGTTGCCGCCGTCTCTTTGTGTAACACTCCTCTGAAATCCCTTCCGTTTCAGATTCGTTTATTGCCTGACCAGAGGCTGTAGGTGCCTTTCCTACCTTTCTCATCACTTGTTGTGTCCCATTTCCCCCTCCCCCTTTTTTTTTTTTTAAATCATGATCAGTTCCCTGACTTGGTTCATCTCAGCACCCTTCAGACAAGCTACCAAAGTGCAGAGGCAGGTACAAGCGGTTGGTGGGGTGTTCCCAGCTGGGAATGCTGCCAAAGGGCCTGATCTTTCCATGGGTGGTCTCTCAGGGTCTTGAAAAACAGCTCTTTCCCCTCTCAGAGGAAAATGATCACATGCTTGTACTTTTTTATTCTTCTTTTTTTAAATAAGGAAAATTATCCTGGTTCGCATACCTCTGTGGTGGGGTCGCCCGGAAAAATTGGATAGAACAAAATTCAGAAACTTTCCATTCTACCTTCTGAATAGTAAACATCAGTGTTCGGATGTTGCATGTAATATCCAGCAACTGGGAAGCAGGTACTCAGCTTCTTTAAACAGTGGTTCTTTTTCAGTCTAACTGGGAGACTGACTGCACAGACTAGTCAAGGATCTTTCAAATTTTGTGTGTATTTGTATCAGAATTTGTGTCTCTGTAGCTGTCTTTGTGCAGTGAATAATGCACAGTAACTCTTTGTTCTCAGAAATTTCACGTTAACATGTGAAATTCAGAGGGATACAATTACCTGCTGGGTAGATTTTTTTTTTTTTTTGAAGATGCTTCGGATGGTTTGAATGTTATTTTCATTTGTATTGACTTGGGTGGTTACTTTTTCTTGTGTAAATAACATATATTGAAGTTATGTGTAGGATTAACTATATTTGAAAAGCTTCTCAAGAGTTTTCATGGCTGTAGGGTTTTTGCATGCTTTATTTTATGAACAGGACTTGCTAATCAAAACAGTAAGCGCATACATAAGCAGCTGCTGACATCCAGAGTCATTTGGTCTGTGTAAAAAGACCAAAATACTGTTTCTTTTTTTTTTTTTTTTTCTCCCCTTAGGAAAAAAAAAGCCATTTAAAAGCTAGCATTCCTTCTGGGAAAAGTCTGCCTGGATGAGTTGTGTAAGTACCGCGTGGTCAACAAACTGGTTTTGACAGGCAGAAATAGGTTATCGGTTTTGGGGTCTTTCACTGGGAGTGCCTCCTTATCAGTCCTTCGCTTCTGAAACAAGCGGCTGCTGGTGCAGGCATTTCAGCTGTTCTCTCTGTCCTGTCCCTGCTATGAAAGGCATGTTGCAGATAATTTTTGTGGTTGTCTAAAACATAATTTTGATGGAGGGAGAGGACTCTGGATTGTGTTCTTCGGTAACAGTAGGCACTCACTCTAAAGCCATGAGAAAACTATAGTAACAGCAATATGACCCTTGGTATTTTGAAGCCAGAGCAGCGGTACAGGACGTGATGATTTATTATTGTTCTTCTACAAAGTAGCCTAAAAACCAATGGGATTTTCTTGATTTTTTTCCCTCTATTGTTATAGTACCGTAGGTGCAATCCAAATGCTTGAAATGACTTGAACTTCTTCCAGCTCACCTCTTCTCTTTCAAGGCTGATGCTTCACTTTGTCAGGTTCTGTAGTGTGAATAATTTCCCCTCTAGCTTTCTGCCATTGATTTCCTGCTTCCAGTTTCTAGGTACCGCGTTGTAGGTTAAATCACATCATGCTACGGAGCAAGGTGCGGGTGTGTGTGTGAAAATAACACTTGTCTGAGGAAACGTATTCTGCTGAGGAGCAGCGAGGACATACTTTTATGGTCAGGAGAGCTTTTCTGTGGCTTGCTGTTGAGGTTGTGTGTATTCTTGTCTTAGCTCAAGATGCTGTCACGTTAAAGCCGGCTGCAGCCTTGCTGACCACAGCCTGTACTTGCTACTACTATGTGCTAACTTCGTAACGTGCCCTGAGTAGCAAGAGGGTGGGAGAAGCCCTCCTGTAAGCCTTGGCACGTGTGTTTAGAATATCCTGCGTTAGTAGTTTGGCAAAACGTGTGTTTTGGTGTGGTGTAATCGAGGCCATGTTGCTGCGGGTTAAATTAGATTGATTTTTGCATGGCTTTGCTAACTGGTGTCCCTCTTCACCCCCTCCTTCTCTTGATCTCCATTTGTCAGCATTTGCTGTTCCTAGTGTTTAAAGGTGGTTTGTAGTTGAATTGAGATCCCAGTTTTGTAAGATATAAAAGCACTAAGTATAGTAACAACAATATATTGGGTTTGTAAGAACATTTGTTAACTTTGGGTAAAGCATAAAAGGTCTTTATTATGCTGGACACAGAACTGCACCGGCTACAATATCCTGCCTGGTCATAGGGCAGATCGGAGAGTCACTAGCACAGCTAAGCTCCAAACTCCTGAATACAGAGACTCTTGCTAAATTGAAACTTTCAAACAAAGACAGATTGTCCAGACGAAAATCATTGAAGTCAGCCATCTTCTCCACCCATCTCGCTACAGTGTGTTATGAAACATGTTATTTTCTTGCCCTCTATATTCTGATAAATAATGCTAAAGTGTGAAATGAGTTTAAATGTGTGGAGGTTTGTGCTTTAGTCACTGTGCAAAATACACGATTTTGTGGCTTAGTATTGGTAGAAAACATGAAGGAAAGTGTAGAGGCTGTCTCAGTAGCCAGTAGCTGTAGATTGGCTTCTGGCAGCAGAATGCTGGCTGGGCCAAAAAATGTGTATTTAACATTTTGTCTGCTGTTTCATACTAAGTCTGCCAGCTTGATTGTCCTTAGGCTGGCACGTGTGGGTAGGACTGTCTTTTCCTGGAAGCCTGGAAGGTTTGCAGCTCATTTTCTAATAACATTGTAGCCTGGCGTCTAAGAATGCTGTAGCTCTTTTCAGCTTTGCTGTAATGCTTCTATGGAGCCTCTTTCTAGGAATCATGTTCCTTATGGTGTAGCTTCTCTTCTTTTATTTATGGGTGGTGGTGGTGGTTGTTTAAATCCACCATAGCATGAAAGAACCTGGGAATCCCTCAGTCTCTGTTCTGTTAACTGAGAGTTAATTCTCTGCTTTATTTTGGCTGCCCAGTTTTTGCTTTGCAGACCATGATTTTTGGGGGAGTAAGCCAAAAAACCCCCTGATGTGAATACAACAGAGTTGTGTGTAATTAGGTTGTTTTAAGGTCAGCATTGTGTATCAGGGGCTCCCAGATTTATCCTGGTGACCAACTCTCTTCCCCTTTTCCCATGGAGCTCCCAGCTCCGCGTGTGACGGTCCAGGCACCCTTAGATCTCTCGGCACATTTCCTGTCTCCTCCAGGGAAAGTTGGTAGGCTGCTCTAGATTTGTTTGGGTTTTTTTGTTTGTTCGATTGCATGCTGCTTTGAAGGTTGCTTACCAGGAGCGCTACAATCTAGCGCTGTTTAGGAGCCCCTGCTGCAGACTTCAAACTTTGCTTATTTTTCTAACCATTCTCTTATTTCATTGCTTGTGTGTGAGAGCTACTTCAGGACTGCCTTGTGCGTTGCCAAAGTGGCTTGTGTTGCTCATTTCCCTGCTTTGAAATGACATAATTGTCTTTCAAATCCTGGAAAACAGAACTTGGCCACATGACATGATACCTGCAAATGCTCTCCCAGAAAGACTGCAAGGGTTGGCTCCAAAATCTGACCCCAAAACTCCTATAGGCCAAGAGTCTCAGTAGCCATCTTAAACGCAGCTGCCTGGCAAGAATAAAATGGAAATGTCAACCTTCCTTCGTGTTTTGGCCTGACTTTAAAAAATAAAATAGAAAAGTAATTTTTTGTGTATTTTTATGACAGCTTTGATTAAAATATCTTCTTTAGCACGTATTCAAATGAATGTTTTTGTGTAATAACAAAGTTAATGAGCAAAAATGTAGGTGTCGAGGACATAGGAGATATTAAGTGGTCCTTTGAAAAAAACAACTGGTACTCTTCTATTTTACAGAATTCAGTTGCACTGGAAAATGTTTGGTCTAATTGAGCACTTGAATGACATTTTTTGTCACGTTATATCGTAAAATGAAGGTATAGTGGCCGTTTTCTGTCTTGGCTTTTTGATGTAAGCCTTCTGCTCTGTCACGTGCTTGTACTGAAACTTAAAAAATAATTCTGACCTCATTATGGCAGAAATACAAACTATTACATCCCCCTGCTGCAGCCTGTTCAGCTGGGATCTTTGCTTCCCCAGGTGTTTTATGTTCACCCATCCAGCTGTCCAGGGGGTGGGGGAAACATTTGTGTTGGGGAATGTATTTCTTATCTTGGAAACAGCATTCGGGCTGTTCCCCCAAATATTAATGCTTTGCAGAGAGAAGCCGTTTTTCAGCACATCTCATTTGACTGGCTTTGGGCAGTTCGTAAAGTATTTGAATTATGTTGCCTTGTGAAAATATAGATTTGGGTTATAATGACCTTTTTACTTGATCCCTTTGAATGGGTTGCATGTGTTGGGACACAGGACTTCTTTAGATGTGTGGTTTTTTTGAAACACAACAGTGTCTCACCCTCATTTTGAACTAGGCCCCTTTGTCTTGGGAGAGCTCATTGGTAGCAATATCCTGTTTAAAGTTGTTTTAAAAGAATGACCTTGTAGGGCATGTTTCCTGCTCTCTCTTGATGGGATTTCCTTTTTATTAAACAGGAAATAGTCTGATTACATAAAAGTGTGAGAATGACAGGTTTTCCTTCCCAGTGAGGGTTGTTCATGTTAATTCTATTCAGAAAACTCACAACCGCCAGAGCAGCTGAAGTTAATTTACTTTGCCTAAAACTGTTGTTTACACCTAAAAGTTCCTACTAGTGTGTTGCTAAAGCATTGTCTTAGTCTGAGCAGGCCAGCAGGCTTTCCTGTAGCAGTCTTTGCACAGTGATTTTCTTAGCAGATACTTTTTCTCACAAGTGCAACAATGGCATGAAGTGTGCTGGGCTGAGTTTCAAAGATCTGTTTCTGCGGGTTGGGTTGGGATTTTTTTTGGTTTTTTTGTTTTTTCTCCTTTGAGCTGGGACTCTGAATTGGAATCGGAAACGACAAAGATGATGCTTCCTTACCTGGCAAGAAAACATATACTTGAATGTCTCTTACTTTCCTTTTAACTTTGACCTCAGAATCACCTGCTGACCTCAAGTTAGGAACTTCAGTCCAAGCTCTTCTGTGTACAGTACTGCTAGTGAGCCCGGATGAAGTAAAAGTCCTGTAACGTAATAGGAAAAGGTACTGGGGTAAGAGGCAGGTCAGTGGAGCTCGTTGCGTGATGAGTCTGTGGTGGCCAAATATTGGCAAACCGGAGGCGGTTGCTGGTGACAACCTTGTGGTCCCAGCCCACGGTACCCAGCTGCCATCCTGAGCCTTGAAGGCTCAGCGGATGACTGAAGGTTACATTCCCTATTTAGGCATGGCTTACGATTGTGTTTTATATGGATTGGGTGTTTGGGGGGAAGGAATTCTGTCTTCCTCCTGAAGAAGGCCAAATGCCGTGGGATGCTACTATAATATAAATGCTGTTCTGTTGCAACCTAAGCCAGAAGACAGCTAAGGTAGTACGTGTCTCCAGTAGGAAATTAATTTCTAGTGTGCACTGTTAATTGCCTTAATTCAACAGAGAGATTGGGAAGTGCTCAGGGGTTTCGATGGGGATGTTTGATAAACTACGTTACTTCATGCATTGCAGGATTGAGATATGGGTTCTGACTGAAGCAGGAAGAGGAGGCTTTGAGACATTATTACTGGTGGTATCCACAGAAAATTGCTGATTAGAGGAGCGCGGACACTTGAGAACACTGAGTTTAGCTCCAGACTTGGGAAAGGTTAGACCAGCAGTTGCCAAAATGTTTGTTGTGACCCCTCTTCAGTTTCTGCTTTAAGCTTTGCTACTCCTGGTTTGTGAGCCATTGCTTGGACCTCCACAACTGATCCTTGTCTCCTCGTCCTGGCGTGTTCTAGTCTGTTAGCCCCCCTTTTTCCCTGTGCTGAGCAGGCGTGGTCTGGGTGGCCCTGGAAAACCAAAAATCGCTTTCCAGGGCAGTTGGTTGACAGATGAGAATTTTCAAAAGACAAAAGAACTGGGAAACCCTGGAAATATTATACTTGTTTTTGTTTCAGAAGTTTAATTTTGAATTCTGTAGGTAGGTTTCCTCTTGATAATTAGTGCAAATCTTTTCATATCCTACTGGTAAATCAACATTTACACAGTAAAGCCTGGGATTTTAGTGTCTCGCACAGTTTAACTTTGAAATGTCTGATTGAAACTGTTACAGCTGGCCTGTAACCTAATTGGACTGGTATGTTGGAAAGTTTCTGGAGCAAGTCGCTGTGGCTCTAAGCTTTGTGCCAGTGAAATGATGAAGACTCTAACGAACAAGCTTTGTTTAGAGAGCTGAAAAACAGTATTAGTTTTGTTTTTAGTTTCCATCTCTGCTCATGGATGTCTTGCAAGTAGATTTAATAATCTCGGTAGATTAATAGTCTCGGTATTCTTTGGGAAAATTTTTAGCCAGTTGAGATTGTTAGTTAGATTTTGTTTCCAGAAGATGACAAAACAAAACCTGAACTTGTTCAAAACAGAATTACACTGGAATCAAATGTGTTTCAAGGAAAAGTGCCGCAAAGCGTGCTTCTGAAAAAATTACTCCTCTGAGAATGGACGAACATGGCTGAACCATTTTCCTCATTCAGAGAAGTCTGCCCTTCCTAGGGTTTTTAAGTGGTTTAATGTAGGTTTATATTTTGCTTATATCTCCTTGAACAACCTCATCTAAACCAAAGCTAACCAAGTGCTGGCTTCACAGTTGAACTCTTGGGTGCTGCCGCATAAGAAGAGGTGGACAGGGAAGTTGAAAATCTTTGTTACAACAATTGTGCATAAATAGTTGAACGGGCAGTTACCCGACTTGTATATGTCATTAGCATAAGTGCAGAGGCGGACAAGGCCAAAGGTACCAATAAAGTTAAATCAAGCTACTTCTGCAAAGGGTGAGGGTGCTGAGTAGCTTCTGTGCCGTATTACGTTGTTGCCTGACACGTATCTCAAGCTGTCAGGACTACTTAGTGACTTTGAGTATAGCAGTGAACTCTTGCAGCGTAGGTGTTGTGATGCTGTATCAAATAGCAAATCGTTGTTTCGGTATGCAGAGGCATAACTTATTCTGCAACACATCGGAGCACCAAGAAGGTAATGGCTGAGATAATTTGGAGTGTTGGAGTGCCTTGGTGTCACTGATAATGTAGTTTGCACGGCTGTCTGAAAGGGGCTAAGGAAATTGTCTTGGAAAGGTGGAGTATTTTCAAGGACTTGTGTTGTGTTGGTCGTGTTTGGAGGTGTGAGAGGTGCAAGGACAACTTCTCCAGGTCAGCTGGCTCTGAAAAGGAGCGTTGCCTTGAGTTTATACATCAGCTGCGCTCTACTCTCTGCAGGTGCTGCTGGTTAGCAGTAGTCGTCATCCTGATCGATGGATTGTCCCTGGGGGTGGCATGGAGCCCGAGGAGGAGCCCAACGTGGCTGCTGTGCGAGAAGTCTGTGAAGAGGTGAGTGCTTGACGAGAACGGGAGCTCCTGGAGCATTGCTGCTGATTCTAAGCCAAGGCTCTGGGAATTTGGTTTTATCATTCCTGCTTCTTTTCCTTAAGGTGAAGAAGAATATAGGGTCACTGGTGATATCTACATCATACGTGGGAGGGAGACCAGAGTCCTAAACAAAGATGTCCTAAGTCCTAAACAAAGTCCTAAACAAAGGAATGTAATTAATGCTCTCAGTTGGAACAAACTTTTCCTCACCTGATACCTTTAACTGAAAACAGGTAAAATTAGGCTATAGTGATTTTGATACCTACGATGATATTCTCAGTTTTGTTTTTTCTGGGTGAAGAACAGTTTCTTAAGAGAACTTCAGAAAAACAGCTGTGCTTTTGTGGAGCAATCTAGTACTTGGGGAGAAGGTAGAAATAAGACCTTATGAGCTACTAAAGACACTCCAAATATAGGGACCTCGATATGTTTTGGTCTAATACATATTTTGAGTTTTAAGTGAGTAAGAGAAATCAGTCATAAGAACTATAAGCAACAATTTCTAATGTGTTTGTGTTGTTGTTTTTTTTTTAACTTGAAGCCATTTCAGGAAGGAGACCAAACAGCAGGTCAGACACAGATTGATGATCTGTATGGAGAAGGTGTGTTTTTCTCTTAAAGCTATAAGAACAATTTTACTCCTCATAAGGAATTTAAAGACAACAAATGACCGTTGACTACATCGTATGTAAAACATGGCTTTAGGATTTGCTTCTAAATATTATCAAATTGGAGAGATGCTTGGATTCAGAAATGATTAAATTATTATATATGGATGACCAAGTAGGCTCACAGTTATATAAGGCAGGATTAAAAATGCTTTCAAGAGGGTTATAAATCTTTGTTCTGCAGGACAGAAATCAAGAGCTAATTGATGGGTCCTGGGAGGAAGCTTCTCCAGTAGTTGCTTTATTTAATTGTCTGGTATATGAAGGTTTTTCTCTGAAGTATTTCTAAGTACCTGCTGCTGTCTAACAAAATGCTGAATATTTGGGCCTCTGGACTAATGTAATGTGGCAGTTCTCGAGTTGCGTGTTTCTCTCTGGAAGTTGTTATAATCTAGCAGTTTATCAGAAAGAGGTGAAAGATTATACAGTCAAAGTTTATTTTAAAAAAATGTGTTTGGGTCCCTGTAGTTCTGGGTTTGCTGCTTGCAAGTTTTGATTCCAGCTTGTAATACAGCTCCTGCTTTTTTAGTAACTCGGCAATCTTTCAAACACATTACAAGCCAAAGTGAGTTTAACCAGAACAGCAGAATATTTTTAGCTGCAGCCTCCTGCTTTACAACCCGATCGTTATTAATAATTAAATTATTTGATGCAGAAGTCAAGGGTTCATTCAGGAGATGCATGGCTTCGCCTTTCAAATCCTTAAAATAAATCTGTATCGACCCTCCCTTCCTCGGGCAGCACAGCGCCTTGGAAGAGTCGCTCTCTTTCCATGACAGCTCGGTGGCTGAAAGGAAGCCTTGGCATGGGCTCGGTCTGCAGTGAAGAAACTGGTTTGGGCTGGCTGAGATAATCCCCTCTCGCTCAGCTGGTGTTCCCTCGCTCACGTGGACCGGTGCCGAATGAGAATGTAATTCAAACTGTGGCAGCCTGGCAGGGTTGAGTCATTCCCAGCGAAGCACCTATCTGCTTGAATGCCGCTCAACAAACAGTAAACATCAAGAGCTCCAAAAGTGGCAGGATTACCCCAGCGGCTAACCTCCACGGCACCTAGTAGTGTGTGATGTGAATGCGGGGTGGGAATCTGAAATGGAGCTATCAGATGCCGTTATGATAAAGGCTTTCCTGAAAGCCGTCTGCAGAAGAGCAGCCTGTCGTGTATAAAATTACCTAAGCGCTTCTGCAGCTAATGATGAGGCTCGCTGACACGGGTGGAAAACGCAGGCGAGCTTTTAGATGTGCAGGGCCTTCCTCAAATAGGTTTGTGTTCCAGAACAGTGCTTATGAGCCGCACACAAAATTATAATGTACATCAACTGTCTTAAGCTCAGTGAGCTGTAAAATGTTGCTGAGGAATGTGCGTGCGGGAGAGGAATGTTATATTACAGTTGTACCGCTGTAAAGAAGTTGTGCACCCGGTTTCCCAGCTTGTGCTATTGATTCGGCAGAGGAGGTGTTTTAGGAGACTGCTGGGCAGCTGGCATGCGTGCTAGCTGGTAATCCTTGTTCATCCTTTCATGTGAATCTAGGCTTTTTCAGGTAGGTTGTAGCCGACACTGATTTCTGAGTAGGTTTGATGCCTTTACTCCTCTCCTGGGACAGGCGTGTCTGTCACTCGCAAGGAAATGAGGTTAGCTGAGCAGGTAGAGTCTGCTGCCTCTGTTGGGAAAGGGAAAATCAGTTTTCCTCTGTGTTGATGAACACAAAAGTAATTTTTATCCTAAAAGAAGGTGGTTTGCGTGCTGGTCAAAGTTATGGAAGAAATTTATGGACTTTCTTTCACTGCCTTTGGCGTGCCTTTTCTGTTTTAATAAGAGACAGTTGGAAGAGCTGGAAGGACTCATTACCCTTTCAGTTTCTTGTGGTCTTTGAAGATGACAATAGGCCGGTTTTTCTCCATTAATTCTTTTTAGCATGGTATGCATTTGCTTTTTAAAATATACTTCCCCAAACTAAGATTTTTAACTTCTGCGTTCACTGTTTTAATTTTACCTTGTATGTGTTTGAGTTTATCCATGTTATTGCTGGAATAATTGTCATATAAAGAAATCTGACTTTTCCCTCTTTCTGATTTTAAACATTTCAGAAGACTCTTCCAAAAATGAAATGTTGATTGAGTGAAACCTGTGATGCCTCTGTCCCAGTTTGAGTTAGAAGTCCTTGTCCTAGTTGGAGATAGTCCTTATCTATATTAATCTGTACCAGCAGAAGTATTAAAGTAGACAGGTACCAACCCTTGTCGTGCTTGCTGTTGTCTGCATAAAACTGGAAGTGACTTGAGTTCCTGGGCATTGCTTTTAGTCAAAGTGGCAGTAGACAAGCACGCTAGCTCTGAATGAGAGCAGCCTTTTCAGAATAAAACCACTTATTTCTGACAGATTGTGGAAAAATGATGCAGTCAGTTTTACACAGCTGTAAACACCAGGTATGTTCTAAGGTTCACCTTCTAGAAAAATGAAGCCCTTTAAAGCAGCCATTAGTGCCAATGTAGTATATTTTTTTTTCTTCTTCTTCGTTCCTGGATTTCTTTGCATTCTCTCCCCAAAATTAATTTTCTGTTAGGAATAAGGGTTTTTTACGGGTATGAGCAACTGGTGAAGAACATGTTTTAGAAATAGATGCCTTAAATTAAACTTATTATAGAGTGACTTTGAAAAAAGCCTCCACACTCATCTGTTAAACCCAAAGGCATTTCATTTTGCACTTACAGCATCTTTCACATCCTGACCTTTAAATACTTAGTAAATGTCAAGTTCTATAAAATTACGGGAGTGTTAGTCGTGCTTTCTTCATAGGAATCAAAAGCCAGATAAATTGCGCTTGATCTGTGATCAAACAGGCCATTGATGCCAATATCAAAAATAGTCCATCGTAGTAATACTTTGATCTGGTTGCTAGACCTCTTTTTTTTTTTTCTTTTCCCCTCTTAAATATGCTTCATAAATAATCTTTTCTGTTTTGTGTATTCTGTAGTGATTTAGAATATGAATATTGATATCTTTTAGCACAGAAATAGGAAGATTTTTTTTTAAACGTTGCAAGGACCATGGATGAATAACCGAGATGATGGCATTGAACTCCTCCTAGATTTAGTAATATTCGGTGGGGGTAGTGCACCAAGTTCATTACTGTCTGTTACCCTGTGTATTCAAACCTAATAAAAATGCGTGCAACACCTTAAAGTCCTTCGCTCTGTCACGGTATTTCATTTCTATTTCACGAATGTAAAAGCGGATATTTGTTGTAATGCAGTGAAGAATTAGGTGAATAAGTATAACCCTCTCTGAGAAAATTTGCCTAGCAGGTCTGTAATTGGTGTCTTTAGAACTTGTCTAAGCTAGCAGTCTTTATGGGTGAAAATTACTACCTTCAGTACTGCAAGTATTAGAGCAAAGATTTGGGTGTTTTACCACGGTCCTCTTGCCCAGCAGTAATCTGTAGTAGATTCAGGCTTTGAGCCTAATAGAGCAAAGTAAAATAGCTGAAATTCCAACCCACATTTCCTTAGCTCAGATGGAAGGAAATAAAAGCTGTCCCTAGGAACAGATGGTGTTGCTGCAGGCTGCTTTTTGCATCTGACCCGAACTTATTTTCAGCTTTGAAACCTGAACCTGCTGTTCTTGGATGTCTTCAGTAATTTTTCTTTATTAAAACAAGTTGTTCCATGAGCAGCAGAACTAGTAAAGCTTCATTTCCTCCAGATTTTTGTTCCTTGTCCTGAATGCCCTGCCCTCCCCTCTGGGCGTGCAGCAGTGGTTTGAAGTGCTGTGCTGTTTTGGGGCAGCTGGCTGTTGCTGTGACATTGATGCACTCTTGCCAGATCTGTCTTTTCCTCCAGTGAGGACTACCTCGGACATTAGAAACTGATTTGGATCTGCAGAGCAGTGAAAAAGGAGCTCATTTCGCAAGCTGTGTCTGTCTTTTTTTATAGCCGAGTGTGCTTCTTCCTGGGCAATACTGTTGTTTGATTGATTTGCTTTATTTTCACACCTGCAGATGGAACAGTTGGTGTTGGTGCTCTCCTGCCCCTTTTTCATAGGTTTAATAGTGTCCTACTAGGGCATGTATGTATTTTGAGGATTGCAGCATGGGCTCTGTGTGCAGCACTTCTGATGCTTGGTGGGGGAACATGTGCCCAAATAAACCGTGCTCTCTCTGCCAGACACTGTTGTGGCTCATGAGGGCGGAGGATTCTTAATCCGTTTTCTACTGAGGAAAAAAATTCCAGAGTCATCTGGTGCAAATTAAGATTTAGATCCAGCTTCAATCCTGGATGAGCCTGTGACTATGCTCTCAGCTTTCCAAGAAAACGCTTATTGTCTTGCAGTGAAGATGAGTTGGGAAAGCGCTGAGGGCTTGGCCCATAGGAAAGCAAGAGGTATGGAGTTTGCACAAAGAGGGGCCTGGCAGTTTTGTTGCTTGTTAACTAGCTTGTTTTCTAAGTGATAACAGCTATAGATTATTTTCTCGGATGTCTTGGGCGACTTTTATGGTAGAAACTTGTATGAGACTGTAAATTCTACTTCCATGTTTGTTTGTTCCATTAAACAAAGTACATGATTTTACAGAGACTTTGGCTTTCCTATTTGTGTGTGAATTAAGTGCTTTATCAAAAATAGGTATATAACATTCCCATCGGTCTCTGTTAGAATCCCAGACTGGCAGGGGTTGGAAGGGACCTCTGGAGATCATCCCGTCCCACCCCTGCTGGAGCAGGCACCCCCAGAGCAGGGGCACAGGGCCGCGTCCAGGCGGTGTGTGAATGTCTCCAGGGAAGGGACCCCACAGCCTCTCTGGGCAGCCTGTGCCCCTGCTCTGGCACCCGCACAGGGAAGGGGTTTGTCCTCATATTGAGGTGGAACTTCCTGTGTTCTAACTTGTGCCCATTGCCTCCTGGGCACCATGAAAAGAGTAAGCATTAATGAGATCCCCCCCTCAGTCTTCTCTTCTCCAGGCTGAACAAACCCAGGTCTCTCATCTCCTCACAAGGGAGATGCTCCAGTCCCCTGATCATTTTGGTAGCTCTCTGCTGGACTCTCTCCAGTAGATCCCTGTCTTTCTTGAACTGGGGGGCCCAGAACTAGATGCAGCACTCCAGGTGTGGCCTCGCTAGGGCAGAGCAGAGGGGGAGGATAACCTCCCTTGCCCTGCTGGCCACACTCCTTTTCATGCAGCCCAGGACACCGTCAGCCTTCTTGCCCACAAGGGCCCGGTGCTGGCTCAAGAGCAACCTGTGCCCACCTGCACTCCCAGGGCCTTCTCAGCAGAGCTGCTTTCCAGTAGGTCAGCCCCAACCTGTACTGGTGCATGGGCTTGTTCTTCCCCAGGTGCAGGATCCTACAGTTGCTTTTTTTGAATTCCACGAGGTTCCTCTCGGCCCAGGTCTCGCTGGATGGCAGCACAGCCTTTGGGTGTATCAGCCACTCCTCCCAGCTTGGTATCGTCAGTGAACTTGCTGAAGGTGTGCACTCTCCCTTTGTCCAGGTCATTGGTGAATATATTGAGCAGGACTGGACCCAGCACAGACCCCTGGGGAGCACCACTAGTTACGGGCCTCCAGCTGAACACTGCACTGTTGATCATGACGCTGTGAGCTCTGCCGTTCAGCCAGTTCTCAGTCCACCTCACTGTCCGCTCATCCTTAGCTTACCTATGAGGATGTTAGATGTCCCATTATGTTGTCTTTAAAATCCACTATACCAGTGAAATAGAAGGAGAGCCGTTGGTCTCCAGGGTGTAATGGTTGATGTGCTTTGCAGTCTTTGGTAAGGACTCTGTATACAATCAGCCCAATATTTGTTTAAATCAAGCCATTAATTTATGTCACCGTTTACCACTACATGTGGTATATTCATCCATGAACAAAACCTTAGCAGTTTTTTTGAGCTGTCTAGTGATAATTCAAAATTATTTTCCTACAGCACATGTTTGTCTTTGGATCACTTTTTGTGCGTTTTTGGGTGCATAAGCCTAGCCAGAATGGAGAAGGATGATCTTAGTTCGCAGGCAGAGTGTTATTTCTGTCGCCTCTCTGTTTAACCAGAACAGAAGGAAGGGCTCCTCACCTGCCTGTATTACTTCAGTCACAGTTTTAGAGTGGGGACAAACTGCTTGGGAGGCTGGTTGTGCAGTATTCATCCGTAGTTTCCAGGCTGCCTAGTTGCCTGGAGGTAAATTTGTTTCTGGTCAGTCTTGCGAGTTCGCTAAACCCTCACAACATCACCACTGGCTTTTGATTCAGTGCCTCTGCAGGTGAGAAAGAAATTTAATAGCCTTCTCCAGGAACAAGTGAAGAAAATTGGCTTAAGGCAGTTGTTTACCCAAAACATTTGATTACCCTTCACCTTTTAATATATTTATGTATGTATGTTGTGAAGGTGGAAGCCTTGCATTCCTTTCTGTGCTATTGCTGGCTGATTGATACGGTTGCTTATCTGAAAAAAAAGAGCCCACCATTTGAGGCTGCTGAAGGAGTTCTTTGAACGAACTACATTTGAAGTATTTGCCTTCCAGTTCACTTCTGAGAGAGATTAGTCCGGGTTAGCAGCAACAGTTTTGCAGATGAGGTAAAACCACTCATCTGCAAAGGTCAGGCCCAGTTATCTGTCTGAGCCCCGCTGGTGTGTGCACACACGCGTACGTTGACCTTCATGGAATTGCTATTTGACTCCAGAAATAGCCTTGTGGTTAATAGGCAGTGGTCCACCTATGGGCTGAGCAGAATGTCAGAAGTACTGATGAGACAATAAATCTTGATCCAAAACCAACATAAAAGATTCAGTTGAAAAGCTCGTTCCTAGAAGTAGAGGTCAGGGAGCATGTTACAGAACGAATTATAAATTTCTGTGAATGCTTGTGGTGGGGGAAGCTACAAATCCTTTTCTCTTGGGGCAGTACCATCAGCTGTTTTTAGAAGCAATAGTGAGGTGTGCTCTGGCTGTATTGTTTGGTATCTGTGTGTATTCATTTTGTAGGTTGGGAACTTAACCAGTAAAATCTCTTAATTTATTGAAGTTCTTCCTTTCTAAAAGCATAGGACTGTACAGCAACTGATTAGGAACTGAGCAAGTGGGAAATTGTGTATCTCAGCTGCTCAGGACAAAGAATTTGTCTTAGCATTAAATGTTTAGTTGCCCTTACCCAGACATCATCTTTTTTTTTTTTTTAAAAGGCCTGATGTAATCAGAGCCATATACCTTGTCTGCAGGAGCAGAGGCGCTATTTTCCTGAACTGTTTAGGATGTGTTTCAGCTGCCAGAGACGGCAGCCGAATTTACCTTCCAAACATGGCTGGGTTGTGTGCCAGATTGTGCGTGTTGTTCTGGACCAATTAAGTCATGGAGCAAAATCTCATCCTGTCTGTAGCACTTGAGGCTTGAGTTCCAACCATTTACAGTCATAAAAAGAAGGGAATGTAAATTATTGGGGGAAAAAGGGGGGGGCGGGGGGGCTGGGGGCAGGAGAGTGGGATGGCACTTTGCATTCATGCGTGATGCAAGCCCCAGAGAGCAGAGGCGAGGAACAGCACTTCGAGAAAGTGACTGAGCCACAGCGATGAGTCGATGTATAAAAAGTGACAGCAAATGAGATAAAGTGGGTAGATCCTCAGTAGTAGACAAATAGAAGACAAAACTCTTGCTTAGATCTTCCTTGATTTGTGTCTGTGCTTGATTCAAAAGTCGTCTTTCAATGCGCATCTGCATTTTGTGTTATATCAAAAACAGTCATGTTCCTGTTGCGAGGCCACATTACAACATCCGAAGTATTTTATGTTGATATGAGCTTGCTTGAAATGTATGCAGGACACGTCTGAAATACCTGGTAGCTGTCATATTGCTTTGATGGTGGATGTCTTATACATACTTTAAAGTTATTTTCTTAAACTATAATTTTAAAGAGGTAAAACTGCTGAACCCCAAAGGAAATTTTATCCATGCTTAGTCTATAATGACTATTAGAGGAGATTCTGGTCATTCAGAGTGTGTTGGTATGCAATTAGTAATACATCAAATAAGTTTGTTTTTCCCTCTGGATTGCATCCAAAATGGTTTGAATATAGAAAAAGAAGACAAAATTCCTGGGAATGCATGCATGGTTAGAGCTCGTGATACATGTGTGTCATTTTTCTTGTGACCATGTTGTTTTCAGATCAACAGAATTTTACAGCATTTGCTTCCTGTTCTAAAGGAACTGCTCCTGCACAACCAATGAGGAAATCTGTACTGACCTGTTGTTAAAGCGTGTTTTTTTTCTCTTTGAACTTTTCATAGGCTGGAGTGAAAGGGACGTTAGGAAGATTAGTGGGAATTTTTGAGGTAAGTTTCAGACATTGAGGCTGTGAAATTTTGGTGCAAAAAAATGTTGTGGCGTAAAAATCACTTCCTAGTTTGTTGTGAAGTAAACCAGATAACTTGTTTGAAGGAAAACTTAAAACTCCCCACTTTTATTGAAGTGCATGCTGATCCTTTCAGTGATATTGATCACCTGCAATTTCCACTTCAGTTGAAATCAGGAGCGATAAGCCAGCGTAACAGGGAATATTCTCAGTGCCTTCATACCTTTCTTGCTGCCAAAGCCTGCCACCCACCAGCCGGGGAGCAGTGGCTGTCCTTTGTTCTTTAGCACCTGCCGGCACCTGTTGCCAAACTGGCCCCTGCAACGCGGTGAAGCGTTGTGCACTCCTGCTAGGACTGTGGTAACACCTGAGGAGTGCTAGTGAGATGCACAGGCAACAGGTACCAGGCACAGCTCTTTCACAGTTTGTTGTTTGTTTTTTTTTTTTTTCACTATTTCAGACTTGTGTGAAGTAGATAAAAATCTTTCCTGTATTTTGTTTTGGTTCCCCCTCTGCCCCCCCCCAGCTGAGGAACGGATTTATAAGTATATCCATCCACCAAATACTGCCTCACAGATTATGGACTGGGCTTTCTGGCTGCAATCCCTACTAATACTTTCAGACCTCTTGTTTAGAACACAACAATTTTTAATAGCTAAGAACGAGCTATAATGTGAGGGAAATGGCACATGAGGTACCGCAGCATCACAGTGAGGCAGCAGGCAGCTTGTGGTCCCCATGTGCCCGTGTGCCTTCTCTCCTTCGGTAGCTTTGTCGTTACTCTGTTCCCTTTGCCTTCTAGAATCGGGACAGGAAACACAGGACATATGTTTACGTACTTATAGTCACAGAAGTGTTGGAAGACTGGGAGGACTCTGTCAATATTGGTAAGCTCTTTGTGCTTGCTAGCGTTAACTGGTTTGGTGCAGACAAAACACGTCAGCTTAGCACCCCTCTGGGAGCCAGAATCCTTGTGAGAGCGGTTGAGAGAAGTTGCACTGGTGTGTCCTTTGGTTGCTTGGGAAAAAAAAATTGGGGTCACATTGATGCTTTTGTAACCTCTGTGGCCCAAGAGATGTTAATTCAGCTGTACAGCCGCCTCTACAGCAATTTTGTATTTAATTCTTGCACTTAAAGATGCTATGCAAAGAGCACGAAGAACTGTCCTTTCTAAGACAAGAAGAGAATGTATGTGGGCAGCACAGCTTAATCATTACCCATTCTCTTTTGAAATCTGTTGTGTTTAAATTGGATTCCCAAATGAACATGAACCTGTTGTTCCGCATGAGGTTTGTCAGTAGCACTGTAGCACCTGTAACTTATAGAATCATTTATGTTGAAAAAGACCTTTAAGATGATCAAGTGCAACCTTAAACCTGACTTTCCTCAGGCTGTGTACGGAAGAGGTTTTGTGGAAAGAGTAAGAAATGAGTGCTGTCTGCTAAAACTGAGGTTTGCTTCCAGATTGATGGAAGTTAGGTGGTGATTGGTGTGTGTCTTTGTGCATTGTCTACAAATGAGTACCTGACTCAAATGGAAATGGCAGCAATAGCAAAATAAATGTGGGGAGTTGTTAAAATTAGGAAATGCGAGATCGGTTTGATTGGTTAGTGGGTGGACTGCCCTAAACAGATACTTGTGGGGAGAGAGGAGCCTTTGATGTAGGGTTTGGAATAGGTGGCCCTCAAGATCAGAGAACAGTGAGAGAAAATTTCCCAGTGTCTCTTGAGCTGATGCTTTGCTAGACAGTGAAATTATTCTTGCAGCCCTAGTGCATGTGATAATGATTGAAATTGCATGTGATAATGAAATAATCGACAACAAAGCTTCGGCATAGAAAGGATAACGTTGTTTTGTTGCATCTACTGATTTTTCTTTCTGCTCGCAGGAAGGAAAAGGGAATGGTTTAAGATAGAAGATGCCATAAAAGTTCTGCAGTATCATAAACCAGTGCAGGCCTCATATTTTGAAACCTTGAGGCAAGGTTGTTTGGCAAACAACGGCACTCCTGTCATGACCACGACGTACTCTGAGAGCTCCATGTCTGACATCAGATGACTGAAGATGTCCCTAGGAGAGAAATTTTGAAAAATAGACTGAAACATGGATTTCCCTCCCCCCTCCCCTTTTTCACATGCCTCCTCTATCAGACAAGGCATGGGCAGCAGCCTGTGGCAGAGCAAGTGTTGAGAGTGCTGCAATTTAGTGCAAGGTGGGTTTTTTTTTTTGTTGGCTTTTTTGGCTTTTTTTTTTTTTGGATATGTATTTTGTAAAATACATTTTGTGCATGAAGTGCCCCTTTCCCATTACACTGCTTCCATGGCCTGGCGAGCGAGGCTGCCAGTTTCGCCTCTGCCTTGTGTTCTGAAGTGTCCCGTTTGTGTCATCCCAGCCATAGCCACTTTTTTTTAATTAAAAGACTTCAAATGTGAGATCAGCTCTTTAAGTCTTAGTCTGTACTGTAAGGTGCTGTTCAGACCTGTGTGGTGGTCACTTTCAGCGCATATGTATAAACTTTTTTTAGATGGAGAATCTAACATTTTAATTTTGCGGGAATTTTTTTAATCCTGGTCTGCTTCTGAAAAGAAGGGTTCATAATTAATCTGTTTGCCTTTTGTTCTGTTTTTTTAAAAAAATACACGTTCTGTGACAGTGCTAGTGGCTGGGCCAGTTTACTCCCCGTTCAGTATCTCCTGATTTAGTGCAGTGACACTTAAGTTGAGGGCAGAGTTTTGATCACCTGCAGACACCCCTGCTGCTCCGTTGCTTCTCCTACAGCTTCCGCCAATGTTCCTGCATTTACATCAAAACGAAACAGAAAGCAGTTGGTCTTTTTAACACTTGGCCAAAAATAAATAGCCTCGGAAACGCTACGATAGATACTGAATTTCATTGTCTGTGGTAGGAATCAGGGATTCAAAGTGGGGTCAAAGTCTGACAAACTGGAGCATCAATCACCAATGCTGTTCTGCTGATCCTGCTGCGTTCTGCTGATGTCTCTTCTTGTCCACATGCCTTATACCGTGCTGAACTGGATACTTGTAATTTGTGCTAAAGCATCGGATTGTACTTGCTGAGTGTTACTGCACGAACCCTCGGTTGGATAACTGTGTGTGTCCTTGAAAAGAAGTCCTGGGGGAAAAATTCAGGTGTTCAATCTCTTGTCCTGTGATTCTGCTACACCTAAGATTGCACCGTGGAGCATGCTCACAATCTTTAAACTCTCCCTCCGTGAAAGGTACAGCTGACTCCCGAGCAGAATTGCTAGTTGGAGAAGTACACCGTTTAATAGGATAGTTCCCCTGATGCATTGGCACACTTCACATGATTTTTTTTGTTGTTGTTTTTATTGATGTAAGTTTCTTGCTGTCTTGATTTGCCAAGTGTTGTCTAGTTGGGAAATAAAATGGGAAGGGTTGGGACTGGGGGGTGGGTTGGGACAGGTACAAGTTTTGGGAGGGGCATTAATTAATCCCTGGCTTGGGACAAGAAGTAGTTGCTGAATTCAGTAACTTCTCCTTTGTCAGAGCATAGCCAAGATGTGAAATTAAATCTGCAGTACTCTTTTTTTTTTTTTTCCTTTTTTTTTTCCTCCTCTTTATTTAACAAAAAATATTCTAATAAATACTCACTGTTCCAGAGTTTTCTCTCTTCCCGAGCAGCGCTTACAATATGAAAATCTGATAGAAATATCCATGGAGCCTGGGACAGGGGGGAATGGTATCCTTGCTGCTTTGGCAAGAAGCTGTTCATTTCAAGATCCTGTTCTGTTCCTTTACTTGTTCTCCTTGCTTTCATCAGTGTGGAGTAGCAAGGCCAAAAGCAGTGCCAGTGATCGCTAACATGAAAAACCACGCATAAGAAAAAGCTGAGAGGCATTATTCAAGAAGTAGCTTGAAACCGAGCGTCTGGAATTGAGCCTAAATTACACCAGTTCAGTTCACTTCAACTTAGAGACGAATGTACAATACTCTGTGCTGATCGGCCTGAACCAAACTCTCAAAAGGGCTTGAATGTTGTATCTGGAAGCGTACAAGAAATGCAGACAGTCCGCTGTTAGCGAGCCGTGAGTGGCACCTAACACAGCCATCTACTGCCTTCAACTGAGGTTTTGTCTTTACTGTACAGATTAGTACGTTGAAAATGCTTTGTGACAAAACAGCTGGTACTCCTGAAAGAGTAACTGCAGTTTTAATATCAACAGCATGCACACTTTTGTTTTTAAACTAAAAATGTTTTTACAGGGCTGTTAAACTGACAATTTAGGGTAGAATATTGTTAATGACTTGCTAATGGCTTATTTGTTTGGGTCAGAAAAATAAATTGTGCCAAGAAAGTGTTTTAATGTGGCATGAATTGATGCTGTTAACACAGTAACATCCAGCGGCTGGTGTTATGCCTTCTTAACTGGAAATAGCTCCTGGGGTAGAAATAGCCTTTATTCATCAGATGCGGATTTCAAAACAGGCCTTAGTCCTGTGCTACCAGAATCTCTCCCCACACCACACGAATTCCCGTCTTCCTCAGCATCTGAGGTTCTTCTCTAGTAACTGGTGTAGCTGCGTGCCCTTGCAGTTTAAGCCACTTTTATCCAAAATGATGTTAAATTGGTTTGGGACCGACAATCAAACTACCTTTATCAGTTGCAAAAGAGTTGTTCTAAGGACGGCGCGTGCTCTGGGTTTCACTGTACAGGCTGGTGCCTGCTTGATTAGACTGCCTAGGGCTGCTGTCGTGACCAACTGCTAAAAACCCTGTAGGATTAGACTCGGACTTCCAGCGTTGCTAAAACTGGTGCTATATTGAGCTAATGTTGGAGATTGTGGGATTCTTACCTCAAAAGATTTAGTGTCTAGCCTGACCTCTTAAATAGATCATTACCCTGTGTCTCCACTTCCCGTCTAAGAATAATATTCTTAGTTTGGCTTTGATCTTACTCGGCGCTGCTGTAGTCATAGGTAAAACAGAGGAATACCAGTGCTTCATTTAGACATCCTGCACATTTGCAGCAAATCTGTCAAGTCACCCTCAAGTTGCAGGTTTCGGGTGCTTGTCTTGGTTCTCTGAAAGCCAGTTTGGGATAAATGCCAGGCGTGTGGATGATGCACAGCCTCCGACTCGGAGGGGCTGGTGTTAATTACCTTTTGGCACACCTCTGAGCCCTGGGGTCTCAGGGAAAAACCTCAAGTGTCCTCTGCAACTTTTAGGGGTGGGGTAATTTTGCTAATAAGGTTACTTTTTCTCTTGCTGCTTTTCATATATGTACTTATGGAACACACAAGGACACCTCACTCTCGATACATTATGAAGCAAGTCTGCCTGCAATGAAGAAGAGGGGGAAAATCGTTGGCCCTTGAAACACTCAGGTACTGGATTTCTCTGTGCATCTAAGTGTCACCTCAGGGTTGCAAGACAAGTGACGAAGTAAGAGGAAGAGGGACACCCACTGCTCAGCGCAGGGAGGTTCTCTGAACAGTTCCTGCTCTTCAGCATCAATTCGCTTCCTCTGGTGTTGTCAAAATCGGAAATCCTCGTATAGTGGAGTTGCATACTGCCGTCTGGATTTTTAAACGTATTTGAGACCTTAATGGGAGAAGGGACGTGTGTTTGGCACTTAGATGTCACCGCGTAGCATGATTATCTTTTAATCCTCAAAATACTTACAAAAATCTGGATGTCTGTCACTGGAAGCGTTTGACGGACCAACTTGGATGACTGCTGTGGCACAAAAATGTTAGCTGGTGGTTTAAGCCGATGCTGGTATCCTGGCGTTTGTTGATTCCAGCATGGGAGCGGGAAAAAAAAAGGAAGACACACCTGGGGTACCAGTGTCTCCAGTGGCTGCTGCTTGATCCTCCCAGCAGGACTTGTCAGATCCCATACCTTTCTGGTGATCTTAACTGATGTGTAAAGCTCAAGAGGCAGGTGGACATCCCTCTGCAGAAGAGTGCTAAGTGTAATTAAACTTAGTGGAGCTGAAATAGTAGGTATCGAGCTCTAGGAAGTCCCTTTCAGGTGAGGTTTTGGTGTGGTGCAACTGGGATTTTGATGCATTGGTTAACATTGGGTTAGAAATTGTGTGCAGCAGAAAACGTGCAACCACCTTTGTCTCAAAGTGGTTACTGTAAGATGGGTTTTCGGTGTCAAATTTGACTTTGCTACTTTGCTCATGCTGAGGCTTTTCAAAGGCACGTCTCAAAAGGAAGAACCTTTTTTCAGTTAAAAGTAACAAGTACCATTTTCTATTTGGTGAAGCTTTCCAGGATTTAATAGGTGTGCCACACGGCTGTGTGTGCTGGTATCCCTGCCTGGCTCTGCGAGGCTGTATGTGACGCTGCCGGGCCCAGGAGGTGACGCCTTCTCCTGGGAGATGCCTAGAGAAGAGTGAAAGGAGGGTGGGTTTTTTTTTTCCCGTTCTCCCTGAAATCTGGCACTCAGTGCTGTTAAAGGACTTTTGGTTGCTTTACAGAGATGGATTGTTTAATTCTAGACAATAGCGCATTGGTGATGGAGAAACTCGGTATTGTTACCAAGCCAGGGGCTTTGGATAAAGGACACCTCCTTTATCTTTGCACAGTGTTTCTGCTTCTTACCAGCACTGGCCGAGTTTTGTGCTCGCTACGGTCAGCCAGAGCTGCTGTGGCAGAGCTCAGCAAACCCTTGCTCAGAACTGCAGTGACTTCTTAGAGGTGGGAGTGTTTGGCTTGCAGCTCCAGGCGTATCATTTGGCAAAACCTTCCTTTGAGTTAATGGCTACTTTGCAAACTAAAAATGAGATTTTTTTTCAAATTAAAAATGCGTTAGACTTTGAACTGTAAAAACTGTCAGTCGGAGGCAGTGACAGCTGAGAGGGGGCAGGACGTGGTGACAGTTTCTGACCGGCTGCTGTGCCATGAGCGCCGGAGAGGGTAAATACTGCTTGCTCATGGTTTTGAACTCTCAGAACAAGGTGTGTAGCCCCTGATTGGTTTTACAGCTGAGAAGTCTTGAGACGAATCTGACAAAGAGAGGGTGTCGGAGTGAGGCTGTTCAGTCAGTGTAGGGCGGTGGCATCACGTGTAGCAAAAAGGTAATTCAGAGGTTGCTCCCTTTTTTGTGTTTAATGCTGTTAAACAGAGCTGAAGTTGTAGACTGCTGTTGCTGATAAACTCCGCTGGCCAGTAACTGTTATTAAAACCAAATAGAAGGGGATAAAAACTGGGGCTTTAATGGCGGGGCACTTTATAGGGAGTTTTTTTAAGCTGCTGCATGGATCAGATGGGGGCTGTATATCTGGTTTGTTAAACTCTTGCTGTTTCTTCCCCCATCCCTTGCTCACGTTCAGTACGGTAAGATGCAAGAAATACTTGGGAGTGGCCGTTGGTTCTTGATAGTAATCCTGCTGTGATTTAACCGAGTTGTTCTGTGTATGTTACGCTATCAGAAATTATTAGATTTGCAGGTAAAGGGAGCCCAGTCAGGGCTCTCCTCAGGTAGCACCTCTTGCCTCGCTTTTCCACAGGAAGGTGGCACGGACAGGGGAATGCACGTGCCGGCTCTCTGCATCTTTCCAGAATACATCCCTTGGGATTTGTTTCCTTTTTCTTCCATCCTGGGGACGTGGTCCCTTAGCATGTTGGTTTGGTTCCAGCTTTGCAAGGCAGGTGCGTTCTGCAGCACGCTGAGTGGTGCTGGCGGGGAAGGAGCGGAGCCTCACCGGGGGGTTGTACCTCGGAGCTCCTCCACCCGCGGGTGGCTGCCGAGGGCGGCACCCGGACAACCTGCTGCACCTCCTCCGATGATGGCCTTTGGCCTCGCTGCTGTGGAGGAAGGCAAGAGCTCCGGTTTGGGGGCTGGAAAGGAGCTGCAGTTCAAGCGTTCACATCAGCGTTTTTCACTCAGCAGATGGACGTCGTGTGCACTTCCCAGATTTCTGTTGAGCAAGAAGGCAGTTTAATTCAGCGTGATCTTGAATGTGCCTTAAAGCAAACTCGGTAAACCGAAAAATAAAAGGGATCGGAATCTGCTAGTGTTGCTTTTTCCCTTGTGCATACACAAAGTATTCAGTGGCTAAAAATGTGGGTAGGGAATGTCAGGAATCCTCTGGTCCCTTCCCAGATCTAGCCCGGACTTCGGGCCTCTGCCTCAGCTTTTCCACACAGAAAATGTGTTACACCATTTTGCAACATGGTGGTTGCTCCAGAAGAGCAAAAGATTTGAAGCTGCAGAGATCGAATGTTTACTCCTCCCAATTATAACAACTTCAGATTCTCTTGCTCGGTCTCAGAAACACTGTTTTATCCCAAATGTGCTTTTCAGACAGCCAGATGCAGTGTTTGTACCTGTGCAAAGCATCCAGTGAGAGGTAGCGTGGGTGATCTGGGAGTTTTGTGAAGGATAGGTCTGAATATTTAACTTTCCTGGAGTAGAAGCTACAGCTGGCGCTGACTTTCGGGAGAGGATCAAAAGCTGTCAGTCTCTTTAGCCAAACTTGGACCAAGAAACATATTTGTTGCAGACCCTCATTGGTGTGAAGAGCTCTTATCTCGTAAAGATACTCAACAATGTTGTATAACTCACCGACTGCTCTGGTCCTGCTTTTAAAAGACTTGGTTTTCCCTCCTGGCTCTGTTCTTCCAGCTTAATAAGATAGCATCATCTAGTGGCTACATCACAGCCTGGGGATGCAGGTGACCTTGCTTCTGCTCTGTTCTCATTGCGGCTCCGTGTTAGAGACTATAACTACATACATACAGACATATATATATATATATGTTCCTTACTTTTCTCAGTGTTAAAATGAATTTAATACAATTAGAGAGGACTCTCGGCTTCCGTGGTGGAAGGTGGCATGTAGATATGTGTAGTGTCTTACCGGGTGTAGTGTCATGAGGTCTGTATGTAATTGAGAGGTGTAGATGGGTGAAAAAGAACACTTAACTCGATTGAAGGTGTATTTAGGAGAATTATAAAATCTTTTTGGTGCTAGTTAATTGGGTTTTGGGGTTTGTTTTGTGTTTTTTTTTTTTTTTTGTGGGAAAGTGAGAATTTTGAAGTTATACTTGAGAAATTGGCTCTAGCATTGCCTCAGATTAATCTTGGGAGGTCCAAGAGTGTTTGCTGAACTTCCTGTATGTTCTATTTTCTATTTATTAAATCAGAAGATCTGGAACGATCGCTTCGCGTTTTCTGCTCACTCTTTTCATGAACTCTCCGTACCTGAGGCTCCCTGGCAGCCCCCCGAGCTGGGAGAGCAGGATCCCAGGCCCCATCGGAGCGTGCTCCTGGCAGTGGGATAAATAGCCAGGGAGCGTCTCCCTGTCAGCAGCGCAAGCTGGATGTCAGCGGGTATGAGCGTGTCTGCGTTAGGCTCTTCCATTCCTTATCGAACCGAGGTGTTTCCAAGATCACAGCTGCGGGGCTTTGACTGTCTCTTCTGCTCGTGTCTGAGCTGGAATGTTTGAACGCGCCCTTGTGACCAAGGATAAGGCTTTGATGCTGATCCAGGTACCGACCTGCACCAGCCTCTCTTGCTTGGCAGTGCCAGCGTGAGCAGCCCCTGCGGGAAATGGGCTGTAAACCTTGACGATACTTTCCTGAGTCATACAAGAGTCCAGGCAGGGGCCGGCATGGGAAACAGGGCCAGAAGCCAGGGGCAAGCAGGGGAAACGGGGCCGGAAGGCAGGTGCCAAACTGGCAAATGCCTCTGGCAAGCAGGGGCAGGGAGGGGAAGTGCCATCAGCAGGCAGCAGCAGGCAGGGGAAATGCTGCTGGCAGACAGGGGCCCGTACGGGAAATGCCATCGGCAGGGGAAATGCCATCGGCAGGCATCATCCTGGGGTGGCCAATGGCAGCAGCAGAGCGTGGTGAGTGATGTCCCAATGTTTCCTGCTCGTGTGATGTGGTGGTGTCGGTTGGGATTTCTGAGTGGAGGCTCTTGTGCTGCTGTCAGGGAGTTTGGAGAAGGAAAAACTGGTGTAAAGAACAAACTTGCTAATTTATTAGAATTAAAAGAAGCCTGAGGTTTTCAGTGATTTTCAGTGAATTGTAAGTTAAATACTCTATTCTCCATGAATTCTAAATGGTTTTGGACTTGCAATTCTCATAATCTATTTTGCTTAATTTTTCTGGCTGCAGACTTCTGTTCCTCCCTCCAGTGCTTCATGTTTCTAATCTTTGGGTAAAGTTAACATGGGGGCAGGTTTATGATATATTAAGTTGAAATGGTTTGCAAAACCACTTTACAACTGCAAGGGCACTTTGGAAATCCAGCATTTCAGCTGAGGCTTTTTCTTGCTGACCTGGACTTGTTCTTCCTTACGACACATTTGTTCCAAGTCAAACGCATTCAGTAGAAAACCCGTTTTGTTTTCTTTGAGGCTCAGATCTTAGTTTGCGCCTATGAATAATGCAGGTGCTCCTTGCTCCTGCTTAGTCTTGGCTGGCAGGTGTAGTGTATACCTACATAATTTTGATCTTTTCATCCATAGTGTTCCCAGAAGGACCGGAGGGCTCGCTCTCCACTCCACACTCAGCTCTGGTGTCATTGCAAAACCCTGTCCCTCTTCTGCAGTGAGCCTGGGTGTGTTCTGAGCCAGATGTTGAGACGGTGTGAAGCTGCGCTGATGTGCAGCAGCTGGGTGTCTGGTTCCTTTCTCAAGGTGTTTGTGTGAGCTGTGTGCGAGGGAGAGGTCATCACTATCTTTAGATGATTGAAAAAAATAAATTTAAAAAATCGTGGATGCAAGTTTGACAAGAGTGTAGGCTGTAATCTAGTGACAACCAATAAACACGCCAGTATTTCACACATGGCTCTGCTTGCTGCGTGGTCTCTCTTCTTCCCAGCACTCTTACCCTTGTACGTGAACCTGGGGATTGGGCAATAACGTGTTGGTGGAGGAAAAAGCCCTCCCTGAAGTGGCTTGGTACATTCACAGTCTGGAAAAGACAATTTGGACAGATGTCACCAACAGCCTGATGTTGAGACGGGCTCGTCTGAGTGGGGAGGACACCCTGCGATAAAGCTGGGGTGAATTTTAAGGCGAATTTTAAGGCGAATTTTAAGGTGAATTTTAGTCTCATTCAGATGTTTCTCGTCCTGACCAAGAGCCTCATGAGGCACAAGAGATGCTGACCCCGAAGCTGCTCACACCGATTTCACAAAGTCCTCGCTGAGAGCTCTTCACGTGGAAATAGCCCCTTGCTGAGGGAGAGGCTGAGTGCCACCTGCACCGAGACCGCCAGCACCCGCCGTGAGCTGGCGGTGACGGCCTTCGGCAGAGCACGCCGCGGATCGCTGCTGCTGCCCTGGTGAGGAGCAGCAAGGGCTGGAGATGGCGAGAGACCTGTTCAGAGGTGCCAGCATAGGTCAAGGAAAAATAATGCGAGCTGCTTCGGACCCCGTTCTTACAAATACCTGCTGCGTTTGTGCTCCAGGCATGTGTGTGCACACACAAATGATCTACCGAAGTCTGGCCCCTTTCTCAAAACCCAGGCTCAGGGTATCCCTAACCCTCTGGTGGTTTGATGCCTTCCCTGCCTGCCTGGGAAAGGTGAGCAGCGGGAGATGCACAGGGCCTGTCGGAGGGGATTCAGCTTGAGCACAAGGGCTCGGGGAGCAGACAGGGCTCCTCGCATCATGGCAGGCTGCCTTCAGTGGTCCCACTGTCCTTGCTGCCGGTGGGATGCGACCACTCAGCACCTTCCTCGGCCTCCGCATGCTCCAGCAAGAACTGCTGCATCACTCTGCCCTGCTCTGCCTGGCTGCAGGGGGAGCTGGGTGTGCTGGGGGCAGCTCCCATCCCCATGGCTGCCCAACGTGGCCACTCAGAGCCCTCCCTTACCACAAACACCCCCATTTCTCTTCATCCTGGGCTCTGCTGGTGCCCCAGTGCAGCAGATTTGCCTTAGGGCTCGGGAAGAGTGAACTGGCTTCACTCAACTCCCAGGGCTCTGGTCTGGCCCTCGCTCATCCCTGGTCAGGGCTTCTCCTTTCGGGATGCGAAGCAAAACTCTGGGCAGGATCCACTAGCGTGCAGCCCGATCACAGCAGCAAGGCTGTAAATGCAGCCGTGGATGCTCTCGCGTTTATCTGCAAAGCAAAGGTGCCCTGGTTTGGAGATCCATCTCTTACCCCCTCCTTTGCAAATTGCCTTTGGGACCTGAACACAACCAGGCTCCTCCTGCACCGCGTTATTGCAACGAGGGAAAACAGGCCGGCTCGCGCGCAGCACCCGCACGTTTGCGGCTGCGGTGTGCAGCTGAGGGCAAAATTAACCCCTGCTATGGCAGAGCTGACGAGAGCTGGAGCAGGCTCTGCACCTGCGGGGGTGGGTGGCAGTGCGTCCCCCTTGCTGGGTAAGCAGCCAGAGGGATGCACTGGCTGGAAATCCAGCCACTTGCATTTAGCTGCTTAAACAGGAGCTTAGCAGCTCAGCAAAGCTGTCCCCAATTATCTGCTGAGGGCTGAGCAGCAGAGAGGAGTGGACTGATATCTCTCACAGCTGGTTTTGGAGCAGAAATACCCCATGTCACTTCTAGCTCTCTTCGCCTGCCAAAAATTTGTCCCCCTGGCAGACCCCCCTCCCACCCTGGTCATAAAGGTGCCACGTCCCCGGGACTGGTGGCGGTGCTGCTCTCAGCCCCCGGGCATCCTTCCCCCACCTTGGGGGTAAGTAACGGGGAGATTTGCCTGGGAATGAGCAGCCCTGGCACTGCTCCAGCCTTGACTCCCCTTTTCCACATCTGGATGCTCTGGGCAGTGGTGGATGGGGAAGAAATATTCAGCTGGGATATGGGGATACTGCGAGTGTCCAGGGTTGCCTCTGGCTATGCAGGGGGGGCTCAGTGACCCCCCTGGCCTGCTCCCAAGGCAGGCTGCTTCCCCCATGACCCTGCGTGCTCCTCCAGCGGGGCTGGGCTGCCCGCACGCTCCCGCGGCCCGCGCTCGCTCCTGCTCGCTCACTCTCTCCAAGGAACTTTCCTGGAAATTGCTGGATTTATTTTTAGCCGCAGCACGGCAGCGCCGGGCTGGGAGGGGACGGGCAGCAGCAGATGGTGGCGGAGTGGGAGGCCCACGCGGTGTTGATGTGCTCCCACCGCCTCGTCCGGTTCCTGCCCCAGCTGAGTGGCACTGTGGGGACTGGGGGGTCCAGCCCCGCTGTGTGTTTCCCCCGTTGTGGCAGTGCTGGCCAGATCCTGGCCTCTTTGTGCAGGAAGGAGAGGATGAGGGTGGGCTGCAAGGAGAGCCGCTGCTGCTCGCGCAGGTGTGATGCCCCGCTCAGGGTGCGAGGCTCCCCCAGACCCCTCTCGCCAGTGCTGACCCCCAGGATCTGTCTCCCCTGCTGCTACCAAAGCCCCGGCTCCCATGCGAGACGGGTGCTGGGATGGAGGCGATGTTCCTCCGGCTCCACCTGGGGATGGGTTTGGCGAACATGGGGGGGCTGAGGCCACGGCTGGTTTGGGAAGGCTGTATGGGGCAGGGAGGGGTCAGCACGGACAATGGGACCAGTGTGATCACTAGGGACAGTGGGGTTGGCGAGGGTGTTGTGGAAAGCAGGGCTGCCAGGGTCAGTGGGACTGCTGGGGACAATGGGACACTGGGAACAGCAGGCATCAGGTGCTCTCAGGACAGCTGGTGCCCTTTTTTGGGCTGGGGAATCCCCCAGCATGGGAATGAGCCACCCCAACCCCTTCCCACCCTCTGCAAGGGTCTCCAGCATTGCCCACTCCACACCATGCCTGGCCAAGGGCATCTCCGCTCCTGCGTCCCCAGAATCCCCTGAAGCCACGGTGCACCAGTGTGGTCCCCAAGCCCCATCACTGAGCTGGTGCAGGGGCTGGGAGGCAAAAATACCCCAGCGTGGCCAGGGCAGGGGGTACAGGCAGGCGATACAGGCAGGAGGACCCCCAGCTGTGTGCGTGGTTGGCCTCTCAGCTGGGCAGGTTCATCCCGGGGGCTGCAGAGCAGGAGCTGCTTTTCTCCGAAGCTGCCATCCCGCCAGTGCAGGATGCTCTCGGTGCTCTGTGGTGGCACCGAGCCCCATCCTGCCAGCAGCCCACGCACTGGGGGCCGTGTCCCCCCAGCACCCTGATCTCCAGGCTCCTCTCTTCCACCTCATTTCACTCAGTTGTTATTTTTTTTTAGCTGTTGGGAAGCAAAATGGGGCTCCTTGCTCCCTGGTGTCCCCCCGCTCCCGCCTGACCCACTTAGCCGGGCCATCTGCTCCCCACGTGGGCAAAGCGGATTAACCCTGCAGCTGGGAATCAGGGCTGGGCCGCTGCTGCGGCCCCGGGGCTCTGCCGCGGGTGGCACCGCTGGCACCCTGACAGCCCCTGTGTGGGGTCCCGGTGGGGCTGGCCCTGGGGGGGGGTCAGCCGCAGCCCCTGGCCAGGGAGGGGACCCCCAGTGGCACCTGCTATGGGTGACTCTACCCGGCCAGTCCGTGTGCTGTACCGCCGGGACACCCACCTCCCCCAGCCCCCATGGCTGTGTCGTCCCACCCTGTGCCTACACCTCCGTCCCTCTGTCTGTCTGGCCATCCATCCATCCATCCATCCATCCATCCATCCATCCATCCATCCATCCATCCACCCACCCACCCACCCACCCAACTAATGCTGCAGTGACACACCTACCCACCCTGGTGTGCCCTCGTGCATCTGTCCATCCGTCCGTCTGTCCATCCATCCCTCCGTCTGTCTTTTCACGCCCCCCCACACCCCCAGGTGTGCACCCATCTGTCCAGCTGTGTCCTCCGATCCCCCCATCCCTCCCTCCACCCTTCCACCTCACCGGCCACCCACCTGCTCGCCCCTCCCCCCCCCGTGCCCCTTCCTTCCTTTTTCCCTTTTCCCCCCGTTTTTTTCCCTTCTTCCCTCCCCACACTGTTCATTTTTCCGTTTTCCCTGTTTTTCCTTCCCCTTTCCTTCCCCTTTCCCCTGCTCGCCCCCGCCCGGTCTCTGCTGCCGCCTGCCGGCCCCACGCCGCCACCGCCCCGCCCCAAGCCCCGCCCCTTGCCCCGCCCCGCCATCACGAGCTGCGCGGGTTCCGGGTGCGGGCGGTGGCGCGGCGCGCGCAGGTGGGGCGGGGCGGGGCCGCGCGCGCGGAGATGCGCAGGAGGGCGGGGGAGGGGTCGCGGGGGCGTTGGGGGGGGTATGTGGGGGGGCAACAGGGGGGCGGGGATGGAGGCGCGGGGGTGGGGGTGTCGATGCGGCGCCAGAATTAGGGAGCGGGGTGCAGGGAGTGGGGGGGCCGCGACGCCGCGCGCGTGGGTTGTCCCGCGTGGGGCTGGGGGAAGGCAGAGCCTGGGGCGGGGGGATCGCCCCCCCCTTCGCCCGTGCGCCCCGACCCTCCTCCTCATGGGGGCGGAGCCCCTCGACTCCATGGGGGGGGCTGGATGTGCGGGATAACCCTCCCCCACCCCCCGATGCCGGCCGCCCCCGGCCCCGAGTGGGGCTCCCCAGGCGCTGGGCACCCCTCTGCCGCCTCCCGGGGGTGCGCGGGGAGCGTCCTCCTGGGCGGGGGGCGTGTCGGGACCCCCCCGCGGTCCCTGCCCGGCCCCACGGGTTATTACCGGCGCGGTGGGCTGCTACTACCGGGGCGGTTGTGCGTTAGGCTGTGGGTCCGTCCGGCGGGGCCGCCCGCCCGCGTCCCCATGCAGAGAGGAGCTGACAGCGGGCCATGAGCAACGCCACGGCCCCCACGGCCCCGGGTGCAGCGGGCGACTCGCTGGTGGGCTACGTCCTGGGCCCCTTCCTCCTCGTCACCCTCCTGGGTGCCATCCTGGCCGCGGTGAGTGCGTGGGGAGGGCCGGGTGGGCCGAAACGCCGCCCCGCGCCCGCTCACGCCTTCGCTGCTCTCCTTGCAGGTGATGTACGTCCGGAAGAAGCGGAGGTGAGCGGGGGGGGCGCGGGGCTGGCGCGGGGTTGGGGGGGAGCTGTGGCACCTGTCGCCGCTCAGCCGTCGGTCCCCCTGCCAGGTTTGACCGTCTGCGCCACCGGCTGCTGCCCATGTACAGCTACGACCCGGCCGAGGAGCTGCAGGAGTCCGAGCAGGAGCTGCTGGTGGAGGCGGAGGACGCCCGGGTGCGTGAGCCGCGGCGTTTCGGGGACAGGAGTTGGGTTTCGGGGACGTGGACAGGCAGGGCGGCTGCGTGGGTCGCGTACCCGCCGTGCAGGGTGCTGCCGGGAATTGCTATTTATCTAGAATTTTGCATGAAAAAAATTAGCATTAAGCAACACAACGATAAGTTAGGGAGCCCACGGGGGCTGCTGAGCCTGGGTGGGAGCCCGCGGCGCCAGCCTGCCCTGAGGGAGCACCATGCTCTGGGAGCCGGGCGAGGGTTTGGGAGCCGCGGGGTGTTTGGGATCAGACGGTTTTTGGGAGGGTCAGACTGTGCCTGCGCACCCGGGGCTCCTCCACCCGCCCTGGTGCCGCTGGGGGTTGCTTTGCCCCCCCCCCGGCGCAGCACCGGCGGGGGTCTGGGCACCCGGCGTGCTGAGGGCACGCTCTCTGTTGCAGGTGGTGCCCGGCTGGGGGGGCCCCTCGCCCCACCGGCCCCTGCGCAGGGACTGGAAGGCCTGATGCTGCCCGGAGCGCTGGGACCGAATCCTGCCCGCGGGAGGCAAGGGGGGACGGTGTCCTCACCGCCGCTGCTGCCGTCGCGTCCGCCGGGAAGGGCAGGGTGCGCCCACGGTAGGGTGACGATGCCGGCGGCCGCTGCCTGGGACTGATGATAGTGGGTTATCTCCCACCTCAGTGCCTGTTTTTTGCCTTTTTTTTTTTTTGCTTGAACCGCCCCGCCAGCCCCTTAACACGCACTGGGCAGGACGGCTGGGGCTGGCACCCTGGCAGGGGAGCAGCCGGGCTCCGGGGCTTTGCGGGGTGCGGAGGGCAGGACGCAGAGGAGCAGCGCAGCGCATGCGAGAGCAAATAAACGTGTTTCTCTACGTTCTGCCAAGAGCCTCCCGCATCGGGCAGGGAAGGTTTTCAGCAGCGAAGCCTGACGCCGGGGCGGGGGGTCAGCATCGCACATCCCTGCCTCGGCAGCATCATGGCTTGGTTTGGTAGTAAAAAGGCACCAAGGATGGGAGTTGGGGGAGAGGGGGGATGGACAGGGCAGGGTTTTGCCTGTTTCTGTTTCCATCAGCAGCTCCCGTCCGTCCCTGCGGAGGATGGCTGGCACCATCATGGATGTCCCTCGGAGAAGGCACCGTGCGGAGTGACTGCTCCGTGCCTGCGGGCTCTCCCTGCGTGGAGAAAACCTGCTCCCACCCCGCTCCCGGGCACTGGACCCCAGCCAGAGTCCCAGGCAGAGGCGTCAAACATCCATAAAATGTTTTATTCAAGTAACTGCAAATAGGAAACCCAAAGGTCGTTAACAGTGGACCAAAAAAAACCCAAAAAAACTACCCAACCAAACCCCAATTTTCTCCCGCTGGGGCCGCCCGGCACCGACCTCCGGTCCCGCTGCAGCCGTCGTGCAAGGGGCAGCGCAGCAGGGGGAGCATCCCGTGGTCCCCCTGACGCCACCGCCCTACCAGCCTCTACCCCTTGGAACAGCAGAACAACCTAGAGCTTAAAATATCAATTTAAAAAAAAAAAAAAACAAAACCAAAAAAGGGGAAGAAAAAAGAAAAACCCCACAGCCCCCAGCGACACCCCAAAAAAAGGAAACACCGAGCCAATGATGCCCCGGCAGCTGGCACAGCAGCAGCACGTTTGTGAGTTCAGAGAGTGGAACTTAAATATCCAGAGGTAGTTGTGAATGAAAGGAAAAAAAAAAAAGTACTAAAAAAAATATATATATATACCAGAACCTATGAGGAAAGGGCTGCCCCGAGCCGGCCCCACGTGGGCACCCCGGGGACGGCACCGAGCCCCAGCATCACCACGGGAGCTGCTCTCCCACGCACAGTGCAGTCACCCAGGACTTGGGAGGGGGGGATACAAGGCGGGGTTGCCTGGGGTAGCAGCAGGCCAGAGCAAAGGTCTAATGTATTTGGGGGTCTTGCCTTTGCTGCCCCACCCCCATCCCCCCAATCTCTTCCCTGCAGATGCGCCAGGGCAAAGCCCGGTGCTGGGGGCACAACCAGCACCTGCTTTGGATGGGTGAGAGCACTGCACTGGGTGGGGGGGAGAGCAAAGGTGGTGGGGGTGGGGGTCTCAGCCCTGGCTCTCTGCCAGGCACCTGCTTTGCTAGTAGGGCTGCCCCAAAACCCAGCTCTGGGGAAAGGGGAGAGCCAGGGCTGCTCTCCCCCCCACCCCCAGGCCAGGGGGGCTGCAGGGGCTGCCTGGGTTGGGCCATTTTTCCAGTGCTGCCGTTGTCTGAGGGTGAGGAAGGAGCAGAGGAGGGAGGAGGAAAAAGCCAGGGCGGCACAGTGGGTTTCTCCCTATCCCTCTCCCCCAGCCGCTGAGGACACGGGACCGTCGGGCGATGAGGTAGCGCCGGTTCGGGAGGTTTCACTGCTCCTCCTCGGATGACTCCTGGGAAATGGTCACCTCCTCCTCGTCCTGCTGCTGCAAGGCAAGGGAGTGTAGTTGGGGGGGGTGCCGTGGGCTGCAGACACCCCCCATCGCCCTCGGACAAAGGGCTGACCAAGCACATCACGCCCCTTGTGCAAAGAGGGAAATTGAGGCACCAGCACCCTCCTGGCTTTGGGGACTGGTCCTTGCTCCAGGTTTAACCACTACGGGTTAAATCCCAGGTAAGAAACCCCCCGCGTGGGCTCGCAGCGAGGAGGACGGAGCCGCACACCCTGGGTGCACGCGCACCCTGCAAGAGCAAGGCTGGGGTCCCCAGCACCACTGCCGTGTCCCCAAGTGCCACCGGGGGGGTGGTGGCAGTAGGACAGCGTGTCCGTGTCTGGTCCCGCACGCTGGGGCGGGCAGGCGTGAGCATCGTGGCCCCGCACGCGGCGGTGAGTCAGGGCTGAGTGTGAGCGTGAGTCAGCGCCGGCCCCCGCTTCCTCCTGCTTCATTCATAAAAAAAAAAAAGGGAGCCGCTGCCGGCGGCAGCCGCCAAAGCAGGACACGGTGTCCCCGGCACAGCCCCGCCGGCACGGGATGGGCTCAGTCCCACCCTGCTGAACCAGCTTCCTGCCCTGGGGTCCCCGAAACAACCCCTGGTGCCGTGACACCGGTGCAGGAGACCCCAGCATGCAACCCCCCCGCCCCAGTATGCAGCCCCGGCTGGTCCCAGCCCCTCACCCTCCATAAGGAAGTTCAGTGGGAAAAGGGGCAAAGCCCCACATGGGGCAGAGCAGCTGCACCCTGAGGATGCTCGTGGGTGGCTCTTGTGTCCCAGTGCCTTGTGGGAGGTGGGTGCAGGATGTGGGCTGGGGACAGCGGGATGTGCACGCTAGGGAGATGAAACTTGCTCCCAACCGTGGTGCTCATGGGTGCCCGGCAGCCACCTGAGCTCCCTGGGGGCTGCAAACTGGGGGGGGGGGGGGGGGGGGGAAGGGGAGAGTGGGGGAGGAATGAACCGGAGGAGGGAAAGCACAAAATAAGAGGGTGGCCATAGTGCATGGAAGCAGCGGGGGTGTTGCTGCACACACAGGCTGCAGGAATGCTGCACAGGTGACGCAGCGGGTGCCCTGTCTGCCGTGTGCCAACGTGCCACCGAGGCAGGACCAGCCGCCTCTGGTGTGCTGCTCCCGGGGCTGGGGGGAGCCAGGGGACCCAGCACGGCTCAGTCCCCCCAGTGCTGGCACTGGGGCATGGCATGGCCGGGTCCGAAGCCTGTCCCGTGCCATGCTGTGTCCCCTTTTTGCTCAGTGCTCTGCCCTCCTCCAGCCCAGCAGCATCTCTCTCAGACTTGTGGGGACAGCCGGGGGGGCTGCCATGCCCCAAAAGTGCCCAGCACCCTGCCAGGATGGAGGAAGAAGGGAAAAGCCCACTCACTGATTTTTTGGGTCGGCCTCGAGGTTTTCTCCCTGGTGTGACTGCAGCTTTCTGAGGAAAAAAAAAATAGATGTTTTGGTCAGGCTGGGGCCATCCCCTTGTCCCTGGGATGCTGCTGGGGGGCAGGCAGCGTTCCCCTTCCTCCCAGCCACGACTGCCAAATTCATCATCCCAGTGGCATCTCTCGGGCTGCTGCACCCAGGTGGTCCCGGGGCTGCAGCCAGGCCCCCCCAGCCCCCCTCGCCACCGGCTTCCAGCACCATGGGACAGCCCCGGCCCCGTGACTCACGAGGTGGGTGCAGGATGTGAGTCGCATGTTTTGCAAACAGGTTTCTTGTGTGTGTCCACACGCTGACACATGCAGTCTCTGACTCCACCCCCCCTTCCCTGGGGGCCAGCACTGTGACCCCCCCTCCCAGGGGTCCATCTGCCCTGAATTAGCCATAATTGAGCTCAAAATGGACCCGTCGTCCCAGCGCACGGTTGCTCAGTCGGAGCAGCCCCTGTTCCCAGCCACCTACCCTGCCTTTCGGGGCAGCCTTGTTTTTACTGCCCTTCGGCCGTCCGCGGGGTCTCTTGGGGGTCGGGGCCTCACTGGGCTCCTGCTGGAGGGAGAGCAGAGGGGGGGTCACTGTGGATGGGGGTCCCTGGGAAGGGATGCATGCCCAGGGCAGCTCCAGGCTGGGAGTCCTGTTCTCCTCAGCAGACCCCACCAGGGCAGAGACGCTCTCGCCCGTGGTACTGGGAGGACTGGTTGCACTGGGATCAGCAGTCAGAGGCTCCTGTGTGTCCTTCAGCCAAGCGCGTACGTGACCTGTCCCGCCCTGGCATTAATCACTCGGCTTAGCCGGATGGCCCCCACTGGTTTCTCAGCCCTGGACCCCAGCTCGCTGGCAGTGCCACTGCCTGGTAAAGTGTCGGGAAATGCCAAATTGCCTTTTCTGCAGGAAAATGATGGGCACAAACCCCATCTGTGCCGGGGGGGGTGGGGTCAGGGGCAGGGGGTTGGCACCACAAAGGCTCTGGCAGCATCTTATCCCTCTGAGCAGCTTTTGCTAATGGAGCTTTAATTAGCCTGTCTGCAATGGCAGGTTCAGCTGCAGCCTTGGGAGGAGCAAGGGGAGGGCCCAAGACTTTCCCTGGGCGTGGAGGAGCTCTGGGGTGTTGCAGGGCTGAGGTGGGGGGGCTGGCTATGAAGACCCCCAGAGGGGATTTGCTGCCAGTGAGGTGTTGCCTGAAGGGAGGTAATGGGGTCTGCACAGGTGGGCATCCCCATCCCCTGCCTGGGGAATGCTGCTGGGGTACAAGCAGAGAGTGGTTCTTGCTGCCCCATAGCCTGGGGGTGCCCAGTGGGGTGCCCAGCCCTGGAGGGCATTGATGTGGACAGAGCTGCCTAGCGGGGTCGCCCCCCTTCCTCCCAGGGGACCCCACATACCTGTGGCTTCTTCCTGGGCCGCCCCCGGCCCCTCTTCTCTGACACGTCCTTCTCCCCCTTGGAGGCCAGGGGCTGGCTGGATTTGGAGCCAGATTCACTCATCGTCCTTCCAGCGGTGGTGAGGAGGAGCTGGAGGGGAGGAAGGTTGGTCAGGGGTGGCTTGCCACACCGGCCGGTGCCGCTCTCCCCAGCCCTCACCCCGGCGGCAGGCGGGTGCTGGGGGCTGCGGAAGTGACTCACGGGGCTGCAAGGGATGAGCGGAGCTGCCGGAGCCTCCTGCGGGGTCAGCCCAGCCATGGTCATGCCCCTGCTACCGGGTAAGGATGCTCCCCCACTCCCCCCAGCAGCTACCTGGCGCTGCTGTGGGGATGGAGGTGACCGGTGGGGTATCAGCAAGGACAGGAGGTGACAAGGACCAGGGTCCCCCCTCTAAGAATGACTCTTAGAATTAAAATTCAGCTGAAATGAGCAACTTCTGCCCTACCCCAGCCCTTCCTGGAGGCTTGCCCGCGTCCTGCTCCTCTCCTGTGTGGAGTGGGGACCAGCCCGTGCCCAGGGCACTGCCAGGGCTGGCAAAGCCCGCAGGGGAGAAACCAAAAGCATTGCTAAGAGTTGCCTAGAAGAGACCCCCTGCTTCTAGTTTTTTTAACCCCCCGAGCCCATTCAGCAGCACCATGCCGTGGGATGCAGGGATTTTCTGCCCCAAAACCGCAGAGCACCTCGGGCAGGTGAGACCCTTCCTCCCGCTGCTGCAAAGCCAGTATCTGCAAAACCGCCCCTGCTGCACCCATGTCCTTTCTGCAAACAGACCTTTGGCCCACGCTGGTCCCAGCCGTGCAACCCCTCACGCAGCCACTCCCCGGCGATGTGCCAGTGCGCAAGCCCAGGTCAGCTCTGATGCACAGGGATGGAGCAACGTGTCTGAGGCTGCAAGACCGGACTCTGGCGATGGGACCCCGGTGCCGCTCCCCACACTCGTGGCCCTAATCACCAGCCCCACGTGGGAGTTTCTCCTTGTGCCGGCTGGGCAATGTTCTGGGTGCTCTGATCTGCCTCACCCATGCCTACTCCCTGCCTTCCCCAGGGTGGGTTTGCAGCTGCAGCCCTCCCAGGGATGCAGCCTGCATCCTCCCATCACCAGCTGGGGAGCAAAACAAAGCGGCTGCCGGGCAGGATCCTGCCCCAAGCCCACGGCACCAACACCTCGCTGAATCAGCCCGTGCCCTGGCGCTAAGACAGCTCCTGGGGTCCCCAGCAGGTATTTGGGGAGCAGCATCTCAGCCAGCCCTTCCCACAGAGCCCATCCCCTTTCCCAAAAAGAAGAGCAGCTCCAGATTTAATCTGGAGTCCTTGAATTCCTAGACACGCTGCCGGCACTGGCAAGTTGGAACAGGACAAGCAGTGGCATGGCACCAGGGGCCTCCGGGCATCCCCACGGGGGTTCCAGGGTGGTGCAGGGTCCCACAGCCCTGCTCCCCCCACCCTGCCTCGACGCCTGGCACCACTGCACCCAGGGTGCGATGCTGCAGCCCTGACCCTGCTCCTGCCACGCTGGCTGGCTTCAGGGACAGGCACCACCTGGGGACTTGTCCTATGGATGCTGGCTTGTCCCATCCCCTGTGCACATCCCAAAGGGCTGGATGGCTCTCCTTGCTCACAGGACAACCCCACAGATGAAAAGGCGCCATCTTCCCCTCTCCACCTCAATGCTTCCCCAGCAGTGATGGGGAAACCTGCTTTTCCAGAGCCGTGGGGCTGGTTCCACACCCAGCTCCCAGCCCAGGAGCCAGGAGGATGCCAGCACAGCCCCGGTGCTTACTGGTGTCCCCAAGCACAGGGTATCTGCTCTACACCTCGGTTGGGTGACCACAGCCATGCAGAGGGGGACACCTGCTCCGAGAAGTGATGTGATGCTTCCCAGCAGAAATAGGGCTGCGAGAGCAGCACCCTGGTCTCACTGCCTGTAAGTGCAGGGCTTGGAGATGCCTGGGAGACTTGGCTAGAAAATCACGGTGTTGCTTTGGGCTGGGTGCTGCAACCCCACCGGGACACCCCTGCCTCTGGGCATGGTCCCCTGCATCCCTGCCCTGGGTCTGATGTCTCCAGAGCGTGGCAGCCCCCCGGCACAGCTTTTCCTACAGGTACAAGGTTGTGTGCCTGGTCTGCATGCAAAGACCGAGGCATGCTTCCTACCTCTGCCTACAGGGTTAATACCTCTTAGTTTTGAGCAACTGGTTTCAATCTGGATGGTGTTAAAGCAGCCAGGACAGTGCTACTGGGGAGAGCAGGGCAGTGGAGGGCAGCCGGGGTGCTGAGATTAAATCGGGGATGCTAAGCCTCATCAGGGCGGTTGGAGCAGGCACAGGCAAGACGTGCGGTGCGAGGAGCCACGCACAGACCTTCAAGGCTTTTTAAAAAAAACATGTGTCAGCTCCTGCTCCCCTCTGGAAGTGACTCATGAGTGCAAAACAACAACAAAAAACACCCCCAGATTTTTTTTTTTCTTTTTTTGGGAGACAGAAACTGTGCTGTGGTGCAAACACCCCAAAAATATTACTCACAGCATCCCAGAGCCCTTCAGGGGGTTTCTTAGAAAAAAAAAAGGTATGGTTTAGATTTAGTGAAGAAAAATGCCAGCTGGCTGACCGGGGGCTGCGGTGGGTTTGTCTCTTTTTAAGTCAATCTTTCTCAGAGGAAACGCAGCCTCCAAGCCGTACCGTACCCTCTCCAGTAGCTGGAAACAGATGGGCCCAGTATAGCCCCCACCCTGCCACACTCTCCACTGCCACACCGGGAGTGGGCACAGGCCCCACACGGTGGCTCTGGCCAGCGATGCTGTGGGACACCCGCCCCCCCGCCGTGGGGATGCCACAGGGTACAGCCCCCCGTGAGCCAGAGCCTGCCACCACGGAGTTGTTGGTGCTGGGGAAAGCGCGTGCACAACCCACCCATCCCTCCGCCGCCTCCGAGCTCTCCCCAGGGCCTGCAGAGCTGAAACCACCCCGGGGGACCGGGGGCTCCCTGCCTTGCTCTGGCAGAAAGGGATGAGGAGGGTGCCAGGGTGGAAGAGGGGGGGGATGCTCCTCTCTCCCATGCCAGCACCTTCCCAGCTAGCACCCCTTTTCCCATGAGCGGCCCCTTTTCCCACGATGTCCCTGGCTCGGCGGCACCTGCCCAGCCCCGGGAGCACCCCGAGCCCGCAGGATGGTGCTGGGCACACGGCGGGAAACAGCTCCAGCCCCGCTCTGTGCATCAAAGCCATACAGGAGAGAGGGAGGCAGCAGCTGTGTTGCCATGGAGGAAAGGAAGCAGCTGAGAGAGAAACCTTTCCGCGCAGGGAGGAATCAGTTGGAGATGAGGGCAGGGGACTGCTGGGCTCCCTGAGGCTGGGAGGGATAAACCTCTGCAAGGGTTGGAGGTGGAGGGGCTACATCTACCTCTCCATCGATGGAGTTGGGGGGATAAAAAACTCCTCCCCTCTCCATCCCTATGGATGGTGAGCTGCCGGGTTCTCCTCCCAGAGCCCCATCGGCTCCCTCTGCTCCACAACATGAGCTGGGCCGTTCTCAGCAAACCACCTCTGGCACAAGCAACGGTTGGGTTGCAAAAGAGACAACCTGGCCCCTCGGAGCGACGCTCCTGGCTGCCCCTGGGCCTGCTCCTGCCTTCCCCCACCCGCCCGCGCTGGCTTACACCGCTCCGTGCAAACAACCCCATAAATCCCCCGCTCCTGCCACCTACTCTTAGATTAAACAAACCAGCCCAGGAGAAGCAGGGAGACAGGCGGTGGCTTAGATCTTTTTTTTTTTTTAAAAAAAGAATTAAATCGAAATATCTCTTCACGCCCAGGAAATCTAGCCTGATTGCAGCTGGAGAAGGATCCCGGCCGCACCTCCTGGCAGAGGGAGGACGGGAGAGGGAGGAGGGGAAAGAAATAGTGGAGCAGAAGTTGAAGAGCCTGTTCGGCAGGGGTGCGAGGGCTGGGAAGGGATGTGCGCGGCTCCTCATTAGGACAAACCCTCCGTGGGGCTACTTTGAAGCACACACACACCACCACCCCCCCAAGGCCTGCTATTAAGGAAAGTCCACCCCCCTTCCTTCCTGGGCATGCATAATAAAAGGAAGTGATAAAAGAAAGGAAGGAGGGAGGTGGGGGAGAAAGAAAAGAGGCAGGAAGGGCACCATCACACGCTTTGTGAAGCCCCTGTCCTGGGGGGGTGTAATAAAACCCCTGGCGGAGCCAGCTCTGTGTGGCATCACCCACCCCCCACCCCCGGGGAAAGTGGGTGCGGGGCCCCATGGTCTCGCAGCGGGGAGCAGCGGGGGCACTGCCCCGGGGGGGCAGCCGAGCCCCAGCACTACAACTTTGCACCGACCTCCGGGGGGGTGCGTGTTCTTCCCCCACGCCGTGAGCCGGGCTTGGCCTGGCCCCTCGCCCCGGCCCCACGCACCTTGCACCGGCCCAGCCCCACGCACGGGTCCTCATCCCCGGCCGCGGCCCCACGCACCTTGCACGGTCTCATCCCCCAAGCGTGGTCCCGACCCCACGCAACATACACCGACACCCCCCTCCCCCGCACTTTGCACAAATCCCCCCCCTCACCCTACACCGCCCCCCCCCGCACTTTGCACCGGCCCGCCCCCGCACCCTACACCGACCCCCCCACGCACCCAACGAGCCCGGGCATCACCCGAAACCGAGTAAGTGGAGGAAAAGTCCCGCCGCCCCGGGAGCGACCGGCACCGGGGACCCCCGCCCACCCCCCCTCCCCACGGACCCGCCAGGTGCATCACCCTATTAATAACAATAATTAATAAGAATAATAAAGAGAGGCATTGCAGAGCCGGCCCGCCGCACGCACACGCGCGTCCTTGCAACCACACAGCGACCCGGGGGCGATCGTGCACAGCATGCGGGGAGGGGGGAAGCAAAGCCCAGGGACACCCACCCCCCCACCCCCCCCCCAGCACCCCCGATCCCCCCCGCACCCCCCGGAGCAGAAAGGAAAGAGGAAGGCCGGCACTCACAGTCAGCTTGATCTCGGAGCTGGGTGCTTGGGGGTGGGTTTTTTTGGGTGCTGGGTTTTTTTTAGGGGGGGGTTGGTTTGGGGTTTTTTTTTGGTTTGTTTGTTTTTTTTTTCTCCTGGCGTGTCTGTGTTGTGAAGCGAATTAAACCCCCCCCTCCTGGCGGCTGCTGCTGCTCGCAAATGCGGATCTGAAAGGAGAAGGCAGAGAGAGAGGGAGGCTGCGACTCACACACGCATCCACAGCCCAGCCAGGCCCCCCTCTTATTTATATAAATAATAAAGAGAGGGAAAAAAAAAATTGCTCCAGGAGGAAGGAAGCTGGGTCAAAATCATTTGCAGGGAGCGAGGAAAAAAAAAATAGGAAAGAGGGGGGAGAAGGGGGGGGGGGGGGGGAAGGAGCGAGCTCCCAGCCTTACTGGAGGGGATCCAGCTGCTAAAAATAGCAAAATCACACTCGAAATTAAATAAGGGCAAACAGGCTAAGGGGAGCTTCCAGCCCTTGCGGAGCGGGAGAGGAGGAGCCGGGCTGCATCACGGCGGCGGGGGCGGGCGGCGGCGGGGCCGGGAGCGATAGGTCCGTTCAAAGGGCCGGGGCGGGCGGCGGCGGCTGCTCCCCCCCTCCCCTCCCCGAGCCCCGCGGCCGGCGGAGGGACCCCCCGGGGGCTGATGGAGACATCCCTCCCCCCCCGCCCCAGGATGCTCCGGGGATGCTGCTGGCTGGGGCCGTGCGGTGGGTGCGGGTACCCCGCGATGGCCCCCCCCCCCAGCCCCATGCAGAGTGGGCAGCCGTGTTCTGGGCTGGCGTGGAGGGGTTTGGCATCACCGGGGAGGCCATGCACCGGCTCCGGTACCGATGGGCAAAGCACGATGCTTCCTTTTGCTGCCCCCCTGGCAGGTTAACCCCACCCTCACTCCCCCCCCCAAAAAAAAAACCAAACCCCAGTCTGCATCTGGAGGCACCAGCAGCAGGTGCTCCATCCCCGGGGTCTCCCAGGGCCAGCTGGGGTTTGTCACCATATTTATTTTATTTTCCATTGCAGCACCACTGTAGAAATGGGAGGTGGGTGTGGAAGCGAGTCCCACCTGGCGCGGTGGGAGTCCGGGAGCTGGTAAGCGGCCCTGGGGATCTGCTGGGTTTAAGCAGGCAGCGCGCTTGGTCTGCAGAAAAGCTTTATTCTGAATTCCCACAGTCTGCTTTGGAAGTGGTTTAGGTCAGTCCGGAATAGGAGCTGAGGTCAGCTCTCCAGGTAGGTACCCCAAAAACCAGAGCCCTGTTGTGTCGGGGACAATGTTGTCCAGGGCATGTCAGGCATTTTGGATCTCATGGTGGGTTTTTCTGATGGGACCCAAGGAAATCCAGAGCTCAGCATCTTCTGAGGGACAGGACTTTGCCAAATTCCCTCAAACTCCTGCAGGAACTCCAATTGCAAATTCAATGGAAGCTCTGACTTTGGTGCTTTCGACCATCCTGACAGTAAGCGTTGACATCTGGAGTTAGGAGCCAAACTTTAGACTGGCCAATGATGGATTTCAGTCTCAGGCAAGTTTTTGTTAAAAAAAAGCGCCTTTAAAAATATGAAACTTGGAATTACTGATATCTCATGTGTAAAACTTCTTCAGCAGGGAAGATTTACAATGTAAAAAGAAACAAATCAAACCGAGCAAGGCTTGTGGCACTTTCTGTTTTGCTGATTGTTATTTGGATTTCTGAAATCCCCTGTAAATTCCCCTGACTAAAACACAATCAAAGCAGTGTCCCCTTCTGATGATTAAAAAATGAAAGCAAAGAGAGGGGGAAAAAATGCCCTGTAAGAGGCTGACCTGTTTTCAAATGCCTGCAAAAAGAACGGGCATCACCCTGCTTTGCTTGCACGGCGATGTTTCGGGGCTGAGCCCGGCCGTGGCTCCCTGACCTGGTGATGGCGGCGGGTCTCCTCCGTCCGAGGGCCTCGCATCCAGGCAAGGTGGTGTTTGCAGATCCCAGGCATCCTTTTTTTTTTTTCCCCTAAAATTGATGTCCCCCCAGCTGTGGGCAGCCCTGCCTGGGTTCGGGGGTGCCGGGGTGCCTTCTGCCTGCAGCAGCCCCAGCCTTGCCCACGGCCGCACTCAGGCTTCCCCCTTTGCTCTGAGCCTGGCGAGGAATTTGGTTTCTGTCCCTGGCAGAGGCTCGTTGTTATTAATATCCCTTGTTATTTATTCTGCAGTGGCGGTGAATGGCTGTAACTGGAGAACTGTGAACAACCAGGGCTGCTCTTTCTTGCTTTGATCCCTGAATCTTTTGGCAATTCCCCACTCACTGAGCCCACGCCGGAGCCTCCCCGAGCCGGGTTCATCCGTGGGGTGACCACTTGGTCTTTAAAGCAAAATAGTGCTGCGGTGGTCCCCCAAAACTGAAGCGCAGCGGTGGGACGCTCCCAGCAGCCAGGAGCTACACCCCGATGGGAAACCAGCACACAACTGTGCGCAATGGGGCGATATGGGGGGAAAAAAATGGGATTTGGGGAGGTGGGATTTGTTTGGTGCTCAGGGTGTGTTTGCCAGGATGGGAGGACCCATAGGGTATCAGAAATAGCCTGGCAATGCACCGCAGCAAGATCTGCACCGGCGGGGAGGGGGCCGTGGGGCAGTGCCCCCCACTTTAAATAGAAATCTGTGGGTGTGCGGTGCCCGTGCAGCAAGGTGAGGCACAGGGAGGTGCGAGGCGGCTTGGATTCGAGCAGAGCCCAGTCCTGGGCTCAGAATTTCAGTCCAGGAAGATAATTTTCACTTTTGTTTTTGTAGTTTTCCCGAGTTAAAGCCTGTGGCCGGTGCAGATTTGGGAGCAGAACCGGCGAGGTTCGCCCAACCCACAGTTCAGTTCTGCACTGAGACCAGAAAGTGAAAATGGCTGGAAACAAGGAAACAAGAAGTGATTTATTTTTTTCCCCCCATCGCGGCTGAGCCTGACGCAGGGTGCGGGGTCAGCGTTGCACCGAGCTGTGCTGCCCCACGTTATCCCGGTGAGCCAAACAGGCTGGGAAGGCCGCTGGGATGCAGGCAGGGGATGATGTCCCTGGCCGGGGTGTTTGCGGGCATGGCCGGCCATGGCGGGAGGGCATGGGGACGGGGACGGGGACGGGGCCTTTGTTTCCCCTCCAGTCTTTGTTTCCCTGCGGCCCCATTGATGAAGCCCCATGTGGCCAAACAGCCTCGGACCCACCCTGAAACAGTCCTTTTAATTTGATTAAACAGCTCCTTCCTTCTCCCCCCCACCCCCACTCCCTGCCCCGAGGCAGGGTGGATTTAACACTCACCAGTGCAGTATTTTCCTGTAGCCCTATTCCGGGGACAAATTCCTAAATCACCTGATAAATTATAGGCTTAATGCTTCTTTTGAGAGTGCTGAGTTTGCAGGACACAGTGATGCTGGCACCGTGGGATGCATGTACTGCAGATGTGGGGTGCACACATGAATTATTGAGTACCCCTATTTTTCAAATTGGTGTTTCAGATCTGGGAGGTGACCTGATGGGGAAGTGGGTGCCCAGTGCTTGGGAAAAGCTGTGCATCCACAAGGCCCCCTGAAAAGAAGGTGCTTGAAATCATTCCCTGCTTCTTCGGCTCAGCAGGGCTCTGCAAAACTGCAGGCACCGATTGTCTACCCCCAAAATGCAGCTGCCTCCAGAGGGGATGTGGGGGACCAGAGGATGGCCCCGAGGGGGAGGACATCTCATCCCACACTGCCCTGCGTCCCGGCGACTGCCACCGAGCCCTGCAAAGCTGCATATGGGATTTGGGTGCCTAATTCCTGCTAATTTCCCTGGGAAAGGGGAAACCAGATCCTCTAAGGCAGCTCTGGAAAAAACCTCAGCCCAGGTTGTTGGGTAATTGGAAGGGCTACCCGACTAATTAAGAGCGTGGTGTGTTTGGCACCTCCAAAGCCCTCTTGAACACCAGTTAATTAATCCACGTGGTTCTGGGTCTTGCAGAGATAGGTGACATTACCCTTTTTTCACACATGGGGGAACGTGTGTATTGGAGGTGGGGAGACTTGTCTGAGGCCAGGTGAAGAGCACGTTTCACCGGTGTCAGTGTCAGGTCCGGTGCTCCTGGTGCACCGTGTCCCTCTCAGATCCCTGTCAGTGTCAGGTCCAGTGCTCCTGGTGCACCGTGTCCCTCTCAGATCCCTGTCAGTGTCAGGTCTGGTGCTCCCGGTGCACCGTGTCCCTCTCAGATCCCTTTACTCAACGTTGCTGGTCGCTGGGATTTGTGTTTCACGCTGTGCCTGGAGCACGCCCCTGCGCCGCTCCAGTCCCCGGCTGCGCTGCGCGGAGTGTTTGCTGAGGATCCTTCTTCTGCGCAAGCGGTTTTGCAAAATGCAAAGGCAGGACTTGGCTTGCTCTGAAGCTGAGTGTTCTCATTTCCAGCATCCTCGGGTTGATGGAGGCAGGGGCACATATTTGGCTCCTCTGTATGGAGGAACACCTCTCCCCACAGCCTCCTGGATGCTCTCGGTGTCTCTGAGAACGGGACATGTCTTGGCTGGCAAAAACCAGTTCAGCTGCAGAAGGTGCACGAGGCTGGGCAGGGGGACAGCAGCAAGGTCTGACCCAGGTCTGGGCTTACTGTTTCAGTCATGTCCATCCATTCCACCCATTTCTGCCCAAAGCTGCTCCTTCTCTGCAAGATAAGTGATGGCAGCACAAGGAAGAAAGCTCTGCAGACTGGTCCAAGATGATTAACCACCTTTGTTAATTCTTTCCCAGCACAATACAGTGAGCATCACATTTACCCTGCTGGGTGTTTCTAACTTACTCAAGGCACCGCAGGGCTGAACTCCTGGCTGCAGCTCCCATCCTGGGAGCACATCTCCGGCATCGAGCACCCTGAGAGCACAGCCCTCAGGAAGGGCTTTGCTGAGATGTGCCGTGTCCTGAAGAGTCTCCAGCAGAGAAGGAACACTTCGCCTTCCTCAAAGAAGCAGAAGGACTTGTCCACGTCCATGTGGGAGATGTGGTAGTAGAGTGGGGCTCATGAGACCATCCTTCCTCCCATTGCTGTTACCTTGGAGCTTGCGTGAAAATTCATGCTGAAATATTTATTACTGACTGCAATCGATAGTTAGCCCCCAGGAAAAGACATTTCTGGCAGCTGGCTCCTCTGCTTGCTTTTGGAGGGCAGTACAGGGCCGAGGTGTGTGGGTTGCTGAGCACCTGCGCCCAGGGGGGAAACGAGGTGGAAATGGGGGGGCTGAGCATGGGGGAGAAGGGCTGCCATGGGTGTGCAGGGGTCTCTGTGGAGCCCACCTTGGCGCAAAGCTGGAGGGGAAGGAGGGAAAATTAAGCCTAACACCTGTCCCAACCCTCCAGAGTCCAGAGGCCCAGGCTGATGAAGGGCGTGGGTGCCCTTTGTGGATGGGAAGAAGTGGGCAAATCTGCCTGGACCAAACCAAGCATGTCAAGTACTGCCTTGTTTTGAAAGCTCTGCCAGGAATTCACCCCTGGGACGCTTGACCGCCTGGATGGAGAGTCACAGGGCTGGTACTGGCACTGCTGGGTGTCCCCCTTCGCCTGCCCCTCCAGCCGCGCTGCTGGATGTGGCATTTTGTGTTTGCAGCTGGGAGGCAAAGGGGGCTGTATCCCCTGACTCTGGGAGCTGGGGATTTAGGGGAGAGCTTATCTGCTTGGCCACAGCATGAGGCATCTCTGGCCATGCCAGAGGAACCAGAGGTGAAGCCACCCCCATCCCCATGGCACAAGGTCCCTGATAGGGGGACAGAGGCTGGGGGCAGGCGTGGGACCCCAAAGCTCTGATCAGCCAGAGCGACCACTGCCCTGTCCCTGTCCCACACACACCGTGTCTCATCCTTGCTCTTGTTCTCAGTCTCTAAAAACCCTGGCTTCAGGGGTGCTGAGCACCCTTGGGTGCTGCGTTGCTGCCTTCCACACTGCGTGGCTTGGGCTTCATCCCCCCTCAATCCCAGAAGCCAGGTTTCATTCCCCCCCTCCTTTAAACAAAAATTGGGATTTGCTATTAATCACCTGCCAGCAGGAGCCAGGCTTGGAGGGGGTCCCTGCCCCGGGCTCGGTGCTGCCTGGATCTGTACTATAGGTAAGCCCATATATGTAAAAGTATACATACATCCCATAACATACGTAGCTCCAGAGAGCACTGGCTGAGCCGCAGCAGCCCACACGGTGTAGGGTGAGCAGGATGAGCCGGTGGGGCTGGAAAGCGGCTCTGGCTCAGGCGGGGACGCTCCTGCTGTGCCCAGGCAGCCACCCCCTCCTGCACGCCCTGACGTGCCGGCACCCGTGGGGACATGTCCCTGACTGTCACCCTGCTCGGCTGCAGCAGGGTCTGGTTTACCTGCCTGAGCCCAGCCTGTGCCTCTCCCGTCCCCTGGGACGGTGAGGGTGCATTTTGGGTGCTGCTGTCAGCGGGATGGGGAAGGGTGTGTGTGGCTGCTTCGGCTTGGGTACCCGAGGGTGGAGCATCCCATTAGCTTTGGGGAGCTGCTCGGTGTCCCGCAGGCGGATGCCCCATGCTCCTTGGCCACCAGCCATGTCACCTCCCGGGGCCTGGGGTGGGCTGCGTGGCTCTGGCCCTGGCGGGGTAGCTGGGATGCTCTGGGGCTGCAGCCATCGCTGCGATGCACAATGGCCTTTTGTCTGCTGGGCTGCCCCGGGAACATCCCGCCATCCCAGTTTCCCAGTAACATGAAACCTCCTCGGGGTTGCCTGCTGGAGCACAAAGCCTGGGACGGCTGGGGGGGGGGGGGCGTGGGCAGCTCCGGCCCCGTGTTCCTGCCCCCCCCCCCTTCAGCACACATGCACTGAGCGTGTTGGGGCTCAGGTGGGTGGTGGGTGGCCACCAGCCGAGCCAGGGTCCTGCATCGCCTCACTCCTGCTAGAAAGGGGGTGGCATCAATCACGGGACCACCGGGAACGAAGCTGTGTGCCATCCCTGTGCCCATGGGAGCCTCTGAGCAAGGGTGTGGCTGACCTATGGTGAGGGCTCTGGCACCTTCCTCACCCTCAGCCTCCTCATCCTCAGCAGACCAAGAGCATCCCACCGTTGCTCCCCAGTCCTCCCTAGGGGCAGCCAGGGCATGTGCCAGTGGGTGAGAATATACCTGCAGGCCCTCCCCAGAGTCCGTTTTCCCTCTGCAGCCCCAGCCCAGCCTGCCCGGTGGCTTGGGGCTAACAAAGGGGGTAACGAGGCCGGGAGGACCTGCTGTAAATCATTAACGGGGGAGGTGGCGGAGGAGAATGCGAAGGGTCATTAATTGAGGACTTGCTGTCTGGCTTGCAAGGGAGTCTGGCTGCCTTATTCTTTTTTTAAATCAAGATGTTTTATTACAAGTGGCACATCAAAACTGAACTGGGCAGCAAAGAAGCTGGCGGTGACTGGCAGCATCCCAGCGGGGGCAGGTGCAACGTGGGACAGAGGTGCTGCAAGGGGTGGGGGGTACCCACTGTGAGGGGCTGGAGGACATGGTGCAAGGGGCTTGCAGGGGGCTGGAGGCTGTGCAGTGCAAGGGACAGGAGGGGACATGTTTTTCCTGCCCTTCCCAGTTGAAGGGCTGGCTCCTCCATCCCCTGGAGCCTCTGCAGGCCCTGCAAAATGGGGAAGGACCCCCTCCTACTCCCTGGTCAGCTGGCAGCTCCGCTGCCCCACAGGCAAAGGCCACCCCGAACTGTCCCCGCTGGGCACCCAGTTTCGTGCGGGAGCATGTCCTGAGCTTCTCCTCCCACCTGGGGCAGCACCGCAGGGGACACTCCTCAGCCACACTCCCAGTACTTCTGGGACAGGAGACCCAGCCCAAGGGACGGTTGGGGCCGGAGCTACCTCCGCTTGCTGTTGCTTCCACATTTCCCCCCGGAGTGGTATTCTTGGTGCTGTGCCTCCCGTGCTTGTGCGGGTGTGTGGACACAGGCACTTGTTTGCCCAGGGCTGCACTCGCTGCCGGTGGCCCCGAGGTCACTGTGGCAAAGGGGACGTGCTGGAGAGGCTGCTCCTTGTAGGGGCTCCAGGAAAACACTTTTGCCAGCCAAATTCTTTGACACTTTCCCTTTTACTCAGCTCCGGTTGGAAAAGCATCGGGGACGGAGGGACTTCCCTCCGAGCGGTGACTCAGGTGGTGGTCACGCGTGACTCAGCCGCTGGCAGCGTCCCTCTCTCCGGAGGCACGGGGGGCGCGGGGTGACCGCAGAGGCAGGGAACCGGGAGGGGAAGGCGATGCCGGAGGTGACGGGATAGGGGACGGGGCCAAGCTGGCTCCTGGTGTAAAGCAGGGAGCTGGAGCCGCCCTGGTCTCTTGTGGATGCCATGACTTGTGTCCCCATCCATGGGCTGGGGTGTTTAATTAATGGGCTTTGAGGGTGATGGGTGCAGCAGGCAGTGGGTGCAGCACCTTATGGGTCAGTAAATGACCCAAGAGGCAGCAGGGCTGGGTGGGATGGGACATCCTAAGATGTAACCCGCAGGTTTTCCTGCGGGGGGGAAATCTCCCACCTTGCCAGAGCAGGTCTTTGGGGTGAAACGGGCTGGAATTCTTGTCTTCTGGCAAAAGGAAAACCTGGGAGCCCACCGAGCTGGCAGCCTCAGCGCCAGTGGGCAGGAGGCGGCCTCGTTCCCCCCCGCCAGGGGCTGCGGGGTCCGGACCCCGGGCCCCCCGCCAGCATCCCCGGGCCGCTGCCGGTGCGCGGTGCCAGCCCGACGGTGGCACCGCCGTTCCCTGCTGCCACCTAACGGGGAGAGGCCCCCCGGCAGCGGGGCGTGCTGCGGGGGGTGGAGGTTAAGCCCCTTCCTCGGGGACCTCCTTCCCCGTGAGCGCACACTGCCGTGGGGTGGAGATCATCCCACGGGGGCTGCATCCTCCCTTGCAGCCAGTCGGACACCCCAGAGCAAAGGCAGCATCACCCCGGAGCCGTGGGTTGGGCTGACCCATCCTTCTGTGGGGAGGGGAAACTGAGGCACGCAAGGGGCTGATTGCTCTGCGGTTGGAAAGGGACCTGAGTGTCCGGGTGCTCATCCCGGCCCATGCGTGGGTGCTGCTGGGCACCTTCCAGCCAGCCTGGCTGCACCCAGTTCAGGGCTGGGGCTGTGGGAGCAGTGGATTGAGCCCAGCTGGGAGCCCACGGAGGTGTGAATTGGGGCTGCACCCACAGCGGTCCCTGCCCCTCAAAGGCAGAGCAGGCAGGAGCTGGCCCTGGCTAGTCCCTGCCCTGCAGGGCTTTGCATCCTTCCCCTACCCACAGGCAGGATCAGCCTGTCCCCATGGTGAGCTTCAGCATCCCTCACTGGGGAGCAGGATGGTGCTGGGGTGGGGGGGAGCTGCTGGGGTGGGCTCGGGGCAAAGTGGGGACAGACAGGGCTGAAACACATCCCTGCCTCTCCCAACTGGCAGCCTGCCTGTGGCAGTCCCATGGGGGCTTGCTTGGTCCCCATGAGAGGGGGCGGACAGGGGGATGCTGGTGACCCTGGTTGCAGGGCTGAGCCCTCCGCATGCTGCTTGCTTTGTCCCCAAGGACCACAGGGATAGAGCGTTTGTCCCTAGCAGAGGCCACCCCGGCACACGGCGTGTCCCTGACCCCGAGATGCAGCTTGCCCATCCCAAGGGGGGACGTGACATCCAGCCTGGCCAGAGGATTAGGGCCAGCTATATATTAGGGCCGGGTTGTCACTGGTCGTTCCCGGCTCTGGTTACGCAGCGCCTGGCCCGAGTGCTGCCTGCTTTTGCCAGGGGGTCATCTTTCAACTGGCACAGGCACACTGGCAGGGGGGCTGTGAAGGGAAGGGGTGAAGGGCTGGGGCGGGGGTGTTCCACAATGCTAGAAGCCACCGTGGGGCTGATCCCACGCCTCTGTGCCCCCAAACCCACAGCAGGGTGCAGCAGGCTATGGTTACCCCCACTGCCCCTGCCCAGGATGGGGGGGGGGTCCCGCGCAGCGCCTGATGCCTTCATGGCTTGGTTGCAGGGGGGCAGGAGTCTTCTCACATGCTCCGGTCCCCCTCCATCCATCACGAGAGCAGCTCGGTGGGAGTTTGCAAGGCTGTCACCCACCTTCCCAGTCGGCTCCGGCTTAGCAACTGCTCGCTTAGCAACTGCTAATCTGTATGTAGGTGCTGAAGCCCAAAGAGGCGCACGCGTGTCTCCCCTCGGAGGGGAGCGTCACGATGGCGCGGGCTGGGGGGCGGCTTGGCATGACACGGAGCCGGGGGAGAACAGCAGTGTACTCGTTCTCGATGAGAGGCCCCAGGGTCCCTGCGGAGGGAGAACACCCCTGAACCAGCCCACCCTTGGCCAGCACCCACTCATCTCCCTTAAGTAGAAGGATGTATTTAATGGCTGCCTGAAGGGTCCCTGCTCCACGGCACCCTTGGGGTCCGCTTGGGGTCCATCGGCTGGTGGGGGGGATTTTCCTTGAAGATTTAGGGAAGGCTCCTGGGTGGGGGGGATGTTGAGGATATGACTTGTGTGTGTACATGGGTGATGGGACCCTGGTTGTGCAGGTGTCGTGTGCTCGTGCTGTGCAACACCCTTTGCACACAGGGCAGGAGGGGACGGTCCCCACCGCAGCCGTGTGTGTGGGGTGTCAGGCCAGTGAATTCACCCAAATACCTTCCTCCCTGTCCCCCCTGGCCTGAAGGGAGTCTGGCATGGCCAGATCCGTCCTGCTGCACGGCTGCAGTGAGGACAGTGGCCACAGGAAGGCACTGGTGGCTTTTGCTGGAAGTCCGGGGATGTGAGATGCTGAGTCCAGATTTGGGACCGCAGTGCTGGTGCAGGGAGTGTGGGCTGGGGTGCGTGGCAACCTGCGGGCCCGGCTGGGGGTCCCGGGGGGCTGGCAGTGCTCCCATGGGACCCGTTTGTCACTGCGCTTAGTCCTGGCCAAGTCAGGCTTTTGATCCTTGCTGCACAGATTTCTCCAGCTTGTTTTTCATTGCTCAGTGAAAACCAGCCCACTGTGCTGGGTTCCCCTCCTCATAAGCCCCGTCCCTGCAGCCCCCTCCTCTCCTTCCCCATTGCTGAGCCCCCTTGGAGCTGAGCAATGCACCCACCCTCATCTCCCCCTTTGTCCCAGGGGACGGGGGTTTTGCTGGACCTTGCTATAGCCAATGCCCAGGAGAACCCCCCGGCACCCCTCGCCCGGCATGCAGGGAGCTGTGCCACCCTGGCATGGCCGGACCGCCCGGTGCGGGCGAGGTTTGGCTGTTGAAGGCGGCCGTGATGGCAAAGGCTTTATTTATTTATTTATTTTTTAATTAGCTTATGATATGAGGAACCATGAAACTTGGTCCATGTTTTATTACAGCTCATATTGCACTGGACAAGATGGGAGTAATTAAACACGTGCTGCTGCTTGGTCCCACTCAAGCGTGGGCTTGTCCCTGAGCACTGGCAGTTAAAGGACCCCTCTGTCACCAGGCTGGGGGCTCTGCTTCAGTGTGGGTGTCCCCATGTGCCCCAGCGTACCCTGCCAGTGGCCAGGGACATGTTCCCCCAACGCCAGCCATCCCCAGACCTACCTGTCCCAGGATTTTGGTGCTCAGGTGCTGCTGAGCACATCTGGGTGCCAGAACCTCCTGTGGGAGCCTGGCCTGAGCAGGGGTGTGACTTATTGCCTGGGAATTGATCGGGTTAGGGGTGAGAAATTTTTTATTAGTTAATTTTAATAGCTAGGTCAGAACAGTTTCTCTGTGGGACGCTGTTCTCTTGGCAAAAAAAGCATCTTCAGCTGATGATGCCGACTCTAAATTCCTGTGATCGGTGCCGCTGAGCACCCTGCAAGGGCTGCGGCTTCACCTGCTGTCACTTCAGCAAAGCCCCTGCCAGCGGCTCATGCTGAGCTGATGCAAGCAAAGGAGAAAAGCGCTGCCGTGGGGAGGCTGCTCCGTGCTCCCCAGCTGCTGCCAGGCTGAGCACCGGAGCTAGCAGGAGGTGACGCTGCGCTGTACCACAAGTGGGGTCCTGGGCTGGGGATGCCGGACCCTCGGTGCCCCGAACTGCTGCGCAGAAGTGAGCTCCTTCAGGGCTGGCTGCTCTCTCTGTAGCATGGCTCCCCCACCCCACACCTCCTGGTCTCTTGTGACCGGACCTTGTGGTGCAGCCAGTGCTGGGGAAGAGAAAAAGCAAGGAAAAAAATAATCATAATAATAGCGGGTTTGAATATTGTGGAGCTGAATGGGGCCACAGCCCTCTGCAGAGCTCTGCAAATGGAGTGAAATATGAAGGGGCCCTTAATTAATTGACCAGCATCCAAATTGTGAGCAGAACGAGGCTGGGGTGGGGACTGTCATCCGCAGGCATGTAATTACAGGCACGTTGGGCTGCATGTGTGCGAGGGGTGGTGGACATGACTGGGATGGGGCTGGATGGATCCGGAGTGATGCTGGGGGAGATGGGCCCTTCTGGGGTGGCTTTGCTGGTGCAGAAAGATGCAGCCACGGGGATGTGGACCTCTTGGGATGCCACTTCATGGTGCAGCATCCACCACACCTCTTCCTGAGCCCTTTTATGCCTTTTCCAAAAACTGCTTTCTTGCACGGGGAGGGGGCACACCGATACCAGTCAGGGGAGGGGGGGCCTTGCGTGGTGCAGCCCCTCTCACTGCAGCACCCGATCGATGAAGAACATAATTACTCTTGGAAAGGCAAATCTGTGCCGGCCTTGACTGCTTGGTCATGCTCCAAGGAAGACAGTGTTTCCTTGCAAAGTATGAGGCCATGAATATTTTATGCCCAAGGAGGATATTTCTTTCAGGAGGTTGTTGCATGAATTATGGAAAAGTTGGGAGGAGAAGACTGGTGTTATTCCGACGGGGTCGGCTCGGGAGTGGAGGCTGCCTTGGCGCCATGGGGCTTTGCTTGCCTGTGGTCCTTTTCCCTGGGTGGGGAGATAGGTCTGCCCCTCGCCCCCCACTGCAGCAGCACGCAGCGGGTGCTGGAGGAGTCCTTGGTGCAAATCCATCCCAGTTTGGGGTGGTTTGTTCTCCAGCAAAGCAGGCTGGTGCATGCACAGTGAATGGGGCAATTTCTGCATGGGGTCAGATGTGGGATGAGTGCTTTAACCGCTGGCTTTGAGAGGGGTACAGCGGCTTCCCCAGGTGCTTGGAGGGGAGAAGCAAGGAGATGGCAGCCTCACTGGCCTGCTCCATGCTCTCCTGCTTGCTTTCCCCCATCTCCTGTGTACCCTCATGCCTGGCTGGGGGCTCGAGATGCTGATGCTTGGTGCTGGGCCCCTCCAGCATCCCATGGCTTTCCAGCACTGGTCCCTCCCCGACATCCTGGGGGTTGTGTCTGGCAACAACCACAACCAACAACCTGGGGCTGGCAACGTGCTGCTCTCTGGTCAGCCCTGTCCTGCATCCTGGGTGCTGCTGCTGCTCTGCTCCAGCATGGCCAGTCAGGAAGGACGACGGGATTAACTCCCCACACCATCAGAGGCTTTCACATTACTTAATACGTAAAGATTTTCCTTTAATTGTCCTGTTGGTGCAGAGGGAGTATGTGCTGTCTGGCCGTCACAGTTAATTTTACCACCAAATGTGCTGTCTCCTTCCTTTTTCTCCTTTGTTTTTTTTTTTTTTTTTCTTTAAAGAAAGCATTTCCAGCTGCCCATGAGCCCTGTGGGTGGAAAAAACCCTCTTGCATCCAAATGGAAACCCAGCTGGAGCTATCTGCCCCCCTCTCCCTGGGAAACGCCCCCATGCCAGGGTTGGGGGACAGGGCCATGTCCCTGGGATGTTGCACTGGGGACATCTCTGGCTTTAAAGAGAAAATTGGGGTGGGGAGAAAAGGAAGGTAGAGGAGCCGGGCAGCATCGCCAGGACCCCTGGCACCTCCGAGGCTACGTGGGGGGTGACTTCTGTGCCGTGCCAGGTTCTTGCTGCAAGATAAAGCTTTAAAAACAGGATGGGAATAAAAGCCCCCACTCATTGCCCCAGCCCTGCTTTAAATGTGGGTGGAATTGGCTTCTGCTTGGTGCAATATTTAGCCTAAAATACACGACTGTGCTAGTGACACTAGCGTGGCCAGCGCTGCCAGCTTGTTAGGCTGCTCCATGTCTCGGGTCCTGCCCTGCATCCCTCTAGGGCTTAACAACCCTCGGGACAGTGGCTTCAGACAAAGCTGCATCACCAACATCCCAGACCCGTGCTCCTGCAGGAGGTGGGGTGATCTGAGCATGGGTGTGATGAGTTTGAGCCACCTCTGCACCAGTTCAGACATAGGTCCTGTGATCTCTAGAGAGTACCAGCAAAAAAAAAGTGCTGAGGGTGCACAAGGAGATATTTCCAATATAACATTGTGCCTCAGCTCTTCATGTTTCTGTATTGTTTAGACCCAAAATCCAGAGTAATCGCTTGCCCAAAATAGCCTCTGGCTGCTCAGCCGTGTCCCTGGGCCTGCACCACGTGAGCCCGTGCTCTCCGACACAGAGCAACTCCTCTGAAACCATTAAATCTGTCACGGCTATTTCATTTTTAAGGACTGTTTAAAGGGTTTTAGTGTTGAGGAGGGATGGCTGGATGTCAGCGGGAGGCAAGAGCAGGAAGGTGCTGCAGGGCGTTTGCTGCCGCTCAGCATTAGCCAGGGAAGCATCAATGCTGCGCTGTGCCTAGGCGGCTCCTGCCCCAGAGAGCTGCTTGGGGGACAAGAAACCTGCCTTTTCCCTTTCCCTTCTTCTCCCCATCAGCTTTCTCAGGAGGTGGGAGCAACCTGGGAGGGGAGGAGGGTTGGGTCCAGTTCCCAGTTTTCTTTGCCTCTGGGTGATGTCTGGCATCTCGCTCAGCTGCAGATCCCGGTAGGGAGGGGGGAAATAATTACATCGATGTGTTTTGTCAAAGCGTTGGCATGTGTGTCCATGGACAGCTCTGACACTTTCTGTCTGGAGATGTCCCAGCCCATCCCACTCTGGGAGCAGGTAAAATAACTTGGTGCTTTTTCTGCCACCAGCTCGGCTGCTGAGTGCTCAGGTTGGCAGCTGGGATTTGGGGGAGCCCCAGTGAATTATGCAACGGCTCCTTTTCATCTTCATTTATAAGCAACAGCTTCTAACTGGGTTGGGACCAATTTACCAGTTACATTGTGGGGGTCAAACTGGAGAGCCCAGCTGACAGCAGCCCTCGAGCTCTCCGGCGAGCAGCAAAGTGGGGTGCAAGCCTGGGGTGCAAGGCTCCCGGATCCCCTCCGCCTTCCCGGTGCGGCTGTGCCGGAGCAGCCGCCACAAGAGGGAGGCAGGACATCACCCAGAGGATGGAGCCGGCTGAGGGCCGGAGCAGCGCGGTGGAAAACCCCAGTTTGTGTGGGTTTTGGCTTTGCTGGGCTCCCCAGGGAAGGGCCGCGACTGCAGGGCTTGGCCCCAGATGTGTATAACGTGGGGGTAGACGCTACGGGTTGTGCGGGGAATAAATGAAGGCCAGGTGATGCTGGGAATGCCGGGTGGTTGCAAAGCATGTGGTGAAGTGTCACGCTGTCCAGGCAACCTGTGCCAGATTAGTGCATTTCTGTCACAAAACTGGCTTTCTTATTTAATTGAGCAAAACTCCCCATTGCTGGCGCCTCTGCGACCTGCTCACAAGGTTGGTCTTGGGGGCAAAGTCGGCAGCTTTTCCCTGAATGGGGTCTAAGCCCAGCTGGATCCATCAGTGCACTGAGCTGTGCCAGCCTCTGCTCAGTGCCTGGGGGTGCGATGTGGGGGCCGAGGGGCCGTGGGGTGGGTGGCCCTGGCGCCAAGAGCTGCCTCCTTGCCAGAACTCTTGCCGTTAGGTGGAAGTGTTGCAGAGGAGAAGAGTGCTGGTGTTGCCCGACTCCGGGCTCAGCGAGCTGCGAAAGCCAGGCACAAGTCCATCGCCTTCCTAAAATACGGAGGCAGTGAGGCACGAAGGGGAATTTTTAGGCTGGATACATTCAGGAGAGAGGATTAAAACCCTGACAAGAGGCTCCAACACTGGGCTGGAGGAGGTTTGGCCAGGGATGGGTATTGCCACGAGGCAGCGGTGCCCGCTGCTGCCCTCGGCCGATTGTGGAGGCGTGGGGATGGATCCCCAGCCCCGGCTCCAGCCCCTCAGTGCTGGCATGGGGGCTTTTTTTTTTCTTTTGGGAAAAGCCCACAAGCCCAGGGAAAGTTCCCCCTCTGGCAAAGAGGCAGGTTGGCATCTGGCTGCTTGGCCTCCAACAGGGCTCTGCCGGGGGCCCTGCATCAGCTGGGTGCGATGCAGGCGCCTGGCAGGACTCCGAGCTGTGGGAAAGCTGCTGGTGGGGGTTGGCAGCCCCCAGTGTGGGGAAGGGGCAGCCGGAGGGGCTGCCAGGGAGCTGGCATGGCCACAGCAGCCTTCCTTGCGAGGAAGAGGAGGAGCTGTCGCTCACAGCCTGCAGCCGAATCATCCCTCTTTCATTGCTAATTCCTCCCTGCAAGCCCGGATGGGCTTTTTTTTCCCTCCTCATTTCTTTAAAATGCAACTCTTTCCATCGAAATCTGGTTAGTCATGAAGCGTATAATGAGTTTTATATATATTTAAAATGGTCTGACATTCGGCATCCCATTATCCTCACTCCTCGAGAGAAACATGGACTCAATGTGTGAATGTTGATCCAATAAGAGCGCAGTCAGTACCATTTTCGCTCTCTGAAATATCCATATCTATTACCCATATTCATGTGCTGTTTGTGTGTAGGAGTCTCTTTCTTGTGGAAAGAAATCCAAGGCTGTTTTTTCTTCCTTGGGTGTATTATTTAGGGCTTTTTTGGGGGGCAAGCTGAATTATTTTGTCACTTGGTTTTATTTTGAAATTTTGTTTATTCCTTCTTCCTTCAGAAAATCCCATCTCCAGCTCTAATTGCCCAACGCAGGAAAGCTTGGTGGCTTTCTGCAAGCAGCTGATGTGATTTCTGCTGGCAAACGGCTGTGGGAGGCTGAGCCTGGGTCACCCCGCTCGATACCCAGCCCGAAACACCCTACAAACTTCCAGCAGAGCTTTTCCCATTCCCCATCCGCTTGCTGAGGCTCTTCTCTGCCTGACGTCAGTTAAAACCTTCCCTTTGCTGCAGACAAACCCCCAAGGAGGAGGACAAAAGTGTCGATGTGGTGTTCTTTCTTTCTTTTTCCCTCTTAAATCCTTCTCCTCCTCTTTCCTTTTCTTGCAAACCAGGCTTTCGCTTCCTCCAGCGTCACCGGCACCGAGCGGGAGCCCTTGACCTGCCAGAGCCTGTGTCCCTTCACTGCTGCTCCTCCCAGCCATGTTTCTCCCCCAGACAAGTGGGACACCAGAAAAACATCCTCAGCCCCCCCCACCCCTTACCCTGCAAATATATTTTTCATTAAATACATGCAAGAATAGCTCTTGCTGGGCGTCCTGGTTTTTAATTGTGTAGATATTACAGCTAATTACAGTTCTATTAATATTTCACTTTGAATTAAAGATTTATTTTCCCCACCCTTCTATCCAGGAGGGAGTTAAATTCACACCCAAGGCAATTGCAGGTGCTGGAAATGCAGCCCATAGATAAAAGGGACCATGCATGGTTCTTGTGCCTGTGTCTCTTTGACGTGAGTGACCTGTGAAAAGGAAGGAGGTGGTGGTGGTTTGGCCATAAATTATTCAAAGCCCTTTTGCACAGCCGAGCCGGAGAGTCCAGTCCATAAGATGTGGTTTCAAGTTTTCCTATATAAAAAAAAAAAAAAGAAAAAGAAAAATTGCAAGCAGCATCTCCCGGGCAGTGTTTGGTGGCTTTAGCAGTGGACACAGTGACCTTCCTCGCTGGAGAGGGGCCAGGGCGCTGGGAGGCTGGACGCTACGCGGCCGGAGCTGTGCCTGTTTGGGAGGCAGCCACGGGCTGAGCAGGCTCGGGGCATGTCGGAGCCTCGTGCCTGGAGGTCTGCACATCCTGGAGGGTCAGGGAAAGGCTGCTGGTGGCCCTGGAGAGGCTGGAGCACCCTGCAGTCCCAGGATGGACATGAACAGAGCCGGGACTCGGCTCGGGAGGTACCCCTCCAACCCTGCCGCTGGGACGGGAGAGGCAGCGACTTTAGTTCCTCTTGTTTTGAGCCTGATGAAGTGGTATTGATCCTGCTGAGGATGGTACTGCATCCATTTGCTGACGGTATCAAACTCTCCTGGAGTATTTGATCATGTTTTGACCCACGTGCCGAGGAGGAGCCCTAGCCGCAGCAGCGGCGACCTTTGCGGGATTTGCTGAACCACTCTTGGCTCAGGCTGCTTCCCTGGTATCGCTGGGGCATCTCCCGTCCGTCCCATGCCCTCCTACCCGTCCCCCTCAGCTGCCACGGCGTGGCCTTTCCTGTTGTGCCGGGGGAAGCTTGGCAGCTTTGGCCCGAGCCAGGTTTTCAAATGTTAATTGTGTTTTGATGTTCTCGATGGTGACATGAGCGCCGATGATATTTTGGCTTCTGGCTGACAGCAGGGAGAGGCGTGTGAGAAGGGGACGTGTGTGATCCATGAGGCTAGGAGAAAAGAAGAGAGACGCTGCCAGCTGCAGGCGTGGTGGCAGGAGCATCCCCCAGATCCATGGGACTCAGGTCCCCCAGACTGAGTGAGGGGGGTTGGATGATGATTGCTTTCCATCAGAGCCAGAGGAGCAGTGAGCACCAAGTATCCCCGGGGGAGCAGGCTGATGGAGCAATTCAGGTGATACTTCAGCCCAAACTTCTGCATAATTTAGCCCAGACACTTTCCCCCAGCGATTCCCAAGGACCTGGGCGAAGCAGAGCAGGCTGGCCTGGTGTCCTCATGCCCGGGCGCAAAGCCCTGCCCCAGTGCTGCGAGACCCCAGGCTGTGAGCAGGATGTCCTCATTTCTCCTGAAGGCAGAGCACATCTTAGAAATCCCCTGGAAGCTGAGGGCTTCACCCAACCCAGAGCAGAGAGCTTGACCTCAGGGTGCCTCTGAGAACTGCTTTTGGCAAAGGGATTTGTGCCCAGCTTATCCTGCAGCGGCTGGAGCCCCCTCAAGCCTGGCTCATGTGTGACCCATTGGCTCGGGGCACTGCCTGGTGTGCCCTGAGGCTCTTTCAAGCTTGGGGCAGGTGGGGGGCTCCTCTCTGCCCAGGGGCTCAGTGGCCCTGGGGACCGATGGGTGCAGACCCCCCTCCTGTCCATGACTCTCTGCCCTATATCATGGCAGTTCAAATAGCCCCCACAGGTCACCAGATGTTCCTTGGGGGTCCTTGGTTGGGTCCTGGGGGGCTCTCCCAACCCCGTTGCAGTGTTTCAGCTGCTGCCTGTGGTGGGGACAACATGGCTCCTTGACGTTTGGGCCCCCTCTCCCTGGCTGCTCTGCTCCCTGTGCAAAAGGGCCCGGGTGAGTCCTCGCCCCCCTGAGAGGCTTTTGGAAATAAGTCATGGACCCCCAAGATGGGCAGATGCTGGGTGAAAGCCACTGCCCTGGAGCCCTGCTCGGGGATGGAGGGTTTGCTCCTGGTGGGACAGATCGCAGCTAGGAGCTGGGCTGTCACCATCATCTATCCTTGTGTCCCATCCCCATCAGCCACAGCGCAGAGGTCCTTTTGCTTCAATTCCTGGCACCGGTGCTGGCGTGGATGGGGGTTGCACACTGTGCGTGCATGCACGGGGGAGCTGGATGGGGCTGCCCCCCTCCCGGGGCTGCCCTCCACTGCATCTGAGCAGAATAACAATGAGAACCACTCCAGCTCTCGCTGTAAATGAAATCACTGCAACTGTCTCTCTGCAGGAGACAGCGCTCTGGGCATGATCCCGTGAGCATCTGGATCCATGGGAATATCGCCACTTATTTTAATGGCAGGAGGGCGGCTGGCCAGCTTTTCAGGCGAGTGCATCTCGCTGGAGAGCACGTAGCTCCTTCAAAGGCCCGGCCAGGGCTTTGCACTGGGAGCTGGGCAGCCCTGAGAGCTTCTAGAAAACCAGCCTGACTCCAGCCTCCTAAAGAGGATCTGGGTGACGTGGCTGCGTTTGCCAGCGCCGAGCCCTTCGCAGCGGCGCCCTTCCTGCCTGGGACCTGGCTGACCCCGCACCAGGGCTGCTGGTTATTTTGCTATTCCAAGAGAGCAACACAAATCAACCCTTAGGGAAGATGAGGCTGGAGATGTGTTTTGGAAGGGCTATGCTTTGTGTTTTGGTGCTCGGAGGGGCAGGTGGAACTGCAGAGAGCCCTCCCCACAGCCAGATGCCCCCTTTGTGTGCAGGGACCGGGGTCCCCACATGGTGCTCTCGCAGCCCCAGCGTGCAGGCAGGTGTACTCCTTAATTGCTCCGGTGACCGATTATCTCGCAATCATTACCATGATGGATCGGAGCAGTTAATGTGTCAATGGCCATTACCAGGGGGCTGTGTTTTCTCTGGATTAATGAATCGACACACCACGATGGGCTCCTTGGAGCTGCTGGAGGCCTGGGGGGGTGGTTTGATAGCGAAAGGAGGCGATGCATGAGCCGTGCGCCGCGGGCATGTGTGCACAGCGGGGCGTTGGCATCATTTTATGGGAGGCTGAAAAGAAGGGCAATGGTCTGGGATGATGAGGATCTGGTGAGAGCCTCCTCCCTTGTTGCTGCCCCTGTGGAGTTGCTCCCACCATGGTGCAGGGGGGAAACTTGGGGATGGCTGTTAGTGGGAGCCGGAACCTCTCAGCAGCCTGGCATGCAGGACCCTTCCAGTGCCCACGCCATGCGCCGTGCTCCTTGCACGGTCTTGCAGGTCTTGGCAAAGGCTGCTGCGTTTGCACCCATGAGAGCTGTTGTGGGCCTCCGCTTCTGCAAATGCTGAAATTAGAAGATGTGACCTGTGGGAAGCTCCTCAGCATCGGCGGGGCTGGAGGCCCTGACGCCTGTCAGTCCTGCTGTTGTGCTCATGGCCGTGATGACGGCTGTAGGTGATGGGCAGGGATAGAAGCAAAGGACAAGTACAAGCAAAATTACGTCTTGATGCTAAAGACCAGGTGGGGAGAGGTTCTGGGGCCAGCAGAGCATGAGAGGGACCAGGTCCTTCCCTCCTCCCGCCGGCCGGGGCTTTTGCAGCCCTTCGTGCGCGGCGCTGCCCGGCGGAGGGGGCTTGCGGGGCTGCTGCCGTTCCCCCCGCGCCGGGGGGAGCCGGGGGCGGGTGCGGGGGGGACCCCCGCCACCTCCCCGCCGCGATGCGCTAGTGCTTTAAAAGGCTGGCAAAGCCGGCGGCGGGCTTCCCAGCGCCTCTTCATGCAAAACTTCCCCAGCCCCGGCCCTCCTCCTCCTCCTCTTCCTCCTCCTCCCTCCTCCTCCTCCTCCTCCTCCTCGTCGCGGCTGCGGTGAACGGAGCGCGGCGGGTCCCGCCCGGCTGCGGCTCGCTCGGCTCCCCGGGCCGGGGCCGGGGCTGGGGGGGCTGCGGGTCGCCCCCGCCGCATGCCGCAGGGCCCCCCCGGGGTGCCCGCGCCCCGCCGGGGCCGGAGGCGGATCGCGGCACCGGGCAGCGGCCGCGGGCGGAGACGGGGTCGGCGGCGCCGCCAACTTCGCGCTGCCCGCGGGTAAGTGCGGAGCATCCCCGGGACGCCCGGGCCGGAGCCCCCAAACCTTCCGGGGGGGGACCCCCTCGTCCCTTCCCTGCAGTCCCGCTGCTTTCCCCCCTCCCTTCCCTCAACGCTCCAGCAAATTTTCCGCCTTTCCTTCTTTTTTTTTTTTTTAATGTTTTTGTTGGGGGGGCTGCGACAGCGGGGGCTGCAGCAGGGACCCCCCACCCCGCCGAGCCCCAGCTCGTTCCCCCCCGGCTGCCCCCCACACTCCCGCGGCAGCTCCCCCCTCTCCCACCCATTGCATTTTTCATAGCTGGGGGCTGCGGAGTGCTGCCCCTCGCCTTCCCGCAGCACCGCCCGCGGCCCGCTGCATCCCGCCATGGGGGGCACGGGGGAGACACCCCCTGTCCCAGTCCCCAAGCCTGCCACCTTTGTCCCTAGATGTACCCGTCGCCCCAGCGTGGGCTGCGGGGGGGGGGGGGGGAGGAGGGAGCTGGGGGGCTCCTCTGGCGGGAAGGGGCTGGGAAGGGGTTTGGGGCAGGGGCTGGTGGTTGTGGCCGAGCCGCAGGCGGGTGGCTGCCCTCGCCTCGCCGCAGCAGCGGGCAAGGCCCGCAGAGCCCGCTGCAGGGCAGGGCAGGGGGGAGACAGCCGGTGATTTGCCCAGGTCAGTGGGGAAGGGGCTGCCCCTTCGAGCCTGGAGGGGCTATGGGGGATGAAACCCTTTCCAGGAGCTCTGGAGCCATCCCCAGTTCGGGGCAGGGAGACCCGCTCCGTGTGCCAGAACACGCTGCCAGGTTTGTTTTCGTCTCCGGAGCGCTCTCCCGCTCCTCAGCGCTTTTTGGGAGAGCAGATCTGCGTGGCTTCGGGAGCCGCTGGGGAACTTGGCAGCCGTGAGAAAAAAACGGAGAACTCTCCCGCTGCCTGCCTAGGTGCAGTGCCACTGCCGCCCTCCTCCTCCTCCACCTCCTCCTCCTAGTGTGATGAGTTTGCCGTGCTCTGCCAGCTGGGTTATTTTTCTGTGGGCTTCTTCGGGTTTGGGGGGGATGCCTGCTGCCTTCAGCGGCGGCTGCGACAGAGAGGCTGCGGAGTGAGTCATTGCCATCACTGCCATCGGCGGGTGACCTGTGGCTCGGGGCTTGACGGGAGGATGGCACGAAGCAGGGCTGGGGTGACCGGAGGAGCTCACCGATGCTGGCCGCTTGCCCCAGGCAGGGCCCGGGGAGGGAGGGAGCTGAGCTGATCTGTTGAATGCAGCGAGGAGCTTGGGGAAAACGCCAAGAGAAGTGCCAAAAGAAGAAAAGCTCATTTCCTTTCCTCCCTTTGCTCTCTGTAAGCAGGGATTTATCCGCAGCAGGGCAGCGGGTGGTGGGTACGTGCTGGGCAAGGCTCCGGCTGAAGGGAGAGCCGGGGCGAGACCTTCCTCCCTGTGACCTGCCGCCTCCGTGCCGAGAGCAGCGGTCCGATGGGATGTGCAGAGATCCTGGCTGCCTTTGGCCAGCCTGGCCGAGTCGGTGGGGATGCAGCTCCGGGCACTGCGGCGAGGGTTGTCCATCTATGTGAGGGTGGCGGGTCCCCACAGGCAGCAGTGGGGTCCAGCTGCCCCAGGCTGGGGCTGGGGGGCACAGGCAAGCCCGTTTTGGGGAGGGCTGGTGGTGCTGAGCTGCACACCGGGGTGTTGGGGCAGTGAAGGGGGAGCTTCGGGGGGGTTTTACACCAGGAACCGAAGCTTGGGTGCAGCTGCGGTCTGGCCCCGCATCACAGGGACCAGCGTCGCCCTGCGGAGGAGCCTGCTGGCTCCCCGAAAAAGGGTGTCACGTGCTTCAACTTTGGCATCAGGCAGGAGGAGGATGGATTTGTCAGCTCAGCCACCCCCTTCCAGCTCTTCCCAGAAAGGCAACGGCTTGAAGATGTGGCAGGTCCTAATTATAACATACACGAACCCGCTCCCACCGCCCTCCCCAGTTTTGTGCCCGCTGCGGGCACTGTCTCTTCCTTTCGGGCTTAGCGTCTAATGGAGGGGGTTTCTTCTGCGGGGTGGTCCGGTTCCCCATGCCCCTGTGCTGTGGATGGCTCTGCACAAAGCCCAGCTCAGGATGGGGGTCTCTGCCCCCACTGGGGCTTTCCCAGGCTGGGTACGGGCAGGGGCTCGTTCTGCCAGACCGTGGTCTTGGGGCGTACGTGTGATGGGGAGCAGAAATGCCGGGCAGTGCCGCGGGCACCGCTGGGGACCAGCAGTCAGGCCCTGCTCTTGCTCTGAGCCAGCGCCGTCCCAATTTGCAGAAGGTGATCAAAAATTAATTGCGGGATTTCACTGCACGTGGCAGGAGCGAGGATGAGTGGCGGCTCCTTCCCTCCCTCCGGCCTCTCCCGGCTGGAGCTCTGTGCCTTGGCTGCCAGCAGAGACCCTGCGCCGCCTTCCGCAAGGTGAGCCGCTGCGATCTCCGCTTGCTCCGTGGCTGGATCCTGCTCGCCTTCCCCTCACCGCACCATCCCGTCCTTCAAAGTGAAGGATTAGCCCTGGCCCGCTTTGCAGCGGGGAGGGAGCGGGAAGGAGGGAGAGCTTGCCTGCAGTTAAGAGTGCGTGTGTGTGTATATATATATATATATATATAGCATGTTAAATATTCCCTGGGTCTGATCTGCACCCAGTGGGAGCCTTTTTCTTAGGACTTCAACATCCTCTGGGGGATGCTCGGGGGCAGCGAGGAGGGTGGTGATACCGAGCTTTTCCCCTTGTGGGGCTCCGAGCCGGGCACTGGCAGAACCTGGTTGCAGAGAGGTTGAGTCGGCAGCGGTGATGGGCTTGAGCTTACGCAACTGTTACGGTACTGGTTCGCTCATCGATTGAGGGGTTGCTGGGGGGAGCTGCATCTTGGAGCGCATCGGGTGGGTTTTGATGGTAAACTCTGGGGTCTCTACTCACCACTGCCTGCTGAGCCATGGCCTTGCTTCTCTTCTGAGCGAATGATGGGGTACTTGACCTGAATACTTAAGGTTTTGTGTATTGAGAGAGAACTTAACCTGGCATCCACTTCCTCCGTGTCTAAATTCTGCTGTACTTCATGGAGCTTTTGCAATTAAAAAACCCAGGAGCCAAAGCGAAGTTCCCTGTAATCGCTTGCGAGCGGGGAAGAGCGAGCGTGCGCTAATTGGGATATTGTGCTGCATGCCGGCTGGCCCCGCTTGCCGAAGGAATAGCAGGTGGGGAAAGAAACGGCCTTGATTTTCAAAAAGATGCCGGCGAGCTCACGGCAGCCCGTGCGGCAGAAACCATCGCAGCCCTCCCAGTGCCGGGGCTAGGCTGGGGAGGTCTCCTTGCCCGTGGGCTGATGGGCCGTCGGCTCCTTGGCAGCTGGGGATGGGATCGTGCAGGTGAGTGCTGGGCACAGCCTCTTGGCCTCTAATTCCTGCATCTTCTGGACCTCATCGCTGGCTCAGCCTTTGCCTGGTTTAACAAGCCCCGATGCAACTGGGCGGGCTCAGTGCAAAACCAGCGAGTGCCTTGGCTTTGAACTGGAAGCCAACAGGTCCTGCACAGCCGCAGGAGCCTTGTCCTGCTGCAGGCAGAGCTCTGCGCTCCGTGGGAGCGGGGTCTGCTCGGAGAAGGGTGGGGTGCTTGGGCCACCCTGTGATAAGACCTAGCTGCGATCCGATGACTCGCCTCTCGGCTTTGCCCGCTGCCGGCGGCTATAAAGCTGCGGTGATTAGCGCTTAGCCGGCACTTGGGTTGATGGCACATGAGACATGAACTTGCCTGCCTGCAGCGGCACGGGGTCCAGAGAGCTAATGGCAGTAAAATGACTTGGTTTTGACTGGGAATCCTGCAGGGAGTGGAGCGAGGGAGAGAAATGGGCCGTTTCCTTCCTTATTTATTTATTTCCCCCCCAAAGGAGGTTTTTCATTGCTGCAAAATCCCTGTGTTGAGGGGCAGGTCTGGGGTGTCCAGCAAAGAGCTCCCCTGTGCTGTGCAGACATGATGGGCCAGGTCTCCTCTGGCCCAGGGCTGGGGGTCAGGCTGGGAGGCCACTCAGGAGCGGTCAGTGTGATTTTGGGCTCCCTCTAGGCTGTTTGTTCCTGGAGCTCTGGCAACACCAGGCTGGGGAAGGGAAATTTTGCAAACAAAATCCAGGTGATACGTGCAAGGGGGGCTCCAGCTGCCTCTCCTGGAGATGCACCCGCTCTGGGGAGCGACCGCGAGCGCTTGCCTTGGCTCCAAAGCCCTGGGGTGCAGACCCCTGCAGCAGGACGGGCTGCCTGGCTCCGCAGCTGTGTGTCCAGTGGCAGCTGGTGGCGATGCAGCCGGGGAATGTGTCCCAGCACCTGTGAGCATCTCTGGGCTCTGCAGGACGTGGCGAGCCTGGATTATGCCTTGCTGCAGCCCCGTGGGCTCTGGTGCAGCCCAGGGCGGTGCAATGCTTGCAGGGATGCATGGAAGGAGCTATGGGAAGGAGCTGCAGAGATAAAGCCCGGGATGGTTGGTCCCTGCCTCTGGGACATGGTCCCTCCCCCGAGCACTGGAGATGGTTTTGCAGCCAGAGCTCTGTGTGGTGCAGGGGAATTTTTAATCATCGTTTGATTTCTCCTGCCCAGCTGAGCCCTTGCCCTGCCCCATCCAGGGGTCTTTGTGGATGGTGAGGATGGTGACGGTCGGTGGCAGGGCCACCACTAGAGGGGGGCAGGGTGCCATCGTGCAGGACCAGCCGTGTGTCCTGGGGTGCTGGGGACCCACAGGGCAGGGGCGCAGCCCAGGAGCCGAGCGCTCCCAGTGGGCCCCTCGGCTTTCGCTGTCCCGGAGCAGCAGCAGCAGCCCCGGCACCTGCTTCTGCAGTTCCAGACCCTCGTTAGATCTGTCTGGCTGAGGCCGGGCAATGACCCGTGCCCAGGCTCTGGAGATCTGCCTGGTTTGATTAGTCTTTGCACGGCTTCCCAGATCGCGGATCCGGCTGTGGCACGGCTGGGATGAGGGCAATGGAAAGGCTTGTTCCTCACTGACGATATGCTTGTGGGAGGTAGGAGGAAGCAGCATTGCTCCTTCCTCTGGCGCTGTGATAAATGCCACACTGGGCATTTATCCCACCCCATTTATTACCACCCTCGGGGGTATGTACCTGCACCTGACCTGTTGCAAATCTACAAATACTTTTTCCCCCAGGAGCTGTGCAGATGGGGCAGGAGGGCAGCTCCATCCCGTTGCTGCCCGTAGCATGGGGGTAGGGCTGCTCCCTGCTCCGTGAGCGTGTGCTGTAGGCAGGTGTCTCCCTCCAGATGTGCCTCTCCCTCCAGATGTGCAGGACCAGCCTCATGGTGGAAGGGCTGCTCTGGGGCGGTGCAGGAACAGGGCTCCCTGGGGATGCAGAGGCTGGTCCCACACCTTGGAGGAAGGATGGGTTTCCCTTCCTCTTGCCCTTGAGCTTTAAGGCCTGGGCTCCTGCCTGCTCGCCCAGCCCCATGTGCTGCCCACCCTTCCGGGCAGCACCCCAGGGTGGGACCAAGATTTGGGCTGCGCGGGGAGCAGTGGCTTGTATGTGGCTATGGGGATGCTTGGGGCAGGTGGAGAGTGACAGGGGGAAGGGGCTGCTCATCTTCTGCCCCTTCCTGACGAGTGCTGAGGCTGTTGGCAGCACAGGCTCATCGGGTAATTCAGGCTGCATCTCCCCCAGTGATTCAGTGAGGGATTCAAACCAGCTCCCCCCTCCCCTCCCCATTATTTGCGCTTTCTTCTTGCCTGCCATGATATTTTTACCTTCAGTTCGTTCAGATTATATGATCAAAGGAGGCACAAAAGGGAGAGAACAGAGAGGAAAAAGCTTAAAAGAAGAAAGGGAGAGGCTGTGGGCTCTGGGGCACTTCTAGCTCTGTGGGAGCTGGCCATGGGCTCAGAGGACTTTCCTGGGAGCGGGTCCATGTGGTGACCCATCGTGCCTTCTCCAAGGGGTAGAAATGTTGTGAATTCTAGGGTAGGGTGCAAGAAATGACCTGATTTTGGCTGGCCTGGGGCTGCATGGTGGGGTTTGAGAATCTCTGGGTCTCCCCATCATCTGCATCCTCACCACAGGCAGAGCCTGACCCGCTTCCAGGCTGTAGCAGGAGCTGCTTTCCCTGGCTCCGCTCCTGCTGCATGGGATGGTTCTTGCAAAGGAGATGGGACCATGCGGAGGGGTGATCCCTGCCCTTGATCCCCATCCGAGCAGGGCAGCGCTCGCGGGGCCTCTCCCGGCGGCGGGGCAGGCTGGGGTGGGCGGGTGTCGTGCCGCAGCACTCCCAAGCTCCTGTCTTTTGAAGCAAAGAGCTCGGCACTGGGTAATTCTGGTTGCTTAAAAGCCCTGGCTGTCAGAAACGCTTTGGAGATGGGCCTTCAAGTGGCTCCGACGGGCAGGGATGTGCATAATTTATGGAGGTGAGCTGAGGCAAGGGCCCTCCTGGCTGGGGCGGCTGCTGAGCTGGGAACCTCCTCTGTGGTGTAAAGGGCTTCGGCATGGCTGGCTCTGGCGGGCAGCACCCCTCGGGGCCGGCTGAGGATCCGGCCTGGCAGGCGCGGGCTCGGATGCTGGGCTCTGCGCTTGAGCTGAGATTAATTTAAGCTGTTTCTTTGGTCTCGCTGTTGCAGCCCATCCTGCTTGGGGAATGCATTTGCCTGCTCGGCTCTCCTCTGCTTTTTGGTGCCTTGCATTAATCATGCGCTGCCCTCGCAGCATCCATCAGCGGCTGCTTGGCGACAGCAGGGATGGGCTGCGGGGGAGAGCCTTCCGAAGGGGAAACTGAGGCAGGGGTCCATGCTGCTTGGTCAGGGGCAGCTCTGGGCTGCGGGGGGGTGAAGAGCTGTCCTGCCGTGACCTCAGAGCCAAGGCTGTGGCAGCACCCTATGCCCACTCGAGGGGCTCTGTGCTGAGAGCAAAAGAGACAAGATGAGAGCACGGGGGTTGTGGGAGGATGGGGAGAGGTCAGACCCCCTGGGCTCGCCCCAGCTGTGAGCAGGAGGCTCCTGCAAGGGTGTGGGCCAGGATGGAGGGGGTGGGATGGGCTGAGCCCTCTGCCAGCTCCAGCGCTGGCTGTGGAGGAGCTGGCACCTCTGAGATATGGTGTGGGAGCCAGTGTGCTGGGGCAGGGTGGCACTTTGCAAGAGCAGGTGGGGTTTTTTCCACCTGGTGAAAGGACCAAATCTCACCCCGTGCTGTTTGATGGTCAGTCAGGACCCGAGGGTGCCTCCCCTCCACGCTGCAGGGCAGGGCTGCTCTTCAAATGCTGCTTCTTGGGGGAGAGCAGCGGTGATGTCAAAACGGTCCTCACAGGCTGTGCTTGATGCCGGGGCTGCCAATGCCCCGTGGCCCTCAGGGAGGCGTTGGGATGCGGGTCGGGCTGCAGCGTCTGTGCTTGGCACAGCCCGTGGGCATCACCCAGGCACTGCTGCCAGTGCCTTCGCCACCAGCTTTGCCCCCAGTTTCCCAAGGGACCATTCGCTCCCTCCTCCCCCCATGGGCACCCAGCTTGGCGTCCGAGGGCCTTTGCAGCCCGATGCTCTCAGCACACAGCTGACCGATCAGCCTTGCCACTTTTAATTTGGGCGGATTCTCAGGTTGCTTGCCCAGGGCAACCAGAAAGCCAGACTCCTCCATGGCTTGGGCAAGCCCTTGCTGCTGTTGGTATTTGCTGCTGGAACCTGTCGATAATGGATGCTTGCAAGGAAGCAGCTGCTGATTCAGAAATCAGTGGCCCGAAGGAAGACTGGCAGGAGCAGCAATGCTTAGGGTAGTGATTCAGATCTGTAATGCTGGGTTTTGTCAGTGCCTGGCCACGTCGGCTCTTGCTTAAGACACAGATTGACTCCCAGTCCCCTCGGTTTGCAGTGTGGTGCTCGAGATGTAGGGACTCATGGCAGGCGACTGAAAAACCCCTTGGGAAACAGCCCCCAGCTCCTTCGGCACTGCCCTTGCTTGAGCTCGGTGGCGCAGGGGATGGGGGATGGCTCATGTCCCTGACCCCTGCCGAGAGCCTGGCAGACTTGGGAGGAGGCTTGGGAAGGTCTTCAGCCTCAGCGTGCTTTGCTGGGGACAGGAGCTTATGTCTGGCTGGGCCATCGATGGGGACAAGGAAAGGGCAGGCGGGCGTAGCGGGGGATGCTCAGGAGTGGAGGGGACTTGCCTCTCGATAGAGTGGCTGTTTAAAGAGCAGGTTTCTCCCCAAATCAGCTCAGGGTTTAAATCAAACTTGCCTTTAAGGCAGCTGCTTGGTTCCTGTGCCTGGCTGTGCCCTGGGCCAGGAGGGATGCTCTAGGGTGGGTGGGGACCAGGGCTGTGGGTACATGTGGGGTCTGAACCCCTCTGAACACTGCTTCGGGGTCTGCCCTCCTCAGCAGCTCCCCAAAGAGGAGATGGGGTGGGACAGGTCCTGGGGCCTCCCTCCAGCACTGGTCCTGCTCCTCAGGGCAGAGTGAGCCGGAGGCCCCTGCACTGGCCCCTCCAACTGGATGCGGTTTGGGCTGAGCTGGTGTGAATCAAAAATCAAGTGAATCCCAAATCTTTTTTTTTTTTTTGCAATAACACCCAGTGCTAATTTCTGCCAGGCTCTCTGATGAAAGCTCGGAATAGCTGATGTCCTCTTCATCCTCCTGCTTAATTTTCTTTCTCTCTTCCTCCCTCCTGTCCTTTCCCCCCCGCCAAGGACTCCGGAGGAAGGACCCGAAGCTTTGCTCGGGCTCACGTCTCCACTGCCGCCTCTTCTCCCCGGCGTAGCCATGCAGACCCCGGCACCCTCCTGCAGCCTGGCTGCCTGCTGCTGCCCGGGGACCGGCATCACCACCGGGAGCTGCTGACGGTGCCGCGAGCAGGAGCCCGCCGGGAGCCATGCCGCCCGCCCGCCCCAGCCTCGCTCCCTGACCGCCGCCGGGTTTCGGGCCACGAGCTCTGCCCCAGCACGGCTTTGGCGATGAGCGGGGGTTATTTTTGCATGGAGCGTCTCTCCTTCTGCCTCCTCCTGAGTGTCTGGAGCTGGGGGTGGGTGCCTGGGGGTGCCGCCAAGCCCAAAGGCCAGGGCTACCCGCACATGAACTCCATCCGGATTGACGGGGACATCACGCTCGGGGGGCTCTTCCCCGTGCACGGCCGGGGCGCAGAGGGCAAAGCCTGCGGGGAGCTGAAGAAGGAGAAGGGCATCCATCGCCTGGAGGCCATGCTCTTTGCCCTGGACCGTATCAACAACGACCCCGACCTGCTCCCCAACATCACCCTGGGCGCCCGCATCCTGGACACGTGCTCGCGGGACACACATGCCCTGGAGCAGTCGCTGACCTTCGTGCAAGCCCTCATCGAGAAGGACAGCACCGAGGTGCGCTGTGTCAACGGCGGTCCCCCCATCATCACCAAACCAGAGCGGGTGGTTGGCGTCATCGGCGCCTCGGGCAGCTCCGTCTCCATCATGGTGGCCAACATCCTGCGGCTCTTCAAGGTAGGGCTTGGCGAGGGTAAAAATAACCAGTCGGCAAAACCACCGCGGGTGTGTTTGCGGTGTTTCTCCACGTGTGCCTCTTCCTCCACAGCTGGGGGTAGGCAGCAGCCGTTGTCTTTAAAACTGTTCTCCTGCCTCCTCTGGGTCCCCAGGGATGCCTTCCTCCATCCTTCTCCAGTGATTACACTTTTAGCAGGAGGATTTTTATCTCTTCTCCCCTGGCTTCATGGCGAGGGGGGGATGCTGATGCTCCCCTGGTGTCAGCGGGGCTGCGGGAGGGAGGTTGCCTTGCAGGGGATGGGTGGGGAGGTGGGCTGAGGATGGGTGTGGGGTGGGGTAACTCGGGCTGGAAGGGACCGTGGGGAGCTGAGCCCACTGCCCGTGCCCAATGGTGCTGTCTCTGGCATGAGACCGGGTTGCTCAGGGCTTGGTTGTGGTGGATCTTGAAAACCTCCAAGGCTGGAGAGGGTCCAGCTTCCCTGGGAGCTCCCCGAGAGTTTCTGGGGTGCAGCCCTCATCCCCCTCCCTGGCTGTTACTTGAGGGGGCTTGGCTTGTCAGTGGGAGCAATGTCTCCTGGGGGGGTCAGCCCGGGGGTCCCTGGCCATCCCGCTCAGCACCCTGGCTGTAAGATACCCTTTGCCATCATGTAAGACACACTGGGCACGCCCTGCCTGTTGTTGTCACCTACAGACTAATGCTCTCGACTTGCCTCCCTGCAAGCAGGTGATAGTTGGGAGCATTTCAGTATAGACCACCCTGACACCAGCTATGGGAGGTGGCTCAATAAGGGGGTGTGGATTTTACCCCCAAAATGTAAGGCCACACCTGAGCCGGGTGGCTGGGGAGCCGCAAGGTTGCTGCGTTCACTGCTGGGATGGAGGCAGCTATCGCCGACGGGGTGCAAGGACGGCTGTGACCGCTCTGTGCTCCAGCCCAGGGGACATCAGCCAGGCTGGGGACGCTTGACCTGTGTCGCTGGCCTTGGGTGTGAGGGGGGCAACAGGATGCTCAGGGCTGCGGTGGGATGAGGGCTGGATCTCCCTCCCGCTCTCCCTGCCAGCCGCAGGAAAGCCGAGGAGTTTATAATTACTTTCCTCCTCGCTGTGCGTTTATTTATCCGCAGCAACGTCCCTGGGCGGGGAGAAGTGTAAATACCCCCCACACCCAGCAGCGGTGGGAGCCCTGTGCTGCCTCAAGTGGGGTCCCAGCTCTGCCTCCCCTCCCAGCTCTGTGAAACCCCTTGGTTCTGCAGGGCTGATGCTGTTTTCTTTTTTTCTCTTTCCCCCCTCCTCTTTCTCCGCCGGCTCGGTGTGCTGAGAGCGCTGGGTGCCCTCCTGGGAGGGCTGGAAGCTGTTAGTGAAGACGGAAAAAACAGATCACTGATGGAGTTTGATTTTTCTGGGTCCCTTTTTTTAAAACGTGTTAATGTTCCAGGCGACGAGTGAGAGGGCTATTCAATAATTAAAATAATATAAATTAGAGGGAGCGGGAGGAACTTAAAAGCTATTTGCTGAGACAAAAAAGATTGAATGCTTGCCTCAGAGAGGAGGGAGGCAAGCAGTGGGAAAGGAGGCGGGAGAGTGACAGTTGGAGGAGTGGAGGGTACCTCCATCCTTTCCAGATTTTGGTTTTTTTATCTCCCCCTTCTCCTCCAGTTTTGATCCTCGGGCAAAGCAGCTGTGACCTATGCTGGAAGGATGTCACAGAGCCCACAGGCACCCATTCCCCAGCCTTGCATCTGGGCATGGGTGCTGCCAGTGGCCTGGTGAGGGCACGTCTGAAGCCCTGGGTGTCCCCAGCAACTTTAAAATCCAGAGCTGATCTCAGCCCAACGTGACAGTGAGGAGGCACGTAGAGGATGGAGACCTTGAAATCCCTGGGAGGGGATGGTGCGGGATGAGCTCAACCCTTCCTAGACAACAGTGAATCCCTGTGTGTGCGTGACAGGGTGTGCATGCACGTGGGTGCAGAGTGGGTGCACTCCCTGGCGGTCCCCGTCTCAGGGACATCATTCCCACGGGACGCGGGGTCTCGCCCCGCCTCGCTGGGCACAGCCGTGTTCCTGCGGGGGCTCAGGGGGCTCGAGGAGGCTCTTCCCTGTCACGACCTGAGAGCTGCTGCCGCTCTTTGTTATTCAAATAGTGGGTTTATAGCAGGGACATGCTTAAAATGAAAATAAGGCAACTTCCATTTCACACCGCCGCTGACCTTTAAGCGCGGGTGACTCCCGCTCTGAGGTTCAGCAAAGCATTTGCCTTCCCAGGCGCCGCTTGCTCAGGCAGTTGCCTCTGCCCGTTCCCTTGGGAGTGACACTTTTCGGAGCTCTGGCTCCTGCAGCGGCATCATGGCACGAGGCGAGTACTGCTCGTGCTCCCCTCAGCGCCCGCGCCAGGAGCCCTCGGCACTCCCCCAGCGAGGGGGTGCTGGTGTGAGGTTCTGGGACCCAAACAGGGGCACCCGCCCCCGGTGCTGGGGGAAGCACTGGGGTGCCTGCCCTGGATGGGGCTCGGTGCCCCCTCCCTGCAGGTAGCTGGTGATGGGGGAGGCATGGGGGTATTTCAAGTGCCTTCTAAGTACTTTGATTTTTATATTGCTGAAATGGTTCTGGGGGAGGGTTGTAGCACATCAGTGAGCAGCACAGGCACAAAATCAATTAGAAAGTACGCCAAGGTGAGGAGCAAACAGCTTCCCCCGTGCCCGCTGCAGCGCCTGGGTGCGTGCTCACACCCGTGCGCCTGGGGAGCCGTCCCCTCCCTTTGCTGAGCCCCATTTCAACCACGGCTCCCCTCACCCCGCTCCCAGCAGCGGGAGGTGGGTCGCAGCAGGTCTGCATCCCACCGTGCAAGTGCTGCAGAGCCCTCGCTGGGTGGGAGTCACAGCAGCCCCCCCAGTTCATCCCCAGGAGCTTGGAGCAGCCCCTTCTCTACCTCTGGCCATATGGATGGTGGAAGTGGCCGTTCCTGCACTGGGATGACGCTGTGCCCCTCTGTGGTCCCTCACACCATCCCATGCTCCCTTTCTGTGCATCCCACCCTGCTCCATCCCTGCTCCGCTCCTGCACAGCCCACCAGCCCTCCCTCACTGGCGGCGAGCCTTGCCCCTCCCTGCCAGGGGTTTTGTCGCTCCCGTGCTGCATAAATAAATAACATGTCCTTCATTAGATGCCACTGCCTAATTAAAGCTGTACATCAGTGGTACAACTTGCAGATGCGGCATCCTCCGTCCAAGCCGGTTTCATCATTCCTCGTAGCTCTGCCTGCAGAAAAATCTTCCCTCAAATCCCCGGTCTCGTTGCGATAGCATCTCTCTGGCGTCACTGCGAGAGCTTTCTGGCACGCTCCAGCTCCTTCCCACCCCTTTCCGCTGCCTTTCCAGACCCAGCTCTACCCAGTTTCTCCTCAACCACCACAGCAATGATGGTGTCAAAAGAACCAGGTCCATCCCCTGCAAATGTGATCCCTGAAAAGCTGCGTCAGGGTCTGGGGTGCATTTTTCAACCCAGAAAAAGCTGGGACATGATGGAGCTGGAGTGCTCGGCGGGGGTGAGGAGCATCCCTGGTGAGAGGATGGACTCGACGCGTGCCAGACACTTTGAGGCGCTTGTTTTCTTCATGGCAGCGAGTGCAGCAGCTCTTTTTAGCACAGGAGTGTTGTACGGCATGAATAATTCACTTAATGGAGGATGCTGCCCATCGTGTGCGCACGGCGGGAGCTGGGTGTGCTCCGCACCTGCAGGCACGCAAGGCTTTGCTGCCTGGGGCTGGGTTGCTGCAGGCAGAGGGGTTCGGAGCTGGATCAGACCCCCTGGTGCTGAGCCCCCCAGGCTTGTGTCTGCTCCCTGCCATGGGGGGTGGCCCAAGGCTTTGGGGGCAGCGGGATGGGAGGGATGCTGCATTCGGCACCCAGCTTCCCTGCTTAGTGGGTAAATAACCTTCATGAAGACGGGAAGGTGGAAATCGGCCGGGGGATGCTCTGATTAATCACCCACTCTGCTCCTGCCATTTCATTTCCTTGTTCTTCACTGGGTTTATTAAAACAAATTGCAGCTGCCTGGCTCCCCTGGGCCGCCCAGGCTCTGTAGCCCCTGGCCACGGCGGCTCCCCCCTTGGTCTTTGGGCACAGCATGGCTCTGCGAGGAGGAGTGGGAGGCCAAAGGCAGAGGCGATGTCAGGCCTGGCAAAGAGCATGCTGAAGGGCAATGGCTTTGGTTCTTGGCTGGGATGGGAGCTGTTTTTTTTTTTCCTTGGGAAAAAGGGATGATAAGCCCATGCCGGGGCTGGCCGGGAGATCCTCCCGCAGCTGCCGTGCTTCTCGGTGCGTAATTTCTTGACAAGAGCCAGATTTATTGAAGGGACCGATCAGCCTCTGCCCGGCCGGTGTCAGCCCTGGCGTTAAAGCCGCCTGATTTACAAGCTCAGTTTAACAGGTTGCACCAAAGGAGCGGGCAGGTCGGGGAGTCCATTGCTCCCTGACCCAAGCTGTGTCCCCTCGAGCGCGGCTGTCGTGTGTCACCCCAGAGCGGCTGTCTTTTGGTGGCACCGTAGCTGGGAAATGGAAGAATTTGTTGTCAGCTCCACATCGTGTCAGTGCATTGTGATGCCTGAGGGATTTGCTTGCCTTGTCCCCATGTTCAGTTGGGGAAACTGAGGCACGGAGATCTGGTGAGCCGCCCAGGGTCTGTGGGGTGCAGGATCTTTATCGCTGTCCGAGGAGATGCTGAGGGCTGGTCCTGTCTTGGCACTGGGCCCCGGGGAAGCAGCAGCGGGCCGGGGGATGCGGCTCGCTCTGCTCTGATGGCAAGGTCTGACTATCCCTGCTCAGGCTCTCGCTCCTCCAGCCCCTGCGGTGCTTTACGTTCTCCCTAATTAAAAGCTGCCGTCCAAATGGCTCGATGATGGAAATTCTAATTAAATCAATTCCATCTTGTCGGTGAACCAGAGGTTTGCATAAGTTATGCATGAAATTAATAATTATGGTTAGGGAATTAGCTGCTCCCAACCCTGTCTCTGGCGTGGGGGGGCTGGTGCCAGGAGTATGAGGGCGGGTGCAGGAGCCCCTTCTCACGGAGACGCTTCCGACCGGTGTGCGTGGCTCTGACTGCAATGGCCTGTTTGCTTTCGGCTGCTTCCCTCCTGGCTGCTCAAGGCTGATGTTCAGACTGATGGCTTAAGATGGAGCATTGCAGCCCCCCAGGCCTCAGCTGTGCTGAAATTGCCACCTTTGCCTAATTCTTTCCAAATTCTGTCCAGGGATTCTGTCCGCCGCCAGTAGAGAAAATGCTGCATCAGCTTCTAAGCCAGCAGTAATGAAATGGGTACGAAATCAAGGTGTGTTTGCGGAGCTTTTGAGGTTGATCACACCAATCCATTGACCCAGGGGCTGGGGGGAGCAGGGCGACAGCCCCAACCCCGGCTCCCCATTGCTGTTGTACCCTGAGGGACATTTCTCAAGGTTGGGGGCGCTGCTAAATGATGCTGGCTCTGGTTTTTGGTTCAAGATAAGGGAAGAAGGAGGTTTTTTTCCCCCTGCCCCAGGGTTACTCCTGGATCTTGATGGGCCAAGGGAGCCTTGGGGTATAGGAGAGCTGGTCCTGCTGATTTCCCCACCACCACTGTGGTATTTATCCCAGGCTGGTGATGAGCCAGGCAGGGTACCACCGGTGCCCAAATATGCAGCTGAGATACGTTTCCAGCTCCCCCTCCCTACTGCATTCTTCTTCTTTCGAAGAACCTTGAATTCCCTGCCTGCATTTTGCTTTTATGGACCTAAAAGGACTTTTGTCTTTTATCTGAGAAAATAGCTGGTGCTGGGAGTTGGGCTATTGTAGACCAGGAGATAAAAAAGGCAGAGCGGGGAAAAAGGCAGAAGTCTATGAAACGGTCATTTGGGAACTGGTATTTTATCTTCACTTCCACCCAAGGCAGAGGAGTGAGAGAAAAAAAGCTCTTTTCCATTTGTTTATTAAAATACAGCTTCCAGATCGTAGCCTGTAGATCAACAGGTATTTTCTTGGCTTCATTTTCCAGCAGGGGTTCAAGCAGGATGGGCACCCGGGGGTTAAATCCAGATGCATCCCAGGCAGCTGGGCTCAGATAGGATGCGCAGGTCACAGGGAAACAGCTGGGAAGTTTCCATCACCAGTGCCCGGCTGAGGAGGCAGGGATCTATTTAAACTAAATCACTGTGCAGAGAAAAAATCATTGGGAAAGGATCCTTTAGAAAGGCAGGGTTGCATTCCTGCCCCCAAATCTCCTTTCACGAGGGCTTCCCTTGCCCATTTGCCCTCGTCGCATGGGTGTGCTGCATGCCTCGCCTCCACCCCAAGCCCCCGCGCCCATCCTTTGGCCAGCACCACTCCGGGCAAGGCAGGGAGGAGGCAAGGAGTGCGGGTGCAGAGCAGCCCCCCCACTCCCTCCCCAGGATGAATGATTGCCAGACGAGTGCCTTGCCTGCTGAGCAGAATTTTAATCGAGTCTCATACACCGGCTCCCGGTCACAGATACCCAACGAGCAGATCACAGCCCCTCGGAAAGGAGCACAAAGCAGATTGTCACAGAGAGTAATCCTATTTGTGCCTTGATAAAGGTTCCTTCCTTTCCCTCTCCCGCTCCTTCTCCTTGTCTCCCTTTTTTTCATCCTATATTTTGCAGGTAGGTAGTAGGGTGGCTGCTCCTTTCCAGGGCTGTTTTAGCATTCAGGTGGAGTCGTGGGTTTATAACACCGGTATCGCATTTAAAAGAGAGAGAGCTGGGGGGGGAGTGGGGGGAGGAGGAGAGAGGAAGAGGGGAAAATAATGGAGAAACAAAGGGGAAACTCTGCGATGCAGCCTGAGAGCAGGAGCGGAGGAGGATGAGGTGGGTCGCGGTGGCTGGGAGTGTTGGGAGACCCGGGTGGCTCCAGTGCAGGTCCCCCCATCCTTGGTCTGCCACTAGCCAGCCGGCACCGTGCCCACGGGGACGGGGGCTTCTCCCACGCTCGGGGCAGGGGCGGGTCAGATGGGGTGTTGGGGTGGGATGACACTGATGTTTAACCGGGGAGCTGTGGTGGTGAAGCACCATCGTAAAGAGGCAAGTACTAAAATTTCAGGCTCCCAGCAGGGTGGCTTGATCTTATAACATGAGCTAGAGACCCTAAAGACCCCGGACCTCTCCCTGTCCCCTCCAAGCCCACCCAGGTGCTGGGAATTGGCTAATTGCTTAATGGAGAGTGCTGATGGGTGAGGCCAAAGGCAGCCGGAGTTGATTCGGGTGTCCAGCACAACCCAGGTGCCTGCTGAGCCCAGGGGGTTACTGGGATCCATTGCAGTCCCCCGTGGCTCTGGCAGTATTTGTGCTCCTGCAAGCAGCAATTACTGAATTATTCCTAAACTAGATTAGAGGGAGCAGGAGAGGGGGGAAAGTCCTCTAAAAGCTGCTGGGGATTGCCGCGGTGAGGCTGTACCATGGCAGCTGGCTGAGCTCCAGCCCCTGCTGTTATATCGCTGTTGAATTTAAAACCTTGCCCAGGCTTTGGAGTGGGCTCTGCCAGCCCCTGCAGTGTGCCAGGGAGGTGTCAGGCTGCGCCCGGGAGAGGTGTGTGGTACCTGGGTGTGGGATGAGGGGACGATGGATGGGGCTGTCTGGGTATTTGGTGCGCCCTTGGTAGGGAGCTTCGAGCTAGTGGGGAGAACCTGGGCTTGATAATTTAATAAGTCTTTTCCATCTTTAAGGTAAATTAACATCTGTGGTATGTTTTGGAGATGTCAAGTGCTAAGCATCGCATGATTCTCCAGTGCTAAATCATTCTAATGCACTGTGCGAGGAGCGGCAGCTCTGGTTAATTTAAAGGGCTTATTTATGGCTTGAGTGGGCAGGACCTTGTGTGTGTGTGGGTCGGATCTGTCCTTCCTGGGGCAGGAAGCCAAAGGGATGCCTTAGCAGTGTACCAGTGCTGCCCAGGGCAGAAGCAAGATTTTCTGTTGCCTCTCCCATTCTGGGCAGATCTGATGCTCGGGGAACCCTTCTGGGCTCCTGCTGGGTGTCCCTGAGCTTCAGGTGGTCTCCGAGCCCTGACATCTCCAGGGGCTGGGCCAGCCTGGGTGGTCAAGGCTTGGTGTCTGCTTTCCCTGGATGGTGCTGGTCCCCTTTGCCCAGGCAGCACCTAGAGGCACCCACAGCTTTCGTTTTGGCCAGCACCTGGGGAGCACGGAGGGGAGATCAAAGTAGGCAGACAGGCATGTTACATGCAGAAATGAAAGCTTGGGATGCTCTGAGTGTCTTCCTGCAAAGCCCAGGGCTGCCTGGCTCCTTGGTGGACCTCGAAGGGACCTCCTGGTGGCTGCTCTGCCCTGGGTCTGGTTTCTGTTCTTCCTCAGGAGATCCTGGAGTCCTCCTGACCTGCTGGGCTCTGCCCAGCCAGGCATTTCCATGGGCAGAAATGTAAAGCAGCACCTTTGTGCTTTCTGATGGTTTTATTGTCCCCCTTCCCTGACATGTGTGGGTTTAGACCAGTCTGGAGGGCGCAGAGCAGATGCGTGTCCTGGCAAGGGTTGGGGCGGTTTTGTGTGTCCCGTACCCGACTGTGGATGGAAATCACCAGATCAAATCCTTTGGATTGCCACCAGGACCCTGTAGAGCTGATCACCCTCCACTTCGTGGTCTTCCCTCCATGAGCTGCTGGTCCTGGGTGCTGTGGAGCATCCTACGTCTGTCTGGTGTCATATGCTCCCACGTGACCCATAGTCTTCCTTGATTTCCACCTCCCCCTCCTGCAGAGCAGGGCTTTGGGAGCATGGGCAAGGTGAGGGCATCACAGTGGGGTGGAGATCACCTCTTTCTCCTGACGCTTAGTCTTTCTTCATCCCAGATCCCCCAGATCAGCTACGCCTCCACCGCACCGGACCTGAGCGATAACAGCCGCTACGACTTCTTTTCCCGCGTCGTCCCGTCTGACACCTACCAGGCCCAAGCCATGGTGGACATTGTCAAAGCCCTCAAGTGGAACTACGTCTCCACCTTGGCCTCCGAGGGAAGCTATGGAGAAAGCGGTGTGGAGGCCTTCATCCAGAAGTCCAGGGAGGATGGTGAGTGGGTTTCCCTCAGGATGGGGGCTCGGCGTGGGCTTTGGAGCAGCTGGGACTGGAGGAGAAAAGGCAATGGATGGGAATGGCGGGATGCGTCTGGTTGGGCTTCTTGGCCTGAGCGGGGATGTGGTTGCAGTGCGTGAGCAGGGGTGGATGGCACGGTCTGGGGGGTGATCCCAGGGCGGTGCTCTGCTGATTGCGGGGAGAATGGGGTGTCCAGCAAGGATCACCACCAGCAATCTCAAGCTGCTCCATAGGGCAGGCTGCTTTATTGCTGCCAGCTCCTTTCGGAAAGCATCTCGAGATCCCATTCCCTGCTCACCAGGAGACCTTGGATCCTCGGTGGCTGCCGAGCCAGTCTAACCCCCTCCCTCCGCAGCTGAGCCACAGTGCTGGGCCCGTTCCAGAAGAAAAGACTTTTACAAATACTCCAGGGTTTAACAGAAAATAAAGTTGGCACCAACGCGCGCTTCGCCCAATTTTAGTGGAATTATCCCTGAGGGCAGGTGCTTTAACTTGTCTATAGGCTTTGGACAGGCGGAAAGTCCGTGCTCAGCAAAACTCTTTGGGAGGATTTGTCTGGAGCCAGAAAGGGTTTTGCTGACGGGAGCACTGGGATGCTTAGGGGGGATTATCAGCCTCGGGAGCAGTGGAGGAGCTCATGGGTACCCGCTGGTGGCTGAGCATCACTCCCAGAACCGGCTGGGATGGTGAGGACCCCTGGTGTCGCTGTTGTGGGTGCTATTACCATGAGCCCGAAGCCACCCTGAGACCCTGCAGAGGGACCGGCACAGGACTGGCACAGCACGGGGGTCCCTCCTCACTCCGGCACTGCTTCACCTCCGCAGCATCGTGTGCACAGGGTGAGACGGGAACTAAAGAGTGTTTTCTGAGGCAGTTAAAACCCTGCAGCGCACAGGCTGCTGCCTATTACTGGCTTAACTGTATGTGAATGGCACATTAAGTTCTGGCAAAATCGGTGGGACACCAGCCTATCTGGAGCTAGTCAAACTGTGTTATGGCCTTATAAATGGATAAAGGGAATAAAAACTTCTAGGTGACGAGCTCCTAATCAAAGCCCTATAAATAGGAACAGCGTTAATTCTGTCTCGCGCGCGCGCCCTGGCACTGGGAACCGGCTGTGCTTTTAATATGCAGAGAAACCCATCTGGGGATTCAACCTGGAATCTGCTCTTCAGGATTTTAACTTAAAAAGCAGAATATTTTCACGGGGCTGTGGTTTTGCAAGGAGGAGCACATGGGGAGGCTTCGGAGTAGGCAGGTGGGATGCTTGTGGTACGGCTGGACACGGGGCGTGCTGCCTGCGTGCCCCGTGATGGGGATGCGGGTGTGAGCGGTGCCGGGGTGCCTGCGCTGAGCTGGGGTTGTCTCTGCACACAGCTGGGTGTGACAGCGAGCTGCTGCAGGGGATACACGGGGCTGCAGGTGGGAAGGTGCCCTCGGGCACATGCGGTGCCCGGCAGGACCGGGGGAGCTGAGGGGGGTGCCCCGTGGGATCGGGTGCCCTGCAGGATGGGGTGCTCCATGGAAGGGCTGTGGGGCTGCAGCAAAGGGCTGACTTTATGGCTCTGTTAACAGCTTCGTCGCTAACCCTGCCGGGGTTTGTAAATGCTAACAGCAGCCCCATCTGGCTGGTGATGATAATGAGATTCTCATCTGACTACAGGAGGAATAAGGGAAAGCAGCTTTTTTTTTTTTTTAATTGGGGGTGGGGTGGCATTATGCATTATTGTAAGCATTTTTCCACCCAAAAAGGGGAGTTTTCTTGCCCGTCTTGGTCCATCAGGGCCAGGCTGACGGGACCGCTGGTTGACTCGGGGAGGTGACAGCGACACTGGGTTAAGCAGCTTTGTTGGCCGGTGCCTGGCCCTGTTGTGCCCTCATCCACAGCTGGAGGATGCTCTCCCGCCCCATCCACGGCTGCTGCTCCGCTGGGGGTCCGGGTGCCTGGCTGCACGTGGCTGGGAGGGGCAGGTTGATGGACAGGCACGATCTGAACCCACGTTCCTCCTCCATTAAGCACCAGTAAGGAGCGGTTGTCATGACTGGTGGTCCCAGTGCAGCACGAGCACTTCTTCTTTGAGATACCTGTGGTTACCGCGAATTCCTATAACCAGATGGTTAATGATACGATGGCGTAATTGCAGAGTAAACGAGTGTATATGGAGTCGAAATGCACACGTATTAATCCGGGGCTGAGGCAGTCCTGTAATTTGTGTATCCACATAACCCAACGATTATGTGCATTAGTGATAATTTAGTTATCAAAAAGCATAATTCCACTGTAATTGCGGTATAACAGCGGCATAAGTGCAGCCCGTGCGTTATCAGCAGTAATGCTGCTTCCCTGCTCGCGCTGCAGGGATATGTTTATTTATAAGAGCCGTCATATATCAGCCTGAGCGCGGGGCTCCGGGAAAGCACCTCTCCCTTGGGTGCCTGGGTGGGCTCCAAGCTGTTCCCTAAAGCCTCTTGCCTGGGAGGGAGCGCTGGAGGTCAGCCTCGCTGCTTTGCCCGTGGAAGGTGGCTCCACAGCCGTGAATAATGGTGCAGTTGGACCAAGAACGTGCTTTTTCTTTTTTTTTTTTTTTAATTTTTATTTGAAAAATCCCCCAGCCTTGCCTCCTGTGGTGGCAACTGCAGGGCTGGAAGAAGAGCCAGGCTGTGCCTGCTTCGCCTTTCTGCCTTCCCCCATAAGTAGGGACAGCTCTGCTGACACCAGAAGGCTTTACACCAGCGCAGAGCTGCTGGGAATGGGTGAAGGATCCGTCCCCTTCTTTTATAGCCTGTTTGTACACGCCTGGCTCTCATTTGCACTTCTCCAGCAGTGTAGAGGGTCCTGCGATTTATTGCGGCTTCAAGGTGCCTCCAGCCTGTCAAAGTGGTGTAAAAGGGCTCTCGGTTGACTCAGGATCTGGCCTCTGCCGAGGGCTTGCCAGCAGTTTGTCCAGCGGCGGAGTTTACCCGTGCTGGGGTATTTACGCCGGGGGAAAGAGCCAGCCAACCCCGGGATCGGGGTGAGCCCCTCCCCGCCCTCCTCCCGAACAGCGCTCAGCTTCATTTTTCATGCCAAGCCTGAGTCTTCAGAGTCGGTTTTTATTTCCATCAGGCAATAATGCTCATTGCTGTAGTTAGCAGTTAGCATTCAAGCTGTTTACTTTCTGATGCATTATCAACTTGACCTTCAGTTTCAATTTTTAGCAAAGCCTCATGTTAAAGCCGTCGCTGTCGCAGTGGAAAGCGTTTCTGCTCGAGATACAAACTGATGCCCTCCACCAGCAGGGGGGGAGAAACCTGCCCTGGGGACAGGTTATTCTTGCAGCTGGGGCTGGCCCTGGGCTGCCGAGACAGGCTGGCCTGGGAGGGCCATTATATCTATGTATCTATGTAATATATATAATACAATTATTCTGGCAATGATGCTGTTGGACCCTGGCGACTGCTGGTGGTTGCACCAATGGCTGGACAGTCCTTATTCACTACAGTGAAGGTTTTCTGGGTGCAAAGATGTTATGTCTGCAAAGGATGAATTTTCTTTGGCCCTATTTAAGTGTTTTAAGTGCTCCCCCAAAGCCTCCTGCAAAGGCAGCGGGTGCCGCCTGTATTTACAACTTGACACCAAGGTGCGAGGCAGGGCCAGCAGCGGGATGTCCCCAGTGTCCCCATCTCCATCTCATCTCGTGCAGCATCTCCCCATGACCCTGATTGGTGGCATCGTTTAGTGGACGGACAGACCTCTCCGCAGCCCTTTGGCTCTGTGTGCTGACACCTCTGCTGTCGCCAAGCTCTTGGAGATGAAGTGTTAGATTTATGTTTATGTAATTCAGCTGGTGAACATGACATGTTACGCCAGGCGTCGTAATGTGCAGCGCTCAGTTTTGTGAAAAGGGTAATATTTCCAGCCAAATGCAAGACTCCTTAGTCATGTGTCTGGACCAGTTTTACGCTGTTATTTCCCCAATCCATTGTTTTATCCGTTGCTGAGTTTTCTATATTTTTAGTTAAGAGGCTGATACATATTTGTGATGCATTTGTTCATCCCCATGTGACATTCATGGCCGTTTCTTTCTGGTTTTAACCAGGTTCATTAATTTTGGTTGATGCATCAGGATGTCACCCCCAAAAATCTGTTCCCAAATCTTAAGGCATAAACAAGCATCGAGTATGACTTTACAGCAGATTTGTATATGCAACCCTGGAGGTTGCTAACCCTGGTTATTTGCTGGCCTTGGGGATCGTCCCGTCCTGCGCCCTGCGGATGCCATCCCTATGGGAGAGCTGGGGTGGGTGGGAGGAAGATGCTGGTGGGTACCTGCCCCTGGAGCTTTTATTCCTCCCCAGCGACACGTGCAGGAGTTAAAGCTGGTGACCTTCAGCCCTGTGGCAGCGAGGTGTGATGAGCGGTAGGGCAGAGCAGGGCTGGCGATCCAGCTCCCTTTCATCCCCGAGGACGGCTGCTCTTGTGCAGTCAGCACTCAATTACCGCGGCTCACCGGAGGGCTGTTATCTGCTGCCGGCGCCTTGGCTCCCCAGCCAAAGCCTCCCAGCTGGCACAGAGCTGGACAGTTTCTCGTGGCACGATGCCGAGACCCCGAAGGGTCCCTGCTCTGGGGTTTGGGTGAATCTTTTCCTGCAGGTGTTTTCTGGCCAATAACACCATCAGTGGTGGCATCTCTGTCCCCTCTGGGGCTCAAATGGCGCATCTCTGAGCAGGTCCTTTCACAGCGTGGCTCAGGAAGAGTCCCTGGCACCCACGGGTCAAAATCATGGTTCTACTCGTCCCCTGAGTTTCTGTGCTGGTCTCTGTCATCCCACCCCCTGCCCAAAACTCAGCGCCAGCTCTTGCTGGATGCAGCACCTCTTTGTGCTGGACCAGGGCAGCTGGAGGGACAGGTCTGGTCACCGAGGTTCTGCTGCCATTGCCACTTCGGGTCCTGAAACTCTTTCAGAGTTCAGAAATCACATTTCCTGCGTTATTTTCCTATTTCTTTCTCCCTACTGCTTCTTTTCTTTTTGCTACTGTCAACACCGTGTACCCCAATACAGCCTAGACAGAGGCGTGCCTCAGTTTCCCCACCTAAAAACCTTCTCTGCCCTCGAGCTGTTTGCTGGTGGATGCAAAACGTTCTGCAGGCTGGGACTGGGGAGAGCCAGAGCTGCGCTGGGGCTGCTCCAGCCTCCAGCCCTGGGGCTCGCTCTGTTTGCTGGCTGCAATCTGCCTGTCAGTAACGCTGCCCTCGCCTCTGAACTCCGCTCCTTGTTTCCACGTCTCGCAGCCCTCCCCTTGTGCGGTGGAAGCCGGGAGGGCGGCGAGCGGGGCCGGACAAAGAGGAGCTATTAGTTGTGGCCGAGGCTGGCGCGTGGTCTCTGGCTCGCAGCCCAAACCTGGGCTTTGGAGGCAGCCTCAGTCGATATCTTGCTCTTTAATACTTTTGGTGTGTGTTGGGGGGTGCCTGTGGGCTGGTGACCCGGGCCGGTCGTGCCAGGCTGTCGTGGTCATGACACAGGCCACGCTGGCGGCTCCGTGGAGCTCCCGGCGAGGTCCGGTCTGAGCCAGGGTGAGATGGGAGCCGCGGCCCTGGGAGATCGCTGAAGGGGAGAGCGTGTGTGTTTTCTGTGATCTGCGCTTGGGTTAGAAGAGATGAGATAAATGATTATGACAAATGAGATAAATGCAGGGAAAAAGCCGTCTTTGCTTTCAGGGCTCATCTGGCACTTCAAGCCCCAGCTCCTGGAGTCATGTGATGGGTGAGGGTCTCTGCTGCAGGGCATAAACTCAAGCCTCTGTCTGCAGAGTGATGTTCCCTTTGCAGAGCAGTAGATGGGGGAAATGCTGCAAAATCTTGCCATAAACGTCCCCCAGAATCCCGGAGTCTCCTGGGCCTTCCTGGTTCAGGGCTGGAGCACGGTGAGGGTGAAGGTGATGCAGCCCGAGGGGCAGCTCGCCTGCAGAGGGGCTGCAGGAGCTGGGGGGCTTCACTCACCTGAGTCCCTGATTAGGTCTTTAGCAGAAGATCCTTCCCATGGACACAGTCTGTGGTGTTATTACTTAAGTGAGAAACCTGAGTTTTCTGTTCCCTGGCATCCCACCCAAGGCCCTGGTTTTGAGCAGAAGACTTGCTTTTTTTTCCCCCCTTCTTTTCCCCATTGCAAATTCATTAATTACTGATTTAGCCTGGCAATGCAGGCAGTTGAAAGGCAGGCACAAACTGCTCAGATTCATAACGTCTGATGAGATTTCAAAACACTGAAGAGCAGCAATTGAGCCAGTTCCAGGGACAAGGAGCTGGTTCCAGGGACGAGTCGGGCAGCAAGTGCCAGGAGCCTCCGGTGATGGGGACGCGTGATGCAGAGTGCAAGGAGGGACCTACCAGCCCTGAAGTGGGACCGGGCTGCAAAAACGTGGGGGTCAGGGAGCTGCCATTGCTCCCTGCTTTGTATTCTCAGGAGGGAAGGGGCGAGATGCCCACCTTGCAGTGAAGTGCAGGAGTCTATGAGCTGAGATCTGGCTGCACCAGAGGGTGTGTTGGGGACAGTTTGGGGTGACAAAGGTAGGCTGGTGTCCCCAGGCACACTGGAGCTGGTAGCGGAGGTGCTTTGCCAGCAGCAGGACTGGGACTCGTGGGATATCGCAGTGTTCACGCCAGATAATCCACGTATCGCTCTCATTAGGGGTCTGCCACAACAAAGGAGGGTTTTAGGGTCTGGAAAGCAGGTCTTATGAGGAGAGGTTGAGGGAACTGGGGGGGTTTAGCCTGGAGAAGGGGAGGCTGAGGGGAGCCCTTCTCGCTCTCTGCAGCTGCCTGAGAGGGGCTGGAGTGAGGGGGGGGCTGGTCTCTGCTCCCAAGTCACCAGTGACAGGGCGAGACGGAACGGCCTCAGGCTGCATCAGGGGAGGTTTAGGTTGGGTATTAGGAAACATGTCCTTACTGCCAGAGTGGTCAGGCCCTGGCACAGGCTGCCCAGAGAGGTGGGGGAGTCACCGTCCCTGGGGGTATTTGAGACGTGTAGACGTGGTGCTTCAGGGCATGGTTTAGGAGGCCTGGGGGTGTTGGCGTTTGGGCTTGATGATCGATTCCAACCTTAATGATTTTATGATTAGAGCCATGTGTGATGGGAGCTGGGGCAGCGCACCAGTGCTGCTGTTCTCCCTCAGCTCAGGCCATGGCATGGGGCCATTTCCCCATCACACTGCTCACCCCAGCCTGGCTTGCGTGCTGGTACCCGTGGGATGTAGGGAGCCTTTCCCAAATTGCAAAGCCACTTGTTGCTGCAGGCTTGAGGATGGACAGACGGATGGGTGGTTGGACATGTAGATGGACAGACAGACAGTGCAAACCCTTGCCCTGTGCAGAACATCCCATCTCTGTGATTAGACCAAAGCACACCGGTCCTGCGATGGCCCAGGAGCTTTGCCTCTGCGAGGCCACAAAGCCATGTCCTTAATGACTCCTCCGCTAATGAGTCGATTCCTGGAGGCTTTGAAGTGACATGAATAATGAATCCTGGGGCAGGGGAGCAGCCGGCCGCTCGCCAATTAAGACTCTGGGCTTGGGAATCTCATTTAAATGGCTGGGGTTAGGAAGGGAAGGACAGAAAGGAGCATGCAGGGGAGCTGTGCCGGTGCCGCTTGCAGAAGCAAGGCTGTGCAGAGCCCGATCCCCTCCTTGGGGTGCCTGGGGAGCACGTCGTGGTGCAGGGGACATGCACATCGCTGTTCCCAGCACAATTTAGCCAGGCCCCCCTTCTCCAACGTGCTGGGCCCGTGCTCACCCAGTGCTTCGCAGCACCAGCTCTGCGGGGAGCCCCAGCAGAGTGCTCCCTGATTGATGGTGTATGTTAGCGACAGCACAAGCTTATTATCTACCTGCAATCAAGAAGGCACTTCAGTGTCGTGCTTCCCGGAGCAGCTGCGCTCCCACCGAGCCCATAATGGTGGAGATTAAACCCTGACCTGTGTTTGACAACATGCATTAACCCCACCTTAATGAGAAGAGTCCCCGCGGCCCCCGGCGAGCGGCTGGCAGAGCAGTGGGGATGCCGGGGAAGGCTGAGATCCCGCCGGGCCCGGGGTGATGCCGGTGGGAGGGACGCGGCCACGTGCTTGAGGATGCTGCGGGCAGCGGTTTGCTCCCGCAGGGTTTTGCCCTCCCCGGGGCAGGGGTGGGTGCACTAACAAGTCTCTGGAGAGCTGAGGACACAGACATTCCCGTCCCAAAGCGTATCAGACTCGGCACGCTGGGGCGTCTATCGCGCTTTGCTCAGGAGTCCCATGTTCCCAAGTGCATAGATTTGGTTTAGAGTCTGATGTAGTTACGCTGTTGCAGCTCTGTGACAGCAGGTTGAGGGAGCTGATTCTCCCCCTCTGCTCTCGTGAGCCCCCAGCTGCAGTGCTGTGTCCAGCTCTGGGGCTCCCGGTGTAAGAAGGACGTGGACCTGTTGGAGTGAGTCCAGAGGAGGGCCATGAAGATGCTCCGAGGGCTGGAGCACCTCTCCTGTGAAGACAGGCTGAGAGAGTTGGAGTTGTTCAGCCTGGCGACGAGGAGGCTACAGGGAGACTTTAGAGCAGCCTCCCAGTACTTGAAAAGGCCTGCAAGATAGCTGGAGAGGGACTTTTTACAAGGGCATGTAGTGATAGGACAAGGGGTGATGGCTTTAAACTGGAAGAGGGTAGATTTAGGTTAGATACAGGGAAGAAATTCCTCACTCTGAGGGTGGCGAGGCACTGGAACAGGTTGCCCAGGGAAGTTGTGGATGCCCCATCCCTGGCAGGCTGGACGGGGCTTTGAGCCACCTGGTCTGGTGGAAGGTGTCCCTGCCTGTGGCAGGGGGGTTGGAATGACGTGATCTTTAAGGTCCCAAACCGTTCTGTGATCCTGTGATAGCTCACAGGCAAGCTTTGCACGGCCGGGGTGGGTGCACGGGGTTGCTGGGTGGCACTGGGCGCAGACCCTCACTGTTTCACCCCTGGGGCCAAGGTGGGACCGGGGTGCAGAGGTGTCCCAGCTGGCCTGGCTCTCCTGGCAGGAGGGTGGGTTGTTTGCCAGAGGATGAGCCCCGTGGCAAACCCTTCCCTTTGCAGAACCGCTCTCACTGCACAGCCTGGTTTTGCACGGGAGATTTTCCCTCTTGCCCTGATGGATGTCTGTGCTGAGACTGGCCGGAGTGGGTTGGGATGGCCACCGCTTTCTAACCAGGCTGGGCTCATTATGGCGAGCTCTGGCAGGCAGCAAAGGGCTGCATGTGGCAACACCGGGCATGCTTGGCCACCTCCTGTAATTACATCCCTACTATTTCACTCTCCCTGTCAGTCTCCGCTTCCCCAGTTGCAGGCTGCTGAATATTTCATCCTTGGCTCTTCCCAGCAGCCTCCCTGCGAAGCTGCTGGCTCTGCCACCGTGGGACCGGGATGCCACCACAGCGGGGGCTTGGGCCAGGAGCCGACAGCAGCTCCAGACCCTGGGACTGCAGTTCCAGGTACCTGGTTGCTGCGCCAGCCCCTGGGAGGTTTGGGAATGGGTCCAGGCTGGGTTTTCTGAGGCTGTTTTCCTGCTATAAGCACTTTGCTTCCTGTGCTGCTGTCCGTCAGTGATGGCACACGTGGGGTCTTGTGTCTGAGCATCCTTAAATCGGGTGCCTGTCTCCGAGCTGTCTGGCAGCTGGCTGTGGGGTGCTGCCCTGATCCTGGAGGCTTTCCCCACTACTCCTGCTCCTCTTTGGTCCTTTTCCAAAGCTGGGGGAGGAAAGGGGCCCCTGTTCCTCACCTCCTGCCTTCTCCCAGAGTCAGACCTTGGCGATGCTGTGCCGTCCCACTGGAGGAGGGAGAGCAGTCACCTCCTCCCCATTGCTGCTGCCACCGACTCACTTTGATTTCTTGCTTGAAAGGAGTGTTTTGACTAAATAGATTTTTGTGCGAAGACAGTAGGAGCATCACTTGGCAAGTCCCCCTTCCCACCACGGTGCCTGGGGTCCATGAATAATGCAGGCGCTGAGAGCCTGGGCTGCTGGAGGTGAACAGGGCTGCCCCGAAACGCACAGCTCTGCCACCCCAGCCACCTCCCCCTGACCCTCTGACCTCTTTTTTTTTCTCATTATTAAGAAGATTTCATTAATTAAGGAGATAAAAAACGTTAAGCAGTGTTGCCAGCATTGCTGCATGAGCTGGAGGAAGGTGCTGTGGGAATGTGGGGCTCCCAGACCCTCCGAAGGCTTTTAGCTGTGCTAGGTTTGCATTATTTCTAAGCCTGGTGAGCCCTGATGAGCTTAGTAAACTGTAGGGCACAGGCCATGCAGCCAGGGGTTGCGGACAGCTGTGTCCATCCTCGGGGCATTTTTCTCCTGGCATCCAGCCACTTTTTGGCTCCCCATCCCCGCTTTCCCCTCCCGCTGGCCTGGCTGCGTCCCACTCGTGTGCTCTGCTGCTGCGTTAATAACGTCCTCTTTACATCCTAATTGCCTGTATCCCTTTTTTGTTATGTGCCTCGTTAGTTTGATTTAACGGAGCTGCCGAGTAACTTAGTCATTTCTGAATTGCCTTCGATTTAATCTCCTTTCTTATTTATTTATTGGCCAGTCTCCTTTGCCACCCCCTCCTCCCATGTGTGCAGGAGCTCATCCAAGGCCTCTTGCTGCCCCTGCAAGTGCCACGGGATCCTGGGGATGCTCAAAGCTTCTGCTCAGGACGAGGAGAATAAAAGAGTCATGGAGGACCCCAGTGCAAAGCCTTGCTGTCCCAGAAAAATCTCGAAGCGGGGTTTGCTCTGGCCATGCTGGGCTGGGCCGGTGCTGCAGCTCCACGTGCATGCCAGGAACCCCGTGTCCGCATGCCACACGCTCATGGGCACACGCGTGTGCAAGTGGGACATGCGTCACGGCACGTGCCTTCCTGCGCTCACACGAGCCCGGAGCGGAGCACACGCGGCACGGGAGCCTCACGGTGTTGGTGCTCGGCGGCAAGCGGGTGCGCGCTTGTGCCAGACCCGAGCTGTCACTCGCGTGTGCGTGCACCACCCGACTGCGCCGGGGCTTTTGGAAGGCTCTCGTGTTTGCAAACTGCTGCTTTTGTTGGATTTTCTCCTTTTATTGCCATGGAAACTGTAATTAAGCTGCACCAGCTCCTTAGCCGGAGCTGCCATCTCTGGCAGCACAGCTCACGCCACGCTGGCCTGGCCGGGGGCTCGGGGGCGACTGGTGCCGAGCACCCCACGGGCAGGGACGTGCCCGTCCTGCCGGCGCTGCCTGCTGCTGCCCGTCTCGCCTGGCTGATCTGTCTGTCCGGGAGTCTGTTTATCCAACTCCCTCCTCTCCATCCATCTGGCTCCCCATATGGGAAACAAACAGCAAATTGGCCCAATTTCTTACCATAGGAAAAAATAAAAAACACCCACTCCGAAAAAAAACCCTCGCTGTGTTGGGCTGCGTGGGGCCGGGGTGGGCGATGCTCCCCTGCCAGCGGGTGTTTGCTGGGAGAGGCTGTTATCCCCATCCCTGCAACCTCCCTTGCTGCACGCTCAGCACCCATCAGATCCCCCTCTCTCGCTGCTGTTAGGCTGCAAGGGGCCAAATTATCCCAATTTACCTCCAGCTCTGCGGGAGGGAGCGAAGCCTCTTGTCCCAGAGGCCTCCGCCTTGGTGCCTGTCCCCATCCCGTCCTCCCCCTGCTCCTCTCCAGGGCCGTAAGCTGGGAAATCTCTCCCTGCTGCCGTGTGCTAATTACTCTGACCTTTGCTTAAGCGGGGATCTTCTAGTGGCAGGCGAGGTATCACCCGTGTTATTTACTATGCAAATTGAGACCATCAATTAAATCCAGAAGGTCCCGCAATGTTTAATTTTCTCTCCCATCTCTCTTTTTATTGGCATCTGCAAAAATGCAGGAGCAGGAGGGCTCTGGCTTTTCGGAGCTGGAGGCTGGGAGCCCAGCAGCCGTGTGTGCCGACTCTTCCAACTGCCAGCTTCCCCTTGTCTCTTTTAATTTTAATTAGCTGCTTTTGCAGTCGCCCCATGGAAAGCTGGTCTGGGAGCTCAGCCGGTGCCGCAGGGATGGGAATAAAACCCTTTGCAGGGCCAGGCTGCTGTCTGGGGGGCAGAGGGCTCCTGCCGGGGCTGCAGCACATGGTCTCCTCTTCCCACAGGCTGTTTTTGCCAGTATTTGACCATCGCATGTGCAGAGTCCTTTGCAAAACCCAGTTCTGGGCTGGGGAGGGGCTGATGCTGGGAGCTGGCTGGAAAACCCTCTCCGAGCCATCGGGATGGGACTGTGTGTCTGTCGGGGGGACGGGATGTGATGTGATTGTGGCTCAAGGTGACAGGTACGGAGAGGAGTGGGTGGGGGGCAGAGATGAGCTATGGAGGTGCGGGATGGGAGGGAAGGCGGCGCAGAAGGGCTGAGCTGTGGGGGAGAGACAGGGTGAAGGTAGTGACCTGGGAGAGGAGGCGTAAGGGGAGGGCTGGGTGGTGGCCAGGGGGGCAGTGGGCTGCGGGCATGGTACGGTGCCGAGCCCCTCACTGTGGGCTGCAGGTGAGCTGGGGAGAGCCCCGTTTGCCTGTTGTGGGGCTGAGGAGCTCTGGGAGAGGGGCTGTCGCCAGGGGATGGGGACTCGCGGGGGCTGTCTCAGCGCTGGGGCTCTCTCTGCCGCAGGGGGTGTGTGCGTGGCCCAGTCCGTCAAGATCCCGCGGGAGCCCAAGCCGGGAGAGTTTGACAAGATCATCCGCCGCCTCCTGGAGACCTCCCATGCACGGGCCGTCATCATCTTCGCTAATGAAGACGATATCAGGTGCGGAGGGGCCAGCCTGGCTGGGAGGGGCGGCGGGGGCAGCGCGCTTTGGGGCACCCGCACTGAGCCCGACGTGCACCAGGTGTGATGCTGGCCAGGGAGTGGGGTGGGCACTGCACCAGGAGCCGGCCGTGCCTGCAGTGTGCATGTGTCTGCAACGTGGTGCAGATGTGCCTGCGTAGCTGTCTTTGCAGCGTGGCAGGGACGTGGCTGCAATGGGGAGAGGACACACCTTGCAGCGTGGCAGGGACGTGGCTGCCATGGGGAGAGGACGCACCTTGCAGCGTGGCAGGGACGTGGCTGCCATGGGGAGAGGACGCACCTTGCAGCGTGGCAGGGACGTGGCTGCAATGGGGAGAGGACGCACCTTGCAGCGTGGCAGGGACGTGGCTGCCATGGGGAGAGGACGCACCTTGCAGCGTGGCAGGGACGTGGCTGCAATGGGGAGAGGATGCACCTTGCAGCGTGGCAGGGACGTGGCTGCCATGGGGAGAGGACGCACCTTGCAGCGTGGCAGGGACGTGGCTGCAATGGGGAGAGGATGCACCTTGAGGCATGGCATGGACAAGTCTGCAGCAAGGACCCAGCAGAGCTGACATCAGAGTGGCTGCCTGGCATGTTGCTGCCATCAAACCACAGCAACACAGAGCTCAAAGGAGGAAAAAATCCACTTTTTGTTGGCTTTGGAAACCCCTGCTGTCATAACCTGGCTGCTTCGCGCTGCTCGCAGGCTGGATCAGAGATGGTGTAGGGCTTTGCTGAGCACCGGCCCTGGCAGGATCCAGGCACCAGTTCTGCTTTGCTCTGCAGCCCCAGCCCCCAGTGTGGAAGAGGAAAGGGTCTGGGGCGGACCTTTTGGGGACCCCCCTTGCCACCTTGCCTGCCCGGCAGGACTGGGAACACAGCCACGCTTCGAGGTGATGAGCTGCTCTGCAGGCAAAGCATCGTCTTGCAGCTCCCGTTGTTTATGGAGCAGAATGATTCACATGGAACTAGCCTGATTTCCTAAGTATCTAATTTATTAATCAGCAAACATTATGTAAATGTGGGTAAACTGCGATTTTAAATCAGTTTACATCAGATGTGCAAACGCTCCGAGTTTCTTTTTTTCTTCCTTAATAGAAATGTCTGTAAACCTGACATTTACGCGGGTGTGCGGTGAGAAACGGGGGATTTACCTCGCTGTGTAAATGGCAAGCCCCATTAACTGGGGTTTGTAAACATTTACCCATCCAAATGGCATTACATCCCATGAACAGTGGTTTGCACACACCCACCTCGTGCCGGGGAAGGTGGGTTTAGCCCGGCCACGGAGACTGCTGTGATCCAGACCCTCGTGTCAGCTTGGGCTGCGGAGCCTGGAAGATGGTGTGCTGCCTCTCCCAAAACGTGCAGGGCCACGCTGCCAAGCAAGACGGGCCGGGGTTGGTTGTTGCTCCAATTTCTGCCTGGCTCGGATCAAATATAAATCACTGATCTCACAGGAATGTCCTCAATTTGGCCCGGGGAGATCCTGCCCCGCGCGACGACTGCAGGCAGCTGGAGATGCTGCTTGTGCTCGGAGCGGGACGTGGGCTTTGCCGACCTCCCTGCGGCGGGATGCGCCCGGAGCTCGGGGCAACCCAGGATGAGCACGGAGCAGCCGGCTCGGCTCCCCAGCTGCTTGCTGGCCCCGCGGCTCCCAGAGCACGCCTGCCTCTTCCCGTCTTGTCTCCACTCTCTGCTCGATTTGTTGTTTTTTTTTTTTTTCCTTATCACGCATTTCAAACACCATCTGGACTTGAAATGATCAGCTCCCAACGGCAGGGGGTGAGTCACAAACCTGCCTCCTCGCTGCACGGGGAGATGGGGAGACGAAGCTGCCCTGCTCCCACGGGCTGGGGACACACATCCCCGGGGGACAGCGAGCCCTGGGAAAAAAAAGCCCGGAGGGTCGGATGCAGGAAAGCTCCCGTCCACCTACCAAGATTTTCTGAACTGGCTGGCGCCGGTGGAGCGTGCAAGCGCGTGCAGCTGAGTGTCTGGCCACGATGAGGGGCGCTTGGCAGGACGGATGGCATCGCCGGCTCCCCCACTGCTGCTCACCTGCCCAGCTGAGCCCAGCAGAGCCCAGTTTAGCTCTAGCCTGGGCACTGGCTCTCTCCCGTGGCTTGCAACGCTGATTGGAGCTGAGAGCTCACACACGTTCTCTGGTGCTGCTGCTTTTCCTGCCTGCTGCGGCATAACCTGATTTTTTTTTCCCCTAATGTTGGGTAATTAAGGGGGAAATTCAATTACCAGTCAGCAAATATGCAAATGAGGTGGGAGAAGCAGCCTGTGTGCCCAGGCTGGGGAGGATGGAGGGTGCAGAAGCTGAGCGGCACGGTCTGCTCTCATGTGTCCGTACGCACCGGGTCCTGCATGGTGCTGAGTGCCTGGAGCAGGAGATGCGAACACTCCTGAGCCCTGCCCTGTGCCAGCACCCCCACGGCCATGGGGCTGGACACGAAGCTGGTGTCCCGGCCCCGTCATGCCGGCGAGCGCCAGCGCCTCTTGCTTTTCTCTCCACAGAAGGGTGCTGGAGGCGGCCAAGAGGGCGAACCAGATGGGACACTTCATCTGGATGGGCTCGGACAGCTGGGGCTCCAAAATCTCCCCAGTCCTGCACCTGGAGGAGGTGGCCGAGGGCTCCGTCACCATCCTGCCCAAGCGGGTCTCTGTCAAAGGTAAGGGGCTGCACTCGGTGGGTTCCCTCAGCTCCCCCCTGGGCCAGTGACCTCCCCGATGGCACCCCCTTGACCACAAGGTTTTGGCTGTGAAAGACACTGTGTTTTGCAGTGGGTCTTCCTTGAGAGAGTTTTTCCAGCCTACAGCTTTGCCTGAGTAGCAGCTTGGACACAAACCCACCGCACTCTTACGTGTCCCGAAACCCCATCACTCAGTAGACCTTCCTCCCCCTCTGCCTGCGGTGTTTGGGGCCATGTTAAGCACCTCTCTGCCATCCCAGAGATTTATCCCCTCCGTCCCCTCTTCCCTGGGCAGGTTTCGACCGCTACTTCTCCAGCAGGACACTGGACAACAACCGCCGAAACATCTGGTTTGCGGAGTTTTGGGAGGAAAATTTCCACTGCAAGCTGAGCCGGCACGCACTGAAGAAGGGCAGCAGCATCAAGAAATGCACCAGTAAGAGCTGTGGGGATGCTGTGGGCGAGTGGAGGCTCGTGCGTGTGTGTTGCTGTATCGCGCGGTGCGCACAGGGACGTGAAGGCGATGGCAGAGAGCCCAGGGCAGGCGTTAGAAAAGTTTCCCTCGCTTTCCCCTTATGGCCTTTCAGCTCAGCCACGTCCTTATTGCTCCAGAGCTGCCAGCCCAGCTCAAGGCAGCTACGTGGCAGTTAATGCTTTCTGTGTGTCAGTCTCGGATGTGAGCGTGGATTTTTTTGGCATCAAAGCCAGGTGGGGATTTGGGGAAGGCTGGAGAAACGCGAGCGCTTCTGCAGCGTGGGGAATGCGGGCGATGCAGAGCTGCTCGCCTGCAGGGGCCCTCGGGTGCCCGCTGGGCTCGTGACAGCGGCAGCTCGCTTAAAGGTGGACAGGAGTGTTGCACAAAAACGCTCTTGTGCATCCTGATGTGCTGTGTGTAATCCAGGCAGCGTGTGGAGCCTGCTTGGGTTGTGTGTGTGCGAAGGCACGGTCCCCGTGCAAAGTTCCCAGGGCTGCTCCCTCTCATGCACACGCCTTGCACATCTCCCTTCCCTTGGCCCCGTCTTCCGTGGGTACAAAAGCCATGCAGATTTGGGGGATTTGGGGCTGAATTCTGCATTGTTTCGCAGCGTTTGGACAACTGCCTTTTTCTCATCGTGTGCTTGGCAGAAGCACCATTGTCCCGTGTAAGGCGTGAAGCCACCTGTGCATCCTTGCTCCCTTGCAGGCAGCTCCTATCTCACCTGAGCAGGCTAAAAGCTGGGGTGGTTGCAGAGGAACGAGGCCAACTGATAGCGCAGGGTCAGGATCCCGCTCTTGCTTAGCCAGTGTTGAGGCTGTGGCTGCAGCACGCCCCTGCCCACAGGGAGGGTGCTGCCAGGTGCCCCACGGGAGGGTGCAGGGGTGCCCCGAGAGGAGGTGATGGCCCTGGGGAACGTGCTGGTGTGGTGTTCACCCGTGTCTCGTTGCAAACTGCTTTGCTGATGTGCCCCTTTGCCGCTCCAGGCAGGGAACCTCGTCCTGGCAGAGCCTGATCCCAGGCCCCCTCCTCACTCCTCACTGTGCTTTTTTAGCCATTTCCAGCTAAAAGAGGCTTGTAGGAATTAGTGCAGTAAACAAGCAACCAAGGGATCTGTCTTGCTGACAGCATTGCTGCCACAGGTGATGGTTGGAGGCTCAAGGAGGTGGTGTGTTCTCACGGTTCAAGCCCAGCCGGCAGCTCAGCCCCACGCAGCAGCTCGCTCGCTCCCCCCCCGGTGGGGTGGGGAGAGAATCAGAAGAGTAAAAGTGAAAAAACTCATGGGTTGAGACAAAGACAGATTAACAGGTAAAGCAAAAGCTGCACACAGGAAAGCAAAGCAATGAATTCGTTCACTCCTTCCCCTCCGCAGGCAGGTGCTCAGCCATCCCCAGGGCAGCAGGGCTCCATCACGCGTGATGGTGACTTGGGAAGACAAATGCCTTCACCGCATCCCCCTCCTCCTCCCCCAGCTCTTTGCGCTGAGCACGATGCCGCACGGTGTGGGACAGCCCTGGGGTCAGTTGGCGTCACTGTCCCGGCCGTGTCCCCTCCCAGCCCCTTGCTGGTGGGTGAGAGGCAGAAAAGGCCTCGGCTCTGTGCGAGCCCTGCTCAGCTGGAACGAAACCATCCCGGGGTATCAGCGCTGCGTCCAGCGCAAACCCAAACCACAGCCCCGCGCTGGCTGCCGCGAAGAAAATCGACTCTACCCAGCCAAAACCAGCACACGTGTTTACTGAGAGATGGGAGAGATTTGCTGCCTGCCTGGCACCTGCTGAAGACAGATAACGACACGGCGGCTCCCAGGCAGCGGCGTGGCAGGACCTGGGGACGTTTGCACGTCCCCCCGGCCCCTTGGGAGCGATGTCTGTGGAAGCCGTGGCGTGCCGGCAGGCAGATGGATCTGCCTGTGCCTGGAACGTTTGATCATTAAGGTTTGTTTTTTTTTCTCCCCTGCTCTCACCACTGAGGATGAGAAGGATGGTGCTTCCACATCCTCCCCCTTGCAGGCATTCCCCAAATGTGCAGCTGGCGATTTGGGGACACCTCTCTGTCCCCACAAGGTCTTCCCAGTGCTGCAGCTTCCCCAAGTAGTCTTGTGGCTAATGCATAGGCGTGAGCGTGGTGAGCAGCAAGGGCGTGCAAGAAAATGTGCCCGTGGCCATGGCCTTGGGTAGCTGAGAGCTCTTCATCTTTCCCAATTGCATCAAGAAATCCCCAGCACCAGGAAATGCATGAGCAGGTCCTGCAAACCGCTGAGCGCTTCATCTTCATAGTAATGTAGCATTTATTTCAGAACCAAGGTATTTGTGGAGGCAGCCGAAACCACGATGTGGCAAATGTCCTAGGAACTGTCTTTAAATTATCTGAATTTGTCAGCACTTAAATTATCTCTTGAATGTTTGCTTGGCAGATAAAGAGAGAGGGGAAATAACACATGATGAAGCAAATAACCTGCCTTCCCTGAGCTCCTGTGCTTTGCACAGCTTATGCAAATGTCCTGTTTGGGGCTGTTTTACAGAGGGAATTGTACTGACTTTCCCCACAAGCTTCAAGTTTGGGTAGAGCCCAACATGCACAGAGAAATGCCAGCTTTGCTTATGTTTGTAATCCAAAAACCAAACCAAAGGGTCCCAGCACTGAACATGACAGCTCATGGCTCTCGTTCATGTATGGGAGAGCTGGGAGGAAGATGAAGGATGAGGGCTGGGGGGGGTACCAGGTTTTGAGGCAGTTCCTGGTGGCAGCTGCTCACATTATCCCCGAGACCAGCCCTGTCACCCACCAGGAGCTCCATCCCCAGGCTGTCCTGCCGGGACCAGGATCAGGCCAGGACCCGTCTCCCAGCTGCTTTTGCATTAGGGTTTCCTTAGCATCCTTCCCCACCTCCAAGCTGCCTCCGCCGGGGCTGCATCCCTGACCCTCCCGGGCTGGGCAGGCTCCCACGGGGGAGCCAGCCCCTGCTTGTGCCTGGCCGGCCGGGCTGGAAGGAATCCTGCCAGCTGCTGCTTCGTTCCTAATTCACACAAGTGTGGATGCAGGTGGGGAGATGCTAGGGTGCTGCGAGTGGAGACAGAGGAGCCCTTGGCAGTGCTGGGTTTGCCGGGCTGGTGGGGTGGCAAGGGCGGGAGGACGGGGCACGGCTCGGGGCTGTGTCCCCCCACCTGCCACCCACACGGGGACCGCAGGATGCTCCCAGGCCCTACAGGCTACTCTTTTTTCCAGGAGAGCTAATTAAAGGCCTTCATTTAGCAGGGCTGGATGGTAACTCTGCTTTGAAGCAGGGCTGGGGATTTCTTTGCGCATTCATCTCTGCTGACCAGGCTGCGGGTAGATGCAGAACAGCAACGTGGGCAGGGGGGAGAGGAGCTTTTATTTGATTTTCCTTCTTTATTTGTGATTCTTCATATTCTTTTCCCTTCCTGTTTTGCTTCTCTCCTGTCTCTTCTTTATATAGGGTTGGCTTTTTGTGGCACTATGTTTTCCAGCACAGCATGCCCCAGCCAGGCCAACGGGGAGGATTTGCACTGCTCACCTGGTAGTTAAGATAATAAAAGGCTCCTGTTGACCGAGGCCGGGTCTGAGCAGCAGGGGCAGCCCGGCAATGCCTCTGCTTGGCTTTCCTTCAGACCTACCAGACATCCAAACGGGCACGGCCAGCCTCGCTGCGAGGGCAGCTCAAGCCCTCGTTGCAGAGTGATGTTTGCAGTGAGCATCCCTGGTGCAGGGGACGGTCCCTGCTCCCTGGATGGGCTCACCCAGCCCAAAAACGCAGCGATGGGTGCTGGGTGCTGCTGCCAGCACCCAGGAGATTTGGAGACTCAGAGGTGACGCCATCCCCCAGCTCTCTGGAGCAGCACTGTGTGTGATTTTGATTAACTCCTGCCGAAAGCCGGTGCTGGCGATGTGATGGGAATTGATGCTAATCCCGTCTCATCCACCACTTGAGAAGATAGCTGCGTCCGTCCTCCGAGGGGTGCCTGCAAAGGCTCATCACACACTTGAAAATTAATTATCAGCCCTGTAGAATGATGCACGACCCTGCTATTATAATCAGCGGGGTCACATCCCTTTTGCAGCCCTAATCTACTGCGAGTTTGGTGGAGATTTATTGTCTCCATGTCAGGAGCGAGCCTTGGCTTTCTGCTCTATATTGCCCTCTCCCTGCACCGACTGAATTCCCATCTGCAAAAAGCAGCTGGGGCCTGGGGCAAGGTGCCGGGTGGGTGGCCCTGGAGACGTCTGCTTATCTGTAAGGGCTCGCCTTTGGCACCGGAGCCGGCTTCTCCCACCGTGCCAGGCTGGCGCTGCTCGCTGCAAGCCAGAGGGATGTTCAGGAGGAAAATCCAGCCTCCACAGCCTGTGTTATCAGAGTGGGTTGTATTTTGCTTGCTGGGATCTGTGTGGGATTTGAGGAGCCTGCTAGGAAGCTGAGGAGCCGGGAAGGGATGAGTCCTGGGTCCCATGTGTCCCCTGGGCTCAGCAGCCTCTCTGGGGTGGCAGGATGGTGCTGGGGGCGGCAGCGGGGCTGGGACATCCCCGTGGGCTCAGTACCCCTGGACCATCTATTACACGCTTATTTTTAATGGGTAATTATCTTGACAAGATAGAGTGGCTTGTCTGCACCTTGAGAGATGAATGTGGGGAAAGGCCTGAAGTTGAGGGAGAAGATTAATAGCCCTTGTCAATAAAGTGGAAGAAAGGATAACTTGACGGGTTTCGCATGAGTAGTCTCCACGTAGTCCAAAAGCATTTTTATAACTTTGAAGGATGGGCTATAAATTCACCTCCTTGATATCATCTTCCCTCGTTGGTCAGTTCGCTATCAATTTGCTTTAGTGTCTTGTCAGTGGCACGTTTTTCTCTCCATCCCAGCACAGGGACCTCCGAGCATGTGGCTCTTGGGGGTGTCCCTGCTCAGAGGGGATTTGCTCCACGTCCAGTGCTGGCTTTGTCCCACCTTCCCGCAGCGGGGATGGAGCAGATCAGCCTTTTCTGTCCCTGGCTGCACAGGCTCTGTGCCCTGGCCCCATGCAGTCACTGTAAATCCCCACCTTGAATCAGGGGGCATCCATGCATGGTGGAGCCAGAATAATTTTGGACACCCTTGGATGGCTTTCTAGGATGCCTCTGCCTCTCTGGAGGATGAAGGCTGTGCCTTCGGCTCACTGAGGAACCCTCCTTCCCGTTTGCTGTCGCTGAAGGACCTGTGGCCTGGTGGGGTGCCCGGCCATGCCGCAGAGATCCAGAGGTAGCGGCTCTCCGATGCAGTGTCTCCCCATGGGAGATGCTTTCTTAGCTGTAATTAACAGTGTGCTACATTAATCGGTGTCTTTTGCTAAATGATTAACATGTTTCTAGTCTCATTAAGGGCAGTTATGACAGGAGAGGCAGGCAGCTGTTGCTGATAATTACCAGATCCTTGCAGGGTCCTGCAAGGCAGGATGGCTGGGGAGCCTGCAACGGGCTGCAGGGTCCGTGGGGTGGGAGGGTGCAGGGGGTGACGAGGGGGGCAAGGTGACAGGAAGCTTTGGGAATGTGATGGAGGACGTGCAGTCAGTGATGGATACTGCCTGGGTGGACCCTTGATGCCACTGATAGAGATCTGAGCTGTTGGGAGCTCCTGGCAAGATGAAGGAGGTCAGCCTGTGGTGGGGAGGATGGGACTTTGATTACAGCCCAGCCCGTGTCCTGCTTGGGGACCTGGGACTACAGACATGGCACTGGGATGTGACACCCCAAGAGCGCTTGGAAGTACAGCCTAGGTGCCAGCACCCACGTTTTCAGAAATGCATTGCAGGGATGTTGATTGGATATTTCCCCAGTTAATATGTTTTTCTGGCTCCACATCACCCTCCTCCTGCTCACAGAGGCCACCTCGTGTACCCCAAATCTTCCCGGCGTGGTGCTCAGAGGGGCGGGGGTGAGAGCCGTAGCGTCCGCCCGGCTGTCCCTCCTGACCCCTCCGGCCAAGGGACGCACAGGTGACAGGAGGACTCTCAGCTGGCGGAGAGGCTCAAGCCCTGAGCCCTGGCAGTGCAGATACAGCCGATTCCTTGGGCTGGCACTGCAAGATACATCTGCAACGTGTGTTTTATTTTGGGAGGAGTTTGGTGTTGTTTGAGATGCATTTCTACCCTGCTGCTCCTTCCTGGGACGTGCCTAGGTAGCATAAGCTTCCTGCTGGGAAAGAGGCGCTCTGGCTGGCTGCTGGGTTGGTAGTTTTGGGAAGGGGGTTGGAGTTCCTGGCTTCTTCGGTCCTGGGGGTGAGTGGGGTTGTTTGCAAGGGCTCGGCTGCAGCAGAAATACCCCTGCGGGGCACGGCTTGACAGCAGGGAGATGGCAGCCCCGCTTTACCTGTGTCCACAGACAGAGAGCGGATCGGCCAGGACTCCTCGTACGAGCAGGAGGGCAAGGTTCAGTTTGTCATCGACGCCGTTTACGCCATGGGGCACGCTCTGCACAACATGCACAAGAACCTCTGCCCCGGCAAGGTGGGGCTGTGCCCCAGGATGGACCCGGTGGACGGCATGGAGCTGCTCAAGTACATCCGCAACGTCAACTTCTCAGGTCTGTCCATCCCCAGGGCGGTGAGGAGGAACAGCCCCGTGGAGCTGGGTGTCTCAGGTGGTTGCTGTGTGTCTGTGGGTCACACAGCAGCACCCGCAATTTGGTCGTGTTACCATTTGGCACCTGCCGCACTGCGAATGCAGGGTGCTAAGACGGGGTGGTGGTTTTGCAGCAGACCAACAGATGAGGAGGTCTAAGCTCCCACGTCTCCTGGGAGCCTGCAGAGAGTAACCCGGCAGCAACCCTGCCCTCACCCTGCTGTCCTGCCCACCTTGTGCTCCCCAGCCTCTCCCCTTCCCCGTCCCCCCGCCACCTCCTCATGTTGTGGCTGGCAGAGGTCCCGCTGAATCACGCTGCCATGTCCTTGTCTGTCTTCAGGTCTCCTCTGGAAATGCATCTTTTCCTCTGCTCTATCTCCTTAATAATAATTTTCTATCTCGTCCTCCTTATTACTTCTATTTATCTCCACTCTGTGATCTCCTCTGCAGTGTCTCTTTTATTTATTTTTCCCTCTTGCTTGATTTTTCTCTTCCTTCCTTTCATTAGTGTTTATCTGCACAGTTCACTTGATTTAACTTTAAAGCTGCTTTCCCCCCCTTTCTTAAAAGAAGCAGTAAACAGGCTGGTGTAACAGCGCTCGGTGCCTGGCATCGCTCAGTGAGCTCCGGCTCCTGCGGGGGTCGGTGGGACGATACCATGAGGTCCCTGCACCAGCTTGGGTTTGGGATTGGTTTTCTTTTTGCCAATTGCTCTTCCACCCTGTGCCCACGCTGGCATCATCCTGGCGGCTTGTAGCACTCTCAGCAGTGAGAAACCCCTTGCTGAGGGGGAAGCGTCAAATCAGAGCTCCCATTGACACTATCACCCAGGGCACCCCATGCCGCTGGGTGCTGTGGGTGCTGAGCCCTCCCCCTCTTGCAGGCATTGCTGGGACTCCCGTGACGTTCAACGAGAACGGAGACGCGCCGGGGCGTTATGACATCTACCAGTACCAGATCAGGAACTCCACTCCCGAGTACAAAGTCATCGGGCAATGGACTGACCACCTCCACCTAAAAGTAAGGCGGGGGGCTCGGTGGTGCCTGTGGCGTGGCTGTGCATGGTCTGTGCCAAGGGGAAGGTCCTGCAGATTTCTCCTGCACCCACTGAGGCCACGGAGGGTGTAGCAAACTCGGCTGGGAGCCAGGGAGCCCACGGGTGCAAACGTAGGCAGCCAAATCTGGCGGGGGGGGAGGGGACGGGTATGCTGGGGGGTGTTCCCTGAATACACACTTGAAGTTCAGCCACGGTAACCCGCCATCAGTGTGTGTGACTGCATCCCACGGGCATCCGACTTGGCAGCTCTGATAAGGGGAGGAGAAGCCAGAACAGAGCAGAGGGGGTTTTCCCAGGGAAACAGGGACTTTGTTTTGGGTTTCTGGTGTTGAATCTTCCCAAAAGGCTGATGGAGAGCGTCACCTTCTCCCTGTCCCCATGCTGGGTAGGGCTGGGGCCCTTCATGGGAGGTACTGATGGGGCGAGGGGCCAGATCTGGGCAATGCTGCTGCGAGCAGAGGTGGGGCATCCCCTGGTGCCCCGGGGATGCTCGGCAGACATCCAGCTCGAGCGTCAGTGGGGCTGGTGCCATCTCACCCCACAGGTGGAGAGCATGCTGTGGCCAGGGGGTGGGAGCCAGCTCCCCAGCTCCATCTGCAGCCTGCCCTGCAAGCCGGGCGAGAGGAAGAAGTTGGTGAAGGGCATTCCCTGCTGCTGGCACTGCGAGCGCTGCGACGGCTACCAGTACCAGCTGGATGAGTTCCACTGCAAGCGGTGCCACTTCAACGAGCGGCCGAACGAGAACCACACCAGCTGCACCCCCATCCCCATCATCAAGCTGGAGTGGAGCTCACCCTGGGCAGTGGTGCCTGTCTTCATTGCCATCCTGGGCATCATCGCCACCCTTTTTGTGGTGATCACCTTTGTGCGCTACAACGATACGCCCATCGTCAAGGCATCGGGGCGGGAGCTGAGCTATGTCCTGCTGACGGGCATCTTCCTCTGCTATGCCACCACATTCCTCATGATCGCCGAGCCCGACTTGAGCACGTGTTCCTTGCGACGCATCTTCCTTGGGCTCGGCATGAGCATCAGCTACGCCGCCCTGCTCACCAAGACCAACCGCATCTACCGCATCTTCGAGCAGGGCAAGAAGTCGGTGAGTGCCCCCCGGTTCATCAGCCCTGCTTCCCAGCTGGTCATCACCTTCAGCCTCATCTCGCTGCAGCTCGTGGGCGTCTGCATCTGGTTCATCGTGGACCCGTCCCACTCTGTCATTGACTACGAGGACCAGCGGACTACAAACCCCCACTTTGCCCGGGGCATCCTCAAATGTGACATTTCGGACCTCTCCCTCATCTGTTTGCTTGGGTACAGCATGCTTCTCATGGTCACCTGCACTGTGTATGCTATTAAGACCCGCGGGGTCCCGGAGACCTTTAATGAAGCCAAACCCATCGGGTTCACCATGTACACTACTTGCATTGTGTGGTTAGCCTTCATCCCTATATTTTTTGGGACGTCGCAGTCAGCGGAAAAGGTAAGGGAGGAGGGGAGAGGTCTGGCTGGTGACCCTGTGGGCTGCCAGGAAGGGGGCTGAGAGAGGCTGACATGTCCTAAGCAAGGAAGGATGCTTCTCTGCACTCCTGCTGGCCTGGGAACCATGATGGGAAGCATTGGTTTGCAAACATCTTGCTATACCGGGGAGCAGAGACTGCTGCCTCCAACCCCATTTTCCTTTTCCCATTTTTTTTTGTGGTTTCCCTCACTCTTCCCTTCCTGACTCCTGTTTCATTCCTCCCTTTTCTTCCTGTTTTCTGTGCCCCTTTGGCCCCGCTGCCCCAATCTGGACAGCGTAGCTGTGGGCAGCAGAGGCTGCTGCTGTGTGGGCTGGGGGAGGACGAGTCCCCAGGGCAGATCCAGGCCCCTGGTACCATGAGCACCATTTCTGCATGGAAAGGGGGCCGAGCCCTGCCCAACTGGCTCCTTTTCCCAGTGCTGAGTCAGTGATGGAGGCTGGAGAGACAGACCTGCCCTCCAAAATCCCTGAGAGCTGGAAGTAGTGGAGGGCAAAGGAGAGGGAACAGAACAACTCCTTGGCGGGTCCCCTCCCTCGCCGGGGTGTGTGGCAGCTTGTGGCTTCTCACTCGATTACCGTTTGGCTATGATTTTAATTAATACCTATGTGTTTGGCAACATGGCACCAACGAGAAATTGCTCAGCTGAGCTGCAGTGGGCACGGTGGCACAGAGCTGCGGGGGGAGCCGAGCGGCTCCGTCTCTGAGGGGCCTGGGGAGCGAGCATCCCCTGCGACTCCGAATGTGACTTTGCACATAGTGTAGATGAGGCCAGGTCAGAGAATCCCAGGGGTGGATTTGTGCTGTGAAACAAGCTGTCTGTCTGTCCTCCTCCCCATCCTCAGCTCCTGGAGGGTGGTCCTGGTGCTGGTACCCACGGGACTGAGGCCAGCCCGGATGAAGCTTCATGCTCGAGTGAGAGGGAGTGAGAACAAAGAATTAAAATCTCATGAAACAGACCCAAATCCCCTTTGCCTGCCAGCCAAAACAAGAATCGTGTTTATGTTTAATGCAAACAGCTCACGCCTGCCAGCCTGGAGCTGCCTGTGACAAATAAACCTCGGTGTTGCTATTCCCTGGAAACCCCTGGGGTGACCCACCACCCGGATTCCCTCTCTGGACCCATCACGACTGGGATAATTTCCCCTGAGCATGTCCCCCCCCGATGCAGAGCCGCTGAAGCCACGGGTTTTGGAAACACCTATTGCAAAAAGGCCAGGGGTGGTTTGCTGGGAAAGACTGGGAGGTCTTTTGCTGTGGACACCAGAGTTTCACACATGTCCTAGAGAGCTGTGTCTGCGCAGAGCATGAAATCCTGGAGCTTGAGGAGGCCGTGTCTGCACGGGCACCTTTAACCTTGGCTCAACCAAAAAGTCTCTACCAAGACAGCCTGTGCTGGCGAGAAGTGTGAAGGAGAATTAAAGGAAATAAATGGAGCCTTCTGCAGCATTTCCATTTTGATGAGATGGCAGGGGAGATACTAACAAGAAAGCAGGTTTTTTAAGAAATTATTGCAAAACAAAAGCTCCCTTAAAGCCTCCTTAATGTGCTCTGCATACTGTGGGTAATAAAGATGGAAATGATAATGATTGTAGATTATGCGCAAGGTTGCTCACCTTTTCACTGCAGCTTGTCATGGGATAATTTAGGGCTGCCGAAAGCTGGCTGTCAAGCAGCAGTTCGACAATAGGCTGTGCCTCACTTCGGGGGCTTGTAATGTGCAGGGTTTCTCTGTTATTAGTCTGCTAACAAGCTGATTAGAGGCGGAAAAAGTGATGTTCCCAACTCCCCTTGGACACAGCTCTCTTTCTCAAAGCCTGCTGCTGCCGTGGCATCTGCTGAGCAATCCCAGGAGGGGTTTGTGGGGTTTTGGCTCGGCCGTGCTGCCATGGGATGTGAGCTCTGAGCGTCTCCAGGCTGTGGCTGAAGGGTAACGGATGTGCTCAAAGGCGAAGCTCGAGGAATCGGGTGATTGGTGCTGCCGTGATGCTTTAGCTGCTGGTTTGCCGTCTTGGGGAGAAAAAAGTCAAAGAGGTGTCATTACACGGCCTGCACAGAGGGTCTGGCTCTGAGCATGTCCCTGGGATGAAAACTGGGGGTGCTGGCATTGGCATCACCCCGCAGCGGTGCTGGTGCTGCCGGGGATGCTCGGCAGGGCCCCCCCCGGCCACCGTGGGGAGGGATCCCCTCGCCTTTGCCCCACTGCTGGCAGTTCAAGGCCCCGCAGGGCTCTGTGGAGGGTCAGCACACCTGGGAAAAAAAAAGCGAGGAGTGTCAGCTGGGCTGTTATTCTCCCCAAAGAGCACAGCTGGAGTTTTGCTCGAGTCCTGAGGATGCCACAGGGCCGGCACCTCTGCCCTGACCCGATCTGAGCCTGCAGCCAAGGCTGCCTTGCAGTCTGGAGAAGCTGGATAAAAATCTCCATTTTTTATTTTATTTTGCTTTACCCCGTGCCTATAACTTTGCATGGAGGTGGCATCTTATTATAACAAGTCCCCCAAGCCTTTTTTCAAAAGAACCTCTTATCCCTGCCGATCCCAGCGGATTACAGAAATAGCAATAACAGAGGATCTAAAGAAAGAGACAATTTCCTGCACTGATAAGGCAGCAGCTGAACAGCGGTGTCATTGTCTGGTTCTCTGTTTATCACATTTGCTTTCAGCGAGGGAAAAAAGGGAGAGAGGAAGGAATGAGAAGGACTGTCCAGTGGTTTGTTTAGCAGCATTGTATGAGGGTTGAGTGGGTTTTCCCTTCCCTGGCACCCGCAGTGGTGCAAAATCTCTTGTAGCTGGGTCAGGTCTGGATTTAGAGGTGGGGGGTTGCCAATTAATGGTGGAGATTTGCTTTGGGACAAACACAAGCTGTGCGGAGCTCTGCCTTGAGCCTGGCTGCTCCCTGCGGGGCAGGAGGGGCTCATCCAGCCCTGGGGCAAGTCTGGGCACAGTGCTGGGCTTGGGGACGTGTGCTGGGTCGTTTAAGATTGCTGTGGTCCCTCGACACAGCGTCATCATCCTGAGTCAGAGACAGGCTGTGTTCTTTGATCCTATCCACGAAGCAGCGGATGCTGCTGAACTGGGAACTGTAACTTCTTTTATAACTGCAGTGCACGCCTCAAAGGGCTCTGGAGGAAGCTCAAGTGTTGTTAATGGAGGGGCAATGTGGGGTCCTGGGTTGGAAACCAATTAAGAGAGTAGGAACCAAAATCGTGAGAAATGGTCATTTCTTGATGTGGCAAAAGGTTAACTGCGCAGCGCTTCGTGGCTGTGTTTAGACTCCAGGCTAAAAATATTTCTCTCTGAGCTGAAAAGGGGCTTGCTGCGGCACGATGCAAAGCTGATGAGGTTAGCGCGGGCTGCAGAAAACGGAGCTGTTTCTGGCAAATGGATCCTTAGGGTGAAGGCAGCCACCTTGGCCCTGTGGGACCCCAAAAGTGCTGCAGGGGTTTGAGGAGGGCTGAGAGGTGGTGGAAGCGTGGGGATCCCAGAGCTGGTGCCACGGGGGCTGCCCAGGCTCTCGATGGAGGGGAGTCCCCGGCAGCGCTGGGGGTTGGAGCCCTGACCCAGGCGCACAGGGAGAGGCGTGCATGGAGACGTCTTGTCTGTGCTCAAGCTCAGCTGCTCCCTCCCTCTTTGCCAAAACGCCTCCGAGTCCCGAGGCACGGGTGGGAGTCGCTGCAGAGGCAGTAAATATGGAAATTGCTGGATTGAAAAGTGAGGCTCCTCCGAAAGGCATCTGCTGAGGACCAGGAGGGCGGGCAGGTGGCGGGGCCGGGGAGGTGAAGGGCTGCTGAGCCTCAGCTGTGTCCCACGGGGTGTCACGCTGGGGCAGAGACGAGTTGTGCTGGTCTCCGGGGCAGGGGTTGGGGTGCCTGGTGTTGGTGTTCCAGTGCTGTCCTCATTCCCAGCATGTCTGGTCTTTGCAGTCCAGGACACCTGCAGCAATGTCTGGAGAGTTTTAGTGGGGGGAATAAAAAATGGAAGAAGAAGAAAAAAGGAAAAATAAAAAAAGTGCAGATATTCTGGCACAGAGATATGTTTTGACTTTCTTTGATAAAATGACATTTTTATTCCCCAAAACTGCCTACATTGACTCCGCGTGCATATAGGGAGAAGGTGGAACAAACAAACCAGCACATGTGACAGCAATAGGTTTTATTCTGGGGACAAATGAAACTTCTTGGTTGACTCAGAACAAGCTTTGCTGCTTTTTTCCTTTTGGGTTGACTTGAAACACTTTTGGACCTGTGCATTTGTTTCTGAAGAAGGAGAAGAGAAATGTTTCTTTGCATGGTTGCACCTGGGACCTGCAGGTCCTGGGGTGGGATGACAGCCCCGGCCTCATGGATCAGAGCTGCCTCCACGCACCTTCTCCCAAGGGAGCTGTGTAGAGCCTCTGCGCTCAGCTTCTGTCCTTGGTCATCGTTTTGCTCTATTGACTCCAGAAAGTGAGTCCCCAACTTAAGCATGTGCAGCCGGGGAGGTGGGGACCCTCTGCCCTCGCTGAGGCTGCAGCACCCAGGCTTCCCCTGGCTCCTCCAGGTCCCGCCACCTTGCACAGCACTAAATCCCACATGTAAAACAACTGCAGGTGAAACCCTGGACACCACACTGTGCCTGAGCCATGGGATAAAGTTCAGAAACTTGCCTTAAACCTCCTTCAAAACCTTGTTAGCAACATGCAAAAAAGCCCTGGTGTCTGAGCACAGCTGGGAAAGAAAAAGAGGTGTGTGGGTGCAAAGGTACCTGAAGAACCAGGGCCCTCTCCCTGCTCAGCCTGGAGAGACCCAACAAGTGAGCTGTGCGGTAGAGGAGAGGATGCTGGAGGGGATGGAGCCCTGTGCCAGGAGCGGGGATGCTGGCGGAGCAGGGATGCTCATGGAGGGGCTTGCCTGCTTGGCCTCCCGTGTCGCTCAGGGGTGAGAGGTGAGGCTGGGCAGAGGGATGGTGTCCCTTCGCCTCCTGTTGCCACCTGCCTCAGATGCCCCCAGCTTGTGAGGAGCCTGCCAAATGCTTTCCATAGAAAAATGGATTATTCTACAGTCAGATTAATGGGCTTTCATTTTGCAAAACATCTGTCACCGTTAGTCCTGGACAGTGAGCGTGAAATTAGTTTTGACTGCAGAAAGGCAACGTCGCTGTGTAATATGTGACTTACATGACAACGGCCCAGGGAGCCAGCTGGGGAGTGGGAATTACCTGTTGAAGGAGATGGGGGAGCAGGGGGTGCCCCGAGCTGGGCCCTGGGAGCGACTGTCCTTGCTGTGCCCATCGCCGCAGCATCGGCGCTCCCGCCCTGCGGGTGGTGGAGCGTGCTGTGAGTGCTGGGGAGGACAGAGGGAGCATGAAGACGGTGTAGGGGCTCCATCTCTGGTGATGTTTTTGAGTTGGGGTGCTGGCAGGTTGTTGCTGGCACATGCATGGGTGCTGGGAGGCTTGGCACAGGGAGGCTGTGCCGGGGCCCCAACGTATGGGTCAGAGCACCAGCACAGCCTGCCCGTGTCTGGAGGTGGGGAAATAGCAAAAGTGAGCCAAAGGCCTCTCCGGGTGCACCTTGGCCCATGCAACAAGTTGAGCCTGGTGTTGAAGATGCAATACTGCCAATGTTTCCAACCCTGGCTCCCCACCCCTTCATTTATTTAACCCCAATGTTTCCAGGCCTGGGGCCGAGTGGCTGGGAAGTGCCCGGCGGAGAAGGCCCTGGGGGTGCTGGCTGACAGCCGGCTGGGCATGAGCCAGCAGTGCCCGGGTGGCCAAGGAGGCCACCAGCCCCCGGGCTTGTGTCAGCACTGGTGTGGCCAGCAGGGGCCGGGCAGGGATGGGGCCCCTGTGCTCGGCCCTGGGGAGGCCCCACCTCGAATGCTGGGCTCAGGTTTGGGCCCCTCGGGACAAGAAGGGCCTTGAGGGGCTGGAGCGTGTCCAGAGAAGGGCAGCGGGGCTGGGGCAGGGTCTGGAGCACAAGTGTGCTGGGGGGCGGCTGAGGGGGCTGGGGGGGTTTAGCCTGGAGAAGAGGAGGCTGAGGGGAGCCCTTCTCGCTCCCTGCAGCTGCCTGAGAGGGGCTGGAGTGAGGGGGGGGCTGGTCTCTGCTCCCAAGTCACCAGTGACAGGGCGAGAGGGAACGGCCTCAGGCTGCGTCAGGGGAGGTTTAGGTTAGATATTGAGAAAATGTCTTTACTGCCAGAGCGGTCAGGCCCTGGCACAGGCTGCCCAGAGAGGTGGGGGAGTCACCGTCCCTGGGGGTATTTGAGACATGTAGACGTGGCACTTCAGGGCATGGTTTAGGAGGCCTGGGGGTGTTGGGTTGATGGTTGGGCTTGATGATCCTAGAGGTCTTTTCCAACCTTAATGATTCTATGGTTCTATGATTCTGTGTTCCCCTGTTTCTCCTCCTTTCCCAGCTGAGCCTTTCTGGATCCTACAAAGCCGTGGTGGGTCTCAGCTCATGCCCTTGTGTCTTGCAGATGTACATCCAGACCACGACGCTCACCATCTCGGTGAGTCTGAGTGCCTCGGTGTCCCTGGGCATGCTCTACATGCCCAAGGTGTACATCATCCTCTTCCACCCAGAGCAGAACGTCCCCAAGCGCAAGCGGAGCCTCAAGGCTGTGGTGACAGCGGCCACCATGTCCAACAAGTTCTCTCAGAAGGGAGGTTTCCGCCCCAACGGAGAGGCCAAATCAGAGCTCTGCGAAAATCTGGAAACCCAAGGTAATGTGGCTTGGGGAGCTGGTCCTGTTGGGGACTGACACGGTGCTGGGAAGCCCAAAGCCCTGGCTCGCTGGTGGGCTGTAGCTGTGTTGTCCTCCATGGGCGCAAGCAATACCGGCAGCGCTGCTCCTTGGCAAAGGGACTTCTCAGCTCCCTCCTGCCCCATGGCTTGGCCCACCATCCCCCAGGAGCAAGGGCGGCATGGAAAAGGATGCATCTCATGGGCTGTGGGAGCCACACTGCTCCCTACCATGCCCAAAGCCACCCCGAGGTGGGAGGTGTGCTCTGGTTATCTGTGCTCCAGCCAGGGCACGAGCAGGGATTCCTGGCTCTCAGTGAGGGGACAGCATCATCTCCTGTCGGAGGGCAGGGGACGTTCCCCCTTCGTTAATTTATGCCCATCCAAGAAATGCCATTTTCCATCACAGCAACCATGTAGCTGAGACAGGACATGTCCTGTCTCCCTCTGATCAGGATTGGTCCTTGCTGCTCCCATCCCTCTGCAGACCAGTTTGCATTATCCCATGGGAAATGCTGCTGGGTGGATGGCAGGAGAAATAACATTGGAGACATGCTCATGCTGCTGCTGGGTGAGGTGCTGGCTGGGGAACATGGAAATCTGCTCAAACATGTGGAGAATAATCCCAATGTCAACCCACCCCGGGTGCCCAGAGCTGCTCCCAGGAAGGCTCTGGTGTGGCTGACGGGGAAAGTGTTTGCTGTCTGCCTGCGGGCTGTTCCCGGGGGCCAGGCTGGAGCTAAGGCTGACACAGGGATAGAGCCACTGGTCTCCCCTGGGAAGAGAGGCTGGGGGCTCTGGAAACATTGGGAAAGTGAGTGCGTGCCTGTTCTGTGTTTGGGTTTCCAAAAACAGAGCCCTGCAGGAGGAAAAAATGGTTGGAGCCAATGCTGCTGGGGTCCTTTGAGAAGGGAAATCCGGTTTGGACTAAACCTGAAGAAAACCCCACAGAGATACAAATGTTCCTCATGCACGAGCAGGGTTTCTGGGTTCCAGTGTCAGTGGGATGGGGACCAACCAGCATTTCCATGGAAAGCCATCCTTGTCTTTGTAATCTCACGCTTGCTCTCTTTCCAGCCTGAGCTATTTAATATCCCTTGGCATCTCTGTATAACCTCCATATCCACGTCGCTCTGTAATGGCTCTCACTGGCGGCAGCTCTGTACGTGATGTCTCTCTGTAGGCAGTCTCTCTGCATAATTGACCCTTTCATCTGCCTATCTGCATTGCGAAGGGCAGCTACACAGTCACACCCCCCTCGTCACCCATGCTGGAGGGGGCTTTTGCAGCCGCTGTCGCAGATCTGTGTGGTCTCCAGTCCTGTCCCAATGTGGCCATGGGTAGGGGTCCCTCTGTCACCCCCATTTGGCCTGTGCAAGAGGTGCTCCATGCAAGGCTGGGTCTATTTGCAGGCTCCCCACTCTAAGGGCTCATCGGGAGCATGTCAACCCTGTCCTGGGGAGCCAGACTCCCCATGGCATCTGTGCCACAGGCTGTGGTGCTGTGCATGCATGACCTTGTCTCCCTCCAGCCCCACACGGCTCCTGGCCAGGGCTCTGCCAGCACAAAGGGCTGATACTCCCTTTGCAGCAGGGCTTGGAGGCCCAGGTGCATTGAGCACCTTGTCTGGGACCTGAACACAAACATTCCCATATGCTCTCTGCTGCGCTGAGCATCCTTCTCCCCCGCGGGACTCGCAGCAGGATCCTCTGAGGATCGTACGTGCCAGGAGAAGGGAGAGCTGAGCCTCCTGTCTGCCGCATCTCTGGCTCTGATGTGTCTCGCATGGGGAATACAGGAGCTCGGTGCTAACGGGGCTGGCAGCGCGTTCCCGAGGTGTGCCGAGGAGGGGAGCTGGGCTTGGCAGCAGTGCTGGGGGTAGGAGGCACGGTGGGGTTGTCAGGCAGGACCAAGGGGCCGTTTTTCACTCTGTCATTGGCGGGTCACGTATCCTTAAATAAACAACAGAATAAATAATTCACAGGGCTTTGATATGGGCAGATTGGCTATGAAAACATTGCAGCTAACAAATAGCTCTGTCAACTCTAATTTCTTATGGCCTATCTAATTGTTATCTGGGAATACCAGTCTGAAATCTGCAGCAAGGTTCATTTGTCAGCAAGGCACCGAGACGGAGGGAGAGCTGCCAGGCGTCCCCTCTGCGCAGTGCTGTGGGGATGGTCTGTGCAGAGGACACGTTCGTGCTGCTCATGGTGTCTTGGGCTTTGCTGCCTGTCCCAGCGCTTGTCCGTGTCCTTGGCTAGAGGGTGTCCGTGTATCTGCAGAGCCCCATGGTACCTGGGGACCTCATGGTGGGATCTCTGCAGCGCATCGTGCCCAGCCGAAGTGCTGAGACAAGCCAGGATGTTGCAAGCTGCCACTTCCACCTCCTCCTGAGCTGTGGCTGCTGCTAAAAGCATGATGTGCTGCAGCCTCTGAGCCTGAAGGCAGCGATGCAGACCTGCGGAGAGCGGGAGGATTTATTGCTATCTGGTATTTTCCCAGCTCTGGCCCTTGCCACGGCTCCCCTGGTGTCGTGTGGGATGTCTGGTGGCTTTGTAGCCACTGCTGCCTCTTCTCCTTGTGTGTTTGACCCTGCCCAGGGGCTGGTGCACCTGGGGAAGCTGGAAGGTGGGAGCAGTGTACGCGCTCTGCTGCTCCAGCACCCGAGCACGGGCACAGAAATCCTTGGTGAGGGACGCAGCCGGGCTGGCTGGCTTTGTGCCACCTGCTGCCGGCACTGGCAGTGCCCTGCTGCTCCACTCCCAGCTGCCACGGAGCAGTGTGCAGGGGTGCGGGGTGCCCAGCTTGGACCCCAAACCGTGCTCTTGCAGGACTGGGGCAAGCTGAGCTTTTGGGAACGTGGAGCACCTGCGGGTTTGTCTGTAAGGAGTTGCTGAGGGAAGTGAACAGGAGCCTGAGAACACATTCCCCGTGGATCGTGTCACGTCCTGGGGTCTCTCTTCAGGACGAACTGCCTCTGGAGAGCCCCCAGGGGTGGCCGTGGAGCTCAGCCCCTCTGCCACGGCTCAGTGCTCTTGCGGGAAATGGCCCTGAGTGCTGGTGCTGGCTGGATCCATGAGCAAATCCCAGTCACGTCCCCACCAGCATCTCCTGGCACGACAGTCAGGTCAGGGTGACGGGACAGGAGCCAGAAAGCAAGGGTGGACTTCATTAATGATACATGTGAGGTTTGTCTCTCTTTCCAGCACTGGCTACCAAACAGACCTACGTCAGCTATAGCAACCATGCGATTTAGCTCCAGCGATGGCAACTGCCTGGCGTAGAGGGAGGCTGCGGATGCCACAACGCGGAGGGAGCCGAGTCACATCGCTCGTCGCAGGACGCTGGAGGGGGAACTGGACGGGACGGGGAGGTGGCAGCAGGGGGGGACACGCTCCTGGTGGGGCTGCTGGGCAGAGCTCCCGGGGAAGATGGCGATCAACAGCAGCAAAAAAAGAAAATATATAAAGAAACCATAAAAATAAACCACTGACCACCGTGACAATGCATGCTTCCCCATGGAGGAAGAGGAACAGTTGAACGGGGGGACGTAGCGTGGGGAAGAGGTGATGGACTTTGGCAAGTCTTTGGGGTTTTTTTTTTTTCTGTATCTTGGCAAAAAAAAAAGAGACCCAACATTTTCCCTTTTCTGGAATTTGTGAGATTGTTTGTGGTTGTGCAGAACCTTCTGTTTTCTTTCGTTTTTTTTTTTCTATCCTCCATCTTCTTTTGTTCCAGTATTCTTCCGTCCCTCTTCACTCTCCCATATTCTACCAAATTCTATATGTTGCAGAAAGGAAAAATAAAACAAAAATACATAAAATTTAAATAAAAAAGAGACAACAAAATAAAATAAAATAAAACCTAGACTGTGTTCAAGTGCTGATTTCTATAGGTGGTTAATTAATGTATGTGATGACCATATGGATTGAAATATGTCTGCTTTATGTACTGACCAGTCAAAAAACAAAAACACACACAAAAAAAAAACAAAGTTCAGTGCCTGGATGTTTATGAATTATTCGATGACTGTGTAGAGCATGACCATTTTTATACGAGGAGATTTCTAATAAAAGACCATGGTTTTGCACTCAGCGTTTGCTGTCTCTTGGTGACTGTTCGCTCCAGGAGGTGACTTGGTTTTGGCTGATGGGGAAGGTTTTGGGTGGCCAAATGCTCCAGGACATGACAGGGCTTCGCCTCCTTCCTCTCCAGGCCATCCTGCTGCAAATGGGGTCCTTGTGAGGGGATGGGGCAGGGAGAGCAGAGCTCGGCATCGCCCTGGCACGGCGCATTCAGGCACATGCTGTAGCCTTGTACAGCCCCGGCGCTCAGGGCTTGGGGCAGAATCTGGGGCAGAAAGGGCTGATTCCTCCTTGCTTGCTCTTCCCCAAGGTGTGGGCTGAGGCTGGAGGGATGGGGCAGAGCTGAAGAGATTTTCTGGGGTTGTTTTTTTCCCCCCCATCAGGGGCAGGGCCAGCTCCACCCTCCCTATCAGGACCAACCTGTGCTAATTAGGGAGTTACCAGCTAACAAAAGCAGCTCTGCCCTTCCTACAGGGAGGGTTTCTTGTCCTGGTTCCAGCTTACACCTTGGGATAGAACCGCCTGGTGTGCAAGGTATGCTCAAAGAGTCTTGGTTTTGTTTGTTTTGGGGAGGTTTGGTGGGTTGGCTGCTGGTGTCTCTGTGCTCTGGGAAAGGCTCTTGGAAATGGGGTGGCTGTGCTTGTTTGCTGCTGGGTAAGGAGAGGATGGTCCAGGCTTGTCTTTATTCTGGAAAGTAGATGGAAGGTGGGGAAAGGAGGCAGGGGAAGGTGCTGCCGATGCCCCAGAGAGACTGGCTGCCTCCTGCTTTTGGACAGGTGGTTGCTTTCAGTGCCCAGCAAAAGCGCTGGAGCTGGCAGCGGTGTCCTGACCTTGTAGAGGCAGCGAGGGTGCTGGGATGTCTCCCATCCCTTTGCATGTGCTTCTCCCAGCCCAAAGGTGCCTGTATGTTCCCTTCTCTGAGCATGAGTGAAGTTACCACTGTGTTTTACACATTTCTAGACCTACTTGTGTATTAATTACAGCACTGCTCTTGCTCCAGTGGGTTGCCCTAGGTGTGTGACCTGTGGGGGGGAGGCCTTGGTGCTGCTCTGAGCCCCACAGAGGAGCTTCAGCCACTGATCAGTGCCAGAAAGGAAACGCAACTGATCCCTACCAGTACAGAGAGGACAGAGTATGGGCTTGAAGGCAGGAGTAAAAAAAAAAAGAAAAAAAATTGATGAAAAGCTTGAAACTTTGATGAGATCATACTCGTCAAAAGAGCTTCTTGAGAGAAAAAAACTGCTCCGTTCCCACCACATCCATCACTGTCGGATGGGATGTGAAATGCCGACTGGCTCAGAGGGCTCCCAGAAAACCTGACTTGATGTCTCTGGAGCTGTTTCTAGCTCTGAGATACTGCTCTGCAGCTTTTACAAGGAGCTCTTCACCCCAAACCCTGCCTGATAATGACTGGAAAGGCTGATTCTACCTTAATTACAGCATCCCCCTCCCTCCCCTTGCAGTTTCTGTGAGGTGGGATGGAGAGAGGTTGTGGCTGGGGACTGCATGCTGCCACCAAGCAGATATTCCAGGCTCATCTGCCTCCTGATGGGCTGGGCAGTTCTGCAGGGCATGGTACAGCCAGCAGAGCTGGATGGGGTGCGGGAAAGAGGAGGCCTGTGGCAGCAAGGTGATCTACCTGGGTTGATGATTCCTACCCAGGCAGGATGCCGAGAGCTGTGCTCATCTAACCACTCTGCTTCAGTAGCTGAATGAACATTGCTCTGTGTCTCTTGTTCTCAGGTGTTTCCAACTCTAGATCAGTCAAATCTGGTCAAAAGATTCAGGCTGCTTCCCTAGAAACGCGGCCAGCCCTGGAGCGCGTCCTGCCAGCCGCTCGCGCTGACAAAAGGTGTGCAGGAGTGAGAGTTGTGCTAACGCTGTTGGCAGCCAGCGATGCGCAGCAGCTCCTAAAGCTACTGCTGGGCAGGAGGGTCGGTGGGGTCTGGGCTTCACCGGCTGGGGTGGGGCGTCCTAAAGGGGTGCATTTTCTTGCTTGGTGCTTGGGGAAGAAGTCGCTTGGCTAAACTTGGTTTCAAGTAGATTCATGTTCCCCTCTTGCATCAGGCCCTATTTAAACACAATAGCTGCGCTGATTTCTTGATGGATCTGGTGGAGTGTTAAATCAAGAGAGTCCTCATGTGGGTACTTATTTTGGTGTAAGTGTGCTTTACAGTGATTCAGTCTTATTCCTTACAGACTTTAGCTTAAATGATATAAAGATGCTCTTAAACAGATATGCAAAATATTTGCACAAATCTAACCTCACTGGTCTCGAAACAGAATTTTAATTGGCCCCATTTTTTTTTTTTCTCCGCTAAACCTACACTTACTGGCACAGTTCCTGTGCGCTGCTAAATAGACCTGTATCCTTCCCAGTGCTGGGTGCATTTCAGCAGCAGATGCAGTGACCTCTGAACATGGTTGGTTAATTTTATATGGCATTTCATGATACAGTGCTGTTTAATTCCAGACACTTATTTGATTATGAAAGCTAATTAAAAGGGAGCAGTCTATAAGCAATTGAGATGGATGTAGAGTGACGCGGATCTAGGCAGGCTCTGGTGCTGATATCTGCAGAGAGGTGATAGCTGTGCTGAGGCAGTTGTGGGAGCTGGCTGGTGTCTATCAGGATCAGGTTTCTGCTTTGCCTCATTTTTGAGGACAGTTCTGCTGCCTGTGGCTGAGCAGAAAAGCAGACTAGATACTGTGTGATCCGCTGAGGGAATTCCTAGGGTTTTTGTGCTTTGTATATGTTTTTTTCTAAATAAGGCACCTGTCCTGAAATCGGTGCTGCTGTTTTTCCCTCCTTCATACCGCTTAAGAGCACTTGTCTGATTTTTTTCCCCTTATTTTTGTCAAGCATTTTTTTCAAATTTAAATAGCAATAATTGCCTGAGTTCCCAGAGCGGTTGGCCTGCATGTTTTTCACTTTCTCCAGGAATCTGAGAAGTGGGGGGCGGAAACCTGGGCTGGTGCTTTCTCCCTCCATCTTTGGCCCTAGCTGCCTTTCCTAATCCCCAGCTCCTCTCCTGAGCTCCCTTCTCCAGGGACAAGCAGGAGCTTTTGGGGTCCCTGTGCTCTCCCCGCAGCGTGGCAGGGGGCTGTGTGCAGGCTCATCTCCCCAGCCCCGTGCGGAGCGGCAGTGGCGTGGAGCCTGTCATTAACTCTCTTCTGTGAGAGGCAAATTACAGACTTTAGTGACACAATTAGGTCAGCTCAATAGGAAATGGACAAACAAAATAATTTCTCAGTGAATTTCTCGCTCTGCCTGCCACCTTGTCCCTTGCTCCTCCACAGCATTGGCTCAGGAAAAATCATTTCCCTGCCACCCGGCTCTGGAGACCTCCTGCTGAAGCCACAGCAAAGCTCCTCAGTAAGCAAATCTGGAGGAAGGGGATGGAAAGAGCAGGGCTGGAGCAGAACGTGGCTTGTTCCTTACTCCAGAACAGGTCTCCATCCAGCTCCTCGCCCACAGGGAGAGCCACAGAGTCCCGTTTGGGCCCCAGGGGAGCTGAGAGCTGCTCAGAGCAAGGTGCGACTTGCATTTAGAGCAGAAGGCAGCAAAGCCTGTGACAGATGTTGCAGTTCGTTACCCAGTGGGGGACCAGCTCTGCAGCAAACAAGCCGAGCTAATCTCTGTGCTAGGAAGCGTTTCCCCCACTGAGACCTGCTGCCAGCTGAAACCTTTGGCCTGGAGCATCAGGATCTTGACCTTAATTTTTCTGGGCTGTGGAAAGCCAGCAAGAAGGATGGAGAGCTGTGATGAGCACATCAGTGCTGCTGAGAAGACGGGGTGATGCCTCTGGTCTCGGGGGGCAGTGGGTGCCCCAGAGGGAGGTGGGAGCACCCCAGCCCTGTGGTTGGGGAAGGACCAGTGGCAGGGTGGAGCTGGACATGCTGACTGCCTGGTTTCCCCTCGGCGAAGCGGTCCCTGTGGCTGGAGCCCGCAGCCGTGGGTGGAGGTGTGTGTGGTGTGCGTGCGAGGGTCTCTCCCCAGCGCCAACGTTCTCCTGTATGGCCGAGCGAGTCAATGGCAGATTGTGTTGAAATCTCACTTCAGTGGCGAAAGCTGCAATTAGCATTTAATGAAGCTTCTTGCTTTTATTTTTAGGTAACCTCCGATTCCCTGACTGTGTAATTTAGTCCTCCATTGCTTGGAGATAATTAAAGTATGTCACTATAATTTGCTTTTTTAAAAAGCCTGTAATTATGTTTTTATTGAGAATAAAAAAGGGGGGGGAGGGGAAAATGAAAACAATGTTAGGGGAGGAGAAGTCTTTGGATGGGCAGGGGGATTTTTTCCAGCTTGAAGGCTGAGCAGATCTTTCCAGGATGCTGGGTGGACTGGGGACAGAGGAAGGGCTCCTTCTGTATTAGCATGGGTGACAGCAAGGAGCAGTGTTTCAAGTGGAGGTGTGAGTGAGAGCTTTAGGTGTCCACGAGTCCTGATCGTGCCTGCACATGGTTTAGCTGCAGCATAACCGTGGTGTGTGCGCGGGCTGCACGAAGTACCAACACTGCCTCCTCTGATGCCTTGTTTGTAGTCCTCAGCATCGGTCTCCTTGCAGCGCCCTGGGAGAGGGGGACACCCCTGCTCCATCCGCACCCCAGCCTTAAGGCTCTGGGGCACCCCAGGGTGGGCTTAGCTGGAGCAGAACAGCTGAGGTCTCACCCCTGCAGCCTCCCACTCCCAAGACTGCCATGCCAAGCATAGCAAACATCTGTGTGCATGCTGGGTCTTCGTGTTTCAATTGCAGGCATCTGGTCTCTGCCACAAAACATGCTTTGCTGATGCAGGGCTACGTAGCTCACGTTGTGTGTCCTCCCTGCACAACAACAGATTAATGGGGAGGAATTAAATGTATCTTCCCAGGCCTGGCAGGTCTGCGCAGCCTTTGGGGGATGCTCCTTGCAACTTGGGCTGTATTTGCATCTGTAAATGCTGCTGCTGGATGTCAAACAACTTGTGTCCCTCCAAATCCCCCCGGCAGTGTCTAACGCTGAACATGCCAGCTAGAGCGGCTTGCCTTGCTCCAGCCCGTGTAACACCACGTGGCCCTGGGCCAAGCGTTGCTCCTGGGCAGCCCAGTGAAGCTGCTTCCTTGCAATCTGGTCTAAATTTGTGGCCATCGCAGGAGGAACTGCTCACCTACAATTCGCAGCCTGGAAACTGGCTGTTAGAGGGAAGTTGAATAACGAATAAATTCAAGATAATTGATTGGCCTGTGGCCAGTTCACAGCCAGAGAGAGCTGAAATGAGTTGGATTGTTGGCTTTTTCTTTAAGTTATTCTCACTCAAAAACTTGAGCGCTAAGAGGTTACATTTAGTTTAGAATATATTTAATTCATTAAAACGTTGATCTTCTCTGCTGCAGAGTTCAGATCTGATCCCAGGCTTTATTTCTTATCTAAATGCAAAGGTTTCTTGCCAGAAACACAAAGCAGAAAAAAAATCTCTGTGCTTAGGAAAAGTGACGTGATGAAGGGAGCATGGACTAGACTGTGTTCCAGTACTGGGAACCCACTGCAACTTGAACTGATGTCCTCGCTGGCACATATCCAGTTTTATTCTTGCCCGTACTGGGATGCCGTCTTTAGGGGCTCTCGCCCAGTCCCACAGTGTTCAATGTGTCCTAGTGCTGCAAGCAGCACCCCGGGGCCCCTGCAGCCAGCCCCTAATTCAGGGTGCTTGTACGCTGCGATGCTGTGAAATTTGGTGCAATCCCCTGCAAAACTTCTCTCTGGATCCGTCTGCTCCTTATGGAGATGGAGTCAAAGTGACTCATGACAGTCTCTTTCATAGAGCAGTATCAGGTCAGGGACTTATGTTCAAGTGTGTCCTCGGGCTGTGCATCCACCCCCAAGATACCTGCTCTCCAGGTGTCTGAATTGAATGGCACTGTGAGTAGGATCAGTCCCCTGCTACGCTTGCAGCGTGTTCACGTTCCTCCTCGCTGTGCAGAAATCCCCCTCCCAAGCCGGGTGTCACACCACCTTCCTTGCAGAGCCTTTGTTATCTGCTGGGGATAACAAAGGGAAGGAACAGTACTTAAAACCCAATAAAACCCACACACCATCATCAGCTTTTGTACTGGTTGCTATGGGAACCCCATACATGTACCGGAAACGCTGGAGTATGCAAATGAGCTTCTTAATTAGTTCTCCTCTGTCTTTCATGCTCCTGGTGCAGCAATTTGATCATTAGATGAACATGCCACTTAATTATCAGCAGCTTAACCAAACACAAGCTGGGGTGACCTTTGGGGAGGGCAGGGTGTCTTGGGAGCTGGCTGGCGGCGGAGGGAAGAGGGAGCCAGCAGCTGCACGGAGCTGGGAGTCTTCTCTAGCAGCTTTCGTACTGGCAGGAGCTGCTGGTATGGTTTCTGTTGCCTTTGGAAAGGAGCAGCAAGCGAGGGTGGGTCTGTGTTTCCAGACTGCCCCAGCCATCCTGGAGAGGGCTGTCCAGTTGCTGGGGGTTCAGCAGCGTGGTCGCATGTGCAGCGGGCTGAGTTTGGGCTGAGATCGTGAGCTTCAGCAGAAGGACCAAGCTCCTTGTCTTGCTGTAGGACAGCGGTGGAGTGGAGGGCTGGCTGGAAAACCCAGTCCCTGAGCCATGGGGCAGGTTGCAGCGTTACCCTGGCTCTGTTGGCCTCGGGGACTGGGGTTGGGCTTGCTGCCTCCAGCCCAGCGTGCCAGTTTTGCAGAGCCAGATGCCAGCCGGGTGCATGTGTGAGCTCTTGCTGTAAATGCTATGAGTTTTTCACCAAACAAGCTTCATTAATCGTCTAATAACCGGATTAATTAAGGACACTGAAAGTAAACAGCAAGAATGTAATTTGCCTCTGATTGCCATGTAATTGCTGGAGTATGGTCCTATTTGCATATGCAGAAAGTGTTGTTGACAGAAGCACTAGGACCAAGAATAACAATTTATGGAGGGCAAATGTGCCCTTGGGGTGTCCGGACCCCTGCAGCCATACTCTTTGCTGCCTTTGGTGCTGCCAGCATGTGTTTTTTTTTTTCTCTGTGGTTCTCTGACTTCTTCCCAATTAGCCAACTCTCTTGCTATTTGTGGAGCTTGCCAAGCTATTTGTCTAGGCAAACATTGATGCTCCAAATAGACTGGCAGATCAGCTTGGGAACACTCTCCTGTGTCCTGCAAGACAGCAAAAATAGCTGAGAAGAAGCCTCTCTTTCTCCCACGGCTGTCCTGCTAAGGGTTAGGACAGACAGTTCCTGCTTTGACCCTGCTGGCTTGGGGGTTTTGGTTGTGCTTGGAAGAACTTGCCCTCGCAAATCCCAGAGAGCTTCCAGCTCCCCAAGAGAAGACAGAGACCGAGAGGTGAACTGGGGGCATGCAGAGAGGAAAGCAGATGCTGTGAGGTTTGGAGGCAGAGCCAGTAACTGAATACCAGACTCTGAGTCCCACACCATCTTGTGTCTCTCATGTCCTCCACCCCTCATCAGCTGGTCTCTTTTTGCAGCACTTCTCTCTTTCCCTGCAAATGCAGACATCTGGATGGTGACTAATCCTCCAACTCTCTGCCTCCCATTAGCCCTGGGTGGGCTTTCTTCTTGTGTTTGACCTTGGCAACACTAGATCTGGGCTGCTTGAGGAATGGGAGTATGTAGTGCTCTGCGAAGATGGCTATGCACTCCCTCCCTGCACAGATGCACTTGCCCAAAGGGGAGAATTCGGAGGACTAATTCCATCTTGGAGAGCCCTAGGGTCATATTTTTCTCTCTCACTGACAGACATGACTTGGTGGGGATGCCTGCAATGTGGAGGGATGTGGCCTTTCAGGAGCAGCCTACAACATCTACGGCAGGTGTGATTTTGAAGCATATCCATTCTTTTTTCTCATGGGGGTGATGAAGTCTGTATGCCTCAGCTATTTCAGCTTGTTCTTCATGTGTAGATGGACTTGGATTAAATCACTGTGCATTGTTTGATTGAGAAAGGCACCTGCTGCTCACTTGTGTGTCTTCACACTCAAGCAGGATAAGAAATGGCAAATATGATCCATTGAGCAATTGTTTTGGAAGAGAGCTTGCTGGTAAAATGGATGGGGACTGGTTTGCCAGCAGAACACTGGTGACAAATATCTGTGAAGGAAAATGGGGACTTGGGACCCCCCTACCTGTCTGTGGGCATCTTTCCCATCAACTGTTTGTTTCCTTGCAGTGTCTGAAGGTTCTGGGCCAATTTCCCATGGCTTTAAGTGCCATACCTGTCCCAAACAGCTGCCAAACTCCATTCATCACAGACAGTGTTTTGTTTTCCTCTTCTGGAAACTTGAAACGTTTAGAAAGAAACCAAGTTTTCCCTTGAAATTCAGTGGGGAGAGGGGTAGAAGGAAGGTAGCCTTCTGTTTATTTTGCACTGCCTTTCTGTAAGTTGGTATAAGCAACCTGTCATCATACCTCCAGCGAAGCAGTTGAGCAGGCTCCCCAGGTGTCTGCCTTTGGTTCCTTGCCATGCAAGGTCTTGTTAGAGGTGGTGTTTGTTTCTGGTTAGCCATGGACTCCCTATAAGCTTGAAGAGCAAGACAGGGAAATAGCAACAATTGTGATTAGGGCTTTATTTTGAACTTCCAAAATCTCTATTTCCTGCAGCGAACAACATCCTAGAGTGGCTCGAGGCTGTACCCCACTAATGTTTCACAGTGAAATTTTCAAAGCGATAAACAAGGGAGGCAATCAGCCCCTCCTGAGTATCAAGGGGATGTGGGTGGTGATGCCTGCTGTGCCTTTGAGACCTCTCCCATTGACAGTGTGTTTTCTTCAGGATTTGAGGCCAACATGAGTGTTCTGCCACTGCCGTTACCTGCTTTAAGCTGTACCTGGATGCCTTCAGACCTTCCCTACAACAACCTGGGCTTCCTTCTGGAGTTGCACTATCACTGCCTCGGTCTAGGGTAAGCCAGTGCCTCTCAGTTTTGAGAGCAAGCCTTGGCTCCCTCTGTGTGTTCGCTCCCTAAGATCAAGTATTTAGTCGGTCTTGAAACTTGTGAACACGAGTCAGTCATTAAGGCTTAACATTGTTCTCGCAGGTGCCTCTTTCCCGTGCCACCATCCCTCCTTTCCTTGTGCATTAGAGTAGGTGTCAAGGATCAGCAAGAACTTGACCTTGAATAAATGTTGGTGAACCCAAAAGGATGGAGGTGTAGGCCTATTACCGTGTCCTGGCTTGAGTGATCTTTGGCTTTGAGGATACTGAGATTCTGATTTGATTCCCATGTGCCCTTGGCATGGGCAATTCATCTTCCCCTGATCTCATGCTTTGAAATCTCTCTCTTTCCAAGTATTCTAGTGCTGTTTTTCAAGGCTGGTGGGGAAGCTGCCTCTGGTCTGATTGTCAGTGCTACTGCTTTTCTATTATTTTTTTCAGATGCCTTGTGGTTTTTTTTGGAAAATAAAATTTCAAACCCTGCTTTGTGATTTTTCTCTCCTCTGTAATTAGATGTAGCAGTGATCAAAATATGTTGTATTGCACTGTAAGCTTCTCCAGGCAGATGTTTCATCACTGGAGGAGAGGTGACTTCATCCTTTACATTTGGGGGAAAATTAAGAGAGGGAAAAAGGTGAAAGAAAATGCTGAATTTCCTGTTGTGTGGATACATGTCGCTATGCTTCAGGGGAGGGATGTGTGAGAGAAGAACCAGCGCCAGGACAGAGAGGGATGGCAGAATTTTTTTACCCTGCTGGCATTCAGATCTTGAGAAATGCAGCTGTTGGTACTTATTTTGCTGCAAAAAGTGGGGGCAGTGGTGTGACCCACCTTGCTGCTTCCCTGCAGCCTCCCTTGGAGAAAGGTTTTTAGCACAAGGTAGGCTATTTGCTCCCATTTTGACTTTCTGGGGTGCACAGAGCCCTTCAGTTGCTGCCACAGGTCTTTTATATAAGAGCTTTCACAGCAGCTGGAGAGGTTGCAAAGGTGGTATAAAGTCCGCTTTCTGTCCTTTGGCATCTGGAACTCTTTGGTGCATGGTGCTTTGTACTGATGGTAAGAATGGATTAATTCCCCAAATATTAGCAGTAGAGGAAAGTGGGGCAGAGGAGAAGATGTGAAAAAGCCTGTAAATGGCCCTTTTGTTCAGTGATGCCAGCACCAAATAGCACCAGCTTTGGAGCAGAGTCTTGGGTTTGGCTGGGGAGAGGGTGAGTGCAGGGGAAAAAAAGTCTCCTGTGCTGGGAACATCAAGCACAATTCCTCAAGCTCAGCTCAGTAAGAGAGCCATCAAAAGTAAAAATGACAGCAATTCTGCAGTCAATATAATGTGGCTGCAGGTTAAATAAATAATGCTTGAATGATAATAATTGCAAAATGATACTATTTCATCCGCCACAAACATGTGGTTAAGCTCTCATTAGCTGAGACTACGAGCTTTGCAGGAAGCACAGACTCTTTGAAAGCAGATCTCTTTGGATTACGCCGCTATAGAAATTCCTGGACTGCTTTTGCAAGTGTTTAATAATGCCTGTGAGTAAGTTTGCTCATGGGATTGAGAGGAATGTTGGAAAGGCCAGCACTCCAAAGTGAAGCTGAATTTTTATTTATTTACTTGAGGTCTGCTTTTTTAGATTCTCAGGGCTTCTTAAAAACAGAGTTTAAAATTAATGGACTATATTATAGTGCTTGAGCTCCATAGAGGAGGGGAAAAAAAGGTAGATATTTTTAAGTGGTTTTTACATATAGATTTTTTTTTACTTATAGATATGTGTATACAGCCAAATCCAGCTGCATCTAGTGTAGTTTTGTCCAAACTTCAAGTTTTAGCAAAAAACTAGCTCTGTCCTGTCCTGCCACCTCCTAGTCCCTGTGAAGCCATCCTGGAGCAACGCTGTCTGTGCCGAACAGTGCTCAATCCCAAACTGGGGAAACTGGTGTGCTCAGCACCTCGCCAGACAGAGCTAATTTCAGACTTGGCTACAATATTGATCCTCGCTTAACATAGTAATGAGAATCTGCTTCCCTAATCAGTGAGGGAAAAATCTTATTTTCCAGCTGCTAGAAGGAAATGAGCTCTTTTGAATCATGTTGGATGTGGGGTGGTACAGAGGTGGGTGTTGCTGGCTTGGCTTCACTTTGGTCTTCTCTGTGTGGACAGGAGCCTGTTGTGATCGCTTGGGTCATATGTCCTTCTTGTCTTGTCTTCTCTCATACACCCTGATGTTTGGGGAGACCCTCCATCTTGCTCATCCTGAAGGCCAGCTTGGGGTTTTTATGATGAAACCCATCATTCACATTGATGTCTTTGAACTCCCCAGGGCAGGTGATGGCTTTCCAGCCCTGTTGTGTTGCAGAGACGTGTGGCAGTCTCCATGCCAGCTCCTCAAAGCCCAGCCTTGCACCTCATCTTCCTCATCCAAAGCATTATTGAGGGGGGGAAAAAGCCTTATTTCCCCTCCATTCCTGGTTTGGGCCTCCTGAAATACGGGTGAGTGGCCTCTCTTCCCCTCTGTGGCTCTCCCTGGGCCAGGCGCCTCACCGGACCGTCTGGCTGACGGCAAATTGTTTTTTGATGGCTGACTCGGTATAACTGAACTCAATTTGCCTTTCAAAAGCAGCTAATAGTCGCATTAAAAAATCCATTTTCACTTGTGATTGAATTTGACGGCGGCTCAATCAATAAGCGCATGGAGTGTTTCACACGCTGTACCGAGCGGACGTTACCACGGTAACAGTGTAAGTGAGCACGGCCGGGTGAATCTCCCCTCGAACGGGTGTCACCCAGCCCTGTCCCCCAGCCCTGGCACCCCGCCAGGGGCTGCCCCAGCCAGGCGCCATGGTGGGAAGGGAGGCCCTCCTGGTCCTTGCAGCAGTGATGCCAGCCAAAATTTTCTTCATTTTCCCTTTCTTTGCCGCTGCAGAGGGGGACAAGTGCTTTGTTGGTGGCTGGACATGGCCAGCCTGACGGGGACCGGCTGTGGCACCATGGCCAGGCCTCATGGGGGGGGGTGGCCATTTTGTGGTGGTGCTGCCACTGAGGGAACGGTGGGCTGGCATGGTGCGCGGAGTGGGGCCTGGCCACTGCACCTTTCCTTCCCAAATGCCTCCTATCTGGGGAAGAAAGCAGGAGGAGGAGAGTGTCCAGAGTGGCTCTGGGGCAGCATATGAGGGCAGCAGGGCAGGGAATGGAGCTGGCTGTGAGCCGTCCTGAGGGGACGGTTTTTCTGTGGGGGGAAGATAATGAAGTGAGGAAATGAATTTTTTTTTTCTTTTAATAGGGTTCATCCGCATTTGATGAAAAACGAACGTGGCACTTTGCTTCATGACAGTCAGAGTGTTTCCTTTCAGCTATTGTTTGCGTTCTTCCTATTGTATTATAAAATGAAAATGAAATGGTTCAGTCAGGAGTTTTGCAACCGTGAGGTGTGTTTTTCTTTATTTTTCCTTTTTTTTTTCCCCTTTTTCTTTCCAAAGCAGTTTCCTGGGGGATTTTAATTGGAAACTTTCCCTCTGCATGCTTCGCAGCAGCCCAGCTTCTTGCTGTCTATGCAGGGAAGCCTACCTGCACGCTGACGCTGCAGCCATTTTACTAGTGTGGAGCAGGGGAGCCCACCCGCGTGGTACCACCTGCAGCGGCTGCCTGGCCTGTCTTCGCTGCTTTCCTTCAGCCCAAAGGGGGTCTGCATCACGAAATGAATAAGCTGCTTTACAACATATTGGTGTTTTCTCTGCAGGGAGTTTGCCTGAGGCTCCAGGATGCCGTTAGTTGCCTTATGTTGCATCTCTAAAGCACATGCAAACAACGCAATCCTGTCTTTGAGCTCATTTCCATAGATTGATCTGCACTAGAGGAAGAAAAAAAAAGTCTGTACTGAGTTTGAACTAAAAGAGGAGGAAAGCCAGGCGCCCTGGGCTTAACTTGAGCTGGTAACTGAGTTCACCCCTGCTGAGGACTGAATGGGGTTGAACTTTTGCTGCCCGAGTTAAATCAGAGTCCTTTGCCTCCCCAGATTGCTTTTCTGGCTGTCCCTGCTGCTGCACCAGACTCGGATGGTTTCTCAGGGCTGGCCTGGGCCACGGAGGGCTCTTGGCCCTGCCTGCCACAGCACTGCATTTCTCGCCTTTCTTTGGGGTGTGCGCCACGTCCCGTGGGGACCTGCAGAGCTGGAGGTCAGGATGTGGGGCTGGCGCGGTGTCAGCTCAGCCTCGTGTCTCCTCTCCTGACATGCTGGAGGTTGTGGCACTCTTGCTGAAGAAGGCAGGAGACTGTCCAAGTTTCCAGTCTTTTGCCGAAGGCCTCTCAGCTCCTCGAAGGGGCAAGAAGCCATTTCCATTAATTTCACAGGCTGTTTCCACCACATCTGTGTTTGCTGCTGCTGGTGGCTGAGGATGATTCTCTCTTCCCACGTTTGCAAGAAGAAACAAAACCTCTAACAATGGTGCCTGAGCAATATGCAGATCTCTGGAGACAGCCTGGAGGGTCAGGGCTTTGTTTCCTGACAGGTACAGGGCTCCTCTAAACTGTAATTTCATTGTCACCAGGAGCTGACATCTCTTTATTTTACATACTGGAAGGAACTGGCAACAGAGCTGGTTTCAGTGTGCGGAGGGGAGCTGCAGTCTCTTCCGCCTGAGCGAGCACAGCTCTGCTGCATGGAGGAGCAGGTCTAGATGCGACAGGCTGGGCTTTGCTCCCTGCCTGGTGCCCTGTGGGCAATGGAGGGACCCGGTCCCACTTCTGGCTCCTCTGCTCAGTGGCCTGAGCCGAAGTGCTGAGCCCCAGCTTTGTCCCCCATTTTCCCCTCCTAGGACAAAGAGTCTCCCCTTGTGCCTGCACCTCCCCAAAACCAGGTGATGGTACTTCAGGGAAATCAGAAGAGGTTCAGGGGTGATGGACTCCTTGTCTACATTTGCTCTGTGCAAGTGGGGATTCTGGCTTCTCTCCTGGGGTGCACAGGGTAGCACCTGTGTGGCTCCCTGGATTGTGCCCGCTCACAGTATTGATGGGATGCCTGACCTTTTTGATGGTAATTGGAAATCTTTCAAAGGCACTCTGTTCTCCCTGTGAAAAGCCAAACTGAATGGACTGGTGACTGCACTGGCAAGATGTGTGTGGGGCTCCTGCACTGCCACTGTCTGCACAGACCTCTCGAGGAGATAAAGCAGCCACCTGACCCAGAGGAAACTGTGCCTGTGTCTGTCTGAGCTCTTTGCTTTCAAAGCTGTGCCGGTCCCTGTTAGAGAGCTCAGAGTGAAATGGTTTCTCAGTGTTACTTTTTCCCAGATAGAAAGCTGCCGAGGTGTAATAAGCTGAGGGGAAGGCGATAAGCTATTCGGTCAGCTTTGCATGCTGCAGCAGCACATGTGGTGTCATTAGCTTTTGGAAGCTGTATCTCATGCGAAAGTCACTTGGGAATGAATCAGCCGCTGGTGCGGCTCCTGTGGGGAGATGGCTGTTGCATCTTGGCTTGTCTGGGCTTGGGAGCAGGGAGAACATTTGAATTGCCACTGCAGCTAGACCCCCCTCTGCGTGGCCAGGGACCCTCAGTGCTAAACACTGTACCTAAAGCTGGGGATAGTCTTTATCCCAGAGATGAAGAAACAGAGGAGAAATGATCCCTTAGAGGAAATGAGGTACCAAGATTAAATGATTTGCTTGAGCTGTGTAGAAGATATAACAACGCTTGGGTGGCATGCTTGCGGCAGTGATGGGAACTCTGGGTTGAGGTTTACGATTTCTGATGAGGCTTAACAAGCATTGGCTGGAAAAGCTCAGAGGGAGAAAGCAGCGTCGCAGAGGGTGCTTCTTTGGAGCCCTGAACTAAATCTAGTCAGACTGGGTTGTGTCACATTTTGGGCTAGGCCATCCCGGGCCAGAGGCTGTTAAAGCTGAGAACTGAGCCCGGGTCTGCTGAATCCACTTAAGGAAACTCTGCTCCTGGGTGTTACTGTTCCCAGTGCTGCTGTTGAGATCTGCACAGGATGGGCTTGTGTGACAAGGGGTAAATCTTCCCTTGGTGCCAGCTGGCAGACCTCTATCAAAGTCAGCAAAGACAAGGGACATGTTTCCCAGTACAGTGACTCCAGAAACTGTGGCTGTGGGTCCTGAAGTTACCTGAAACAGGAGGAGAATACCTATCACCCACCTATGGTGTCAGTACCACAGTCAGTTGATTTGCGTTCGTTTACGTGAGTAGCCCCAGATCAAAGTGGGCTTCACAACTTGACATGTGAAACGATTTCCTGTCTTACGTGGCTGTGCAATTATTTCCAGATCTTTCCCCCTTTACAACTGCATGGAGAAAAATTAAGTCATGAGACTAGCAATATTACAGAAATAAATTAAAGTAATTAACGTGGAAGGAGTGAAAGAAGTTCAGGGCTGCGTTGGCATTATGATTAATTACAGATCAGTTGTTGCTATGTAAGTGTGACAGGGAAGTTGTCTTCGTTGCAGGGGGCTGCGTGCACGCTGATGTGGGGAAGCCTAAAGAAGGCCTGGGACAAGTTGCCAGTGAAATAGAGCGGCATTGATCCTGGAAGGCATTTTCCTTCTGTCTTCCTTACTGCTACCCTTTGCTTTGGGCTTATCTATGTGCAAAAGAGCTTCTTGTCCATTAATAGAGCTTCCAAGAGAAATGAGACACTTGTGATTGCATTCTGTCCATGTATCCTACTCTTTCTACCCCAGTAATCTTTTAACACATTAGCCAATTTGAACTGCATTTGAGAAAAGAATCAAGGTCTTGGAGATGTACTATTTTGTAACTTAACTCAGTCTTTCTGTTGACTTTTGTTCTTTTTTTCAGTGCATGCTTCATTTACTCTTTCTCTATCCCTGATAAAGAGCAATAGAAAAAGGAGAGTCAATCACTGAGGTCACAGGGACAGGGACAGTTTTCCTGTTCTAGCATTGTTCTGTAGCCAGTGTGGAGGAGTACTAGTTGCCTGCTGACATCCAGGGCCATATCTCAAAGCAATTGATAACAAGGGGTCTAAGAAATAAGATAATCTAGAAATAAGGGTATTTTTCCCTCCCTTGTCCTCTTTTCTTAGAGAGCCCTTACCTTGAGACTCACTGCCTTAATCTTTCCAGCTAAAAACTGCTGACAACTCCTGATCAAGCAGCCCTTGCCTTCTGCCCTCTTGTTTGTAGAATGAGTGCCTTACTCCGCAGCCTCTTTCCCTGGAGTTGCAGCCTGTCCTTTTGCCAGCAGAGCCCTCGCAAAAACCCAGAGAAAAGCATATTTTAACAATTCCTCTAGGTCACCCCTGCTAAAGAGGAAGAGATGTTGCTAAGGATCTTATTCCTCTGTGGAATGCATCAGTGGATTGGAGATCATGCCTGGATCCCGAGGAGCATGCATGTGTGGAGGCTGCGCTCTTTCCCTGTGTCCGCAGCTCGAAGGGACCTGCCAGGCTGTGGCAGGGATGTAAGCCCGGTGACTCAAGACTTTGGCACCTGCCTCTTGCACAAAGACTGACTGCACAGTGCTGCAGAGCTGTGCTGAGGCTGACAGATGATAAGACGTGCTTGGAAGGGAGACCTTGAAAGAGGTGGAAGACAGCAGGGTTGGTAGCCTGTCTCTTGTGATAAAAGGTTTGCCAGCCCTGCTGTATCTGCAGATTCTCCTACCACCGAGGTAGCTGTGCCAGGAGAGTTCTTGCAACCCTTTGACCCTCTGCTTGTTTTGTTTGGCCTTTCGCAGATTATGTCCTTCAGGGGTTTTGTGAGGGCAGAGATGTTCTTTTGGGACAGGGCAACTCCTGATGCTGACTGATGCTTCTGGACAGCCAGATAGATCACGCTGCCCATCAACTCTATTGCCAAAGCACCAGCAAACTTGGAGACTTTTAGCTCTCTGAAGCCTTCCACAGACAGGAGACTTAAACGTATGTTACCAGCTCTGTTAAGAGTGCCACAGCTCATTGGTTTAACTCATGGCCTACTGTAGGACTATGGAAGTGTTTGGTGCTGGTGCCTGCTGCACTTTTGCCTTCTATTTTCTGTGTAAGTGCTAGGGAAGGAGCTGAGATGTGCTGCCTCTTCAAGAGAAGAGAATGGAGGCAGTGTTTGTGCAGAGAGGACTGGCTGAGATGCTGTTCAGCTTGGCCTTGCAGCTGTAATTGTGCTGTTAATGGCAAGTTAAAGCAAATATTGCTAGGAACCTTTTCATTAAAACAAATGTGCGAGAATTTCACTGCTACTAAATGCCTTAAAACATGTCTGGAGGAGGAGCAGGAAGGGCAGCTTCCAAATGGAAGTGTTGGCATGTCACTAACCCAGCTGCTTGCTGCTGGCTGGGAGCATTGCAGAGGGTTGTGCCACCACTTTAAGATGATATTTTGTATTGCAGCCATGGTTGTTGGATCTGAATAGCTCTGAGCAATTCATGAAACACCGTAACTGCGTGTCTGTGCTGTGTATAAGCTCTCCCCAGGGGGAGAAGTGTGTGTTTGAATGTCTTGTTTTGATATGGCACTGCTGCTGGTTTTTAGCATGCACAGAACCACAGCCTCTGCCTGGGATCTGTCTTTGTATGAGGATCAAGAGAGATGAACCAACCTCTCATGTGTGCTTCAGAAGAATAGGCCTGCCTTTTCTTTGCCTGTTTTTTTTTTTTTTTTGGTGTGTGTGTGAAGGGATTGCTGTTATTTTTATTTACTGTCCTTGGTTAAGCACCAGTCAAAGATCTGGTTCTTTTTTGCATGCCTAGTCCTAATTACAGCATGGGCACGTTTGTTTTCTCTGAGAGGCTAAGCTCCAAAGCAATTTTCATCTGTGCCTTTGTTTTCATCACCCTGCAATGTGAGAGATCTGAGCAGCTGTCTCGGGTGCTTTGCTCAAAGTGGAGAACAAGCCCTAGTGAGAAGGGCAACTGGAAAGAGAGATTAATTAACCTGGCCTTGGTTGGCCTTGTAAACAGGGGAAGACATCTCTCTCAGACTGCTTGTTGCTTATTTAGCTGGTAAAAAGCTGCCTGATCTCACACTCAGTCATAATCCAATCCACCTTTCCACAGAGCTAATTGCCAGTAATTTGCTTGCACATTTCTAGTGTCCTTCTCTTCCTGGCTGGCTTTACCAGCTGTGGACCAAGGTGATGGAGGAGTAAACTTTTCCTTTTTTTGGCTACAGAACAGACAGTAAAAGTCTGTTGGTTAAGTCCATTTATCTTGATAATCCCAGGAAGATACTTGTCTAAAATTGGGGAGAGGAACACAGAGCGGAGGTGGTCATGGAGAATGTCTCTCCCCTGCCCCCGACATATTTACAGTGTGATGTAATTAAATGAAGGCTAGGTAGCTCAGATCCATTGATTTTCATCAGTGGCAACCTTGCTATGTTATCAGAAGTGAGTAATCCCTTCTCTGTAAAGCAGACATTGATAGATCAATAGGAGAGAACACGCTGTACCTCCTGGCAGCTTCGTCAACCTTGGAGGGAGAGCTATCAAGGGCACCAGCATTCCTGTTCCCCTACTTCCAAAGCTTCATCACTTCCTTCCCTGCAGTTGCTGCCTCCTGTCTTCTCCTTCATTGCTACAAGCTACTCATCAGCCCCCAGGCTGAGATTCCTCACCTCCCTAGAAGTAGTTCTGGTATTTCCTTCCTACCCCATGGGACAATCTGCCACTAAAGTAATCATCCTTTTGGTTTGGCTGTGTTAGACCCATTATTTCTAAGGGCACAGCACAGAAGAGTGCCTTCTAGCTCAAACTTGGGCAGGCTTTAGAAGGCAGGTGCTTGGCTTTTTGGAGAAGGCACATGGATAAAAGGAGGAAGGGAAGTTAACCACGATGGGCCAAAGGCTTGGGACTGTGTTGGACCTGCTGCAGCATTGAGCTGCTGTTGTGTGAGACACTGGGTGGACCTGAGCCCAGAGGTCTTATCAATGATGACACTCTGGTAACAGTGAAAGGCACAGATTTTGTGTATGGTTTGAGTGTATTCTGGCTTCCTCCTGGGAAACAGGATTCTGAATGTGAGACTGAGACTGAAGGCTTGTAGGACAGGCATTGAGATGGATAGTTCATTTTGATTTTTTTAGTAAACAAACTTAAAGAGCAGGTTTTTCTCTAGAGATGGTAGTCAGCAGAAGTTTTTATGCCATTAAGCGCTAGGTACACAACTCAGCTACAGCAACGCGCAGTCGAAGCTCGAAGTAGAAGGCACTTGGGACAGAAAGGAAGGGCATTGGGGTGAGAAGAATTAAAAATTATCAAGGCTGTTACAACCCCCTCTGAGCTCTGCTGTTGAGACTTCTGATAACATATTTGTTTTTGAAGATTTCATGCAATGCTGCTCCTGGCTGGGGAGTGAGAAGATGCTACGCTTGCTGCAAATTGTCTTGATAGAAAATAGTGGTACTAATCGCTTTGCCTATACATAATTTGGTGCCTAACACACCACTACAAATACTTTGATTATTCTTAACAGTCATGTACAGTACATATAATTTGAGGGTGAATGTGGGAGCTGTCAGAAGGAAATGCCTAGCCTGTGGATAGCTGAAGGTCATGTCACTACACCGGTAACTCTCCCTCACATCTGCAGTCAGGTATGTGAGAGCAAATTCTGTGTCAGGTGGTCTTGATCTGGGTGGGAAAAGGGAGAGCATGCCTGGCAGGAGCCCATGGGATGAGAGGGTCTGCTTCCATCAGTGTTTGCTCTGGAGAAGCCAGGTTTTGTTCTAGGAAATTTCAGCTGTGGCTTTTGAATGGGATGCACTTGATCAGTGGCTGTAAGCGTGATGTAAGGACAGCTCCGCATTCCTGCGTGTTTCCCTGGCAAGAGCACTGTCCCACCTTGCCTCTACAGTATGAAAGCTTGTCGTGAGCACGGGGAGCTGAAGCTTTCCCTTTGCTATGGGAGCAGAGGAGCAGTTGCCTGAGGCTCACCTGGAATTAAAACATGACAAATAATCAGCTTTGCCCTACCTTGAGTTGCACATGTCTCCTGCTCTCTGTGATGATGAGGCTTGCGGTCCCTATCCTGCAGTCTAGGTTTGTTTTCTACCTGATATTCCTTCCTCTGTTCTTGGAGCAGATTAATAAAATACTGCAATCCAGAGGGTAGAGTCCTAGGAAGCATCAAAAAACCCTACAACAAATAGCTCATGAGTGGTTCTCTCTCACATCTTATCTTCCCGAATTAGACACAGACAGACAATCAAAGTCAATGCCACGCTTATTGTAAAATCTTTACAGCGTGTCTTTGCAGAAGTTACAAGGGGAGTGTTGAGTTGCTCCCTGGCTAAGTGAAATCTTTTTTTCCTTTGCTTTGAAGCTTGCCAGCTGGGACCCTGCAGCCAGTAGGGCTCGCTGGGACCGGTATTACTCGAGCAGGGGAAGTGCTGGCCACGCTTGTGTTACCATACACAGCTCTTCCCCCTTAGCTTCTGCCTCTGAGAACCTTGGGCAAGACCAAATGTTACCAGTAAGCCTACAAAGGGTTGGAATGAAAATCCAGTCTTTTGCTTTAACTTAGCCATTGCTGAAAAATGAAGCTTTGGGAATACCAATGAAGCTTTGATACTGTGGCACCTGGAGATCTGGAGGACTCTCTGGGAGGCAGGTGGGAGATAAGGCTCCCACTGGGACTGAGTCCTTCGTGATTCTGTGCAGCAGCCTCTGAAGGCTCAGTTCAAAAAACCAAAAAGCTCCTGTTTGCGTGTGGTAGAGCTTGACTGAACCTTTAGAACATCTCCCACGATGTGTGTGGAGCTGTGATGAGGAAGAAACACCCACACCCACGCTCACTGTCTCCACACTCTGGCTGTCCCTCGCTCCCACGAGCACTTCGCAGGTGAAGTTTCTCTTACGCCGAGGTCACGTGTGCCAAGTTGGCTCCCTGTGGATCCCTCCGTCTCCTCCTGGCCCCGTTGGCTGGTGTGGGGCGGGATACCTGGTAAAATAGTGCTCCTCCAGCATCAGGTGTGTCCGGCGAAGGTGAGATAAGGGAAGGGTGGATTTGGAAAGTGAGTAATTGGAGGCCAAAAGGCAAAAGTGTCTGACAGAACAGGATTGATTTGAAGCTTTTCACTGGAACACTTGCAACAAAAAAAATAAAAAAAAAAATCAATGCTTATTCCCTGGACTCGAGAGCGTGTTTACTGTATTCAGCAGCTAGCATTAAAAGTGAATTCCAGGAATTGCAATTACAGCTTTTTCCTTCGTTGCCATCTCCCCTCTCCCTCCCCCATTCCCCTCTCCCCCTCTCTTGCTGGCTAGCTTTCGTCATGTTTTAGAGCCTAAGGCAAAGCTAATGCAGTCAAACTGAAAGTGGTTTTATAAATCGTAAAACCCACCTTCCCCCTTCTTTTCCTTTCCCTCGGGACTTTCTTTTGCTGAGCACTGTCAAACTCGATTCAGCTCAGAGTCACAGAGGTGCCTTGCCAAGGAGATTGCGAGGCGCTGAGCCTGGCTGGAGCGCAGCTCAGTAGCGAGGCAGCGGGCCAAGGCATGTTAGTCCTAATGCTCTCTGATAAGACAATTTGATTTCCTACTGCCTGATGGCAGAAGTCTAAACGCGGAGTTTCAGGGATGGGGCTGTGTGGGGAGGTGATGTGGTGTGATGGTGATGGGGTGCTGGGAGGAAGGAGCCTGTGTAGTGCCCGGGGAGGGCACGCTGCCCGCCAGCTGCTGGAGCAGGTATCCCACCTATCCTGCACCAACCTGGGCTTCCCAAGCCTGGGTACATCCAGCCCTTCTGCTGGGAGCTGCACAGCATCCACCCCCATAAGCCCTTCTGACTGGTCCCAGTAGAGGGCACTGATGTCTGCACTCTGATCCTCTTCATTAACCTTTAATTAACGTGCAGGTCCAGCACTGGTCCCAGCTCTGGACCGAGTGTGGAGACAGGGGATCTCCTCCCCACCACACAGAGGCTGCGGCTAAAGCATTGGGTGCCAGGGTCTCCAGCACCGGCTCTGTAACACGCAGGGAGTTGCCCTGAGCAAGACAAATGAAGTTGTTTTTCTTTCTTTTTTTCCTTTTAAAAAAATTTTTGTCTTTGCACTGTGGATTGCAGCTGCAGAGAAGGGAGACAGAGCCCCCCCACCCCTTGGGTGTTAACAAAGCAGTTGCAAGATCCTTGCATCAAAGCTGCATTTGCATTGGGGTTTTGGTGGAGCGTGGAGAGAGCTAAGCTTGACTTGCAGACCCCAGCCTGAGCTAGTGGGTGGGGGGGAGGCAAAATGTACTTGCTGTTGCTTGTAAACTGAGTGGTTTTGATCTGGAAGTTGCTGGTGGGGAAAATAAAATATGGGAAATCGAGCATTTATCGCTCCCGCTCTGCTTTCCTGGCTGTAATGGGGTTTGGTTTGGTTTGGGTGGTTTTTTTTTGGGTTTTTTTGGTTTTTTTTTTTTGTGTGATCCTGTGTGGAATAAGACAAGGGACTACTGACAGTATTTTGCTTGTGCTTTCTATCTATGTATTGATTTAGTCTGCTTGTCAGAGCAAGTGTTCCAAAAGTGCATAAACCTGCTGCTTTTGGGTGTAACAGAAGCTTCTGATTTTTTTTTTTTTTAATGTTTCTGCGAGTTTAACCCAAAGGACCAAGCTGCTTCCCACGGAGCACGTGGGCTGCCACTTGCAGGGAGTTCCAGGGTGTGCAGCCAAGACCCTGCTCAACCCTTCGTACACACCTGCCAGGAAAGGTGGTCTGCAGCTCTAACCCTACCTCTGCGCAAGCTGCTTCTCTCTCCCTGCTGTGAAACAAAGGGTTTATCTGTCTCCCAGGGAGTGTGGTGCTGGTGGATGCCAGTAACGCTTGATGGGCTCCACGAGCGGTGTTGGTGTCAGGTTGTGCTCTGCTTGTTGTTCTGGATCTGGCAGAACCTCGGAGCTGGATTGTGCCTCGCTGCCTGTGACTTGCATTGCAGAACTCCCAGCAGCGTCCAGTGCAGAAGAAAGCGCTTTGCCAGACAAACTCCTCACGTTCGAGTGCCTGGGTTTGTAAATGCCTATGAGAGGACTGCTAAGCAGCAGCAGTATTTATCCAGCTTGCTTTGATAAACGCACTTCAGAAACTTCCCTCATGAGCTCCTGCTTCTTCGCACTTGGCTGACTGCAGCTGTGTGGGGCTGGGCTGGGGACGGGAGCCCTTGGCTCTAACCCTGCCTTTGCTGTGGACTGCTTGCACAGTCCATCAAGTTGTTTCAGCTTGGTTTTCCTCCATTCCAATCTACTATATGCATTTGGAATAGGAGTAGTTACTGGAAGCTGTGTTGGGCTCAAGACCACACACCCAGCTTTTGGTAGGCAGTAACAGATCTCAGCATCTCGTAGCTGATCAGCAGAGATGTCCAAAGTGTGAGATAGTTCGGTGCGCGTGGCTCTGTTGGCCTCTGCTTCCTGCCTCGCATGTATGCAGCAGCTGAGAGCAGCATCTTGTCTTCATGGGGGCTTGTTGGCATGACAGTGACAATACGCTGGGGTTTTTTTTTGGAGTTGGGTTGGCTTTTTTCCTCCTCCTTTTAGATTAGAAAGGAGGAGTTGCTCTGAAGAATAACAGCTGGCCCAGCCAGGGATGGGTTCAGGGCATGTTGTCCGTCCCTTGCTTGTAACTCAAAGTTACATGGGCAGAGGCTCTGGGCAAGAAAGGAGAGTCTGTATTAAAAGGCCAGAGTGTGCTTCTGTGGCAGCCAGAGAAAGCACTGCTGGCTGCGAGCAGCCTGCCTGCCTGGGGCAGCCTTTAGACAGGCAGCTTTCAGAAGTGTTCAGCCCCTTGAATTTGCTCGGGGTCCCAAGCACTCTGCAAAATCTGGCACTTAATTCCAAACCCAGAGCCTGAGGGAAATGATTTTCCTCTTGATTTTGAGGGACATTGAGCTGGGGACTGGGAAATAGACTCTGTGAGGGCCTGTCATGAATGAATTCTATGCTCTGTTTTCCTTGGAGATGCTTTAGAGATGAAAAATTCATGCTGAGCCTTCGAATGAAGTGATTGTGCCTATTTGCATGTATAAAGCATTGAGCAGGACTGGGCTAGGGTTGCTCGCTGTAAACCCTTTCACCCAGTCTAAATTGCTGGCACTGTGCACACAAACAAACATTTTGTTGATCTTGCTGACTGGAGTCAATAGCGCGCAATTCCCCGGCTTGCTAGCGAAAGCAGCACGTGCTGCAGACCTTTCTGCAGCAAGTCATTGGAGATGTTGCTAAGTCAAAACCTGCTTTTCCCCGGCAGTGCGGTACAGGAGTGTTTGTTTTCTTGAGTACCTAACTAAAGTTGCCACATACAGCAAATGAATATTGACTTAAACACAGTTGCTAAGACAAGACCCTAGCGAAGCTGAGGAATTCCTATTCCAGCTGTTTGCAGAGGCAGGTGATGAATATAGGGAAGGGGAAGCTGCTGCATCTGCCCTTTTTCACCACTTTTCCTGGGTATTTGTGACTGGGGACAGAAGTGCCCCATGGCCTCTCTGGCTCTCTGAGACTGTGACAAAAATAATGCTGCATGAAGAAGTTTAACCTGGGATAACCCAGTGGTCAAATCCCCTTCCAGCTTGGAAAAAATATCTTCATTTGTCTTGAGAAGGGGGGAAAATAGACAGCCTTGGGATTAGATTGCTCAGCCAGGGCAAAACTGTCTGTGTAGAGACAGTGGCTGCCTACCTGCTGCTGATCCTTCCCTTCCCGGGGCTGCTCCTGCTCCCTCCTGAGGAAGACAGCACACAACAGATGATCCCTGCAGGGGTCTGCTGAGCACACATAAACATGATGTTTACTGGCTCTGGAATGGATTGGGGGAGGGATTTAGAGACTCACACAGAATAAACAGAATTGTATAGGTTGGAAAAGACCTTTAAGATCATTGAGTGTAACTGTAAACCTAACACTGCCAGTTCATGACTAAACCATGTCCCTAAGCACCACATCCACATGTTTTTTAAATACCCCCAGGGATGGTGACTCCCCACCTCTCTGGGCAGCCTCTTCTAATGCCTGACCACTCTTGCAGTGAAGTAGTATTTCCTAATCTCCAACCTAAACCTCCCCTGACGCAGCCTGAGGCCGTTCCCTCTCGCCCTGTCACTGGTGACCTGGGAGCAGAGACCAGCCCCCCCTCACTCCAGCCCCTCTCAGGCAGCTGCAGAGAGCGAGAAGGGCTCCCCTCAGCCCCCTCTTCTCCAGGCTAAACCCCACCAGCTCCCACAGCCCACCCCCCAGCACACTTGTGCTCCAGACCCTTCTCCAGCAGGACCCAACACTTGGCCTTGTTGAACCCCATACTGTTGACCTTTGCCCATCGATCCAGCCTGTCCAGGTCCCTCTGCAGAGCCTTCCTACCCTCAGGGAGATCAACACTCCCACACAACTTGGTGTCATCCGCAAACTTACTGAGGGCGCACTTGATCCTCTCGTCCAGATAATTGATAAAGACATTAAACAGAACTGGCCCTAACACTGAGCCCTGGGGAACCCCACTTGTGACCAGCTGCCAACTGGATTTAACTTCATTCACCACAACTCTGGGCTTGGCCATCCAGCCAGTTTTTTACCCAATGAAGGGTACACCTGTCTAAGCCATGAGCTGCCATTTTCTCCAGGAGAATGCTGTGGGGAAACAGTGTCAACAGCTTTATTAAAGTCTAGGTAGACAACATCCACAGGCTTTCCCTCATCTACTAAGTGGGTCACCTTATCATAGAAGGAGATGAGGTTAGTTAAGTAGGACCTGCCTTTCCTAGACTCATGCTGCCTGGGCCTGCTCACTTGGTTATCCTGCATGTGCCGCATGATGGCACTCAAGATGATCTGCTCTGTAACCTTCTCTGGCACCAAGGTCAGACTGACAGGCCTGTAGCTCCCTGGATCCTCCTTCTAGCCCCTCTTGTAGATGGGCGTCACATTTGCAAACCTCCAGTCAGCTGGGACCTCCCTGGTTAGCCAGGACTGCTGGTAAATGATGGAAAGTGACTCAGTAAGCACTGTCACCAGTTCCTTCAGTACCCTTGGGTGGATCTGATCTGGCCTCATAGACTTGTGTGTGTCTAGGTGCTGTAGCAGGTCACTAACCATTTCCCCTTGGGTTATGAGGGGTGTCCATTCTGCTCCCTGTCACTGTCTACCAGCTCAGGGGGCTGGGTACTCAGAGAACAATTGGTCTTACTATTAAAGACTGAGGCAAAGAAGGCATTAAGTACCTCAGACTTTTCCTCATCCTTTGTCATAATGTTTCCTCTCAGATCTAGTAAAGGCTGGAGATTCTCCTTAGCCCTCCTTTTGCTGCTAATGTAATTATAGAAGGGTTTTTTTTGTTGTCTTTTATGGCAGTAGCCAGATTAAGCTCTTCTAATTTTCTCCCTGCATAACCTCACTATACCTTTGTATGTAGTCTTCCTGACTTGCCTGCCCCTTCTTCCAAAGGTCATAAACAATCCTCTTTTTTTTTTTTTCTTCCCCCACCCCCTGCCCCAAAGTTCTAGCCAGAGCATTCTGTTTAGCCAGCCTGGTCATCTTCCCCACCAGCTTGTCTTTCAGCACATGGGGACAGCCTGCTCTTGTGCCATTAAGACTTTAACCTTGAAGAATGCCCAGCCTTCCTGGACTCCTTTGCCCTTCAGGGCTGCCTCCAGGGGACTCTGTTGATCAGTCGCTGAAACAGGCCAGCCTGCCCTCCGGAAGGCCAAGGTGGCAGTTCCACTGACCCCCCTCCTTACTTCTATGAGAATTGAGAACTCTATCATTTCATGATTGCTGTGCCCATGATCGTCTCCAATCATCATATCTCCTACAAGTCCTTCTCTGTTTGTGAACAACTGGTCCAGCGGGTGCTTTGCCTGGTTGGCTCACTCACCAGCTGTGTCAGGAAGGTCTCTTCCACACACTCCAGAAACCTCCTAGACTGTTTCCTCTCTGCTGTATTTGCAGCAAACGTCCCGTAGATTGAAGTCCCCCACGAGGGCAAGGGCTAGCAATCGTGAGGCTTCTCCCAGCTGCTTGTAGAATAATTCATCTGCCTCTTCATCCTGGCTGGTTGGTCTGTAACAGACTCCCACCATGATATCTGTCTTGTTGGCCTTCCCCCTGATACTTACCCATAAATACTCAACCCTGTCATCACTATCATTAAGCTCTAGACAATCCAAATGCTCCCTAACATACAGAGCTACCCCACCGCCTCTTCTGCCTTGCCTATCCCTTCCGAAGAGTTTATAGCCATCCGTTGCAGCACTTCAGTTGTGTAAGTCATGCCGCTGTGCTTTTGTGATGGCAACTATATCATAGTTTTCCTGCTGTACAATGGCTTCCAGCTCCTCCCATTTATTGCCCATGCTGTGTCCGTTTGTGTAGAGGCACTACAGATGAGCTGACGTCCGTGTCACCTTCTTAGAGGAACACCCCTTAATTCCTTTGAGGTGTTTCACCAGTGCTCCTCTCTTGGCTCCTGTTACCTTGGTAGTCCCTAGGTCATCTTGTACACCTCCAGCTGTGCTCCAGTGAACCTGACATATCTCAGAGACACAGGCTGTGCCCTTGCTAACACCCCGTCCCTCTAACCTTGGTGTGTCATCCCTCAGCTTGTCTTGGGCAAGCCTGAGCTCAGCTGCATGGCTCGGAGATCCTCCTGCAAGTAAGCTATCCTCTTTGCTGACACTGGCTTTCTCTTCAGGTCATGCTGCTGAACCTCTGGATCCCAAGATAAATAACTTCCTGCTGTAATTACAGAAACTTATTTGTCCATGATTAAGCAGTTTGGTGGAAGGTGTCGGAAAGGTGGTAGCTGAGCTTCGCTTGGTTGTGCTTTAATTAGGATAAAAGGGCTTCTTCTCTTCTTCCCACAACTCTCTCTAGGCCTTTCACCAGATCTGATGGAGGCAAGTTACTCTTGCTTGACCCATTGCTGACTGAAATGAGTTCATTCAATGCAGTGCAAGCTTTAGGATGTAAATATGGGTTAATTATACAGCCTAGTGTTTGTACTGGCATGATTACCCCCGCCCCTGCTGGGCAGCAGTGTGGCCTGCACCAGCTCTCTCCAAGTCACCTCTCCAGGAATGGCGGAGGGTGTAAAACAGCTGATGGAGGTAAAAAAAGGATGGCCTGGAGCTTTGAAACACTGGTGAGCAGGGTGTGAGGCAACGGAGGTTCATCCCTTCCCTGTCAATGGTCCTGAACAGACTCACACAGGTCTGTTATACAGACCTAAAGCAGCAAGGGAATTTGAGGATGTACGATCACTGTGGACTCAATGGGAGCTTGTGTCTTGCTGAGGCTTGAGACCATGCCTTTGTCTTCTGTCTGCCAAGGATGGTAATGGTACTGCCCGGTCTCCTGAGGTGGTAGATAGAGGCTGTTGGGATGGCCAGGCCTGACCTGGGAGTGACAGGAAGGGCTGAGAATCAAAGAAGGGTCCTTCTTTTGGCAAAACCAAAGAGTGAAAATAATCCCCTGAGATGGACTGTGTAAACGGAATAAACCCAGCTCCTTCTGCGTGAGACTCTCTGGCTTTCCATGGGAATTGGGAGCAAACAGTCTCACAAGCAAGGAGAAAAACACTAATCTCCCAGTGTCAACAAACCAATCTGAGTTTCTGTGCTTGTGTAGAGCATGTTCCCTTTAATGTCCCACACTCCCTGACGGGAGCCTGGGGATGCTAATTGCTTGTGAAGGCTCTCTGAAGTGTTTTGCTTGGTGGATGTATTTGCGTGATCTCCAAACACTATTTGTGAAAAGTGGCAATCCATGTCGCCAATGAACCGCCTGATTCATCACAAATCGATTTCCGTTGGCCGTGGTACATGACTTAGAGACTGTCAGAGCCCGCAGTGTGGGGGGAGAGGAGAGAATTGCTCTGGGTTGAGATGAGGAGGGAAGTTGTTAGAAACCAATATTCAGAAGAGTCAAGAGTGGAGTTGGAGTGATCCCTCTGGGTCCCCTGGCCTTTATTTCCCTCTTTCGCCTCTCTATGCTGCTATTTGTTCCATGCGACACAGCTCTATGTGGAAAAGGGTCACCAACCTTGAGGTTTTTACTGTGTGTGGATCAGCCTGCAACTCTGCACAGAGCTTCTTGGTGAGGAAAACACTCTGTGTAGGTTGGAGAGCCTCTGAGTTGGATAAATGCAGACCTGGGCCATGACCCGCTCCCAGCCTTTTCCCAAGGATGGCTGTGTACAGTGTTTGCATATGTAACTGGGGTTTTGACAAGGCATTTTGCAAGAGGTGGGTCTAAGAACACAGCCTTAGCGTACGTGGCACCTCTTTTGGACAGAGACTGGATAATTTAAACTGAAAGAAGCTGCCAGGATGAGCAGAAGAGGGATCCTCTGTGTCTATCGGGGAGACATGTCAGGGACTCTGGTGCTTTTGCGGCATTGGTTTCCCTGGATTTCATTCTCCTGCAAAGCCATTTGACTTTCCTAGCTAATAAAACCTTTTATTAGAAGGAAGTGCATTGTTTTCCCTCTTCATCACTGTCCCTCCCCTCCTCCCTGTGGCCTGGACCAGGGCCCTTGGAGGGCTTAGCAGTCTGTGCTTTGCTGATGTGCGTTGGTTGCTCCCTCGTCACACTGTGTCCTTCCTCTGCGTAACCCAGCTGCAGAGGGCTGAACAGTTTGGGCTTGCATAGAGCTGTGAGGTGCTGTGCAGCCCCCTCATACATCCTTTCCCAGCCCGTTGTAGGAAGCTATGGACCTGGCCTGTAAAGATAGGAGAGGAGGAGATGTTGGATTAGCCCTGCTCAGTAGAGCAGGGCAATGCCTTGTACTTGCTGGGACCCAGGGGAAATGCTTTCACCTCCAGAGCTTAAATTTTCCTGCATGCTGGGCATGAACTGTGCGGGGGGTGAGGGCAGGATTTATTCAGTATTTGAAAAGCTCTTGGGAGCCCTTCTTGCTTTGTCAGTGTGGGTTCCCCTGTACCTGTGTCAGCCAGGTCTGGTGGCTGCAATTTGTTTGTCCCAGTGGCCCTGCCAAGCCAGCTGTAGGTTCCAGCAGAGGAGCTGGGTCTCTGCATGCCTTCTGAAAAGCAGCCAGAGTAAGTTGCTTTCACATGGCAGGGTACCCATTACAGGTGGCTGATCGGAGCCAGCGACATCAGCCTTTGGCTTTCAAATCCCAGCAGGAGCACAGGCCTTGGGCAGGAAGGCTTACAAATGCAGGAGGGTTTTAAAGCAAATCTGATTTTGGAATTGCCAGGGCCAGAATGCCCACGGTGGCTCTTGCAAAACCTGTCTTCAAAGCTGGGCTGCTTTTGAACACCAATTAGTCAGTAGTGAAGTTGCTTTCATCCCCTGCAATGGCTTGAGCAATTTGTGGTTCACTTCTAATTCATCTGAAGCCAAGAGTGTGTTTTCTGTATCCTAGTGTGCCCTCTGAGTCAGGCTGGATTGCTGTGTGCTGCTGCATCTCTGGGATTGGGAACTTTCTGCTTGCTCCTGGCTGATTACACAGGACAGAAACCTCCGCAGCTCTGCAGAACTCCATAGAGACTGTGACCCCTGGCTGCTGTGGATGCAGGGCTCTTCAGGATGGGTAGGAAACCAGTGGAGAGGTTGTTGCACTTTCCCCTCTCTTTTATTTTCCTTCTTATTTATAGGCATGATTACGTTCCAGCAGTCCTAACACCGATAAGACCTTCTTAAACTGGAGCTATCCATGCTGGGGGGGATGCGCTCTTAGATGTGAAAGATGCTACACTCTAGACAGACAAGATGGGTAGACAAAGGATAAGAGCGAAGCCAAGGGACAGCAGATCAGTGACAAATGCAGGATGTGACCCTGAAATGTGTCTCAAACCAGCTCTGCTTCCATCTGTCTGCTGTGGCCCAGATGCCAGCACGGAAATGTCTTGCTTATGCCTTGAATCTGGGGTTAAGCAGACATCCTCCTCCTGCAATTCTGGCCTCATTCAATCTTACCCAGAAGAAAAACCTTTTTAATAGTGCATGTGCCTGTGCTGTTGTGGCATGTTCATGCTGTCAGCTAGGCGAGAGAGTCCCTTCGGCTCTGGAGTAGAAAGAGACCTCATTTCAAGCATGGCTGCAGGAGGTGGCTGAGTCACCAGTGCTGTCTTCGAGCACCCTCCTGCATCCTTCACAGCTGCCTCCTCGACCGGCTCTTGTAGTGAACAGATGTGGCAGGGCCCTGTCTGGGGACGTGGGCGTTGGCAGTGCTGCCACTGCCCCGCGGTGTCCAGGACCAGAGGATGAGGCCAGCGTGTTCCCTGTTACCTCCCAAGTAGGATGCATTTTTCTTTCCCCACCAGCCCCTGGGTCTCCTTGTGTTGAGCACTGTCAGGCGGGGGTGGGACACATCGGTATCCTGGCGCAGGGAAGCTGGGTGGGAGAAGGCAGAGCTGGTTCCTCCCTCTTGCTGGTGACAGCAGTAAAGAGGGTAGGTGAGAGCTGTCTCGCCAGCTCCCCAGAGTCCTAGCAGCAGCACCCAGCCAGACAGAGGGCAGAGTACACATCTCTGTACTCTCCCTACATGAACACTGACTTGATTTGCCATCCAAGCCCTGCCCCCCCTTTCCTCTCCTGTGAGCAGGCTCCAGGCTTGCTCCAGCTCCTGAGGGGTTTAAAAATGTTCTGCTCTCCCAGGGACAATCCCTGTGGCAGCCCTTCCCAGTGCCAGGCAAAGCCAGCCCTGCTCGTGCCAGCGCAGGAGCTGCCGACTGTGCCAGGGCACGGGGAGAGGATCCCATCTGGGCTCAGATTGTGGCCTTGTACTGGCTCTGTCCCTCCTGTCTGTCTGTTCCACAAGATGTTAAATAACTTTGTCTTTGGCACCTCTCCCTTTTATTGGCTATAAAAAGATGGCAGAGAGAGAATACGTGGTTGTTTGCAAAAACAAAGCAGCACCCTAAGAGGGCCAATCACTAGAGGAAGAAAGGGCCATATGAAATACCTATAAATCTCCATGTGGTGTTTAAATGGTGCAGAATTTTTTTAATGTGTCGCCCCCCCCCCAAGTAAGGATTATATCCTAACAGATGGGCAGCATAAACTGGAACATCCGTCATCAGGCACTGGAGAAGGGCAGGATTTTGTTAAATACCTCAAAGCTGAAGGCTGTATCCTAGTAGCTGTGGTTTGGTTTCTTTTATTTTCCCTTAGGACTTGCCAAGCCAAGCATAGCTTAGTTGCCTGATGGGTGTAAGAGGGTGTAGGAGGAAATCTCCAGCAGGAAAAAACCCCTTGTTGAGGCTCTGGAGGTACCTGGGTCAGCAGGGTCCCTGTGGCACTTTGGCGCACAGGGACAGTGGCTATGGAGCAAGGCACTGCTCGTGCTTGGTGTGCAAGAAGGTGATGAACCCCCCACCCCAATTTTCCTTGGGATTGATATTCGTGCCTGGCTTTTGTCTTACCCATGCTCCTCCCTCCCTTGAAGTAGCAAAAGCCTGCTTTGTGCCTGTTGCTGCTGTCAGGCCGTTCAGAGCAGCCTTTCCAATTAGGCTCCCTAGTCTGCTTCCAGGAGCCTCAGAGGGCTACGTGCTTCCCTCATTGACCTCCGGTTCTGTTATGCCTGGCTATGGGGTGCCAAAGGCGGCAGATCTTGTGGCCTGATGCTCTCAGCACTGCTGGGGCCCATCCTGTTCTGTTTAAGCATTTTTAAAAAATTATTTATTTTTTTAAACACGGAGCTGCAGGAGGTGCCAAGCTGATGGCAGTCTCTGGCCATCTGTACCTTTTTTCTCTTGCCTGTATAAATGGAGAAGCAACGCGAGGCTCAGGCTTACTATGAGAAAGAATTTCAAATCCCTATTGTCCCAGGTGCTGGGAGGACGCAGAGCTCCCACTTGGATGGGACAGGGGAGCTGACACATAGGAGAGCAGTGCTAGCATCATCCTCACCCTGCATGTGTGCAGGGGGTTAGGTGAATTTAGGGGCTGGGAGCAAGGCCCAGCTCCCAAACCTGCATGGGAGCCCTCAGCTGTGAGGAGAGGGTGGTTCGTCTCTGCTTTTTGGACACTGTGGCTTTCAGGCAGTCCTGTTGGGTTAGACTGAGCCCAAAGGACCAAGAAGGTGGAAGTGGTATTGCCTTGTCTGTGTATCCATCATTGCCCGTAACCGCCTCCTTCCCGTCTTTAGCTGCATGAAGCACCTGCCCTGAATCTGCAGGGTTAGGGCACAACTGTACAGCTGGAGAGAAATCCCCAACCCCAGGTCTCTAGTTTCTGTCAGCCCCCTGCCTCCTGCCCCATCTTCCCTCACAGTCTGCTGACATTTGCATTGCTGCACGGAGACAGCTGCCTTTCCAGCCAAGAACCAGGTCATCCCTGCAACTGCAGGGAACGGCAGCCAGGTACTGAAGCCACAAGTCCCCAGCAAATACAAAACAATGTGTAAACAGGTTTTAATATCGAGGTTTTATTAAAAGTGGACAAAGAGATTAAGATGTTCATCTGCCTTGCAGGGAGTGACTTTATAAATCTCACCTTGCGTGTGCTCACAGGGCATTCCTAATCTCCATACTAGATCCAGATCACGTGTGCATGGACTGCTTGTTTGTGGAAACCTCTTTATCTCCTGGCGATGAGAGCTGGGGCTCAGCGAGCCCTCCTTGGGTTTAATGTAACTTCCCACTGACACAAAGCTGTTGGGTTTCCTTCCCCTTTTCAGCCTCCTATGTTGTCCTTTTATGTGCTAGTGACCCCACGGTTTGAAGTCCCTGCCAGGACCTGTGCTGGGGTCGGCAGACCCATGGCTGAAACCTGCCATATCAGCAGACCCACGGCTGAGATGAGACCCTGAGATCTTGCGCTGCACATTGTTAGAAGAAGCTTTGAAAGCTGCAAGGATGGCAATGGCCACTGAGAAGACCTTTGGAAGCAATCGGAGTGTTATTCTCTCCATGCTGAGTTGCAGTGGTGGGAGAGATTTAGAGGCATCTGAAAATTTTATCCTTTGGCCTCTTTCTTAAGCATGCAATAGTCTTAGAAGGACTGACTGGAGCCACTTTGGCAAGAGATGATTTGATACCTGGCTTTTCTTCCTCTTTGCTTGTTTTCTTCTCCTATAAGCATTCATCCAGAAATTCCCCTTGGCCGAGGTTGGACTGATGGCTTTGGGACAATCAGTTGTATTCTGCTGCTGTTAGTGGTTTTAAAGGCAGTAAAGTTGGGTCCTTGAAGTGCTGTCAGTAATCATTTTTATGGTGGTCAGATTGCTCATTAGCACACTTGTTTTCAGATATTTAAGCTGGAAAGAAATCTATAGTCCTTGCATTTTTAACTTGATAACCACTCAATAGAACAAATAGAGTTGGAAATTAGAGCAGAGCTGGACTGGAAGAAATAGTCCTGAATGCTCACCTTTTACCCCCAAAGGTCTACGGAGACAAGCGCTTTGCGCACATAGCTTGGAGGAACACGTATATTCCCAGCCTACAGAGGGGTAATAACAGCTCAGGTTTACAGTGGTGATTAACCTGTAGGATGGTCGGGATCTGGAGGTAGCCCTAAAAGAGGTATGTTGAAAGCGTCTGCTCTGAGGCTGGCAGAAAGCCAAGTGCTGGATCAGAGCATTCACTTTCAGGTCACATAGCCAAAGAAACAGCCCGAGAGGTCCTAAATGATGGTTCCCAGAATGTGGAGGCAACTGGCTGGAAAAATTCAGAGGATATTGCGCCAGAGTGGCTTTGCCTAAAGCCCTTGGTGGCTGGTTGGAAACTGCTCCGTGTCCTGGTATGCAGGGTGAGAGATGTCTTGGGGGTACAGGGTGCTCTGGCCCCGAGCTGGGCATGGCTAAGCATCAGGATGTGTCAGAATTTCACTCACCACACCTTCAGTTCAGGCAATAAAAGAGTAAAGGACTCTGGGATTGTGCTGGGATTTTCTTATTTTTTGTAAAGCATTTTGGGATTCAGTCGGAGGCAAGGTGCTGTGCAGATGCAAGCTCATTAGAAGATCATTATCATTATTTACCTACTGTGTCTGTCTGTCTCTAAATAGCATTAACTGTCAGCCTATTTATCCATGTTCTCCTCTTACCATTATAGTGGCAAAGCACCAGCTTGCCCCGTGTCCCAGCCCCTCCGCACCTCCTCCCTCCCCGTTTCCCATGGCCGGCATCACTGGTTGTACCGTGCCGTGTGATAGGCGAGCGTGAGGGGCATGAAGCCAGGCTGTGCCCTGGGTTCGATCCATCCTGTGCTGCGTGTCCCCTCAGCAGCCTGTGCGGCTCAGTGCCGCTCTGGGTAGTGTTGTGGTTGTGTTGCTCAGAGAAGATAATTAATATGAGGAAGCTAAAAATTTTGTCTTGCACTTTTTACGGACTCTAACCCTATTAGTCAGGCCATTTGGAGTCCAGGGAGGGTTGTTTCTTGCCAGAATAGATTGCAAATGGATTGAGTTCCATTACGTTGTTAATTAAAAGGAATAGAATAAAAAAGAAAAGAAGGGGGAGGAGAGGAAGCAATGGAGTTGTTGAAACTTTGGAAGGAAAGTTAAAGCCTCTTGGGTATTTTCCACTGACGCTTTGGTGCGTGTTGCCTCGGTGCTTGTCCACCCTGGGTTTTTTTGCTCTTGAGCATCACAGGTGCTTCTGTGTCCCACTGCCACCCCCCCGGGGAACCCAAGCATCCTGGCTGAAGCCCAGCAGGCTCCGTAGCACAGTGCAGAGAGGGATGGCAGGGCATTGAGGCGGTGAAGCCAGCTCCACAGAGGAGCCGGAGGAGGAGGAGGAGGAGGCAGCCAGCCAGGTTTGGAGAGCCCAGTCCCACAGCCAGGATGCTGGAGGAGCGAGCGGATGGCACTGTGAGGGAGCTGTTTCCCCCCATACATCAAGGCAACGCTGTTAGACTTTCATGAGCGCTATCGGTTGCCCAAAGCGCTCCGTGTAGGCACTTATTTTGTAACACGGTCCCGCAGCCTGTGATGTGCCAGACGTGGCGTGTCTAAGAAGCTGGGCTGTTCCTTATCAGCCGTTCGCACTGTCTCAGAACCCTTCTGCTAAGTGTCTTTTGTCCCCTAATAAACTGATAAGCTCCTGGTAATCCGCTGATCGCTGATAGGCAGGGCAGCCCTGCTCTCCCGTGCCTGCACAGATAAGGCAGCTCTTTGCCAGCGGGCAGCGGGTGATACAGCAGCAGCAGCCTGCGGAGCGACGAGCTGCCTGCCAGCAGCAGGGAAAGGATGGGCTTTGGGGGAGCGCGTGGCCTGATCCAGCACACTCCTGGCTTGTGCTCGGAGAGGGGATGGGACTTGGTTACAGAGCAATGAGGATGGACTTGTTCAGCCCCTATCTTAGCCTGATGTGGGGGTTTTGCATCGCTTGGGCTTGTGGGCTTGTGTCCTGGGTCTGCCCTGTAGAGCACAGGCACAGCCCACCCTCCCAAAGCCACTTCCCAGTCCGCTGCAAGCCTGGGAGCCTGCTGTGGGCCAGGGCATGGAGTCCCACTGACTGCCAGTGCCGCAGCAGCTTAGCAGAGGATAATTGAAAAGAAACGGAATGAGGGAGAGAGCAAGGGAGAAAGCATGGGGTTTTTTTCCTCTCCCCTCACTGTTACGACACCGTTTTGCTCTCTGCTGTCAGGAGACGGGCAGGAAGGAGCAGTGCAGCTGGTTTTGGTGTTAATTATCTGAGGTCTTCCCTTTGCATCCAAGCTGCTGCAGTACAAACAGCTCCCATCCCGGGACTGTCGGCCACCTGGTGTGTGGGAGGAGCAAAACCATCTTCCGTTTCCCTGTATCCAGAGCCAGCATGGGGCAGGGGGCTGAAACGCAGCATCGCCTCTCCCCAGGCACCCTGTCCCGGCTTCCCAGGGGCCAGAACGCAGCTACCAGTCTGCCTGGGCCATGGGAGGGTGCAGTGGGGGAAGCACCCAGGCTCAGGCCAGGGACCACTGTGCCTTTTCTAGTCACACGTGCAGACATCAGCATCATTTAATTTGCCACACAATAGGGAGGGAAAGGAGGGTTTCATTTCATGTTTTTACCATCTTGTCAGCATTCTCCTTGGGAGCGGCTGATCTTTGGCCTGTTGTAGCCACAGCCCTCGTTTAGCAGAATCTGGGCTTGTTCTCCTTGTTTCTTACAGTGGAAAACAACTCATTAGCACAAGGTATGCTGGAGCCCTGGAGACTATCCTATTCTCCTGCTTTTTTGCACAGCGCAAGGATGGAGTGTCTTTCTCCTGGCACTAAGCAACATTATGGGCTCACCGCTGTACCCTCCTTCCCTTCTGACATGTTTCAGGGTTAACGCTGGCTGCTCCCTCTCTTTGATACAGGGTTTTGAGCTGGGGGCATAAAATCAAAAGTAGAATCAATTTTCCCCCTGCCTTCTCTCCTTAATTGTGTGCATTTATGTATCTGTTTGCTGCTGCTGGAGCGAATGGGCTCAGCCCAGCAACCTGCTGTGTGGGGACTGGAAATGAAGTATCAAGGAGATGCTGACAGCCTGCTCGCGAAGGCTTGATCAATCAGGATGTAGGAGAAAAATGGCTTTGGCTTCTAAAGGGAAAGGGAAGTGAAGGATTTGATTAAAAAGTAAGACAGTAGCTGGTTGGAGGGGATATATCTTGGAGGCAGATGAATCATCAGGTAGTTACAGAGAGGGGTTTTGACTTGAGAGCAAAGTCGGGGGAATCGCCCGCACCCTTGGGCTGATGAGCAGTGTTGCACATCACAGGGTCTGTCATGGGTCTCGCTGCCCTTTTCCTCATGGGGATCTTGGGGTAAGAGAGGCAAAGCTGTAGGTGGGAGATTGCCCAGGGGCTGTGGGCAGAGCCAGGGGTGGATCTGCACCACAAAAGAGCAGTGCTGCCTGGGCTGGACCCTGGGAGCAGGCCGTGGGCATCTAAACAGGGAAGCATCAAACCCAAGGCCTGAATCCACTTGAAAAAGAGACCAGTTGTACCCAGATGGCAAACCCTGGCATCCTGAGCTGGTGTTAGAGGCTGGCTGTGGGTCCCTGCCTGTGGGTCCTGCTGCTGCCTGTGAGCTCCTAGGGATGGAGTTGTGCTGGGCTTTGCTGGGTGCAGGCAGAGGCTGGGCACAGGCAGCCCCGTGCCTGCCCTGCTGGCATTTGATGTGGGCAAACAGGCACTAAATAATCGGCAGCCTATCGATCCAAGGTCACCCATGCCAAGGCGTGATCAATAGAAACGGACAGCTGAATGGTTCTGTAATAAAGTGCCTTCACCTTAGTGGATTTGGGAGAGAGCAAGGGTATGGGAGATTAAATCCTCCTGCCATCGACAGCTCATCAAGCAAAAGATATATTAGTAAAGAAAAATTATGCTTCCTGAGCCCTGATGGGAGGAATCGAGCTGCTGGGAACTGTTTGTGCTCTTTGGGGGAACATCAGCCAGGAGAGCAGCTCTGCTGCCTCCCACCACCCTGCTCCCAGCATCGGCTGGCAGGGGACTTCCTGAGCAGCAGCAAAGCCTTCGAGGGCTTTGAAGGGATTAGGGAATCTGCAAAGGAATTTGCTACAGCTGCTGGTGCAGCCCAGTGTGGGGCTGCTGGCCAAAGGGCTGGTGTGGGTCTGACTGTGCCACGCTAAAAGCCAGCTGCCATTCATGCGCTTCCCAGGCCGGCGGGCTGTGACAAGCAGTAAAGGGCATCACACCACGACCTGACAGTGCCTGGGCTGCCCTGGAGCCCATGGGAGAGAGAGAGAGGCTGGGAAACACCATGTTCCCAGCCGGTCCTGGGATCTGTCCCCGTCCCCACATGCAGCGGGAGGGGAAGGCAGTCTCTGGGTGTTGGCGAGGTCTGGTGGGATCAGGCTGCTGTTGTCTGAAGTGTACTGAGTCCACGTGCAGCAGAGAAATGCAAGGTGTGGTGTTCGGTCCCAGGCTGCCCTGTCCAGCTCTAACCTGCCGTCCCCAGGCAAACTGGCTGTAACCTTGCAGCAGGAGGGAGAGAAAGTGAATAACACTTAAACCCGTGCAGGCCTGGGATGACAGCAGTCCTCTGACATCTCCTCCACCTGTTTTTCAAGACAGACTTTCTGCTGTGATCCACACGCAGCTTTATTGAGCTCTATTTCCTCCAGTCTAACTACAGAAAGAAATTGGCAGCAAACGCTCTCGTGGGCAGCGTGGAACGGCAGTGGCCGGCTGTCAGGGCCCCTGGGGTTTTATTGCCCTGCCAAACACCTACATCATGGTGACACATACATAATTACATATTGGACTGGGGAGGATGAAGCGCCCGGCACCTCCTAAATGTGTCAACATGATTTGAGAGGTTTGGGCTCGGCTGGTCTTCCCAAGCATTAGATTTCAGACTCCAATCACACGGGCATCCGGAGGATCAATAGCTGCACACCTTAAAGCAGCTGGCTGGAAGGTGAGGGACTGGGGTGCTGGGTGTCAGGGAGGACGATTAAGTTGATGTATGAGTTGGGTTTGGGGTTAGTCACTCTTCCTACTTGCTGGGAAGAAGAAATCCTGTAGGCAGACTGTGTCTCAGCATCTCCATCCCGCCTCCATCCTGTGTCAGCGGCCGTGAGCTGCCCGTGGATGCCTCGTGACCCTCATTTTGCAGCAGAGCATCTCCCAGATTCCCTGGTAATCCCATGTCTCGGATCCAGACACACCATCTCGTGCCGACAGCAAATAGCTGTTGGTAAGAGAAGCGAGCATCCGCCGGCTGAGCTCCATCCGATGGCAAACGGAGATGGCTGCTGGCACAGGGAGCGTGGCATCGTGGTGGGAGATGCTGCAGGTTGTCAAGATTGAACAAGGGGAGGGAGCAGATGGAGCTGTGATTTTGGGCCCTTGTGTGGGTTCTTGCTGAAGCTGTGTGGGATGGAGCAGCCCTGCTTTGGGCAATGGTGCCCTCCATGTACACTGTATGAGCTGCCCTTAGAAAGCGGGGGGAACTGGGGTGATTCATGTTATTGAGGCTGGGTGGGAGAAGAACAAAAATCAGAAAATTCTTGAACAAAACAAACTGAGATTTGCACCAAGTTTTCTTGCGGTAAGCTTTGAGAATAACTGATGTGAGGTCTTACTGCAAGGAACTGAGGTTCCTGGAGTTCTCGTCCCCTCCAGCTCAAACTCATGGCATTAGGCACATGGGACTTCCTGGTGACTGATGAACAGCTAACTAAAATATCCATCGATTACTCATTAATCCTGCATGCTCTGCTTCAGGACAGCCCTGCTGTCAGCCCCTTCCCTTTCTCACCCAGGGCAGCTCTCCTGCAGCAGGACCCCTTGGCTCCTTCCCCTTCTTTGAAGTTTCTCACCTCTCGTCTCTTGGATGGGCAAAGAGCTGAACTTCCCCGGCATCCCCCTCCGCCCCCGGCATCCCCCTCCGCCCCCGGCATGTCCACAGGAGCAGGGTCTCTCCTCTGCACTGGGGAGAGTTTGCACTTGCACGTGTGTGAGCCCCCGTGCACTGCCTGGTTGTTCAGCCCAGCCCGAATCTCTCCCCATTCGTATGACGTGACACATTAATTTCCCCAGTGCGGAAGCTCTGCTTCGGCCCCGTGACTCTCCTGTCATGTCTCACAAACCGTCCCCAGATCAGCCGGCACCGAGGTTTGTGGCACCTGTCTGGGGCTCCCCTGCGTGCTCTGCCAGCCCCAATTACCCAGCATGACTTAAGGGGAAAACACCTGCAAACAAATTGAATGTTTCTAAGTGCAAATTGGTTTTTCAATTGCTCAAGATTTAAAGTAGCACTACTGCAAAATAACATTATTTTTAGGGCAGGTGTCTTTGGAATACAGATTTTTTTGTTTTTGGGGGTGGTTTTGCAAGAGTGCGTTGTGTGGAGAGGGTGAGGGAGCCGGGAAGAGCCACACGGCTTGTGTTGTTCGGGTACACCGAGTGAAACGCATTAAGTTTTTAGCTGGCTGCTGGTATTGTACAAGGAAGGCAGGTCCTGGGAGGCTGGTTGCACTGGGATGTCTTGGGTTGCCATCTGGAGACAGCCAGCAGATGAATCTCACACCTGCGCTACTGGCCTCAGCCGCTTCCACAGTGATGCTCACGTTGCAGGGAAGGGAGGAAACACAGTGCCCTGGTGTGAAATGAGCTGAGAAGTGCCTGTGCATGGTCTCTCACCTATTTGGGGGGATGAGAGGATTCTCTGTTCTTGAAGGGCTGACCTTGGACCTGTACCTGATAGGTACAAACTGATGGATGCCGACGCTGCGGCTCCTGGTGAGGCTCTGAGCAGAGTTCAGCTCCGCTCCAAACTTCCCCTTCTCCTCTGTGTGCTCTCTGCAGTCTGCATTTCCACTAAATCACCTAAATCGGTTTCGCTCAGCGGTAGGAAAGCCATGTTTGGAATATAATGGTTGATCTTTTATGACATTTACCGCCACTCATGTCAGAGCGAGCGCCTGTTTAATTCACTTGTTGCTATGCCATCCATCAATCACTATAAATGTTATAACAGCAATCTGTCACCGGAGGGGTGCGTGCAGGGATGTGTGTAGGGGAGGTTGGATGGGCCTGAGAAATAATGTGCCACCTCTGAATTTTTTGGGGAGGGGTCATCCACATCTAACCAGCACTGTTAGGTCCCCTGTCACTAACGCACCTGCCTCGGCAATAGGCTGGTGCAGCAAGCTTATTTATTTGCTTGCAGCTTATTTATTTGCTGTCTTGGCTGCTCTGCAGCTCATCCCCCCACCCAGCGAACACCCTTCCTCTTTTGGGGAGCGGGAGGCTTCTGATGAGATTTCAAGCGGTGAAAGTTTTCGTGGTTTTGTGGCATTTTCATCCCCAACAGCCCATGTAACAGCAGCCATCGACAACAAAAAGCCCAGCAACAAAACAAATGAAGACAAAGTAGTCTTAGGTTTCACTCTTGGCCTTTGAGAAATTATATTAATATACCTGCGAGCTTGTGGAATAGCAGAGATGAAGTTCCAGTGATGCCATGTTTGGGTAAAGGTGAGCTCACAGGAGGTGTTTGAGCTCGCTTTTCCTGTGAAGAGTCAGCATTTTGATTCATCTTCCAGCAAAGATATGAAAATGCGCCAACTTTGTGCAACTCTCATTTTCTGCGGTGACGTTTTGTACGGCTCCCATGCGTGCGATGATTCTCACTGCGCCTGGCTAGAACTCCACGGGGTGATGCCGCTGGCATTATAAACACCCTCCTAAAGCTCAGCATTTCCTGCAGCGCCAATTGCACTCAACGGCGGGCCCCGGCTGCTACCCGTGCCCAGCTGACTGGGGTAGGGAGAAGCCCAGCGCGGGCGAAGACAGGTGAACTGGGCTGGCAGTGGGACAAGCTGCAGAAGGCAGATCGGAGCAGGCTCCTGCTGTTAAAGGAGGTGTTGGAGCCCAGCATGACAGGTAAAAGCTCTGCGTCTTCCCCTCCTGACTTCAACATGGAAAGTGTTTCAGAAGCTCCTTTTCTCCTCGCACAGAGCTCTTTATTCATGACAACTTAATTAAGTGGCAAAGTTCATGAAATACTAGTTGCCCCCAAACTCACATCTGTGCAGGTCTCTCTTGTTGCCTGGTGCCTTGTCTCCCTGGGTCCCCAGAGCCGCCCTGTTCCCCAGGGAGAGCTCTGACTGCTGCCCGGGGATATGGTGGGAATCTCTTGGGTGAAAGGCTGAGGAAACCCTGTGGTTTGTGAGCCAACAAGCTCCTCCTTTTCTCCTCTGACCCTCACCGGTTTGATTTTGGCCTCGATGAGTCTCGGATTCCCTGTCTGTGAGTGAAATTTTCCTTCCCTCTGCTGCAGTGACACCAGCTCATCTGGCCCTGCTTGGGTTTTATTCTCTTCTCCATAGAAGTGCTTGAAGGCGCTTGCCCGCATCGGAGGCTGATGGGCAGCATTCTCTGAGCAGGGACAGGCACCTCCTATTAAACCATAGGAGTGCAAAGGCAGCTCTCCACTCCCCCGTTACTCCCCTGTTATTATCCTGTATTTCCTCCTTCCCGCTTCCCTCTCTGCGCTCCCAGGTGATGCTCAGCCCTGTCATCCCCACGATGATGTTGCAGCTCTGAGCAAACGGGCAGGGAGACACAGACCCCGTGCAAAGGAGGAGATGCTCAGCCCTTTGTACCCACTGGGGTTGTGTCTGCAGCCCAAAATCTCCTTTCGCAGGGTCTTTGGGGGTCAACGGCCAAGAGCTGAGTTAAGTCCCTGGGATTCAGCCCTGTGGGAGCATCGCCGGGCCAGCTGCCAGGGTTGCTGGGCAAGCTTGGAGTCTGGCGTGTCGCTTTTGGGGCAGGGGCAGGTGTTTCGTGCACTTGCAGATGTTTTGAATAAATCTCTAATGCTCACATCTGGGCTTTGAACCTCAAAGGCGGTTCTTACTCACTGGCACCTCAGACATGAGGCTGCCTTGGGAATGAACCATAGAATCACAGAATGGTTTGGGTTGGGAGGGACCTTTAGAGGCCATCGAGTCCAACCCCCCTGCAGTGAGCCTGGACATCTTCAACCAGATCAGGTTGCTCAGAGCCCCGTCCAGCCTGACCTGGAATGTTCCCAGGGATGGGGCCTCCACAACCTCTCTGGGCAACCAGTTTCAGGGTTTCACCACCCTCATTGTAAAAAATTTCTTGTTTATATCCAGTCTAAATCTACCCGCTTTTAGTTTAAAACCATCCCCCCTTGGCCTGTCACAGCAGCCCTTGCTAAAGAGGTCACCCCCACCCTTCCTACAGTCCCCCTTTAAGCACTGGGAGGCCGCAATAAGGTCTCCCCGCAGCCTTCTCTTCTCCAGCTGAACACCCCCAACTCTCCCAGCCCGGCCTCACAGCAGGGGGGCTCCAGCCCTTGGAGCATCTTTGTGGCTTCCTCTGGAACCGCTCCAACGGGTCCACGTCCTTCTTGTGTTGAGGGCTCCAGAACCAGATGCAGCCCTACAGGTAATGACCATTTCTGCTTGGTTTTGGGGTCTTGGGTTTTTGAACCTCTTTGAGCAGTGGGTTCCCCTTTACTCCCCAGTCCCAAGAGACAGGCTTACCACCTCTTTCCAAATGAAAGCTGAGACCCTTGCCCCTTCTCTGAGGTTCCACAGGTCAGCTGTGCCAGTGCAGCATTGCGGGCAGTGGCACAGGGCACGGGCTGCTCCAGCACAGTGCTGGCACGGGGATGCTTTCTTCCCCCCCCAGCCTGTGTAGGAAGGCACTGTGTTACACCTGGCTTGCAGGTAGCTGGGATTTACCCTCCAGAGCTGCTGTTATGGGTGCCCAGTGTGCATGGGGGGGCATTGCAGGGGAATAAAATGGGGAGGGGAGCATTTACAGGGGCAAGGAAGCAACTGCCAGCCCGAGTAGGGCAATGCGGTGGGCTCCAGTGGGCAGAGGGGGCTGCTGGAGCAAGTGCTTATGGCTGATTCCCTAAACCCTTGAACACGAGGATTTATAAAAGAAAGGCTGCCAGAGCAGGAGCCTAGCAGGGTGAATGGAGCTGCTCTAATGGATATTAAGTGATTTGCGAGCCCGCTGCTTGCAAACACAGCTGTAAATAGAACAAGAGGAAGGGGGAGCAGATGAAAAGAGGCTCAGGCTCTTTAGCGGCGTAGTGTGAAAAATGGGGAAAGGTTCCTGTGCAGGGCTTGGGCAGCGAGAGAAACAAAAGCCGCGGCATCTATTTTCATATCTTTTATGTCTTCCTTGCACTTAATCTTGTTTAGCTCTGCAATTAAATTTTAAGACGCATAAGAGTGTTCGCTTACACACTTGGATTCTTCGCAGATTGAATTATTTAATAGAGTGTGGAGCGGCTCCATGATCTCGGAGCTATGGCACCAAACGCAGCCAAGCAGAAAATTAATAAACACTGCCTGCCGTCTCTGCGCCTCCCGCGCTCCTCTCTGCCATCCTCCCTCTCCGGCATGCTCTCCTCCTGCCAGCCGCCCCCTCTCCACCCTCTTCTCCAGCCTTTCCTCTGGGGTTTCCTCCTTCCCTCCCTCTACTGCTTTCTCCTTTGGTTTTGCCATTCGTCCTCCTGCTCTCGCCCTCTCCGGAGCCTGTGTTTCAGCCCCTCGGTTGGGTCTATGGGCTGCTCTGCCCGTGCCTCCCATGGGCCGGAGGGACGTCCAGCCCACGCCGCCGTGGGTGGGCAGGCTGCCTCAGACACGTGGGCTTGTTGGACCCCATCCGTGAAGGAGCTGAGAGAGCTCGATCCCCAACAGCCACGGTTTCGCCTGCACTGGGGAAGCCCCTCTGCTGCAAGGAGCGGGACTGGACTGTGCCTTTCTGCAATCGCATTCCTTGGCCTGAGAAAAATTGCCTTTCGAATGCCATCTGCTTTCTCTCTCTTTCTCCTCCCTTGCTCCCCAGCTACCAAAGTTGTTCTTCTCTCCCTTCCTTTCTTTTTTGGTAACCTTTCCAGGCAACAAATTGCAGGGGGCAATTATGCCGTGTGCTAGAGAGCATTATGCCAGCCACAATTTCCGTAGAGGATGTTGCTCAGCAAACAGTAATACAAAAGCAGTCTATGAAATTCATCAAATTGCCTGTTGGATAAAGGCATATATTTACAGTGCACTTGGAGCCCTTGTGAATTATCTAAAGAGAGTCAGTTTGTTATTTCTTTTCCTTTTAAGTTCCCCTTTTTACAAGGAACCGAATAAAAAGGTTTGAAAATTGCTGCTAAAGAAGGGGTCTGGCCTCTTCTTCCTCGGAGACACCGGCGGTTTTCCTCCATCAATTCTTGGCAGGGATGTGCTTGGGGTTTTATGGCTTTTAATGTGAGTCTCCATCACTCTTCTCCGCAGAGCTTCCCCTCCCGGCTCCTGCCCTTCACACAGCTCTTGCGACGGCTGTCAGATGTCGTGGTGGCATTTCATGGGGCCGCCCAGCGTGGGTGATGGCGAACGGAGGCACCAGCAGGTTAAGCGGCGTGTGCCCACGGAGCTGAGCAGTCTCTGCGTCGCAGCCCTGTGCCCAGCACCTTCGTGGAGCCACCGCCTGCGATCCCCAGTGCCGCTCTCCTCATTGAGGGAGGCATCTGCTAAAGAGCAGCCTTTCCTTCTCAATAGCCAAGGGGGGAAGCTTCCCGCTGGATTGAATTGAAATAATTTCTTGTCCTTTCCAGAGTACTTTTCTTTTTCCAAAAGCTGCCTTCCCCACTCCTCCCCGAGGCTTTTTGGCAGGAGAGAGTGCTTGGTTGTAGAGCTGTGGGGTCGGGCAGTGATGCTTTCCTAGCCCTGCTGCAGGGTGGAAATAGGTCTTGTGCAATTGAAATTCTGGAGGGAATAACAGGGACACAGCAGAGAAGCAGCTAAAACACCTCTCTAATTGCTAATCAATAAACTAAAGAAATGTTGCCCTGGCTGAAACCTGCTCCTGGGGAAAAAAATAAAAATCCACATGATTTGTTTCGTGATTAGAATGAGATTTTATTTGTCTGGCTTCTGGTTTGGTTTTCCTCCTTTTCTGTTCTTCTGGGCCCCCCACCCCCATTACGCTCAGGTTTATGAAGTTATCACCCGCTCCTCGGTTCAAAACCTCACTGAGAACCTTTTGGCTCCGCAGATGGACCGACACTAATCTTCTGTGTAATTGAATCATCATCGTGGATATTATTGGGCTGCTTTGAAACAGTCCTGTTTCTCGAGTAATATTTTTATTAGCTTTTGGTGCGGTTGCAGAGTGGGTTTTTTTCGGTAGTAATATTATTTCCTTGCTTTCAAATGCTGTCTACAGTGTAGATCTTTATTGATGTGTTACTAGGATTTCTGTCTGTCTTACAAAATTCTCTGCAGGCGTGCAGAGCTGTGAATCCCCCTGTCTCTAACGGAGTCTGTCGTCTCTCCAAGGATGAGCAAATAAGGGACATGACCAAGGAGAATTTGCTTGCGCTTAGCAGTCACTGACCTCCTAACCCACTAGTTTGCAGCTCAGTGGGGTTATCACCATTCCCTGGGCATCGGATGGGATTTTCTCCATCATTTGGAGGTGGGAAAGCCGATGCACGGGGCTCCCCCAGCCCCAAGGGCTCTCTGCAGCCTGGATAAACCTCTTCCAAAATACAGCTCCCATCCCAAGGGAGGGATAATCTGCACTCCTGCAACATGATCAATGCCACGTGCTTTGACCCAGAGATGGTTTATGGTGGCAGCTTGGAGACAGGAGTGGGGAAGGGGCCAGGAGAGGAGCTTGGGGGGTCCGGATGAGCTGCTCGGGGCTGGGGGGGATTGTTGAATCCGGCAATTGCCTGAATTCATTTCAATTATTGACAGCACTTCTCTACAGAACTAAATAAAGTAAAATAAATAAGGAAAGCAGAAGGCAATATAAAGCAGTTAGAGAGGATCAGTGGTGAATTGAATAATTCATTCAGGAAAGAAAAGGAGCTATTTGCAATGTCAGTCTTATCTTGATTGTATTTATAGACAGGAACTTTTGACAAGCAAATTACCTGTAAATTCTTCTTCTTTTTAGTGTTGTTTTTTTTTTCTCCTCCATCCCAGAAAATAATGGGCAGGAAGATTTCCTGCAGGTTGGTTGGTTTGTTTTTTTTTTTTTTGTTTTTCTGAGGCGGTTTGATGGATTTCTGTGAAGAACATGAAATCTTGTGACCTCACCATGAGCTCAGGGGAAGCTGCTGCTTTGATGGAAACCAAGATAGCGGCAGCTGGAAACTCAGGAGGGAAAGGAGACAAAACCGTTCCTTTGTGCTTCCACAAAGGGATGGAGGCCACGTGTTAGGATTCCGTAAGCTGGGTTTTGGAGCAGGAGGGGTCCCTTGGTCCCTGTTTGCTGGTAGGCGAAAGTCACTGCTCTGAGTTTGTCTCTCTTGAAAATGGAGATTTCAGGATGGGGGCTTTGCAGCAGCGTTGCCTGTGGCAGCGAGGCTCCCGGCCGGGCGCCCGAGCCAGCACCCATCGCTGCCCGTGGTCTGGGCACGCAGCAAATATGCCTGGGGTGCCAGCAGGGTGCTCTGCTTCCTGCAGCCCCGGGGAGGAGCGGCGGGTGAAGGGCAGCCAGGCCGGCCCGAACGCCTCCGCAGGCATGGCTTCTCCTCCTTGCGAAGCTGTAGCCTGCCGGAAGTGTCGTTTTATTTCAGAAGACGTCATTTGGAATGAAACATGGTTTGCAAAAAATTAATCCTACCGAGTTCCTTTGGCAGAGAGAGACCCAGGGGCTTTAAAGTTTACTTACGGCTCCCATGCCTCGTATTTGCTCTTCCCCTTATTGAGAGATGGGGGACTTCTGGGATCAAACTCTACTTTTTCACCCTAAAAAGTGGCCCTGGAGTGAGCTCATGGAAATCCAGCCCAGGACAGACTCTGCCAATACAGAAGCTCCAGTTCTGCCTCTGAATAGATGTTGTTGTAATTTGTTTTCCAAGCGGCATCGGGGAAATGCGTGTTTTGTGCTGAACCTCCCATTTGCATTGAAGGGAAGTTATAATTTGAGCAAAGCATGAAATAGTCGCGGCGAACTTCTTGTTTCCGCGAGCGCACTGGAGCTCAGCCTCGTGTATAATTGAGTTGTTGTAATGAAGTCTGGGTTTGGTTCTTCGAGAAGGAATTTGTTTTGAAAAGAGACTCTCGACTTAATTTAGATTTCATGCTATTTTCTAGCGCTTGCTGTCAGTGTTGTAGGTTGTATGGGCCAATTTCTCCCTGGGGTAATTCCGTGGAGGTCAAGTGGTGCTGGGATGTGGCTCTCCGAGGAGCTTAGGGATGTAATAACCAGCAAGTGGTCCCTTGGCAATAACCGGCAGCGCTGCAGAGGATCTGAGCGCAGGCGGCGCTGGCCGCGAGCAGCGGCGTGCTGAGGTGCGACCCCGCAAAGCGCTGGGAGCTTGGCGCCGCTGCTGTCTGCATGGGATGGAGACAACCTGGGGTCCCCCGGGAAAACGGAGCTGGGCCTTGCGCGTGTTTCTGCCTTGCAGAGCACCCTCCAAGGCTGGGGAAAAGAGGAGTTTTCCCTGTTGTGTTAAAACTGAAATGGGGAAAACGTAGGGGAGGAAGGGGATGGCCCTCCAGCTACCCTTACCGAGGGAGGCAACGCACCATCTCCAAAGTACCAGGCTTTTTTGCTCTGCTGCTCTTCTGGGAAAGCCCCTCTCCTGCAGGAGTGTCCCTCTCCGCCAAGTATTGCTGGTGGTGAATACTTCACAGGCTCCACAACTCATTAGCATCTCTAAGTAAATGTAAAAGCCACAAGCAAACAAGTTCCCTTTCCTTCATTTGTGCTTTTTGGTTTTAAATATTACGTTTCCAGGGATAAATGTTGGCAGTACTTGAAATAAGATGTATTAATTAATGAACGAAGCACTTAATTTAGGTTTAATAGGATAATCCTTTGCTGCATGTTACATAAATAGTAATTGAATATTAAGAATCCATTGGATGAGAATTAACTACTAGGGGAGAGATGCAGTTTATTGCATTCTTGTTAAACGCGTGGCCCCAGCCCGGGTCTCCAGCGTGGGAAAGCCGGATTCAAAGGCTCTGAAAGTCAATGCAGAAACTGCTCTGAAATGTGTGTGGAGCGCAGGGTGAGAAATTCAGGATTAGGCTTTTGTTCTCTACCAATCCGTGGCCTGACCCGAAGCTCAGCTGAACAGGAGGGACCTCCTTGCATTGACGTTGAAAGCAACTGGATCATTTGCCAGGTGAAATCTAGCCATCATCCTAAACACACGCCTAGGATAAATATAATCACTAGTGTGGGGGATTGACAGGTCTGGAGGCAAAGGGCTGCTTTAGTCGTTACCCAGAGCCATGGGGGGCTCTGCCATGGAGAGCTCAACAGCTTTGCCAGGTCTGGAAAGCATCAGACCCAGCAAGGAGAGGGTGGTTGAACACTGGCGGTGGGCAGGATGGGACTGTGACATCTCTTTGCAGCTGGAGCCTGGGGAGAGCTTTCCCTGGACAGCGTATCCCTCGGCCCCTGGGTCGCGCCGATCTCCTCCTAACCCACCGACTGTGGCGACCATAGGAACTGTGGTCCTGCATCCTTGCTCTCGGAGGGAAATCTGCCACCTTCATTTTATTCTGGGATTTATTTATTGCCGCTCGCTCAATTACATGATTGCAAAGTGTGAGTGATAAAACCCTCAAATTACTTATAGCTCATCCTTGTTTAAGGGAATAATTAGTGTGCTTCTAAACAGGGAGCAATTCTTCACAATGGGAAATCTAGTCTTTAAGGATATTTCCCCTGTAACTTATGCTGCATAATTTAGCACTGATTACACAAGTATTTTATTCTGTCTAGGCCTAAAACTTTCCGTCCTTCCATGGCAGTTTACCTCAGCACTGCGGGTCGTTGCACACTGATGGTGCAGCAGATCCTGCTTAGGGGACGTACCGGCGCTGTTTCAGCGACCTGTGGCAGGGCAGAGAAACAAGATCAGGTCCCCTAAATTCTCCACTGATGGTGCAGCAGACCCCGAGATGCTCCCGCTGGCTGTAACCCTGTGCTGTGCCCACCCGCAGCAGCCGTGCCAGCTCCACCAAAACCCCAAATGCATCTTCTCTTGGCTAAACCCTGCCGGGCACTGGAAGCTGAGTTGATCACAGAGTTTCTCTAGCTCTTATTTTAATTATTTTTATTCCTGGCCAGAAAAACTGCCTGAAACCTGAGCCGTTTGCCCGTGTCACTTCAGCTCGTCCGGGTGATTTATGCAGCCAAGGAGAGGGAGGTTATTTAGCTATTGTTTCAAAACCAGGTGCAGGGGAGCGGGGGGATGGAGACATATTTCACTTGTGATTCAGATCCTGCCAGCTGGGAGAGGCTGGGTGACAGGTAGGGAGAGCTGGTGTAATTAATCTCCTGGGCTGGGAGGAGCTGGAGCTCAAAAGCAAATCTTGTGGCAGGAGTTTGGAGCATCTCTGTTCCAGCTGGCAATGGTGGTTCAGCTGGCACGAGGGGTTTTTGGGTGGGAGGAGAGGTGACAGCCCCACCGTGGGGGGACCAAGCCAGGGGAGCCTCTGTGGACCCGGTGCCGCTGTTCCTGCTCTGAGGCTGGGAGCAGGAGACTTTCAGCAGCTTTCTGCGATGTGTAGTGAGGCAGAGTGCAGCAGTTTCCAGTGCAACCCAATTCTCCCTCTATGTTAATTAAATGGGACAGCAACATGGACCTGGCTTCTCTGAATAAGAAATCAACTGGAAGGTGGCTCCTTTCCCGAGCCCTGCTGCTTCAGCAACCGGATGGCGGGGGGGTAGGCGGGAGGAGAAGAATATCCTTGGATTAAATTTAATGAAAATAAATATATCAGCTCTGCTAGCAGCAGACGGGGCCCCGTTTAGGGAAGAGCAAGTCCAGCTTACTCTTCAGGAGCTGTAACTTTTGCTCTGGCTCAGAGCCCATTTGGTGGCTTTGCCCAAAGTGTTTCGGGAGGTGCAGGAGCGATGCCTGGGAGGTAGGTGAGACAGCCTGGGAGACAATGATAGATGAAGTAATGCTTCACGAAGCTGGCATATGCTTGATGATGAGCCTATTATGCTGGATGCTAAATACCACATGGTGATTAAATGGTGGTGGTGTGGAAGGAAGGGAGCAGAAGATGGAGAGTTTGACCTGTCAGACGGCAACCAGAGTTGCACAGAGGTGTGGGGGCTTCATGGGTCCATTTGGCCCTTGGTTTTGTTATGTGCATATTTTTAAATAGCCTAAGCAAAACAGGTATTTCCATAAATAGCTGAAAGAAAGTTGTTCTCCTGTGGTGCTCTCCCAGGTTTGGTTTCTTTAGCATCTTGTAACCAGCCTGCACAAGCTCCTGTCCCTGGTGGGGAGACCAGGACCTGCCTTCTTTCCCCCATCACTGTTCCTACAAAACATGCAAGAGGCAAGAGGTGACCAGGATGGGAGCCGACTTGCCCTGAGCCTGGGCTGCATGTTTAGTCCCTGCCCTGGCAGTTTTGCAGCAGGGAGTTAAGACATATCCAGGGCAGCCCCTTCCTCAGGTCATTAATTAGAGGTTTGCTCGTGTCCTGCTGTGATCTGCTGGACTTTGCTTAGCTGCACCCCTCCAATGCTCTGGGCTGTTTGCATACAGGGATTTGATTTCAGGTCCATCTCTAAGTGTCTCGGTGTCTTGTGGTGACATTTCCTTTGCTAAATATCAGAACAAGCATGTTTGAAAGCCGGAACGAGGAAGGACAGAGCGAGAGATGCAGGATGAAGGATGGGAAAGGGCTGGAGGAGAGGATTAGGGGAACAGTAATAGGAAGTGAAAGGAAAACAAAGTCCAGATCAGGCCCTGTGGAGGAATAAATACCAGGATGGTTGGGTGGTCAGGCAAGGCTCCTGCAGAGGCTGTGGGATCATTCAAAAAGCAATTAAATTATTTCCTGGGGGAATGGGCTTACTGGAAAGAATGAGCCACTTTGGACCTTTTCCAGTCCCTGCTATCTTTAATAATCTTCCAGTAACTTAAGCCAGCTGGTGGGTGAAGGCAGCAGCTACGACTCCCTAGAGGAGTGGGGCAAAGAGAAGCGTGGGGCTGCAAGCAGGTTCTTTGGTATCGCACAGTTCTGCGAGGATGGGGTGTTATGGGGCAACACTGCAAGGGAGAGGCTCCCCCATGCATCTGTGCCTCAGTCCCTAAGTGTTCCAAAAACCCAGACCCCATGGTGTCCGAGACCAAGGGGATGGCCTTGCCTGAAGCCACGCGGCGAGTGGATGGGGGGTGCCAGCTCCCGCACCGCTCCGCAGCGGTTCCCAGTCCTGCGAGAAATGGTCGTGGGTTTTACTCTGCCTCCGCTGCGTTGGGACTGAGAGCCTGGTTGCACCATGCCACTCTGGGAGGGTAACTGGGGGAGATGGGCACTGTGAGCCTCTGCAAGCGGCATGCGGGTGGCTTGGGGGATTGCAGGGGTCACTGCTCATGCGTCACTGGAAATCCGGTCTCAGTGAGGCGGGAGACCCTGGCTGTGCCTGTGCGGTGCTTGCTGCAGGGTCCCCGTTAGGTGTTTGCTGCGCGTGATCACTCTCCCCTCTCCCCACAGCTTTGCTGACCTGCGCAGGGCTGAGCCCTTTGGGTCTATGGGCTTCTTCCAGTGGTAACTGGTGTGCTCGGTGGCCCAGGGATACAGCAATTATAAATCAAACCTGAGGTCCTGGTGCCAAGGGCGTTGCTGGCCGCAGACCTACCCTTGCTACGAGATGCGAGTGTCTTTCCCTGGCATCTATTCTGGTCACCTTTTTTTTTCCTGCTCCTATAGGAACTAATTATCTGAAAAGATCTCAGGAAATGTGAAAACAATAATTATTCACTTCAAAATAGCAGTTCTGGGACACCTGATCTCCACATCTTGTTAGAAAATGAGGCTGTGGCTGACTGACACCTTTCACAACACAGAGCTCGGAGGGAAGCGGTCGGGCTGGGAAACGCTCCGTGTGCTGAAGTGGCTCTTTGCCCTGTGCCACGCTCGCCGGGGCTGCAGCCGCCCGGCTCCTCCGGCGCAGCCCAGCTGTGCCAGCCTGGCCCTCGGCTGCCGGCACGAGGCACCGTGCGCCCTCAGCGCCTGCGAGTGCCGGGGCTTCGACTGGGGCGGCTGTCGAGCAGCCAGGGAGACACGCAGGAGGCAGCAGGCTTGAAGTGCAATTTGCATTTTAATAAAGTAAGTTGTATTTTTTCAGTAATTTACATTTAAATAAACTGTGTTTCATAACTGAGCGTTGCTCTTAAAGGGGCGCTCTGAGCTTTACCTAACTCAGGGGGAGGGTTAGAGGAGACTTTTACTTATCCTGCTTCAACCTGGGGGCTAATAATGTCACTTTTTTGCTCACAGGTGGTAGCTACTGACCCTCACCCACATATTTCAGCCCGTTGGAGCATCCTGAAGTCCTCCACGGTGCCGACAGCATCTGAGCAGCCCTGGCATGAGCGGGCAGAGGGGAGGTAGCGCAAAGGAGACGAGGGGATTTGCCCAGGCACAGGAAAGGGGGACCCTGTTGGCAGCCTAAGCAGAAGCAGGGTGGGTGCGAACACACCCTAACGTGGGTGAAACTGGGAAGCAGTAGCAGAGGGAAACATTTGTAGTACAGAGAATGTAAGAAAATTATAAATTTTTAAAACTGTTTTGGATTAACTGAAGTATTCTGGTTTTAACAAATTTGAAGCTTTTTTCCTTTCAACTCCTTTTTGTACTAAAATTATTCATGCTCCAGCATAAAACACAGGATCTTGAAAAGAGATGGCGCTTCTGAAGGCAAACAAGAAGGAGATGGTCTGTTCTGAGTGTGCTGGAAAGATTCTCCCCCTACAAATGTATTGAAGTTTCACTGCTGTTGAGAAATTTCTATGTATAAAAAAGAAAAAAACCACTTTCCAATGCAAAACCCGTTGTGCTGGAGGCCTGTTTCACTGGGTCTCCGGGTGACGGAGCTGAAGTTTCTTGGTGCTGCCTGTTCTGCCTCCTGAGCCCGCCCGCAGCATCATTTCCCCTCCCCGTCGCCCGGGGATGCCCGGGGCCCCCCTGCACCCTGAGGAGAGCACTCCGCAAGGTGCCGTTTGCTCGCAGTCGCTTTTGTTTGCAGACAGTGAGTTTTTCCATCAAAGCCGCTGCTGCCTTTCATCCCTGGGGGAAGCTGCCTGTGAGAACAGCCTTTTAACCATAGCCGATTTAGGGGATCGGGAGCCTTTCATGGTCCTACTTTTATCTTAGGAATGGGGTGCTTTCCTTGTAGGATTTGAGTGCTTGGAGAGACCGATGGGGTGTGGGCTTTGTCCTGCGCCCCTGGATGCTCCAGCCCTTGGTACCACGAAGATGGGCTACAGCACCTTCACGCTCTTCTCTGAGGCAAAACCTGCCTGCAATGAGCTGCTGCTATTCATTCACTGAAGGGCAGAAAGCTCAAATGTTAATTTTAATGTTTAATGCTTTTCAATGAGATGAAAGCAGAGGGAGGAAAGGGATTGCTTCCTATTCAAGCACCTCTGTTGGATGCCAGGGCGTTCAGGTGGGAGGGTTGTGGGCTAAATCCCACCCCAATTAACTTCCCCGCTGCGGGGTGAGCCACGCGCCCTCTGGGGCGATGGGTTCGGAAGGGGGTTAGGCAGTGCAGCCGCTGAGCTGAGCACAGGTATCTCTTACGACATAACCTGGGCAGGGGATACGCGCTGCTGCCGACGACCGGCTCGCTAGCCGAGGAGCTGACGGGTCTCCGTCCAGGAGGTGACGGCCGCGAAGGTGTGACCAGGCGGTTCCCCCCGTGCCGCTGAGCCGGGGGTGCCACGGTGGTGCTGTGTCACCGCCGCTCCCTTCCGTAAAGGATGGGAGAGCCGTGAAGGGGAGCCTGAGTAACAGTGGGTATAATTCAGGTTGATTTCTTCCCCGACTCTTCATTTGCTGAACATGTCGCCAGCTGTGTAGTATATGGGGTGTTTCGTATCAATTTTCTGTGATGCCAGGCCATAAATAAAGAAAATAAATGTTGTGACTGTTAATCACTCGCTGCTCACCCAAATGAGTTCCCTATACGTTTTCCTGTTCTATAATTACTTGTCACCTATTGCTAGTTTGTAACTTTTCGGTCTGTGATTCTGTTAGGTGGCTTTTTCCCCTTCTTCTGACAGGATTAATCTGTTAGCTGTGAGCTTGGTTTTTTGTTTTTTTTTTTCATTTTGGTTTTTTTTTTTTTCCCAGGCGGAGGGAGTTAAAAACATATTGATTGTAGCGGAGGTTTCTTATGGGTTCTGAGCTGAGGGAAAACAACCTCTAATCAGAGCTGTATTTTTAATGTCCAGGACAAATACTCGATGATACCTGGCGCTGGCACTGTGCAATTTGTGCAAACAGACTTTTTGCAAGCGTACGTTGATTTAAGCCTGGCGTTGGTGCAGGGGGGTGGCCGCGGCAGCGCTACAAAAGCAAAAGCAGATGATGAATACTCTCCCCTTTTTCTGCCTGTCTTGTTTTTTACAGCTTTCCAATGCTCTGGCGATGCTATGTCTTGCAGCGCTCCGCTCCCCGCCCCGGTCTGTGTTCCCCCCACGCTGCCTCTCCTCTGGGGTTCGGGCCGGTTGCCCCATTCTGCAGGTTGAGAAGCGGAGGCAAGGAGTCCTGCTCGTGGCCATCCTCTGTGTCAGCCTCCCAGGCAGGAATCCTGACTCCCCATCCGGCAAACTGAGGCAGAAGGCGGAGGAAAACCCCCGTGAGCGATCGCTTCTGGTGAGGACGGCTTTAAAATAGATAAGTCTAATGGACAAGAAACAGCTGTGAAAGCAAAGTGGAATTTTTCAGCTGGGCCCTCCAAGCTGGAAGACAGAGCTAACTTCATCTCCCTTCCCCTTGCACCAAAAATAATTGTAATTTACACACCAAAGGGACAGATACGCTGGAACATCTTGTGGCAGGAAAGTATTAACTGCAGCAGTCACGTGGACGCGCCACAGGGACGGGTGTATTAGCAGGGAGGCTGCTGAGATGGATTTTTGGGGAAGAGTGCAGGGAAAACGAGCACAGGTTTGTGGTGAATGTGTCCCTCGTGCCTCTCCAGGCTGCCTGGCGGAGCTGCCTGCCACACGCGGGGATGCCTTGCGCTTTATATCCATTGAAACCTTCCCGTACATTCATTTGCCTGGCAGGCTCTGCTTTGAAGGCAGAATAAAGACTAAATTTCTAATGCAGTAAAGGATAAAACACAATGGGGAAGTCAGTCTGCTATACAGGAGGAATAATAGGTCTATTAGGTGAATACATTTGCTGTGCACCCAGCCAAAACGTTTCATTAAAACAACGGGGCTCCTCCCTCCCCTGCTAATAAATTAACCTCTGCGGAGGGGACAAATCTGCTGAAAGGATTCATTTTCCGAAGCATAGCACAAGCCTGCACCTCTCGCGGGGGGGCTGCCCGGTCCTCCCCTTCGGGGGAGAGCTTGGGTCCTGGCTGGAGCCCCGGCACGGGATGCTGGGCCCTGGGATGGAGGCTGCTCTCTGAGCCTACAGTAATTCACGTAGGGGGCTTCCTTCTTCATTTTACCTCCTTTCCCCAGCTCAAGGTCTGTCCTTGGTTTCAGGCAGTTGAGTACCTCTTATCTTTGCCCTGGGTCTGTCCGGGCTCCGGCAGGAGCCTGAGGGACTGCGGAGCCCACCCGAGCCTCCAGCCTGTCCTCTCTGGCCATCCAGCGGCAAGCCAGGACAGCAGCCTTCCTCTGGCAGTTTATGATCTTGCAGGGCCTGAGGATGTCAGATGTGGATTCGGGGCCTGTAGTGGGATTTGGAAGGACAGAGTCCAAACATCCATCTGGCCGTGAGCTTGCCACCGTTGCCCAACCCTCAAAACGCCTGCGGGCCTTGGCACCTCTGAAAGCACGGCATTTTGGTGAAAGGTGCGCGGGATGGAAAATTGTTCTTTGTGTTCGCAGCAGCTGGAGATCAGATGCTCTGAGCCGTGAACCAGCCTCATCGCTCAGGGCAGCGCTGGCAGAGGGAGAAGGGATTGCAAAAGCATCTTCTGAAAGGATTCGGGTAGCTTTTCCTGCTGGAGCAGCCACCGCTGCAGGGGATTCGGTAGCTGAGCTCGGTACAGTAATTCCTCTTCCTTCCCGCACAGCCGGTCCCAGGGCCACCAGCAGATCACCGAACCCAAAATGCAGAAACAAACCAAACCTCCCACAAGAGTTTCCACCAGGGCTGTGCCAATGTTGCCGATGTCCCCGCGTACCTGGGGACGGCAGCCGGCCCCTCGCCTTTCGGGGGCACCGGGGACTGAGTGGTTATAAATCCAGACAAGGCTTTGCAGTAAGCAGACTCAGTCCAGTTGCTGAAAAGATCTTATTGCAAGTCTAGTGCAGCTTTGCATTTCTCCACAAATTATTTATCAGGATAAATAATTATATATTAGGGCCATAGTGGATGTAAATGCTTTAATTAATAATGCACGCTTCAAGAGTAATTTGCAATTTAAAGTGCTGTATAAAAGCCCGGTATTACCAATACTTATTTTTATTTATTAATTGCTGGTTCTCAAAATCTCCATGGTGAATAATTTCCCATCTTTTTCATTTTTAATTTATTTCTGTGGCTCTGTGGAGAGGAAAGGTGACCTTGCAGTGACCTTGTATGGAAGGTGGTGGACTGGGAGTCCCCAGCCCTGGCACACCCTTGGCCGGGCTGCGGCTTGTTTGTTTGGCCTTCGTTGCTGGAGATTTGGGGATTAGGGTCTGTGATCTTATGAACAGTTTTTGTTCCCTTTTTTTAGCTTGTACTTGTTATCTGGGAATGCCTTGCTGCCCTTTGGCTGATGTTTAGTGAAACTCTTTCCAAAACGGTGATGTGGTGCTTATTTTTCAGCACAGCAAAATGAACCCTGTGTTGGATTTACAGCCTCGGAAAGCCCCACCGTCTGCCTCACAGCAAGTGCTGTGCTCCAAAAGCCCAGTCTCAGCTTCCCCCTCCAATGCCCAGAGACCAGCACTCCAAACTCTGCCTTTCTGGTCTGGGAAATGCAGCTCCTCTGGTATTACATCTGCCTTTGCTGCTGGGAGGGGCTTAGCTGGTTTTCCCATGGAGGCAGAAAGGTGTTGAGCACCAAGACTGCCTTGATGAGGTCAGGATGGGCAAGAACTGGTGCGTTTCCCCTTCACAAGGTGTCCTGAGAGCCAGTCTCTCTCCTGGCATCCCCCTTGGCTCCAGCATCCCACCGAGCAGGACCCTGGGCAGGCTGCTGGGAGGCGTGTGGCAGCTTTGCCCTCTTTCTGGTATTACAGTGCTTCATATAACATGCAAGTCCTGACACTTTGGTGCCTGTTTCTCAAAAGCCGGCAGAACCTGGTGGGTGCTCGGATCCGTGGCATATGGTGTGAGTCACTCTGAGTGCACCCAGCAATAGCAGTCTTGGGGAAATGGGTCGCGGAGTGGAGGAGGAGGGAAGCTGTGCCGGTGCTGCCGGAGCCGTCCCGCCGGCAGCCGCCTCCGGGAAGAGACGCAGTATCTCAGACACACGGGGAGCACGAGGGGAGCTGCTTCGTGGGCTCGTCAGCGGGCCCGTCCAGCGCCATGTGTTGCCTTAGCCATGGGGTTGCTGGGGGTTTCGGCACGTCCCTGGGGTGGGAACCCACCTTGGCGATGGGCGCCGGCCACCGCTGCCGACGGGGTGTCAGCAGGTGCTGGTGCCTCTGGGTGCTGCAACGTCCTCCTGCTTGCAAGGGTGGCACCCGCAGCCGAGGACTGCGTCCCACCCCACAGGCAAAGCTGCAGGCTGACCTGGCCTGCAAGCAGAGGGCAACCGAGACCCAAAATCGCCAGATCCAGGTTCTCTCTGTGTCACAAAGTCCCACGGCCTCTGCAGCAACGGTCTCTGCAGGAGCTGTAGCTGCCGTGGTGCAGAGGATCGGTGCCGGCTTGGCGAGGGAGCGCGGCGGGACGGGCTCTGCCGGCAGGTCGGTGCCGAGCGTGGCGGTGGCGGCGATGCAGCTGCTGGCCCATCTGGCAAAGCAGCTGCCAGCGGGAGCTGGGGCTCTGTACGCAGATGTGCAGGTGGCTAGAAATAGAAACGGGGGAGAGAGGAGGCACCCGGCGGCGTGAGGCCGGTGGGGGAGCAGGGGGAGGCGTGTGGACTAAATCCTGCCGTGTGTCATGCCGGTCTGGCACTGGTGATGTGCTGACCAAGCTGGTGGTTGTGGGGGTCAGAGGAGATGCGTGACCCTGGCACAAGTGGGAGCAAAACACTTCTGGGCTTTTGGCAGATTGTAGGATACCTGGTTTCTTGGTTCCTCTTAGGATTTCTTGGTTCCTCTTAGGACCTTGCTGCAGCACTGGGGGGATGAGATGCTCCAGGCAGGGTGTTGGTAGGACTAAAAAGAGTCTTAGCAAACATGTGGCTTGGACCTGGGGCACAACTGTGCTCTCGGTGCCATGGGCTGGGGGAGCGGGCCTGCCCGAGGAGTGCATGGCAAGCATAATTAACGTGATCTGGGTGCGTGGGTTAAATAGCCCAGGTCTGGGCTGAAGTGTTTTAATGTTGTTTTTGTGCTGGTAAGGAAAAAATGGCATGTCCTTGTGTTTCCAAAGCCCCAGCAAGGACACAGCTCTGCCACATGTGCCCTGTCAGAGGCCAAAAGCCATCCCTTGCACGTAAGGATTTCTACACGAGCTCAGCCTGCGGGCTCTGAAGCGTGCACGAAGCCTTGGGGAAACACTGCGCGTGGTGCACAATAACAGCCCCGCTCACTGGCGAGGATGCGGGAGTGGGGGGGGGCCTGGGTGCCCGACGCCAGCCCGCTCATCCCTACTCTTGGCTCCTTCCCCCGAGCCGCCGCAGCACGGCGGGGCGTCTGTGCCGAATCACAGCGTGACGAGGGCGCCCGGCTCGTCTCCGTGGGGCGCAGGAAGAACACGGCAGGCGACGGGCCTGACCAAACGCCTGGGATTAGAGCTCGTCACAGCTTCCATGTTGACATTTTCGTTTCAGACGGCCGCCTTGCCGCTTCTCCTTGTGGCCCCGGGGAGACGGCTCAGCCGGGGCTGGCACGCGGTGCTGTCCTTGCTCCGCAGCCCGGCCGCCCGCAGGAGCGCGGGCAGGACAGGACCCTTCCCCGACCCGAGCCCCCGGATTTCTCAGAAACCCAGCTTTATCAGCTGTGCCTCACCAGGCAACGCTTTCATCTGGCGCTGCTAATAGGTCTGTTAATCCTCCACCAGCTGCAGCGTGGTGTGATATTCCAGGTGGAGTTTGGTCTGGGTTGAGAAGTCCTGATGGAGGCTGGAGGGATGGATCTGTCCAAGACCATCCAGCCTCAGAACTCAAAAAATCCAGAAACCATCCCCAGCCATTTATCGGGCAGTGGGGAAGATGATTCACCTCCTGCCACGGGTCCAGCTGCTCTAGGGAGGCCAGAGATCAAGGGAAGTCTGTTTTTTAAAGTAAATTGGCTTTTAAAGATGGCTTTGTCCAACCCAACTTTCCAAAGTTATTGGGGAAGCTCAGTCAGATTTCTGTGGGATTTGTTTTCTGCAGCCTGTCTTCTAGGAGCTGGGATCTCTTGGCTGGATCCTTCCTGCAGTTCGTCATCACAAGTATCACTTACCCTTCAAAGTCACGTCTTGCTTTTAATCAGTCTTTACCATTCAGGCATGCTGCAGACTGCTCCCTAGCTGGCAAAGTGTTATCCTTCTTAATGAGCAGGACTTGGGGGACATGGGAGAGCAGAGCAGCCCATTTCTCTTCATCACCACCAATAGATCAGAGCAAATCAGTTTTACAACAACTTTAATAAATTGATTCAATTTGGTGAGCCAAAAAAAAAAAAAAAGAGGAAAAGATTAAAAAGTAAAGGAGGAAATAACATGGGATGCTCCCAGCAATTGCGGTGGATGGTAAATCTCTTCTTTATTACTCCTTTATTATTTCCAGAATCTGAAGTTTAAATAATTAAGCAGAATAAATGGTGGATGAATATTATTTTCAAGTTTTATTTATTGATTCTCAGAGGACAGATGTGCACAGAGACCCAGGCACAGAGGAAGCTAATCTCTCCAGTGGTGTAAATCAGGGTAGGATCATTAACATGAATGCCTTTTAAAGGAGATTTAAGCTAGCTGAGCATCCAGCCTCCTAATTTCGGGAGGAAAATATGGAAGGCTACATAGATTTTAATAATTTTTTGTTCTGCCTTCTGTGCGATTCATTTATTTTCCAATTTAAAAGCACATCAGGTTTGGGTTTTGGGGTTTTTTTTTTTTGTATAATTTGAATACATTTGTTGACAGTGCTGCTTACTCTAAAGGTCTTTTCAGGAGTCTGGGTGCCTGCGGGTTTGTGCTCACAGCATCTGCAAGGGCAGGGCTGGTGCCCTGGAAGGGGGGGATGCTGGACTCCAGGGACTGCTGGAAGCACAGGGCGGTCTCGCCTGGGCAGGCTGTGAAGGTCGGGGGTGTTTGCAATGCCTGGGCAAAGATTTCCCAGGGCCAAAGGCTTAATTCCTGCTTAAGCCTGATGTGCACCTTGTTCTTGATAATATCCACTTTACTGGTGTATTTATTCTTGTAAAAACACAGACGAAACCCCAGCTGCCTGGAGCACACCCCTCTGCACAGACCCGGCTCTGCCGCGGTGCCGGACTCCCGAGGCACCAGGCTGTGTCTGGGGGTCGAACATCTCGTCGTGGCTTCGCCGTTCTTAACTGCAGCTTCAAGCTCAGGTCGCCGCTGATCTGTCGCACACAGGGGCTGGTCTCGCCTTCTGCACATCTCTGGTGCTGGGATATTTTTGGCAGGCAAAGGAGAAGGAGGTGGTGGCTGCTACAGCAAAAGCAACAGAGGCCTCGGAGAAGCAGAGGCATGCGAGCTGGTATTAACAGTGGGGCCAATTAAGGAGACCAGAAATGAAGTCGGTCTGACACCTGTAAGTAAATTAACCCAAAGGAAATACGATGTTACATGAGAATTTTGCTACACGGGGAGTGGCGTATGGATAAAGCAGCCCCATGAGCAGATAAATAGGTGGTTCCCTTCGTTATCCGGCCTTGCCTGTGTGTTAAAACCAATTAGGGCCCATCACCGGAGCAGCTGTGGCTGATGGTGATGGGCATCGGGGCAGGAAGCGCCGCCAGTTTTCAGGATTCCCCAACTCGTCTCCCCCCGGGTGAGTTTCATCACGCAAAGTCTCAGCGTCATGAGGAGGAGTTTCTCGTGCTTGAGAGAGTCCTGAAGTACAAACGCCAGGAATGTAGGGCTGGGCGTGCAGCTCCAACTTCCATGGCTTCATTCTCCACTGACGAGCTTGGATGGGGTTGTGGGAAGTTATTTTGTTCCAGCAAGACGGGGAGAATCTCAGGTGTCAGGAGCTTGGCTTGGGTCCCTTCTCATCTATTACCAGCCTGGAATTGAAAAATCTGGCTGTGGTTTGTAGCGATTGCAATGGAGTAGAAAAGCTGTAGACACCTCCAGTGCATCGCCGTTCACTTCAGTTCTGTGCTCCCTGATAGGACTGGGACTGGCACTGGGAAGGAGGTGGTGTGTGTCGCCTGTTCAGCTCGAGCAGTGGCGCTTGCGTTGCGGCGTGCCGTGAGGTTTGTTTGGGCAGACTGAAGCAAAGTTAGGGAGTTCTTAAGATGTTTCAGAGGAACACCTGAAATTTGGGAGCTGCCATCGCAGGGTGCAGTTGCTACCAAATGAAGGAGGATCCACCATTGCCCTCGCAGATGTTGCGGGTCTCGTGATCTCCCCACCTGGGAAGCAGGCTGGAAAGCCAGGACGATGGGCTGCACTCCTGTCTCTGCCAAAGTATGTCAAATTAATCTATCTGGCACCTTTTCTGTGAAAATTTTTGCCCAGCTTTAAAATGGGGACAGTCGTCACCTGCCTTTTTTAGAGGAGGTTTTGTGTTTAAGAGGAGCTGTGCATGGGACTGAGTTTTGCTCCCACGCTCGCAGCAGGGGTGAGATTTGGTCCTTCAAAATGTCACTTGATAAACAACAAGTAATGACACTTACTGTTATTCTCTCTTTTTTTTTCTTTTTGGTCTGTGGGAGTGGATGATATTGCTAAGTGACCGAATACTCATTTGACCCTTAAAAATGCAAGAGTCATGTTTAATTCACGTCTTTTATTTATAGACTGGGGCTCTCCTGTTTCTCTCCTGCAATGGGTGGCTGCTGCTCCGGAGCAGAGGCGGGGCGTTTGGCCAGAGCATCTCGCAAGGAACAGCCTTCAGGACCGTGCTGTGGCAGGAATGCGATCGGGTGCTGCGTCGGCTCCCGATGAGGGCTTGTAAGAAAATATGGGAAGTTTTGCTGCCGACACACATGGATGTTTTTGGTGGAGCAACCGCAGCTCGCTGCCCACCTGCCTGCCGTCAGATCAAGGGTTTTCCAGTGGTGTCGGTGTCAAGCAAGTCCTTCCAAGAGGCCAACCCAGCAGGACGGGGAGGAAGGGAGCCGCGTCTCCCTGCCCTTCACCCCACCAGCCCCTCAGTGTCCTGTGGAAGCTGGGGCTTGAGCGTAAGGGTTAGAGCAAACTGGGCTGGGGGGAAGCTCTGCCGCCGTGACCACAGTCCAGCAAAGCCACGCAAGGAGCAGAGTGCAGCGCAGAGATGCGTGAAGCTGGCAGGCTGTTAATCAGAGTAACAAGGGCATGATCTAGAAGCCACATATCGAGGGCAAAAACCATTGAGTGGTGCTGGACAGAAACAAGATGGGTAGAGCTGGCTCTGGCGTGGCCTCTGGGATGAACGCCTGTGGTTAGCAGGGGAATGCAGTCCCGGGCCTGTGACCAGGGGCACCTCAGCAGAAGCCAGGGACATAATCCCTTCTCCCAGCACAGCACTGGTTAAACCACTGTAATGCAGACAGCTGTGGGCAAAGCCTCACAGAAAAGAAATGGAGGAGCAGCAAAGGGAGGGAATTGCAACCTAGAGGAAGATAAAGGGTTTAGAGAGGATGGCTGTGAAGAAAGCGATTAGAGGAAATTAAACACGTACAGGCTGGAGATGGAGGCTGGGGAGGGGGAATCTGGCTGTGCTGGTGCGAGGGCACATTGCAGAGCCCGGGAATTGCTCTTATCGCTGAACTGTGCAGGCGCTGGGAAGAAAAAACGCCATTAAAGGGAGCTGGAGGCTTATACACGTCAAGGGCCAGCCAGGCTTTTCTGGCACTGGGAAGAGGTCTGGGCTGAAACTCAGCAGCACGAAAGCGAGGGGGTTGGAGGAGGCAGGAAGATGTTAGTTCTTGCCTGGTGAAGCCCTAATGTGCACACTTCATGAACCTGAAGGAGCTTTTGGTAGAGCTCTTCTGCCTCTGATTTTTTCACTTAGCTATTAAATGTCTCTTCCCTTGGACAAACCTCTTGCAAGGGACAGACAACCTGAGGCTGAGTTAATTGTCCTGAACTGGGCAGCTTCTTCAGCTGGGAGATGCCCAGGGAGGTGGATGTGTTGTCCCCAGTACTTTGGTGCGCCGGCTTGAAGCTTACCTTGCCCTAGGATCTCTGAAGGTGCTGGAGGACTGATCCTTGCAGTGCAAACGTTATTGAGGGCAGGGCTGGAGTCTGGGGATGGATGAGGGTGCTTTCACATGTCCTAGCAGTGCTGTCAAATGCACACGTGTTGATTTGAGAGGGAGAGGATGGATGGGCTCCCCGGTGCTCTCTAGCTCACTGCTGCTGCTCCTGGGAGGAGAACTTGCTTCCTAGAAATTGCTGCCAACCTCTGGGAGCTCTGACAGAGGCCAGTGTCACC